>NC_064616.1:940064018-940689018 GCF_023898315.1 Schistocerca nitens | reverse complement strand
TTAAAATCATGATCCTATACCAAATACATCATTCAAAGCTCTCATAGTATCACAATGGTTCCAAAAAAATATGAACAGTTCACAAAGTACAGACAAAATACAATTTCATAAGTGTGAAGGTATCCAACTGTGTAATTGCGTAAACATCTGTCACTGACGTAGTAAAAAAAAATGTTTGTCTCTCAGTTAAATGATCTGATAGCTGTGTAATACTGTGTTGGAGAAATATGGTACAGATGTGTAAAGTTGTATAAGCAAATACCATATTAGCTAGGGCTCCTTGTGCTGGCCAAACACATGATACACAAAGTAAGTGTGTACCCCCCTGAGGATTAATGTAATTATACCCTCAGGTGTTACAGATTACAGCAATGGAATGAAATGTATCATGGAAAACTTTCTTTGTAATTCAAAAATCTTGAAAAATAAATGGCATAAGTACAAAATTAATCTCTCAAATGCGTGTCCTGTAGCGCTAAATGTGCGTCTTGCTGTAAGATAATTCTGTGGAAGTGTCGTAGTTATCGTCCTCCGAAAGCTAAGTTCTGCAGAAGTCAATGTACTTACCTCATGATAAACAAAAGTGAAATGCTTTGTGTATAGATATCGTAGTTATTACGCTTATTGGAGTGATGAAGAAAGTACTGTACAGTAACGTATTGTTGTGCCACGAAAAAGGCTGTCTCATTGTTGCTATACCACAAAAGTTACTACTAAAACATGTTTTACTTTCCAGAACAATACAGAAAAACTGTGCAGATATAAAACAGAAACACTGCAACAGCAACATTGTAAACTGTCACTCATTAGTAGCGTCGTGATAAAAATCGTGTAGCTGTCACATAAACTAACCACTGTGTCATCTGGTATCTCACAGAAAGTACTTTAAATCCAGCATGTATTTTCAAGTAAACCAAAATGTTGCATTAAAATTTCATTAGCAGTACTGGTAAATGTTCTAAGAATGTGAGCCTTATAGTCGGTACGTAATCGTACAACTAACAGGCAAGAATGTACACACACAATAACACTGTGTCGTCTGTTCACAATAACAATGCATTCGTAATTTCTGTTTAAATAAGTTCTCTTGGTTCTTGATTGGATATTTAACTTCAAACATTGTTGTATGTTAACAGATTCTAAGTCTGACAAAGCTTACTAGCAATGTAAAGTAAAAAGTTATATGGCAAAGACAAAAAGCAGATTATCTTTCAATAAACGGTTTTACATGTGAAATGTGGTGTAAACCTTTACTCTTCCTAGCACGCAGAGTTTCAACTTCAACGCAATTATCATGTGGTATACGTCGGATTCTGTAAGGTCCATTGTAAACTAGAAAGAATTTGTGACTCAAGTGTTTCTTCTTATGTGACAATGAATGAGCCTTAATGAGAACTTTCTGACCAATATACAATTTCTTTGCATTTGCTTTACCGTGTAGTTTTCTCCTTTTGTCTGCTGCAGATTTTATATTTTTAAGAGCCAAATCAATTATATCTTTGTGTCGAAGTTTACGTGTATTCGGGAAAGGTACAAGCTCTCTGATTCTGTTCGGTGGTTCTTCATTCTTTAGTACAAGAGTAGGTGGTAAAGCAGTGGAATCATGAGGCATTTCATTCAGCACGTTTTGAAATAAGTGTAAATATCTGTCCCAATGCTGATGCTTTCTGTGACAATAAAGTCTGCAAAGCTTATTGATTTCTTTCATAATCCGTTCGGAGGGGTTACAATGTGGTGAGTACAATGAAATAAAAACAGGTTTGATTTTATGGTTGCGAAGCATGCGTGACCAAACAGCAGATCTGAATTGCGGTCCGTTATCTGAAATGACTTTAGCAACGTGGCCAACTTCACGTAAGAAATTTTTAACAAAGGCGTTGGATACAGATCGTCCAGTGGCTTTACGTAACGGAGTGAAAGAAACAAATTTGGAAGTAAGTTCAACAGCGACTAGAACGTACGAAAATCCATTCGATATTCTGACAAGGGGTCCCAATAGATCAACTGCAGCAAATTCTTTTAATTTAGAAGGAATGATAGGAAACAACGGAGCACGATGTGAGATAGTAGATGGTTTCGCCTTTTGACAAAGTTTACAAATAGACAAGACTCTTCGAATTCTCTTTTCCATATTGTTAAAATAACAAGTCGTTCGAAGAATATGATAGCATTTTCGTGGACCAAAATGTGCGTAGCTGAAATGAATGTACCAAATGAGCTTATTAACAAAATCGTCAGGAATGCAAAGTACCCATAGCTTGTCATCAACAGTGCAGCGTTTGAACAGTATGTTGTTTCTAACCAGATAATAATGCCGAATCTGTGTGTGCGTCTTTTCATGCCATTTGCTTTTGATGTCTTTCCAAATCGGATCTTTGTCTTGTTCATGAGCAATGTCCTTTAAAGATGTGGTGATGAAGTTTTCAAAGGCGACTTTCTGAATGTAAAGAATACTGAAATTTTTCTCGAGGTTGCCTTCTGTGTTACTTTTCTCAAGCCCAGCCGGTGCGCGTGACAGTGCGTCCGCAACAATGTTCTCCTTGCCGGGAATGTAGACTATTGTGAAGCGGAATTCTTGCAGAAACAATGCCCAACGTTTTAACCTGTCATGATTTAATTTTGAAGACATAAGAAATTGTAATGCACGATGATCACTGTATACTTTTACGTGCTTACCAGAAAGAAAGAAACGGAATTTGTTAAATGCCCAAACGATAGCTAAAGCTTCTAATTCACTAACGGAATAGTTTTTTTCAGAATTTGTTAGCAGTCGGCTAGCAAAAGCAATGGTTTTCTGAACGGTAGTGTCATTTTCTATGGCTTCTTGAAATAAATGGGCACCAAGACCGACTTTAGAAGAATCCGTGCTAAGGCAGAAATCTTGTGACAGATCTGGATGAGCTAGTATTGGCGCGTTAAGTAGCGATTCTTTCAAAGAATTGAATTCCAACTGTGCTTGTTCGTCCCAGTTCCAAATAGTATTTTTTCCAGTGAGAGAACAAAGTTTTGGTGTAACAAGGATTTGCATATTCAGAAAACGACGGTAAAAATTTACGAGACCTAGAAAACTACGGACTTGTCTTTTTGTGGATGGAGCTGGAATGGCTCTGATTGCTTCTAACTTTTCAGGATCCGGCTGAATGCCTTCAGAAGAAATAATATGTCCCAAAAACCTCACCTTTGACCTACCGAATTCAGACTTTTCCAAGTTAACTGTAATTCCAGATTCTGCAAAAATACGTAACAAACTGTTGAGGATGCGATTATGTTGTTCCCATGAAGCTTCTGCTATTAGAATATCGTCCACATATAAGGTGATGTGACGTTTTAAGAACTCAGGTAATATGGAATTTAGCCCGCGAATGAATGCTGCTGAAGAAATGTTCAAACCAAAGGGAAGTTTCCGAAACTGATAACAAACACCGAAACAAAGGAAAGCTGTGTATTTTCTACATTCTGGATGAAGTTCGATCTGATAAAAGCTGGATCTGAGATCAATGGAAGACAACACTTTTACACCATTAAAATTTTGAAGAAGTTCTTCCAATGTTTGCGGCCTGTCTGTTTCAGGAATAATGATAGTATTGATTTGTCTCGAATCTAAGACAAGCCTGATCGATCCATTTTTCTTCTCAACAACATGTAATGGATTGTTGTATGAGCTTACTGCAGGCTCAATAATGCCTTCGTCAAGCATAGATTGTATTTCTGTTCTAACACGGTCCCTATAATGTGCTGGAATTACATATGGTCTAACACAAAATTTCGTATGCTCACGAACACGAAATTGATATTGAAATCCCTTGATTGTTCCTGTTTTGTGAGTAAAAACTGTGGCGCTAACACACTGCTTTCGTCTTCGCTGTCATTTCTCAATTTATTTTGGAGCCTAGTGTTACGTTTTTCACACGCCATTATTGTCACAATATTTCACACGACAACACAGAAAAACACAATTTGAAGAGGAAAAATAGGGGAACACATTAACATAGCACTGAAAATAATATCTAGTTAATTGCAGCTGCGAAATACTTGGTGCAAATCTACATGCATGCCACAACTGTTTTACTGTACAACAATGAAAAACTACAACTACAAAGGAAATTCTCTCTATAATTACGCGCTGGCAATAAACAAAAGTACGCTAATTACACAAACTACAAGAAAAAAAATCAGAAGATTCCAGTGACGTATCCTGGCAGGGTCGCCATATGAAACGTCCCCTTTGAAAAATTTATACAAGACTGTGCTTAACCTGATACACAATATTTTTTAGCGCAATGCAATCTGACTTTCAAAATTCCCTACAAAAGAATGGCCCTGACTAACATTAAACTATACCTTTCACAAATCACTTACCTCACAAAAATTTTCGCTACTCAAGCTACTGCAATACAGTGAGCGCCACTACTGCCAGCTAAATAAAAGATTCAAACTACTGAAGGCACTAACTACTGATAGGGATAGTTAGCAAATGAAAGATATTAATAGAGAACAAACAATGTATTTACCTTGATATCATCATATATAAATATAGCAGTTCATGACAAATTTCAAAACTCCGCCATCTCTCTCCCCACATCCACCACTGCTGGCGGCTCACCTCCAACTGCGCAACGCTACGCGCTGTTCACAGCCAGCTGCCTAACACTACAATGGCGAGTATTACAACAATGCAAAGCAGCCACAGACTGCACACAGCACAGCCAGTGATTTTCATACAGAGGTGGCGTTACCAATAAAAAAACCTAAACAGCCTACTTACAATATATTCACTGGAAGTGAATTATGGCAGCCATAAAAATGTAATCCAGCTTATCTAAGTGGCGTCTGAAGCAGGGTGCTCGCGAATATCTCTTCTGCAACTGTGAACTGTTTTTGAAGTGCTGCGCCTCCCTTAATTCTGGAATGTTGGATACTACTTACAGAAACACGCTTTATTCCACAATATAAATGACACTGACCGAGAGTGGTAACTCAATGGCATCGCAATAAAACGAGAATAGTAGGTCATTCAAAAGTGATGTCACTTTTCTTACCGATCACGATCTAGTCAGTACCGTGTCTTTAAGGCATTTCCATTAGAGAGCCTATACGCGACCAACCGAAAAAAAATCCAAGTGGCAAAATATCCGAGCGGAAGTAAGAGCTCGCTAGTTTTCAGTGTGATGCTTGACCCTAATCTCCCTTCTTTTTCTATTATCTGAATGCCACTTGAGAAGAAAAATGACAGTATACATCTCAACCACGTAAACTTTATTCATACGAGGAACCCTTATTGGCCAGATCTGCAAGCCTTTTCGAAAGAGTTCTATCGCCTCATGTAATTCCACGCCCCTGATATGCAGTGAGTTTCGAAATTGTTTTCCATTTTTCCTACGTCCCATAGCGGTTCCGCCACAACCATAATAGTCTACGTGCTGTAATGTGCGAAATGATGCACTCCTTCCCAGGAATTAAGAATAATCACAAAAGAAATGAGCAACCACTGTGAATGACCGTACTTTATTTATACCGAAGCTAAAAAAACTGGTATATGCATACGTATTCAAATACACAGATATATAAACCTTTAGAATATGGCACTGCGGTCGGCAACGCCTATATAAGACACCCAGTGTCTGGCGCAGTTGTTAGATGGGCTACTGCGTAGATTTTCCTGTACTACCATTTCACTAGTGTACCGTGCATATCAGGAAAAACATCACATCTCCGACATCGCTGCGGCCAGAAAAAGATCCTGCAAGAACGGGACTAACGACATCCGAAGGGAATCGTTCAACGTGACAGAAGCGCAACCCTTCCCCAAATTTCTGCAGATTTCAATGCTGGGCCATCATCAAGTATGAGCGTGCGAACCATCCACCGAAACATCATCGATATGGGCTTTCGGAGCCAGAGGTGCACTCGTCTTCCTTTGATGACTGCACGAAACAAAGCTTCACGCCTCGCCTGGGCCCGTCAACACTGATGGACAGTTGACGACTGGAAACATGTCGCCTAGTCGGACGAGTCTCGTTTAAAATTCTATCGAGCGGATTGAAGTGTACGGGTATGGAGACAATCTCACGAATCCCTGGACCCTACATGTCAGCAGGAGACTGTTCAAACTGCTGGAGGCTCTGTAATGGTGTCGGGCGTGTGCAGTTGGAGTGATGCGGGACTCTTGATACGTCAGGATACGACTGTGACAGGTGACATGTAAGTAAGCATCCTCTCTGATCACCTGCATCCATTCATGTCCACTGTGCATTCCGACGGACTTAGGCAATTCCAGCAGGACAGTGCGACACCCCATACGACCAGAATTGCTACAGAGTGGTTCCAGGAACACTCTTCTGAGTTTAAACACTTCGCTGACCACCAAACTCCCCAGATATGAACATTATTGAGCATATCTGGGATGCCTTGCAACGTGCTGTTTAGAAGAGATCTCCGCCCTTTCGTGCTCTTACGGATTTATGGACTGCCCTGCAGTATTCACGGTGTCATTTCCTCCAGCACTACTTCAGACATTAGTCGAGTCCATGCCACTTCGGGTTGGGGCACTTCTGCGGGCAAGCGGGGCCCTACACGATATTAGATAGGTGTTCCAGTTTCTTAGGCTCTTCAGTGTACAAGGGGTGTTCTCCACTTACAATAGGCATGTGTAAGATGATAACGAACAGCAGTGCATTAGAGCCACATTGTGCCAAATCTCTACGCACTTTAGTTGAAAGCACTATGTAGTCGCTCAAGGAAGTTTAAGGCTAATGCCACAATTTTCTTTCAACAACACATTAACTGCAGTGAACTGTTCTTCTTCTTTGCCTTTTACCGTTTCTTCATGCGGTCGGCATTGTTATGTGACGTTGCGACAATGGTAGTGGTATGGTAGTTCGTGGTCGAATGCACGTTCTGATGTCCCCCACCCCCAATGGAATTCGTGTACTTCATCTGTCTACGTGTAGAGAAAATCCCATTTTCAAGAGTGAGAACATTTCCGGAATGTTTTCGCAGCGTGCATTTGAGGTGGTACTAGCTTGATTTTCACGTAGTTGGATGTTGGAAATTGCAGTTAAATACTCACATTTTTTTAAATGCCTAAACTGTTTTCAATTTATCAGTCATTTTTCAGTAGTCCATGTCTATCATAATATACTGATGAGCGAAACATTATGACCACTGGCACTGCTTGATCGAGTGCCACCTTGTGGCACTGCGGACACTTGATGCCTAAGGAAATTAAGCGGAGAAAAGTCAAATGGCGATGATACTGGACGCAGATGTCCAAATCCACTGACATAGGGGACTCTGACAAATTACGAATTCTTATAGCCTACCGCCGGGAACGGACATATCGAAAACGCTCAGGTTGGTTGGCTGTTCACGTTCAACGTGGTAGTCGGAGACTTGCCTCCTGTGTAAAGCAGGAAAGGCGGCAATCTGTGGCAGATATGAAGATAGAGTAAAATGCTGGTGCAAGCAAAAGTCTTCCGGAGTACACTATTCAGTGCACATTATTGGAAATAGGAGCTTCCTAGCAGACGACTCCTACATGTTTCCATGTTGATCAAACGGATTTACAATTGTAGTGCACATGGGATCATCGAGGCTGGATGACGAATCAATGGAAACATATCGCCTAGTCGAATTTAATCACGTTTTTGTAACACCAGGTAGATGGCCATGTCCGGAGGTACCTTCATCTAGGTTAAAGTTTGATAGAGACATGCACTGCACCATACAGGTAGGCGGGGATGGTATTATGGTGCTGGGGGTAATCACCTGGGCTTCTGTGGAACCTCTGGTAATAATCTAAGGCACCCTGATGACCATGGCGTCTTCCAAACGGGCAACTATTCGTGTCACAAGACCAGAATCGTGTTACAGTAATTTGTGGAGGATTGTAATGAACTCACTCTGACGTCTTGACCATCAGATTCGCCTGATCTGCTCGTGATGGAACGTATATTGGACGCAACTGGAGGCCAGCTCCACATCTAGAAGTCACCAGTCCATAATTTGCGTGACCTTGCCGAATACTTGGTAAGGACTCGTCGAAGCCACACCACATAGAATGGCAACTGTACTGCGTTCCAGTGGTGGACCAGCACCTATTAAACAGATGGTCATATTATTTTGGCGCATCAGTGTATGTTAAGCCACTATTTGTGTGACGCTTATCATTAGACTGTTTCACACAAATGGGGAATCTTATCATATTTTGGCTCAGCTATATGACAAAAATTATACTTTGGCTATTGAAAACCACAGATATGTCGTTATCGAGATACACAATGAAACATTTTGGAGTGTACTAAACTTAACTTAATTCCACAGATGCGTCATTTCGCGTCTCTTTTGCAAAGAGTGGAGTTTTCGGACATATTGAACCGGAGAGACAGATCCCAGTATCATTAATGTTGAAAGTGGCACAGCGCATCATTCCAAAGCCTTGATGACGGGTTCGAGACATGGCAGATGCCGGTGATAGATCAGTAGAAGGCAGCCCGAAAGTAATAGCTCCTCAACAAATCTGAAAACCATCAGAACTTACAGTTGCTTAAAAACATGTTTGTGAATACTTATAGGACTTAACTGCGAAGGTCATCAGTCCCTAAGCTTACACACTAATTAACCTAAATTATCCTAAGGACCCATGCCCGAGGGAGAACTCGAGCCTCCGCCGGGATCAGCCGGACAGTCCATGACTGCAGTGCCCTTAGACCGCTCGGCCAATCCCGCGCGGCACAGTTGCTTCAGAGGTATAGTGGTGTGACAGACAATGAGCATTATGCCGTTTCATGGGCAGTGCATCCCCTGCTCGTCGTCCATTCATTATGTACTGAGAAGAGATGGAAGTGTTTTTCAGAGATGAATTCCACGTCAATTATTTCCAGACATAGTGAGGAAGAAGACAAGCAATCTACAATGTTTAATCAAGCTAAAACGTTTTTAGAAACAAATTCCTTTAATAGACCACATCCAACAGTACATCATTCGTCTACATCTATATATACATCATACTCCGAAAGCCACCTAATGGCGTGTGGTGGGGGTACTTTTTATACCACTAACTGAGCCCTCCAACATTGTTCCACTCGCGGGCAACCCCGAACACGGTGATCATGAACTTACAGGCGGAAGCAGTTGCCTTGAATTTTTTCTTCCTTGGGAAGTGGGAATGGCGCCATTCTATCCATTGTCGTTTTGTTTCGGGCTCAAAATGGTGAACGCAGGTTTCATTATCTGTCACAATCCGAGACAAGAAAGTCTCCACCTCAGCTCCAAAACGTTGCAACAAATCAAGACAATTGTTTTTCTGTGCGATTTGAGATCCATCGTTAGACACCGCGAGACCCATCTTGCAAGCACTTTTGAGTATCCAAGAGTGCGGATAATTGCATCCACACTTTCCTCTGCTGACTGACAGACGCAGCGCCAACTTCCGAGTTGTAATGCGTCTGTCCTCGCGAATGACAACATCACCTCCCTGCAACTGCCATGGATGGTCTCCCCGACCGCTGCAAATCGTGGAGCTCTGCCGAATTACCTCCTGTGACGTGCCCAGCGACTAACTGTACTTCTGACTTTGCACAAGCGTCTCTTTCTCTGCAGTCTGAAGTTCAATGACGACACGTTGCTTGTAACGTACATCACCTACAGACGCCATATTGAAACTGTTCTGCAGCTACGCTATCTCTCGGAAGTTACAAACTCAGCACGCTCACTCAGAGACTTCAAAAAGCACATACGTAACGTTTCGCATTCGTAGCATTGTTTTGAGGTGAGAAAAAAAGTGCACAGCATTACTTTTTGGGCAGCTCTCGTATTTTCCGACAGATACTGTTTCCAGCGGTTTGTCGTCATTAGCGTAGCTGTACGGTAGTGGATTTCTTTTTCTACGTATGCGCAATATGTTATATTTATTTACGTTCTGGGTGAACTGCCAGAGCCTGCACTATTCGTCAATTCTCTGGGGGTCACTTTGCAAATTGGTACTATCTTCCGGCACTGCTACTTTGTTACAGACAACCGCATCGACTGCCAACAGCCTTACAGAGCATCCGAAGCTTTCTACTAGATCATTTATGCATATTATAAACAGTAATGCTCTTATCACATCTCCTCGGGTACTCCGGAAATTACCTTTACATCTGTCGATTTTGTTCCGTTAAGAACGGCTTGTTGAGTTCCATCTGCAAGGAAGTCTTGACTCCAGTCGCAAATCTGCTCCGGTACTCGATAAGCTCGTATTTTTTTCACTAAAGGTCAGTGCGAGTCGGTGTCAAATGCCTTCCTGCAGTCAAGAAACACCGCGTCAACATAAGTACCGTTGCCTACAGCGCTGTTGGATCTCATTGAGTAACAGAGCGAGCTGCGTTTCGCTGGATCTATCTTTGTGGAACCCATTTTGGTCTTTATAGAGGAGACTTTAATTCTCCAAAAACGCCTTAATTCAGTGATTAGTAGTTTCGGATGAATATTCACCAGTCTTCAGATCTGAAATGGTAACATGAAATTGCTTTTAAGGGGAATGGACTAATATTCACCCATTTTCAGATCTTACATAGGAACAGAAAACTGAACTTAAGGTGGAAGAACTATAGCTGTTCCATCTTAAATGCAATTTACTATCCCCAGTTTGGCTGAACATTGAGCCAAAACAAGTTATCATTAAATTTTAAAGATTTGCAATCTGGACTATTAGAAGATGCTGATTCTTAAATTTTAATGGGATGTATTCCACTTCAGTTTTCAGTACATTCATAGGGAAGGAACCTGGTCTCCAATAAATATCCCAAAATGCTGTGATGCGAAAAGAGTCCAGTGCTTTTAATGGGAAAGCATCACGTTGAAAGCTTGACACCTTTATTGGAGATCAACAGGTCTGCTAAAAGACTCCTTACTCAAAGTTTACCCTCCCTCTTCTGGAGTATGCTGTGAACAGTGGGACCCGTACCAGATAGTATTAATGGAAGACATCGAAAAAGCTCAAAGATGGAAACCTCGTTTTTATTATCACGAAATAGAGGAGAGAGTGCCACATACATGATAGAAAATTGGTGTAGTAAAGGCGTTTTTTGCTGTGACAGGATCTTCCCATGAAATTTCAATAACGTACTTCTTCCTTAGCGTGTGAAAAAATTCTGTTGGCGTCCACCTAAATAGGGGGAATGAGATTCATGACAGAGTAAGAGAAATCAGATCTCACACGGAAAGATTTAAGTATCCGATTTTCGCTTGCGGTATTCGAGGGTGAAACGGTAAAGAAATGTCTTGAAGGTGGTGTTATGAAACTTCTGCCAGCCACTAAATTGTAAATTACAGAACAATCATCCAGATGTAGATATAGATGTAGAATACTGTTAATGCTCCTATTTTCAGGGGTGATGTACCAAATCACATGTGCAATTTTCGAAATTTGCAGGTACTCGTTTGACAGTCGCCTCCACACAGTTGCAGCTGCCAACATAGCTCTAGAGGTGCCTTATGGAGAGCAGTTCACTTCGTTGCCAGGCGTGTTCAGTAGATACGAGTAATCATATGCCCACATATATTAACTTTTTGTTGCACTGGATGAGATTCTAGTATCTCGATACTATTTAAAATTACATAATCAGTTTCCAGGACATTTCTAATTATATGTCTGTCAACATTTCTCTATCCAGAGTCTTGAGATTAACTTTTCCCGTGTTATGTAATCATTCCAATGACGTCTTCATCTAAGAACGCTATCTACGTCGGCTCTAAAATAAAAGCAGCAAAACAAAACATTTCCAGAAAACTGGACAAGAAAGTAGAAGAATATAAAGCTATCATAACCAAATCAGGTAAAAGGGATACACTAGCATTTTAGGTGAAACAGAATATAGCAGGAAAACAAAAGAATTCCAAGATGAAGACAATATCATTAATTTAGTCATTGATCCCACTATGAGGAACCAAAGACACACAGTGAAAATTAAAAATAGAAGCTTCAGATTATCATCACCAAATTGCAAGCTAGATGGCACAAAGAACCCCAGAGAACCCTATCTAAATTGTCCATCAAAAATACATAAGCTTTACACGTGAATTAGACCAGAAGTTAACTTTGAAAAATCTCCACCTTACCACGCTCATGCATTACTACAAAGATTGTACAGTTTCAGGTAGTTAGAAAACACCATTGACCTGATAGAAAAATGATATAAATGCACTATCAACATCTGATATCCTTTGATATTAAATCCATGTACAAGGTGTGCCAACAGAAGAAACAATCAGTATAATCAAAGCACAGTTGAAGGAAAAAGGAAGCACAACAGACGTACACATGGATGAAATTATACCCAGTCTAACTCTTATAATGGCATGTAACTACTTCACATTCAATATGGTGTTCTGATCACAAAAATAAGGACTGCCACTGGGCTCATCTGATAGTGGCTTACATATTTTTGAACCACATTGAAACCAAATATTCAATAAAGCTATGCATGCGAAACAGTACCAGGTTATTTACGGGCACTGTTACATAGACGACATCATTTCTTTGATTAATGTTACAGACTCTCAGGTAATACAGAGATATAACGACAAAAGCACTCTGAAATTAAATTTACCATTGCAACAGCACCAAATATGAGAAAAACATTTCAGTATATCGCCACACACAAGAAAAATACACTCCTGGAAATTGAAATAAGAACACCGTGAATTCATTGTCCCAGGAAGGGGAAATTTTATTGACACATTCCTGGGGTCAGATACATCACATGATCACACTGACAGAATCACAGGCACATAGACACAGGCAACAGAGAATGCACAATGTCGGCACTAGTACAGTGTATATCCACCTTTCGCAGCAATGCAGGCTGCTATTCTACCATGGAGACGATCGTAGAGATGCTGGATGTAGTCCTGTGGAACGGCTTGCCATGCCATTTCCACCTGGCGCCTCAGTTGGACCATCGTTCGTGCTGGACGTGCAGACCGCGTGAGACGACGCTTCATCCAGTCCCAAACATGCTCAATGGGGGACAGATCCGGAGATCTTGCTGGCCAGGGTAGTTGACTTACACCTTCTAGAGCACGTTGGGTGGCACGCGATACATGCGGACGTGCATTGTCCTGTTGGAACAGCAAGTTCCCTTGCCGGTCTAGGAATGGTAGAACGATGGGTTCGATGACGGTTTGGATGTACCGTGCACTATTCAGTGTCCCCTCGACGATCACCAGTGGTGTACGGCCAGTGTAGGAGATCGCTCCCCACACCATGATGCCGGGTGTTGGCTCCGTGTGCCTCGGTCGTATGCAGTCCTGATTGTGGCGCTCACCTGCACGGCGCCAAACACGCATACGACCATCATTGGCACCAAGGCAGAAGCGACTCTCATCGCTGAAGACGACACGTCTCCATTCGTCCCTCCATTCACGCCTGTCGCGACACCACTGGAGGCGGGCTGCACGATGTTGGGGCGTGAGCGGAAGACGGCCTAACGGTGTGCGGGACCGTAGCCCAGCTTCATGGAGACGGTTGCGAATGGTCCTCGCCGATACCCCAGGAGCAACAGTGTCCCTAATTTGCTGGGAAGTGGCGGTGCGGTCCCCTACGGCACTGCGTAGGATCCTACGGTCTTGGCGTGCATCCGTGCGTCGCTGCGGTCCGGTCCCAGGTCGACGGGCACGTGCACCTTCCGCCGACCACTGGCGACAACATCGATGTACTGTGGAGACCTCACGCCCCACGTGTTGAGCAATTCGGCGGTACGTCCACCCGGCCTCCCGCATGCCCACTATACGCCCTCGCTCAAAGTCCGTCAACTGCACATACGGTTCACGTCCACGCTGTCGCGGCATGCTACCAGTGTTAAAGACTGCGATGGAGCTCCGTATGCCACGGCAAACTGGCTGACACTGACGGCGGCGGTGCACAAATGCTGCGCAGCTAGCGCCATTCGACGGCCAACACCGCGGTTCCTGGTGTGTCCGCTGTGCCGTGCGTGTGATCATTGCTTGTACAGCCCTCTCGCAGTGTCCGGAGCAAGTATGGTGGGTCTGACACACCGGTGTCAATGTGTTCTTTTTTCCATTTCCAGGAGTGTAAATTTGGAATACACAAGAAACCTACAACCGTAAGTATAACTGTACACAACTAGTCCAGTCAATCACTGCCACACAAACATTCGCGTTTTAGATGCGTACTACATAGTTTTAATGGACCCACTGGCTAAACTCAGCTACTTAAGTAACTAAACACAGCGTACCTGATAGAGAAATTGGTACAAGACGCAAACGGTAAATGAACTAATAAAAAAACTAAAATATGTACCACAGATAAATTACCAACTGCAACACACTGTCAGTAAAACCATCATACAACTAAGACAGAGAATACAGATGAAAAGGAACACCTTACAAGGAACACTGCATGGCTTATACTAACAGCAGCAAAAATGTTCACATAGTGTAGAACATACTAAAGAAACAAGGACTACAAATATCTTACCATACAAACAACGCACTACAGAAAAATCGAAAAACTAACAACACCGCCATAGATAAACTCAACAGAAATGGAACCTATCAGCAACTTGTAGTTCATGCCAGTCTGTTTACAAAGAGCAGAGATCCAGGAACTTTGAATCTAGGTATTCTCATGTACTCAGAGCCTTAAAAGTGACAGTATGCACATCACTTTAGTAGATCATTTCATAGCTGAAAACCAAATAATATTGAAACTGATCAACAGCTAAAGGAATCGTCTCTATCAAAAACTTACTACAGATGCGAAATACCACATTCAAATTGCGGTAATACAAGGAAAGGAAGTTTTCAATGTGTACACTACCCTATGCAAAAAAAAAAAAAAAAAAAAAAAAAACGCTACTTGCAATACCTAATGAATTACACAAAGTCACTTCCTCGAAGAAAACACAGCCCATCAAACACCTAATGTCGATGAGTATGGCGACATAAGTTCACTCCCACATCTCCTTCTTTGTACAGATATGTGTGAGACCATGTAATGGTGAGGTAAAAGATATGAAATCGGTATTTGTACTTCCAATAAAAAGAGAACAAACCAAAGATGCCCTAGAAGACGATATATTGAAGTATAGGATATATTCCACAGCTATTCTTCGATAAAGCATTTCAAAATTAATTACTCTTTAAGGAAATTCTTCAGACGATGACACTTTGTCAAACCCTAGAAAGGCCTAAATGCAAGCCGACCTGTACAAAAACACTTCCACAATTAATTCAACATCAGGTGAACAGACAAAAGAAAAATGATTATGTTTTTATACTTTAGTCAGAAAAGTAAATATAACCTCAGTACAACATTTTTACAAAAATTAATTGAAGCCAACAAAAATGATACGTAGGTGTAGAAACGTGTATGGTATAATAGAATATAAAAGAACATTGTATTTAGTATAAGGCGGGGTTTAAAATCCCAAATTTCAGTTCTTGGTTTTGCCTAACTTCCGTTTACAAGTTATTCCCCGAGTGGGCTGATCGTTTACTTATCCATTTACGGTCCGCAGCTCTTGGTCGTGCGGTAGCCTTCTCGCTTCCCGCGCCCGGGTTCCCGGGTTGGATTCCCGGCGGGGTCAGGGATTTTCGCTGCCTCGTGATGACTGGGTGTTGTGTGATGTCCTTAGGTTAGTTAAGTTTAAGTAGTTCTAAGTTCTAGGGGAGCCGGCACGGTAGCTCAGCGTGTTCGGTCAGAGGGTTATCAGTCCTCTGTAATAAAAAAACTGAGTTAATCGATCAACAACGAACCTAATCGGCTGTCTTACGACGTCCGCCCCGAGCAGATGCAACGAACAAAAGCGAACAAAATGAATAAAAAAAAAGGGGGGGACTGATGACCATAGATGTTAAATCCCATAGTGCTCACAAGGGAACCTCCCCATCGCACCCCCCTCAGATTTAGTTATAACTTGGCACAGTGGATAGGCCTTGATAAACTGAACAGAGATCAATTGAGAAAACAGGAAGAAGTTGTGTGGAACTGCGAAAAAATAAGCAAAATATACAAACTGAGTAGTCCATGGGACACATAGGCAACATCAAGGAGGACGTGAGCTCAGCAGTGCCGTGGTCCCGTGGTAGCGTGAGCAGCTGCAGAAAGAGAGGTCCTTGGTTCAAGTCTTCCCACGAGTGAAAATTTTACTTTCTTTATTTTTGCATAGTTATTATCTGTCCGTTCGTTCATTGACGTCTCTGTTCACTGTAATAAGTTTAGTGTCTGTGTTTTGCGACCGCATCGCAAAACCGTGCGATTAGTAGACGAAAGGACGTGCCTCTCCAATCGGAACCGAAAACATTTGATCGCAAGGTCATAGGTCAACCGATTCCTCCACAGGAAAACACATCTGATATATTCTATACGACACTGGTGACGGCATGTGCGTCACATGACAGGAATATGTTGTCGACCCACCTAACTTGTACACTTGGCAAATGGGTAAAAAGATTCTTCTACCTTGCCCGATTTAGGTTTTCTTGTGGATGTGATAATCACTCCCAAAAAAGTGATGAAAACATAAGAGTTTGTCACATAAACTGAAAATAAAAAATTAAAGTTTTCACTTTTTTTTTTTTTAAATCTCGTTTTGATCGCTTCATCTGCTCGGGGCGGACGTCGTAAGACAGCCGTTTAGGTTCGTTGTTGATCGATTAACTCAGTTTTTTTTATTACAGAGAGCTGCTAACCCTCTTACCGAACACGCTGAGCTACCGTGCCGGCGTCACTCGATGTAAGATTTGAACCAAGGATCTTTCGCTCCTCAACTGCTCACGTTACCACGAGACCACGGCGCTCCTGTGGTCTCTGAGTCCTTGATATTGCATATCTTCCCATGAACTACTCAGTTTGTATATTTTGCTTATTTTTTCACAGTTCCACACAACTTCTTCCTGTTTTCTCAATTGATCTGTGTTCGGTTTTTCAAGGCCTATCCACTGTGTCAACTTATAACTAAATCTGAGGGGGGTGCGATGGGGAGGTTCCCTTGTCAGAGCCATATCCATTTACGATTCCATCAAAAAGCGAGTGACTTTTGCATTGTACCCGTCTGTACCCTGAGTTAGCCGAATCGTAATACTCAACATTTGGTCGTCACCACAGCTGGTGTAGGTGGCATCAGTTTTAATCACCTCAGACTCAACCACAGGCATTTACTATGAGTGATCCCAATGTGCGGAAACGCTATGGGATCTTATGACTTGCTCATTCTGTGTGGTTCTGTCACTTAGACGTTTACTACGAACTGACGATATCATGCTCATAAGCTACGAAGTCTAAGTAAGTGCTCTATTCACCGTGAAACATCTCAGTTTAAATTTGTTACTCATCAGGGACAGAGACATTCTTCAATTCCTTTCCAGACGTACACATCACATCACACTAGAATAATCTCTCAACGCTGGATGCCTAATTCGTGTAATGGTCGACCCCATGAACCTACAGAACGTCAGTTCCGCCTGTGCACCGAGTCTCATCTTATCTTCTACTCGTACTAACAAGAATATGACATAGAAGAATGGAATTATGAACATTGCCATGATCTAAAGTAACTCAGTTTCAAATGTAGCAGCTGTGGATTTTTGTAATATACATGTAATCTAAGTGGACTCTAAACAGGACAAATACCTTATCTTAAATAACAAATAACAAAAAAATTATCAGTTCGGTGATTAATTGCATAACGCTCGTTTCTAAAAGACAAAGTTCAGATTCAACAAAGAAAACGGCGTCCGTATCGTCTTGTTACTGCAGTCGAAAGAGCTAAAACAGCTAATTACGAAAGTCAGAGCAAGGTAAAGCAGTAATTCGGTATCCTCGATAACTTTAACTTCTATACACTCAGACCGGAAAACTTTACGGTAGCGCAGAAGCAGATAATCCTGTATAGAATGTTCGTCGTCTTACAGATTTCATAATCCGTCTTCGAATCAAAATTCAAGTAGAGTAACATGATGCACGCAGCGTCACTTCATTTTACATGGTCGTGTATTTTGTAGCTATACTACCTCGACTTGTGTATTCAGGTTTTCTTCCAGTTTCTACCTATTTCATGATGTTGGTCATTATGTTGCCAAGAATGAAATCTTAAAAAAGCAGGGGCTTCATGGTCGATGGCCCAGCGGTTGCGACAGCACACTCGTGTTCGCCTACATCCAGTCATCCGGTTTATGGCTTCCATCGATATCTTAACAAAATTAAAGGCGTGTGCCAAGACAGTTTCTTGAGCAATATCATACTCACTCAGATGAACTACAGTCACTTACCCAATGACATCAACGTTTGCGGTTAGTCCAGTTTTAATCTTCAAAGGAAGTACGGTGCGATAATGAAATAATGACTAATGAAACTAGTATTGTGAGTGTTATAAAAACATAGTTTTGAAATTTTTCCGAGGTGGTTTGTATGGGGGGAGGGGGGAGGGGGGAGAGGGGAGGGGATAGGGTGGCTTTCGTGGTTGTTCGGCTACGGATGAGGCCTAGTTCTACTGTGGGAGATGATAATTTCGGTGGGAGGCACTTTATCAATACCATTTCTAAATACAGTCTCCTTGAATTCTCGATCAGGATGACTTGACTGCGGACTCAGTCATACTGATTTCGTCGAAACTCCCTTCGTTTCTGCAGGTTTTCTTCGTTCCTCTGTATTGAGAAAAGAACGGAAGGAACAGCATGCTCCATTCTTTCAAGAGTTTTATTTTTGAGATAATGTTGTAGGATTGGATGCTGCATTGGAACCAGTTCCAGGTTTTAAACGTGATATTATGTAATACAGCAGGATAAATTGCATTTTTCACATACTGTATTGTCCATATTTTTTTTCTTTTGTCAACTCCATAATGGTGTTTGTAGCTATATTCAATCAATAATTTTTCGTATAAGAAAAATATAGGCAGAAGTCAGCTGCAGTTTGATACAAGACTTCATTTAATTAAATTAGCAGGAAGAGCCGACTGGCTTCCAAGAACATAGAACCTTTCCTATTATGTTGGAAAATTGAGAGTAGCAACAAACTCCATGACACCTGGATTTTAGGAGGTTTGGAAAGGCGTTTCGGTATCTGAATCCATTTGTGACGTTTAAGACTATAAATAAATGTGGTACCCTATGGCAATTCGTATCGTGTATGAAAGATACGAATTTCTGTCCTACTTTATTTCGTGTTTTTCGGTAGACCTGTGCTTGTAACGCTTCGTATAAAGTACGATGTCGACAGGTTAGGGATTAAAGCGCTATTTTTGGAGCCTGAAACACAAATCAACAATACTATAAGCATGAATCTGTAATTGCTGGAAATACAGTAGAAGAAGTAAACTAATTTGTTTTATTTAGGAGAGAATTTACGAAATCTGGTGGAGTGAACGATTGTGGATGGATAAAACTTGTGAAACATTAATCAGTTTCTCCTAATTATGGCAATGCGGTACCATTTCGAGAAAAATTAAGAAAATAATATTGAACAATGAAGTGAAGTCTATTCTCCTACAGTATTTTGAAACACGCAAGGCCGTAAATCGTATCATACACTGACTTACTTATTCAAAAATATTTGTAATCAGCAAGGTATCAGTGTCAGTAACTAACACGTGATTTCAGGTTAATACCTATTATGTTAAGGAGAACTACGGTCACAGCTGGTAAATTGTTGTTTATTAAAGCACGACTGGTTTCGCGGATGTAAGCCGCAATAATCAGGAGAACAATGTTAAAAGATCATTGCAGTACCCAACGGTCCTTGTCAAAAGTTACTACTCAGAGAATATCTCGCCATAATACTGACGATATTCTCTGAATAGTAACTTTTGACTAGGAGCGATGTGTATGCGTATGATTTTTTAACGTTATTCATCTGATAATGCGGGTTAAAGCCGCTAAACCGGTCGTGTTTTAATAAACAACACTTTCACCACCTGTGAGCGGAGTTCTTCTTAACATCATGCCTTTCAACAGCCGCTGTTGGCCGGAAAATAAAATAGTTTGTGATAATTAAAGACTAACGAAAAATCAGTCTAGAAATTAAGAAGAGAACTTGTGAATGGTTAGGACACACCCCAAGTAAGCCGTGTAGTATAGTTTAAAGAAGGACTGATTTGAAAAAGAGAGAACATAAAAGTTGCAAAACTAACGTTCAAGAAGTGAGCAGTGAGTGGCCAGCATTTCAGCAAGAATGGGAGAACATTTTGAATACGAATTACAAATGCGTCTTTCTTTTTAAGAAAGAACGTTGACTCAATTTATAGGAGCTGCAGTCGGGCCTCAAGAATACTGGAATACAAAGATGCCATATGATAAGTGTGAAGTAAGCGTAATGAGTTTCCACTGCAGCCACATCTTCTAAAAAAATACGTTATTCTGCGAAAACTATCCAGGGTTGCGACTATATCTAAAACATCCTGATGTAAAACGTTATCCTCCAGATTAGAGCTAATACAGAGGCTTACGACAATCGTTCTTCTTGTAAAATGTAAACTTTTCTTCCCTGGCGCAAGTGGGGATCAGTTAAGTCGTACCTTCCGCCATACACCGCTCGCGGACTACTGATGTAGATGGAGAGAGTAATCCATAGATACTGGAGTAATAACTGGTGGCTGAAAGGGGCTGAAAGAGAATTGTTGCTGTTCTTGTTATACATTAATGATTTAAAAAGTGTAGAATTAGTTAGAGTCTCATGCTTTTCACAGGTTATGTAGTTATCTGTGAGCAAATTATATACGATAGAAGCTGCGAACAGTCTTTAAGGTAGATATATGGAAAGTAGTGCATTTTCAGAAGCTTAGAAACGTGGTAACTCGTAGTTACAGGATTAATGGCTCTCACCTATAGTCAGACATGTTATATTACTGTTAGGGAGTAATAGTGCACCAACATATAAAGAATCGCTAACATGGAAGTCCACTTCTCACGTATTCAAATGACAGGCTGCTATTCTGGTGGGATATGGAGGAGTCTAACTTGTCTAAAAAAAGGTTGCATACAAAACAATTTTACCATCAGTCTTGAATAATTTTAAACTGTGTGAGATGAGCACCATACCTTACTCACATGGATAATCAAACGTATACAAAGAAGTCAGATGATAGTGGTCGCAACCTTGTTTGATTCTTGAGGCAGTATAATAGAAATGTTGAAGTACATCAGTTGACAGACGCTCAAAGAATGACACCCTTCGTACACGGTGAACCTGCTTATAAAACTCCCAGAACTGACTTTAATGACAGGAGCTAATAAACAGCTCATATTCTCTGCTATTGTAAGACAAATCGTAGTTTAATTTCAAAAATTCTTCGCTCTAGTTTATAAAAATATTAAAAAGTGACAGCACATCAAGAGAAGAGTCGAACCAGATTTTGCTTGGACCTCCACCTTGATTTAAGCACACAGTGCTGAAGAGTATATTAAACAATGTGCTGCAAGCTTTTTTATGACTTCGCAAGTAGTGGAAAATAACAGGCGGGATAGCCACAGCAACGAAGAAAAGTAATACATCACAGGGAGATAGCTATTTCTAATGAATAGAGTAAATGATTATTTGTTTTATGTGTTAATAACAGAGTAACAAACGAAGTAGGCGCTCTGTCTAACATACTACAAAAATCTTTCTCAACAGGAAACACAAGACACATGTTAACACTGAAACTACTACATTAGGATCTGTGTGTATTCATGTTAAATGTTCTCGTACTGCCAATTTTACTTGATAATGGCGTAATAGCTCGAAACAGTTCAGAAAATTAAATAATCTGAGGAAGTTAGAAAATAATATGTGACTGGTATCAGTATCTGAAAATTCTATATCTATGTTTTAACAAACAGTCACAGTCGAATGATATCGAATATGGTTTTCAGGTGTCCAAATACTCAGTTTAGGAATCTCAGTCACCAGTACAATTTACACATCAAAGCTTTCGAAAATGAAATACTTCCTTAGTAGAGACTCTAGCACACCCTACCACTCCGGAAAAAAGGAAATGATCTCGTTCTTCTGCAGTCGTGGTGAAGCCTGTCTAATGTGTCCGGAGTCTCTCTAGTATTCTCGAACAGACATGATAGGACAGTCCAAGCTTACCCAATATTTTCGAGCGTACTACTACTAGAACTAATACTATTGTTGTTGGGTAGGTATTTTTTCTGTGGTCAAGCTGACGCACTTGGTGTTTCGCTGTTGCTTCTGTCTCTGAGCTCACTGCTAGTGACCATCAATACTTTGTGCGTACGACTGCATCAGTACTGCTCAGGATTGTTACGCTTGTAATAAAAAATGGCAGTGTAATGCTATATTTGTGAGTTTTGCAGGCCGGCCGGAGTGGCCGAGCGGTTCTAGGCGCTACGGTCTGGAACCGCGCGACCGCTACGGTCGCAGGTTCGAATCCTGCCTCGGGCATGGATGTGTGTGGTGTCCTTAGGTTAGTTAGGTTTAAGTAGTTCTAAGTTCTAGGGTACTCATGACCTCAGAAGTTAAGTCCCATAGTGCTCAGAGCCATTTGAACCATTTTTGAGTTTTGCATCAATATTTTTTCCTTCCTGCACTTGCCATCGAGAAACAGACGAAATGAAAAAAAAAAAACGTTCTGTTTAAGCTGACATCCCAGAATCAGATGGCACTACTTAGGAAAAACTTAATTTCGGAAAAGCTGAAACTATATTAAACATAAACGTGCTTGTCACTAAAATTTTAACACCACGAACGATGGCAAAAAATGAGGTTTCACTAAATCTACCTAGACAGTATTAAAGCCGACCCAGGTGTCAGGGCCGGCCGAAGTGGCCGTGCGGTTAAAGGCGCTGCAGTCTGGAACCGCAAGACCGCTACGGTCGCAGGTTCGAATCCTGCCTCGGGCATGGATGTTTGTGATGTCCTTAGGTTAGTTAGGTTTAACTAGTTCTAAGTTCTAGGGGACTAATGACCTCAGCAGTTGAGTCCCATAGTGCTCAGAGCCATTTGAACCATTTGAACCAACCAGGTGTCAGGATGGCAAGCGGTGGAGGATTGAGGTGGGATAGCAGGCCGATGGAGGCCCAGAAAGATGCAGCTGTCAAAATTAATACTGTATTTTCCACTCGTAAATTAGTGCTGCGTTAGTTCAGGGTTGGTTGCACGACCCCACTCCACGGGAATGGCTCCAGGTGGCCGGCAAGGCCGGCCGGCGTGGCCGTGCGGTTCTAGGCGCTACAGTCTGGAGCCGAGCGACCGCTAGAGCGACCGCTACGGTCGCAGGTTCGAATCCTGCCTCGGGCATGGATATGTGTGATGTCCTTAGGTTAGTTAGGTTTAATTAGTTCTAAGTTCTAGGCGACTGATGACCTCAGAAGTTAAGTCGCATAGTGGTCAGAGCGATTTGGCTGGCAAGATATCAGCTAGCGTCTAGCCAGTGGGCTGCAACATGTGGCCCAGCTTTGCTGACGCTTGTGCTCACTGCGTGGTACGTGCCCTTGTTGTGAGGGTTGCGCCACAAACATCTGGCGTCAGGGGCATAGGAAGACCAATCTTGCCGTGGTAGTCAGCTCTGCTGTGAATGATTGCATCCCGAAAGCCCTTGGTGTAAAGCACGGACGTGCACTTACTGTGGTAACGGAAGATGGCTGCACTGTACGAGATACGATCTGCTGACCCTGGGCAGGAGTCCGGCTTTAGCTGGAGAGAGCCCAGAAGCCACCTTGCGCTGTGCCACCTAGTCCAGAGGGCGGAATTAGTGCAGAATGCTGGTGCTGTGACAGAAACTCACCACATATGTTATGCCAATACACTGCTTTTGGTCACATACAGGACTGCAGCAACAAAACACTTCGGTGGTGAAGTCCTATTGCGCACACTACAGGAATTGTGTATGAACACTGTATTGGCAGGTTTCACTGATCGACCCTGGCCCGTCCTACAATAGTTCAACAGCTCGGTTGCTGTAACAGAAATGACAACAACTTGTAGCTGTCAATCATTAGGAGTTCTCGCAGTACTTTTCCACATATTCTCAATGATTCGTAATTGGAATGGTTGTGGCACTAGACTATCCTTCCCAATAGGAAGACCTGGCCCCTCAGGTCTCACTCAAACCGATCTACAGTAGCACTTCACATGTCCGCACAAGTTCCCATCATAAAGTTTGTGGCACCCATACCCACGAGGTTCATACACCACATTTAACTTACAAACGTTACTGCTAGATTTTTTTATTATGACACTAGGTTGGAACCAATGGACTGTTAAGTAGGGCAGTAATAACCATTAGAATGAATATCACATCATGGTTTCATACTTCTACATCTTGCCACGGAAATGTCCTTTGACGATTCTCTTCAGAAACGTTCATTGTTCGTTCTATAGCCTGATGTCCTTATAAACTCTACGAAATGCATTCCTAATCAACACCACACTACAGTATTACACATTCATACATTTTACGGTCAAGAGATACAGTCTACCTGCATCTATACTACCAGTGGCTTCAGTGGAAGGGTGGCTCTCTACCTCAGATAGTTGAAGGCTACCAAATGTTCAAATGTGTGTGAAACGTTATGGGGCTTAACTGCTAAGGTCATCAGTCCCTAAGCTTAAACACTACTTAACCTAAATTATCCTAAGGACAAACACCCACACCCATGCCCGAGGGAGGACTCGAACCTCCACCGGGACCAGCCGCACAGTCCATGACTGCAGCGCCTAAGACTGCTCGGCAAATCCCGCGCGGCGAAGGCTACCCAAAGCAGAATTAAAGCAATTGCGGCACTAAGTATCGTGAGGACAGAGTCCACAGTCACGCATAGTTGCCCTCCCCTAAATTGCTTAACATGCTGTTTCAACTATTCTGTTGAAATCCACCCTTCTTCCGTATCTATTAACTAGTTCAGAGAATTGGTCAGGTCTGATCTCAGTATATTATTCAGAGAGGATAGATTTCCCTTCGAGAGCACTTCTACCGGTTCGCCAGGCACATAGAACTATTTTTTGTTACGTTCAACTGGACGATTCCCCTAAACGTGGCTGGGAGATGAAAGGTTGGCCCTGTTATGTTATATACTGTCCAGTTACAAGAGGCGTTTGATAAATAATGCAAGATATTTTTGCTCGGCCAATTTCGGCTGAAAAAAAAATGCGGAATTTGTTTTGGGACGTCGTGGAACTCACTTCAGCCTCTATTGTTTCACGAACTTCCGACAGGTGGTGTTACTATCCGTAGCCTTCAAAATGTCATCTATAACGGTCGTGCTTTCCAAACAGAGAGCTGTCATTGAGGTTCTTGTGGCGGAAAACCAGAGCATCACAGATATTTATCGGCGCTTGCAGAATGTTTAACAGTGGGAAAAGGCATGGTGGGTTGTTGGGCGAGGCGTCTGTCCTCATCGCAAGGCCGAGCAAAACTGCCCGACCTCCGACCGCACACAGCTATCAATCCTGCAGTTCTGGAACGTGCAGATACTCTCATTCGATATGATCCACAGATCACAGTCAAACACGTCGCTGCTCAACTGGACGTTTTAGTTGGTAGTGCTGACACACTCGTTCATAAATTGGGCTACTCAAAGGCGTGTGCCCGCTGGGTTCCTTGCCGCGTAACATATTACCAATGATCAACGGCCGAATGAAGGATCAGTCCGCTAGAAGCAGAAGAGGGTGATGGGGAGACGTGGCTCCGAAGTCGACTAGTACAGTGGTACTGTGCGGGCACACAAGCCTGCCCAGTAAGGTGGCGCAAGTCCATCGCATCGAACAGAGATTATGTTGAAAAATAGTGTTTTGTATTCCAAAGAATGTGGTATAATGTGATGTATTCGAGTCCTGAATGATATCAACCTGTCTCAGAAAAAATGTTCTGCGTTACTTAAAAAACGTCCCTCGTAATCTACAACCCACTACCCCTCAGCTCCATCCGTCTTGTTCCTGTGAGCCTTCCATCTTCATAGCAACTTTACCATCTTATGATAAACAAAATAAATCAATTGTAATCCCGCTTTCTAGAAATATGGTTTACATTTCACACAGTCCCTCAGTCAATCCTGTGTTAGTGTTTTGATCATGAATAGCTGCTCTACGCATGTACTCACACATGCTTGAATCACTCTGGCTGGACATACTGTAATCTTCTCCCTCTGACAATGCTGCACTTCATCTTTCATCATCACCACATGTCTGTCCCCCTCTTTAGAGATCAACAACAAACGACGTGGTGAAACATTTGAATTGTGCGTACTTCTGCACTGATGGGAACCTAAACAGTATATGCAACTACATCTGGCAGTCCTCAGCTCTGGTGATGTCGTGTGGTGGTAGAAAGGTAAATTCTGCCTACTGGGCTCACCTATCAGTCTCAGCTTCAATGGTAGTTCCCTATGCACTTTCCGCAATTCCGATAGGTATTGCTCTGGTGCTAACAGGACGGGATTCAGCTGGCTGTGCAACACATGATGAATGGCTTCCTGTAAGCTTGCCAATTCCACCCCTGTGCCCCATACACTGTCTGCTAAAAATTGTAAAAGCCTTGTGACTCTTGCATTCGACACATGCACCTGTGCTTGCATGACTCCCAGATCCCGACTTACAGTGTCCTCTAATGCCTTTGCGAACTACATTACCTCGTTTGTCAGCTTCCATACCAGATGTGTATTGATCTCTGTATCATCTCGTTTGTCAGCTTCCGTACCACATGTTCATTGTTCAAAAACGCACTTTTTACACTTACTATCTGCGTGGCATGCCTCTCCACCACCGACTTGCGATCCTCTGCCAATTTATTCACTGCCTCCATCGTCTCATTCAATCCTCTGATGTCAACAGCACCTGCTTTTCCAAACACAGTCTACAAAATTCTTCGTCCAGCGTGTATCTAAGCCCTCATTGGCAGCCGTAGTCAACACAGCACAGTTTGTTTCATCTGTCCTCGCATTTTCATAACAATCATGCAGCTTTTCACATTCCAAAGAAACTTCCCCAGGTACACTCCTGCACTTCCCTTCCCGTCGAAGCCCAGAAAACACCTCCTTCTCACTTCATTCATGAATTCCCATACGTTTAAAAATAAAGTTAGCGCCCACTGATGTCTGGTAACTACCACGTCCTCTTATTTGACAAAAATAAACCTCCCTCCATGTGCTGTTTCACGGTGCCCCCAATCTTCTCCAGGCCAAGAGGTTCAGCACTGTCTCTACCATCGTCCTCAGAGAACATCAACCTGAGGACAGGGACTACCACAATCCTTCCCTCTCAAAAGGATACTGCCACTGGTCAGCACTCACATGCGAAGAAAATCAAAAGCACCATCACTCTAACACAAAAAGGTATACTTCTATACTCAATATATTGCAACCCAACATCTCGCACATACGACGGCGTACTGAAAAGTAATAACTCCGAACTTTTCATGTGAAAGCCTTTAAGGCTTTTTAAATAAAAGAAATTTTATTAAAATTCGACATTTTTGTTCTTCATGTCTACAGACGTGTTTCTCAACCAAGTCAACCTGGCGACGAATACATTTCTCTAGACGAGAGACCGATTTATTGATACCTTCACTGCAGAATGTGTGACTTTGTTGACGGAGCCACAAATTCACACCTGCTTGCAACGCTTCATCACGTTCTTTATACCTTTGGAACCAGATGAAAATAGGGACTGAATGTAGGTGATCGGTGACAGTGAACACAAGCTGTAGGATTATTGTACGTAGATATCGCAAAGTCGTTTGTGATCCGGAGGACTGTCATGGTGAAAGAAAGAGTGTTCCATGTGTGGAAGAGCTCTTGAAATTAGTGCTTCTTTGAGGGTGACCCAATACCCTGCAGACTTTATGGTAGTGCCTTTACGCATGAATTCCAAATACAACACATCTTGAACATCCCAGAATACTGTGAGCATGACTTTGTCTTTATTATCTTCAGCCATAATGGCTACGTTTGTGAACCGTGACTGTGTGGGACAATTATTTATTTTTAATTTATGCTACCAGTCACTTTTATTTGTTTTATGTTTGATCTGACATGATACAACGTGTTTCAAATATGTTCTGTTCATCACAGGCGTTTATACATACATACAGAGAAACGTCACTTAAAAATAAATTGCCTTAAACTAAATTAACCTAGAACTTTTTGTCCATTCTTCTTTATTGTAGTGCTCGTGTGACATTTTGGTGGGAGGGGCAGTGGATAACCCCCCCCGCCCCCCCCCCCCCCACACATGCCACACCAGCCACTACAGCGCTACAGTAGCGAACAACGGACAAAATGCTCTAGGTTAATTCATTTTAAGACAATTTATTTTTAAGTGACATTTCTCTGTATGTATGCATAAACGCCTGATGATGAACAGAACATGTTCTAACTGCGTTTTGTTATGTTAGATTAAACATATAACAAATGAAAGTGACTGGTAGTACAAATTACAAATGAATAATGACTTTGCCCGCTGATTGCATGTTCTTGTAACTTCTTGGGGCGATGATCCTTTGTGGTGGAACTCCATTGACGTTCTCTTGTTTTCGGCCTCAAAAAAATGGTTCAAAATGGTTCAAATGGCTCTGAGCACTATGCGACTTAACTTCTGAGGTCATCAGTCGCCTAGAACTTAAAACTAATTAAAGCTAACTAACCTAAGGACATCACACACATCCATGTCCGAGGCAGGATTCGAACTTGCGACCGTAGCGGTCGCTCGGTTCCAGACTGTAGCGCCTAGAACCTCACGGCCATTCCGGCCGGCATGGCCTCAAAATGGTGAACTCAGCTTTCATCAACAGTCAAAATGTTGTTACGGAACCCATCACCCTCACGCTCTAAATGCAAAAGTGGTTGTTGACATATCCTTTGTTTCATGTCAGGAGTGAGTATTCGAAGCACTTACCGCTCACACAGTTTTCTGTACCGCAGTTCTACAATGACAGCCTTTACATGCTCTAGTGATTTGCCACACTTGCCTGACAGCTGTGTCTGCTTTATCCGACAATTTTCTCTGATGATTTCATGAATCCGACTCCGATGAGTCTCGTCGTGCGCCGTACGCCGTCGTCGACTCAGAGCTCTGTAGCACACTTTGAGATTAGCAGCACCGTTTCCTCCATTACGAACACGAACACCCAACGTCGTACATATCTGATATCAATACAGTCATCATCATACACAGATTTCTTTCTTGTATGGATTTCAGTTGCAGGCACATTTTCTTTGGTTAGAAACGCGACTGCTGCACCGATGTAGTTGCGTTACACACCGCCATTTGACACGCTACAAATCGAACTCTCTAGCGGCACAGGTATGCAACTTCCGTCAGCGAGGAGTGAAAGTCGACCCAGTAATACGCACGAAACATAATACCTCAACCGAAATTGGGGGGACAGTAAAAAATTCGGAGGTATTACTTCACAGCACGCCATCGTAACACCCCAAACAGTCACCAGTAAACACAATCAAAATATTGCTGTCACTTCCTTGAACTTAATGTTTACGGAAGCTCCCTGAACAGGTCCATCTCCACTCTCATTCCAACGTTTCTGCTTGTTCCTCTTGTTCAGGGGCAGGCGGCTAGCATGAAAGACGCGACCGCCGAAACGCAACAAAGAGCAGAAATGGAATTCCGAACTGTAGAAAATGTTTCGGAATCGGAAGTGAAACTCAAATGTGAATCCCTTGATGACGAATACGGGGGGACAATTAAAGAGGAAGCCGCTACGGAAGTAAAACCGTTAGTTTCCGGGAATTTAACTGATTTATTGAATGTTTTGATTAACGAAATCACGAGTCAGTCTGAAAAAATTGAACGGAAGCTAGACAATCAGAACAAAGCTATTAATGTTGTTAGCAACAATGTTGGAGTTGTTAACACAAAAGTTGATAAAATCAAAGAAGATATTGTTGTGATTAATACCGAAATAGGTAATCTTAAACAGGAAATGATAGGCGTTCAGGCGAAAGTTGCGAGCATAAATACTCGTTTTTATTCCGAAATTAGCAGAATCGAGAAAAGTGTAGGAGAAGCAGTTGCTCCGGTCATCGAGAATAAGGTGACGGAACAAATTCAATTAGTGAAAAAAGAGGATCAAAAGAAGATGGAAACTTTAAAGGCTTTAGTATCCGAAGGAGATACCAAAGTGACGAAGCAGGCTAATACCTGCGAAAAAAAAGGGAAGTAGAAACGCTTGCGACAACCACTTGCCAAGTAATTACGAGTGTCGGAATTAGAAAAGAAACTTGACGAAAAACAGAGCTATGTGCCAATCTGTGCACATAGTTCGGAATTGTTGACGAAAGAGGAGCGGTTCGACCCCTTGAAAAAAGGCGGTATACACCCGACGAATTTCATTAAAAATTGTGAAAGAGTGTTACCCAGATCATGGACTAATGAGAGAAAAATTAATGCGGTTATTGATGTGTTGGCTGGTGATGCCAAGCGTTGGGGCTTAAACCTCTACATTACGAACCTGACTTTTGACGAGTTTAAAAATTTGTTTCTGGCTGAATACTGGTCAGAGCAAAAACAGCTAAGTATCTGGCGCGAATTTGTCGTATCGAGGCCTTTCGATGCGAATTCGCGCGGCTCGATGAAGGAGTTTTATGAGGGATGGATCCGCAAGTTGGAATATTTGCGTGATCGCCGCACGGAATCCGAAATAGTCTGGGAACTCTACAAGAAGCTTCCAGATGATACAAACAGCTACGTAGGAAGCAATTACAAGACAATCAATGATTTCCTGGAAAGAGTTGATAACGAGGACAATTGGCGCAATAATCGCGACAGTGTTAGAGGCCGTGGTAACAACAACGGGTACCACAGCAACCACAACAACGATAACCATGGGAATAATGCATACCGCAACCATGGCAGCAATAACAATAATGGTTCGGACCGTAATAACAATCAGTACAATGCAAATAATAACAGGAATGACGGAAACCAGTATCATACTAGCGTGATACGGGCTTCGCAGAATAGTAATAACGCCAGAGGGTGTGATCAGCCGCCTCAGCAGCATCCGGGGAGCGTATCTGCTGGGACGAGACAGGGAAACCATTAGCCGCGCCGGTGAGGGGCCGACCGGGCGTGGAGAAATTTTGGCGGCCCAATAACAGTAGAAAACCGAGGTGTCGTCGTTATGAAATACTAAATGTCTTTTTCCAAAGCTGTTTCACAGAGGAAGACTGCACTGTAGTTCCTTCTCTAGATTGTCGCACAGATGACCAAATGGTAGATATCGAAATAGACGACAGAGGGATAGAGAAACAATTAAAATCGCTCAAGAGAGGAAAGGCCGCTGGACCTGATGGGATACCAGTTCGATTTTACACAGAGTACGCGAAGGAACTTGCCTCCCTTCTTGCAGCGGTGTACCGTAAGTCTCTAGAAGAGCGTAGCGATCCAAAGGATTGGAAAAGGGCACAGGTCATCCCCGCTTTCAAGAATGGACGTCGAACAGATGTGCAGAACTATAGACCTATATCTCTAACGTCGATCAGTTGTAGAATTTTGGAACACGTATTATGTTCGAGTATAATGACTTTTCTGGAGACTAGAAATCTACTCTGTAGGAATCAACATGGGTTTCGAAAAAGACGGTCGTGTGAAACCCAGCTCGCGCTATTCGTCCACGAGACTCAGAGGGCCATTGACACGGGTTCACAGGTAGATGCTGTGTTTCTTGACTTCCGCAAGGCGTTCGATACAGTTCCCCACAGTCGTTTAATGAACAAAGTAAGAGCATATGGACTATCAGACCAATTGTGTGATTGGATTGAAGAGTTCCTAGATAACAGAACGCAGCATGTCATTCTCAATGGAGAGAAGTCTTCCGAAGTAAGAGTGATTTCAGGTGTGCCGCAGGGGAGTGTCATAGGACCGTTGCTATTCACAATATACATAAATGACCTTGTGGATGACATCGGAAGTTCACTGAGGCTTTTTGCAGATGATGCTGTGGTGTATCGAGAGGTTGTAACAATGGAAAATTGTACTGAAATGCAGGAGGATCTGCAGCGAATTGACGCATGGTGCAGGGAATGGCAATTGAATCTGAATGTAGACAAGTGTAATGTGCTGCGAATACATAGAAAGATAGATCCCTTATCATTTAGCTACAAAATAGCAGGTCAGCAACTGGAAGCAGTTAATTCCATAAATTATCTGGGAGTACGCATTAGGAGTGATTTAAAATGGAACGATCATATAAAGTTGATCGTCGGTAAAGCAGATGCCAGACTGAGATTCATTGGAAGAATCCTAAGGAAATGCAATCCGAAAACAAAGGAAGTAGGTTACAGTACGCTTGTTCGCTCACTGCTTGAATACTGCTCAGCAGTGTGGGATCCGTACCAGATAGGGTTGATAGAAGAGATAGAGAAGATCCAACGGAGAGCAGCGCGCTTCGTTACAGGATCCTTTAGTAATCGCGAAAGAGTTACGGAGATGATAGATAAACTCCAGTGGAAGACTCTGCGGGAGAGACGCTCAGTAGCTCGGTACGGGCTTTTGTTAAAGTTTCGAGAACATACCTTCACCGATGAGTCAAGCAGGATATGGCTCCCTCCTACGTATGTCTCGCGAAGAGACCATGAGGATAAAATCAGAGAGATTAGAGCCCACACAGAAGCATACCGACAATCCTTCTTTCCACGAACGATACGAGACTGGAATAGGAGGGAGAACTGATAGAGGTACTCAGGGTACCCTCCGCCACACACCGTCAGGTGGCTTGCGGAGTATGGATGTAGATGTAGATGTAGATGAAAATTCCGTATGGAATAATCAACGGCGGGAGAGTGTGCCAGTGTTAGGAGAAAGGAGTGCGCCCACAAGTAGTAGATAAGCTGTAGACACGGCAGCAGAAAATACATTCACTGTCAGTGAGAACAATGTAAGTAGTGTTCCGGAAATAGATTATAAAGTGGCAGCTGTAACACACACAGCAGAACTGGAGATTGAGTTAAAGAATGATTTGCAATTGTTGAGAGAAGATCAGATGTCGGATAACACGTCCGTCATTGAGCGAGGGGATGCAGAGAGGGATGAAGTCTGGTTAAGGCAGCTCGGTCGCTTATACGACGAACTAAGAGATTATAGGGGCCTGTACGGGAGAAGTGTTTTGGGGAGCGCGGGCAGGATTTGCCGCGTCTCGTCCCACAGGAAGATAGTACTTGGGAAGTGATAGAAAGTTCTGGCCCTAACCGGCAGACTTTACTAGAAATAGTTGATGTTAATGGGGATCACGAGCAAGATTCGTCGTGTTTCGTCCCGCAGGAGTTGGATGTTGAAGTAGTAATGGAAAGTTCTGGCCCTAACCGGCAGACTTTACCGAAAGTTATAGTGGTAGAAGTAGCCGACCCATCCTACGCCAACCTCCAGTTTAAACATTGCGAGAGTATTAAGGAGAAAGATTACGAAAATTTTTGTGATAGCCGGACACGACTGGTAGAAAAGCACATAGGTTACGGCGTGTATGAGGTTAGAGCTGACATTATACGGTCAGACGATAGCAGTGTGGGTTGCGCAGATCTAGAGGAAGTAATTGCAGATACTACTGGGCACATTTCTCCAGGTAGATTGGCAGATGAGATCAATCTGACCAAAGAGGAATCAGCGAAGGTGACAATTAATGAATTGATAGCAAAGCAACACTCACTAGTTGACGAGTTACTGAAAAGGTTTCGGTATTGGAGGCGAAGTTACAGACTAAGCCTCAGGACAAACGTGTTGAAATTAAAACTGTATGTGAACAGAGGCTGAAAAGGCCGCCAGATAAGCCGGATTTAGGATCAAAGCCGGATGGTTTTTTCTGGAATGACCTGGATATAGACGAGGATTTACTGTGGGAAAATAAAGAAACAGTCGAGGACAAGTGTAGACAGATAGTAGTGTCTGTTAATATGCACGACCTACAACTAAATGTGTTGATTGACACCGGTGCAGAATTGATTGCTGTATCTGGGAAAATATTTGAGTTACTGAAAGACAGACCTGGCATCGTAGTTATGCCAGTAACGAGTGAAAATTATCGGTGCTACTGGGAAGGCCAGTAAACCGCTCACAAAACAGATTTTTGTCAACTTCGAGATATGTGGGGCACGATTTGAACAAGAGTTTGTCGTCGTGCCAGACTTAACTACGGAAGTAATTATCGGGTTAGATTGGCTATAAAAGTACCGTGCAGTGATTAATTGCGAAAGCAAAACTTTGACATGTACGTCACAAGATAAAACAATAGTAGTTAGTTTTGACGAGGCAGGAGACGGTGTGCATAGGCAATACCAGCCTATACACATTGTTAGCTGGCCGGATGCTATTGACGTAGGTATGAATTTGAACTACTGTAATGTGAGGAATCTCGGCATTGACAATAGTGTAGAAAGTGAATTGGAAAGTATTGTAGACGGTGTGTCAAACGTAACACACGAACAAAGACGAGGCCTGTATGAAGTAATAATGAGGAATAAGAGTGTGTTTTCAGACAAACCGGGACTTGTGGAAGGATATAAATGCAAGTTGCATGTAATTCCGCACGAACCATTCTTCGTGAGACCGTATGCTATACCGCTGTCCAAAAAGGAAGCAGTGCAACGGGAGATAGATAAGATGATCGAATGGGGAGTGATTGAAAGAAGTACGAGTCCCGAGTCCATACAATAACGGTTTGGTCATTGTAGCAAAACGGGATGGTAGTGTGCGTATTGTGATTGACGCACGCACGTTGAATAAGGTCGTTCAACGTGAAACAGACAGACCAGAGAGTATGGAGGAGATTTTGCAACGTTTTCATGACGTTAAGTTCATGACTAGCCTCGATCTGACGGCTAGTTACTGTCAAATAGAACTCGAAGAAGAATCTAGGCCATACACCGCCTTCTTGTTTGCGGGCAGGTGTTATCAGTATAGAGTACTGCCGTTTGGACTTAATATATCTGTGTCCGTATTCATCAGGGCCCTAGATAAAGTGCTAGGACCGGCTTTGAGTTCAAGATTAACTGTACAGGTTGACGACCAATTGTTGGCCAATGTCACTTGGCATGACCATTGTGACCTGTTAGATGAAATTTTTAGAGCATTGCGCCGTGGCGGAATGACTCTAAAGCTAAAGAAATGCGAATTTGTGAAGCAGGAACTGAAATTTTTAGGGCATGTAATTACCACTGCTGGTATTACGAAAGACCCAGAGAAACTAGAGGCAATAAGCAATTGTCCTCCACCCAAGTCTAGGAAACAGTTAAAAAGTTTTCTAGGGCTCACAGGATTTTACCGTAAATTTGTAAAAGGACAAGTGTTTTATGATGAAAATTTGAATAACCTCTTACGCAAAAATGTTCCGTTTGTGTGGACTGACGGGTGTCAGGCCGCTTTCGAGAGATTAAAAGACGAGATGTTAAGATCTAACATACTATTTCATCCTGATTTATCGCTAACCCTCCATCTGGGAACGGACTCGTCGAATTACGGGGTGGGGGTAGAACTGTTCCAAGAAGTTGGTAAAGGAGGGGATAAGGAACACCGGACGATAGCGTTCGCGAGTCGAACTTTATCAAAAAGTGAGCGAAACTAAACGATTTCTGAGAAAGAGTGTCTCGCTATCGTGTGGGAATTCAAGAAGTTCAAGGGTTACCTATGGGACCGTAAGGCGATTATTCATACGGACCATAAGGCGCTCACTTATCTGAAGGATTGTAAACTACTTCACGAAAGACTGACTAGGTGGTCGCTGTATTTACAGCAATTTAACTATGACATCTGTTACGTAAAAGGGACCGACAATTGCGTAGCGGATGCGCTGTCGAGGTTGCCCGAGTCTAATCAAGATGTATTGAAAGATGAGTCAGATTGAGTGGTCAAATTATACTATTTTAAAGAAGTTGAGGGACGTAAATTAATAATGAACATCTGTAAGAATCTACGTCGTCATCAGAACGAGGACGGTTGTTTAAATATGGTGAAAACCCGATATGACGAAAGGAGTCCAGAAGGAGAGAAATTAAGGAAGTATTACAAGATATACGATCATATCTTGTACGTACGTAAGGGTGAAGATAGTAATATTTGGCGGGTATGCTGGCCCACCAAATTCGTCACGGAAATAATAGACTACTACCATTTGGCGTATGGTCACTGTGGACCAAAGAAATGTACGGAAAAACTGAGTGAAGTAGTGCATTTTAACAACATGTTAAAATGCTTTACTGACAGAGTGAAAACTTGCGATTTATGTCAGAAGGTGAAGGTTACCAACTGTGCGAGTCGTGGTCCTATGCGAAGTATAAGGCCTTACGACACCTTTGAATTACTGTGCGTGGACTTGTACGGACCTTTGCCAAAGTCATCAGGAAACTTTGCCTACATTTTAGTAGTGCTAGAAGCTTTTTCCAAGTTCATCAAACTATACCCGATTAGGAAAACTACAGCCAAAGCGGTCTATAGCAAGCTTGTAAACGATTATTTTGTTCATATTGGTAAGCCCAAGGCGATTCTATCAGACAATGGGGCACAATTTACTTCTAAGTTGTGGAATGACGGCATGGAAAGTAATGGGGTCGAGGTGATCCATATTTCAGCTTATTGTCCGGCTGGGAATCCCGCTGTGAGGTATATGCGCGAGCTAGGCCGACTTTGCCGTACCTATTGCCATCACAGCCATAGGGCATGGGGCAAATATATAGCAGTATTTGAGAGAATTATGAACACATTGAGACATGAATCTACGGGATTTTCTCCAGAAGAAATCCTGTTGGATGACAGAAGTAAAAGTTTAGTGGAAGAGATAATCAAATTTCCTCCACGGATTGACATTAGTATTGGTGTGAAAAAAGATCGTTTGCGAGAAGTAATGAGGCTAAAAGCCGATGCTCGCATACGTCGTCATGACGCTAAAGCGCGTTTTGCTAAATTTGCAATCGGAGACATAGTACTTGTAAAAGCTCATGAGAAATCGAGCGAGATAGACAATGAAATCTCTAAATTTAAGTTTGTGTATAATGGACCATATAAAGTCATTGGTATACCTCACACAAATGGTTATTGCTTAGAGTATCCAGGCTCTGGAAAACTATTAGTTATACGGAACATTGTAGACCTGAAATTGTACCAACCAAGGATTGATTAATACCACAGAAAGGGTAATTTGTACAGTATGTAAATATAGAGTGTAAGATTTAAGGATGTGCCATGTTGCGATGCTTTTGCCTGACCTAGAGGTCATTAAAGAAGTTGTAATTAATAAGTAATTAATGTTGATTAAATGATTTAAGAGTTACTGAATATTAATCAATTTAAAAATCCAAGCTGCTAGTTTAAGTTTTCAGCTGAGTCACAGTAGATTAAGGAATGTAAATATGATTTTGTAACTAGCTGTAAGATTTCATAAACATGTTATTTACTAGTCATTGCCGATGTACTTAGACGCTGTTTTAAGTTTCAGGCTAGTACATGCGTGTGATGATGGACAGTGTTGAGTTATCCACTGTGATAGTGTTAATGGACTCCTTGAGATTACTCGGGAGTGAGTTTTTCCGAAAGAATTCAGTGAAACGGACCTTCTGGAAATGCCGTTACACAGGCGAGTGAAATCAAGCGTGCCGCACAGGCGGGCGCAACAATACTGGCGAGGCGGAGCCGCTGTCGGCTCTTGTGCCGCTGTCGGCTCTAGTGCCGCTGTCGGCTCTAGTGCCGCTGTCGGCATTCTTTGTACTTGCGAGTAAGGAAGGCGGAGTTGTTTTTCTTTCCGGACAGCTGATGTGAAAGAATTCTGCTGTCAATATTTATGTTTTTTTCGATCTGCTGTGTATTATTTTCTTGTTTAGCGTTAAGTGGACTCTCATGACGAGAATATTAATTATGAAAAGGTTATATAAAATGTGTATTCCATGTGATTAATTATTTATTTTCGTATTTTGATCTGCCTGTTTTTATGACCATGTACTCTGATTAATTCTGTAATTGGTATTCCATTTCTTGATAGTGTTACGAATTTTAATGATTTTGGAATAGCTAAACCATTTTCTATGTTTTCTATGAATTTTAATATGTTGTCAACCTGTTTTATTTTGTGCAAGATGACAGAGTGGATTAAGATTAGGAGTGTCTCAACTCAATTATTATGGTCTAAAAATTGATTTATGCTTAATTAGACGAATGCTAAATTTTGTTGATGTTTTGAGCATATGCATTTCCGCTGTTTCTTTTTTGGGACATTTTCTGAGTCTGTTTAGGTTACACGAACATCCTCAGACAATGTGGGGCACGTGTAACGCCGGAAATGCATATCCTCCTATTTCCATCTATTGTACTATAATTTTTTTCCTTGTTTTGTTACCTCAAGATATGACATTTCTGTGTCTTTATATATTGTAATTGTTTTACTATATATATATATATATATATATATATATATATATATATATATATATATATATATATATATATGTCGATGTATAATTGGTTTGTTCTGTAAATATTATTTGTATTTTATGCTGGGTCTTGCCTAGGGAAAACTATGCTATCGAACGAATACATCGATAGGTCGTGTGGAGAACCAAAGTGTTTAGGATCTTTGGAGTGTGAACTCTGTCGCGTGCAGTGCGGGCAGAGAGAGTCTGACTGGAGTAGTGCGGTGGAACAGGTGTGTTGTGTGACGCTCCCGCGAGTTGCCGCGCTTTCGGGGTTGGGCAGCATGTAATTGCGCTCGACTTGCTATGATAGTTTCTGACACGGTTCGCGGACGGGAAGCTTTAGCTGGCGCACATCAAGAGCCCGTTTCGCCTGGTGACCGTGTCGAGAAGAAGGAGCGCCAACATCCAGTTTCTGCAACAGCGACGGCCGACAATGAGTGACTGTCGCCACCTCCTCGATCGACGGCTTCAAACCTTCAATCAACCAACAAGGAAGACTGGAAGCACGTAAAGTTTTAGAACTGTATGGCAGACCTCAGCATTTAAAACTGTTCAGATCACAAAATTACAGCAACGTGGCATGAACCTTTGTTGCTCATTGTCCCAATTGCATTACCAAGCAGGGTCCCTTCCTTTTCCGGAATGAACCCGTGAGTCGTTGAAATTCAAACGCCAGCATTAAAGCAATATTATTCTATTTCACTGCTTTAATTTCAATGTTCAGTTAAAGTATTCATAGCTGGCTACAATATTTAGATTACACAAGCACAAATTATGAGTGCGAGTTTTGTTACCATATTTTAGCTTACCTGTGACTACAGCTCAGCTTGGTACGTACTAAATTTTACTATTGTTAATTGTTCAGAATCATTTAATTCAAGTTCGAAGTTTTATCTCGATATGCTTCTTAAACAAAGCTCACTATTAATTTCAGTCACTAAATTAACTTTCAATTTTCCGGTTTTATTAATTCTTTTGCTAAATTAAGTCAGAGTGTAGAGAAATTTATTACTTCTGACAAACTTTCAGTTTTCACACTACACGTGTCAACCTTCAGTTGCCACACTTCTAGTGCTAATTATATGTGTAATAACCTTTCTTTTTCAGTTACTATAGTAATTGTCGTTAGGACTGGCGACCGTAATTTCCCCCAGATCTCAAATATCTAATTACCGCTAGTTAATTGTTAACGTAACGGCCGCGCATTTACTTTCTTTATTAACTTTACCCCTTTTCAAAATTAATTTCCACCAGTTTCATTTGCATTTTTCCTTTCATTTAGATGTAACCCTTTCCTCCCTCTTTACCGACATATTAACTTCGGTGACGATTGCTTTTCCCAAATTTCCATCAGGTACACGCGGTTTAATTTTTCACTGTCATTAAGGTCGATAAGTGAGGGGGAGGTTATAAAGTCCGACATAAAACTTACCCTTTGATGTGTAATCATCCTCTCTGATGGTTCAAATGGTTCAAATGGCTCTGAGCACTATGCGACTTAACTTCTGAGGTCATCAGTCGCCTAGAAATTACAACTAATTAAACCTAACTAACCTAAGGACATCACACACTTCCATGCCCGAGGCAGGATTCAAACCTGCGACCGTAGCGGTCGCGCGGTTCCAGACTGAAGCGCCTAGAACCTCTCAGCCACAACGGACGGCTCACAGCGGTCAGGCTGATTGAACTTAAGGGAAGTGGGTTATTAGTTAGTGGTACTACGTGCGTTACAACAGGGCCAGCCTTCAACTGTCTACTAGCCGCGATTACAGGAATCACGGAAGTGAATGTCTCACAACTGCAGTTGTATTGGCCAGATGCTCCTTTGGCATTTCTGCCTTCAACGAATATAACATTCATAAAGACGTTTGGAGAAGGACAACACTGAATGACGATGATTTTCAGTACTACAGTACCAAATGGTATAGAGGGTCTGCCGTCCATAGCTTTTATTCTTTTGAGGAGAGCCAACCAACAGCATATACCACCAACAATCCAGATTCCAGTAGACTGGATCCCTAGCGCATAAAAGAGAATCAGAGTGTAACCTTTTAGTGCGCGCACGGAAATATGTGGAAAGGAAACAACGGGACAAGCCATGAAAGTTAAACTGCCAGGAGCTCAATGCAAATGCGATAAATAGACTCGTAAGTAGCCATTAGCAGTATTATCATTAACACTGCATTCTGTGTCTGGCCCACTTGGGCAAGCCACCAGTTGTTTTGTTTATCAATTATTCTGCATTTTGTACGACAACGTAGTAATCACATTTTATGTAACTACTTTGAAGGGCGATGTGAAGGACCGGGTCTAGTTCATAAACAGGGGTAATGTAGCACAGTGATTATACACTCCTGGAAATGGAGAAAAGAACACATTGACACCGGTGTGTCAGACCCACCATACTTGCTCCGGACACTGCGAGAGGGCTGTTCAAGCAATGATCACACGCACGGCACAGCGGACACACCAGGAACCGCGGTGTTGGCCGTCGAATGGCGCTAGCTGCGCAGCATTTGTGCACCGCCGCCGTCAGTGTCAGCCAGTTTGCCGTGGCATACGGAGCTCCATCGCAGTCTTTAACACTGGTAGCATGCCGCGACAGCGTGGACGAGAACCGTATGTGCAGATGACGGACTTTGAGCGAGGGCGTATAGTGGGCATGCGGGAGGCCGGGGTGGACGTACCGCCGAATTGCTCAACACGTGGGGCGTGAGGTCTCCACAGTACATCGATGTTGTCGCCAGTGGTCGGCGGAAGGTGCACGTGCCCGTCGACCTGGGACCGGACCGCAGCGACGCACGGATGCACGCCAAGATCGTAGGATCCTACGCAGTGCCGTAGGGGACCGCACCGCCACTTCCCAGCAAATTAGGGACACTGTTGCTCCTGGGGTATCGGCGAGGACCATTCGCAACCGTCTCCATGAAGCTGGGCTACGGTCCCGCACACCGTTAGGCCGTCTTCCGCTCACGCCCCAACATCGTGCAGCCCGCCTCCAGTGGTGTCGCGACAGGCGTGAATGGAGGGACGAATGGAGACGTGTCGTCTTCAGCGATGAGAGTCGCTTCTGCCTTGGTGCCAATGATGGTCGTATGCGTGTTTGGCGCCGTGCAGGTGAGCGCCACAATCAGGACTGCATACGACCGAGGCACACAGGGCCAACACCCGGCATCATGGTGTGGGGAGCGATCTCCTACACTGGCCGTACACCACTGGTGATCGTCGAGGGGACACTGAATAGTGCACGGTACATCCAAACCGTCATCGAACCCATCGTTCTACCATTCCTAGACCGGCAAGGGAACTTGCTGTTCCAACAGGACAATGCACGTCCGCATGTATCCCGTGCCACCCAACGTGCTCTAGAAGGTGTAAGTCAACTACCCTGGCCAGCAAGATCTCCGGATCTGTCCCCCACTGAGCATGTTTGGGACTGGATGAAGCGTCGTCTCACGCGGTCTGCACGTCCGGCACGAACGCTGGTCCAACTGAGGCACCAGGTGGAAATGGCATGGCAAGCCGTTCCACAGGACTACATCCAGCATCTCTACGATCGTCTCCATGGGAGAATAGCAGCCTGCATTGCTGCGAAAGGTGGATATACACTGTACTAGTGCCGACATTGTGCATGCTCTGTTGCCTGTGTCTATGTGCCTGTGGTTCTGTCAGTGTGATCATGTGATGTATCTGACCCCAGGAATGTGTCAATAAAGTTTCCCCTTCCTGGGACAATGAATTCACGGTGTTCTTATTTCAATTTCCAGGAGTGTATATGGGCATGCTGGTGTGAGCCTGAGTGGTGGATTGCAACAGCGCTGATAGCAGGTGAGCGTGGGATGTTCTTACCCTAATAATTCAACAAGGCCGGCGCAGTGTGACGAGGCACGTTCCTTGGCGAAACAGCTGACTCAGCGGTACTGCACACACTAGTGCAGCAAGAGGCTAGATATACCTCCGCAGGGACAGTGGCAGTGATTGTTTTAGGATACCTAGCCAGTAGTGGCGCATATGCACAGGAGGCGCACTGAAGCCGACTATAAGTACAGTTCATATTTGTAGAGAAATGTTTCATAGTCTCGCAGCACTACCTGGACATGGGGCTGTGCCAGCAGAAGGTACTGATTCAAGGCCTCGCCAGGGCAACAGATCTATTATGCACAAAGTCCTCCCCCCCCCCCCCCTCGTACTTATTGCACGGCACAGCTGGCTATCCCAGGTCAGCAGCATGGCCGATTCCAGCCCAGTGGCAGTGTGTCACTCCCTCTGTAGACCAGCGTTCTACCGCCTTTGCAAGATGGGTATCTCATCAGAATGGCATCCACCGTGGGTGTCGACCGGCCGTAGTAGATAGAGCGTAATCGAGTATACATGCTCTTGGCATGGAAACCTCATAGCCAACTTAGGTAATGACGCTCGTACCTGCAACAGCATCAAGGTGTGTGCAAGCAGCCAGCTCAGCAGAGCCGTGCCTGTGACGTGGTGCACTACACAGCACAGATGCTTCAATAAAGAAAGTATTACCTTTGCAGTGCTCTTTCTCTGGAACTTCCTTGGTTCCCACCTCACATCTGCCATTCACTTGGCCATCTTCGCTCATAGCAAACCCTCCCCGCACTAGGGACGCTATTACACAAAGACGTGAGGTATATGAAAGAGAACAGAGGTGTTAATGGATGAGTTACATATATAAAGAGATTCTGATGTCAATTTCAATTTATTCCACAGTAAATTTGTGTCGATATTTAAGAGTATCTTCGCTAAACAATTATACAACTTTAAATAACCAGTACGCCATGAATAACTAAGAAAAGTAAAATTTCTTGTATGAGGAAGACGGTAATTTCTACAAAGGTAAGAATAAGTCAAGATCTGACACTACTTGCATAGTGTAAAAACTACTTTCGTATTTTAGGTAAGTCATTAAGATTTCCAGAAGTTTACAACTCGTGACAGAAATTAACAGTGTGGGGATTAAAATTAAAAGTATATGAGACAAATGGGAGACAGTACGCGCGTGGCGCGTGAATACGTGTGTTCCTTAAGGGAGACAGAGAGGGATGCAGTAGGGCCTCTCGTTCCTTTGGATAAGGTGGTGGAGCGAAGTGCAGCTGCTCTGCAAGTTAGCGAACGATCAGTAATAAGAATCTGGAAGGAGAAATTCACGAAAGAAGGCTCAAGTGAATCATCTAAATTGGAGACACCTGGGAAAAAGAGGCAACTAGAGAAGAGGGTCACAAAACTTGACTCTTTTCAGGAAGATGCCATTAGTCGTCAAATATACGCATTTTATTCGAGGAAGGAGTATCCGACACTCAAAAAACTACATGCTACCCTCACAGCGGCTGACCTGTTTCAGGGTGGCAAATCATCTTTGTTGCGAGTCGTGAAAATGTTAGGATTCCGCTATAAATCCATCTCTGGCAGAAAGTTATTAATGGAACGCCAAGATATTGCAGCCTGGCGATGCCGCTTTCTTAGAGAATTAGTGGGGACAAATTTTGGTGATATCGTTTGGTATGATGAAATGTGCGTGAATGCAGGACACAGTTTAAAAAAAGGCTGGACAGACGGAACCATCAGCGGTAGTGTGACAGCTCCGATTGGCAGAGGAAAAAGGATAATTGTAGCACATGCCGGAAATTCAAAAGGCTTCATTTCAAATTGTCTGCTGCTATTCAGTTCAAATAAGACCTTCGACTACCACGAAGAGATGAACCACAATACTTTTGTGAAATGGTTTGAAGACTGTGTGCTCCAGAACTTAACAAAAAACTCTATCGTTGTTATGGATAACGCTCCTTATCACTCAGTAATTCAAGATAAAGCACCCACACAGGCAACGAGGGAAAGCGACATTGTTAGCTGGTTACAGAAACATAAGGTACAGTTCGACAGTAATTTGACAAGGGCAGATTTATTAGAACTTGTATCGCAACACAAGCCAAGGAACCAGATTTATATTGTGGATGAAGTAGCAAATAAATACTGGCATAAAGTGCTCAGATTGCCTCATTACCATTGCCATTTCAACGCAATAGAGCTGATTTGGGCTCAAGTTAAACGGCATATTGCTGCAGAAAATAAGAAATTCACATTAACCGTAGTGGAACGCCTTTTGAAAGACGCAGTTGAAATTGTGACATCGGAAGACTGGCAGAAGGTGGTGCATCACGTAAAATGAGTGATACAGGACGCATGGAACAATGAAGGTATCTTACAACAAAGTGTCGAAGACTTGATTATATCTGTCAATACGAGCAGCGAGACGGATAGTTCCACTTACTCTGACTCTGAATTAAGCGGTGTTTTCGCATTGTCTGATTAGTGTGTAGTGTACTTATTGCCATTAAATATTGTGTTTGTGTATTTATTTCGATTAATTCTTATTCTTGTTGTGAGACTAAGAAATACTGTTTGGTTGGTTCAAATGGCTCTGAACACTATCGGACTTAGAACTAATTAAACCTAACTATCCTAAGGACATCACACACATCCGTACCAGAGGCAGGATTCGAACCTGCGACCGGAGCGGTGCGCGGTTCCAGACTGTAGCGCCTAGAACTGCTCGGCCACCCTGGCGGGCAATACTGTTTGGCCAGCTCTCGTCATCTCCTTACGGTAAGTTCCAGACTGTAGCGCCTAGAACCGCTCGGCCACAACGGCCGGCGCTAACCATTGTGATTTGTTTTGGTTTGTTGTTGTTGTGGTCTTCAGTCCTGAGACTGGTTTGATGCAGCTCTCCATGCTACTCTATCCTGTGCAAGCTTCTTCATCTCCCAGTACCTACTGCAACTTACATCCTTCTGAATCTGCTTAGTGTATTCATCTCTTGGTCTCCCTCTACGATTTTTACCCTCCACGCTGCCCTTCAATGCTAAATTTGTAATCCCTTGATGCCTCAAAACATGTCCTACCAACCGATTCCTTCTTCTAGTCAAGTTGTGCCACAAACTTCTCTTCTCCCCAATCCTATTCAATACCTCCTCATTAGTTATGTGATCTACCCACCTTATCTTCAGCATTCTTCTGTAGCACCACATTTCGAAAGCTTCTATTCTCATCTTGTCCAAACTATTTATCGTCCATGTTTCACTTCCATACATGGCTACACTCCATACAAATACTTTCAGAAACGACTTCCTGACACTTAAATCTATACTCGATGTTAACAAATTTCTCTTCTTCAGAAACGATTTCCTTGCCATTGCCAGTCTACATTTTATATCCTCTCTCCTTCGACCATCATCAGTTATTTTACTCCCTAAATAGCAAAACTCCTTTACTACTTTAAGTGTCTCATTTCCTAATCTAATCCCCTCAGCATCACCCGATTTAATTTGACTACATTCCATTATCCTCGTTTTGCTTTTGTTGATGTTCATCTTATATCATCCTTTCAAGACACTGTCCATTCCGTTCAACTGCTCTTCCAAGTCCTTTGCTGTCTCTGACAGAATTACAATGTCATCGGCGAACCTCAAAGTTTTTACTTCTTCTCCATGAATTTTGATACCTACTCCGAATTTTTCTTTTGTTTCCTTTACCGCTTGCTCAATATACAGATTGAATAACATCGGGGATAGGCTACAACCCTGTCTCACTCCTTTCCCAACCACTGCTTCCCTTTCATGCCCCTCCACTCTTATAACTGCCATCTCGTTTCTGTACAAATTGTAAATAGCCTTTCGCTCCCTGTATTTTACCCCTGCCACCTTCAGAATTTGAAAGAGAGTATTCCAGTTAACGTTGTCAAAAGCTTTCTCTAAGTCTACAAATGCTAGAAACGTAGGTTCGCCTTTTCTTAATCTTTCTTCTAAGATAAGTCGTAAGGTTAGTATTGCCTCACGTCTTCCAACATTTCTACGGAATCCAAACTGATCTTCCCCGAGGTCCGCTTCTACCAGTTTTTCCATTCGTCTGTAAAGAATTCGCGTTAGTATTTTGCAGCTGTGACTTATTAAACTGATAGTTCGGTAATTTTCACATCTGTCAACACCTGCTTTCTTTGGGATTGGAATTATTATATTCTTCTTGAAGTCTGTGGGTATTTCGCCTGTCTCATACATCTTGCTCACCAGATGGTAGAGTTTTGTCATGACTGGCTCTCCCAAGGCCATCAGTAGTTCTAATGGAATGTTGTCTACTCCCGGGGCCTTGTTTCGACTCAGGTCTTTCAGTGCTCTGTCAAACACTTCACGCAGTATCTTATCTCCCATTTCATCTTCATCTACATCCTCTTCCATTTCCATAATATTGTCCTCAAGTACATCGCCCTTGTATAGACCCTCTATATACTCCTTCCACCTTTCTGCCTTCCCTTCTTTGCTTAGAACTGGGTTGCCATCTGAGCTCTTGATATTCATACAAGTGGTTCTCTTCTCTCCAAAGGTCTCTTTAATTTTCCTGTAGGCAGTATCTATCTTACCCCTAGTGAGACAAGCCTCTACATCCTTAAATTTGTCCTCTAGCCATCCCTCCTTAGCCATTTTGCACTTCCTGTCGATCTCATTTTTAAGACGTTTGTATTCCTTTTTGCCTGCTTCATTACTGCATTTTTATATTTTCTCCTTTCATCAATTAAATTCAATATTTCTTCTTTTACCCAAGGATTTCTATTAGCCCTCGTCTTTTTACCTACTTGATCCTCTGCTGCCTTCACTACTTCATCCCTCAGAGCTACCCATTCCTCATCTACTGTATTTCTTTCTCCCATTCCTGTCAATTGTTCCCTTATGCTCTTCCTGAAACTCTCTACAACCTCTGGTTTTTTCAGTTTATCCAGGTCCCATCTCCTTAAATTCCCACCTTTTTGCAGTTTCTTCAGTTTCAATCTGCAGTTCATAACCAATAGATTGTGGTCAGAATCCACATCTGCCCCTGGAAATGTCTTACAATTTAAAACCTGGTTCCTAAATCTCTGTCTTACCATTATATAATCTATCTGATACCTATTAGTATCTCCAGGATTCTTCCAGGTATACAACCTTCTTTTATGATTCTTGAACCAAGTGTTAGCTATGATTAAGTTATGCTCTGTGCAAAATTCTACAAGGCGGCTTCCTCTTTCATTTCTTCCCCCCAATCCATATTCACCTACTATGTTTCCTTCTCTCCCTTTTCCTACTGACGAATTCCAGTCACCCATGACTATTAAATTTTCGTCTCCCTTCACTACCTGAATAATTTCTTTTATCTCGTCATACATTTCATCAATTTCTTCATCATCTGCAGAGCTAGTTGGCATATAAACTTGTACTACTGTAGTAGGCGTGGGCTTCGTGTCTATCTTGGCCACAATAATGCATTCACTATGCTGTTTGTAGTAGCTAACCCGCACTCCTATTTTTTTATTCATTATTAAACCTACTCCTGCATTACCCCTATTTGATTTTGTATTTATAACCCTGTAATCATCTGACCAAAAGTCTTGTTCCTCCTGCCACCGAACTTCACTAATTCCCACTATATCTAACTTTAACCTATCCATTTCCCTTTTTAAATTTTCTAACCTACCTGCCCGATTAAGGGATCTGACATTCCACGCTCCGATCCGTAGAACGCCAGTTTTCTTTCTCCTGATAACGACATCCTCTTGAGTAGTCCCCGCCCGGAGATCCGAATGGGGGACTATTTTACCTCCGGAATATTTTACCCAAGAGGACGCCATCATCATTTAATCATACAGTAAAGCTGCATGTCCTCGGGAAAATTTACGGCTGTAGTTTCCCCTTGCTTTCAGCCGTTCGCAGTACCAGCACAGCAAGGCCGTTTTGGTTAATGTTACAAGGCCAGATCAGTCAATCATCCAGACTGTTGCCCCTGCATCTACTGAAAAGGCTGTTGCCCCTCTTCAGGAACCACATGTTTTTCTGGCCCCTCAACAGATACCCCTCCGTTGTGGTTGCACCTACGGTACGGCCATCTGTATCGCTGAGGCACGCAAGCCTCCCCACCAACGGCAAGGTCCATGGTTCATGGGGGGGTTTGTTTTGGTATGTATAGTGTAATGCAACTTTTTGTTATCAGTTTTAACTGCCTCTTAGATGCAATGTCCTATATTACAGATCTTAAGATGGCTTGTATATGAGCCGAAACTAGTAATCAAATAAAATAAAATTCTGGACTTGATTATCAAGTGTTTTTCTGAATCCAAAGCTTCAGTACAACAGATCGCTTACCTCCATGTTCACCATCTCAAACAATTCAAGGCTCCGTCGCAATTCGTAGGAATGTGATCGAATCAAGATGCTCCAGAAAACATCTTCTTGGCGATATGCGACCGTGGGTTAAAAATCATAAATAGCACAGTAGTATTTGTCTTTATGGAGTTACAAAGGATAGACGTGGCGTAATACGGTGGCAGTGTCTGCAACTCAATTTAGTACGCCTGCGCGTACAGCCATTTCCATGCTCGTTCTCGTGACGGAGAACGCTTGTAATTTATCTGATTCTCCTTGAGTTATAGATACTGGTGCTCATCGATAAATACGAAATAGAACACATACAAATAACTGTTACGTAATGCGACAGACAAATAAATTTCACAATATTTGCTGATTTAATCGTACAGACGCATTTCTTTACCTCAACACCATCTGCAGACTGATGCAGAAGCAAGGAGTGGAGGCGTTGAAGCACTACTCATAAGAGAAGAAGCTCTGCATTCGTTAGGCCGTAAAGTTCCGCTTCAGCGCACAGTTCTCTGCGACGTGTAAAAGCTTCATTATGCAGTCAGCAACCGCATTAAAATTAAATAAATAATTAAAAATTATAAAAAATTATAAAAAAATTAAAATTAATAAGTAAATAAATTAAATAATTAAATAAATAAAATTAAAATTAAATAAAATTAAATATAACTTTTCAACGCATTTCTGGTTAGGGATGGAAGTATGGTGATCGCAGTTGTATTTTCAGTACAGATCTAATACTCGTCATATTGGTCCCTTATATATCATTTATATATATTTCAATCGAAGAATCTTACATTTTCTTTTTGTGTTATCATTTTTTCTTTCATTATAGTCTGTAAGGCAGTCCTCTTTAGATTTGAACGATTTCTATACCACAAATGTTTCTGCATTCAAAGTTTCATGTCGAGTAATAGTCAAAATGTTAAAACAAAGTACTGAAGTAATGTCTTTCACTTTAAACAATGTAGACCTGTATTTTGTAAAGCGCTAGCCCAATATTTACGATACTGTACTCAACAGCGTTTTACGAAATTCCTTCACCAAAGATGATGCAGTATATATTCCGAAATTGAAATCAAGATCATCTGGAAACATGAGTAATTTAGGAATATATACCAGCGCTGTAGCGAAGCAAATTAAGTCGCTCGTTAAGGCAAGTTTTCCGAACAAAAGGCAGGAAAATTAGGTTTAACGTGTCGTCGACATCGAGATCATTAGAGGCGGAGTTCGAGCTCGAATTGTGTCAAGGACGGGGAAGGAAATCGACCGTCCTCTTTCAAAGGAACCATCTCGGCGTTTGCCTAGAGCTTTTTATGGAAATCATGGAGAACCTAAATCTGGATGGCCGGACACGGGTTTGAACCTCCGTCCTCCTGAATGTGAGTCCAGTGGGCTGACCACTGCGCCACCTCGTCCGATGGTAAGCCTGCCGGTCCAGATTGAATTTCAGTTAGGTCTCTGTTGGTGTATTCTGATGAAAAAGCTCCATTTTTAGCAATTAAATACAACCTCTCGCTCTGCGAAAGCTCCATATCAAAGGATTGTAAAGCTGCACAGGTCATATGAATACACAAGAGAGGATAACCCATTCGGCTACCGACCTGTAGTATTGACATCTATTGACAGTATAATTTTGGAGCGTATACTGTGTTCTAACATTACGGTATACTTCCAAGAAAACGACCTATTAAAACATAATCAGCATGAATTCAAAATAATATCGTCATTGTTAACGCAACTGGCTGTTTATTCACGTGAAGCTATAAGTGCTATATAAAGGGTATGTCAAATTTATTCCATATTTGTACGTTGCCCGAAGGCTCAATTGTATGACGAGATTATGGTTTTTTTTTTTTTGCTATAAAGCTCAATGTTCGCAACAACTCATGGGAGGTCTTCACTTGAAACTGGAATGAAGTTTGTTCCTCTCCAAGTACGCGTAATAAGCCCGCTGTGTTCCGACTCTATATAAACGATTTAGGAGACAATCTGAGCAGCGCTCGTACGTTTTCTTCAGTTGATGCCGTCGTTTGCTGCCTTATAAAGTCGTCAGAAGATTAAAACGAACTACAAAATAGTTTAGACAATACATCTGTAAAAATTTGGAAATTTGTGGTAGGGTTCTATGCTGAGGTCATCGGTCCCTAGGCTTGCACACTAATTAATGTAACTTAAACTAACTTACACTAAGGACAACAGACATACCCATGCCCGAGGGAGAATTCGAAACTCCGACGGGAGGGAGCGGCGCGAACCGTGAAGAAAGTTATCGAAAAGGATCAAAGAAGTTCAGTTCGTTTTCTACTATCGTGTAACAGGGAAGGGACTATCACTTACGTGGCAAGCTGGTTTTGGTGGTAATGATTAAAATATTGACGTATTTCGTTGCAGTGAGATCGTCCCCGAGATTTCAAGTTCCTGTTTTCGTTTCTGAATGCGAAAATATCTTGTTGACTCTCACCTACATACGCTGAAATGACCTTCGTAATACACAGCGCAACAGAATTAAAGGATCACTTCTTTCAAACCCGGTAATTGTCAACCAATACGATGCGGAAGTTTCAAATTTGGCTCGAAGCTACCTACATCCCTTTTCTGTATCGGTACAAAAGCCTATCGCTGTGCGACGTATCCCCTTGCTGGGCAATCAACGAGGTGTCGACACATGCGGGAAAAAGCCGAGATCTCGTAAGTTCATGTGAACTCTAAGGAGGGTTAACAACGTCGCATTGGCATCAGATTTCACCAGAATTCAGCCCAACGGCACCACGGACGTGTAACTGAATGGAAAGAACGTCATACACCCTTTTACCTACATTGCATCCCTTAGTTTGGCGCCTCTGCGATGGAGGTCACAATCGCGGTGTCTAGCATTCAAATCACACGGGGTTTTTATGGGTCAGAATCTTCATAAAATGATCTCAGGAGGTGGCATAAAAGACGTCAATGAAATCATCCTTTCGCTAGAGGCGTTCATTTTCACACGTTTCTTGTTAGAAAACGACAGCTTTCAGTGCGATGTACAGCAGGACGACGCTCCTTTCTTGATGATTCAGTCCTGTTCTAAGGAATCATAGACTCGACCCACGTGACATCACGATTTTGCAGTGTAGTGTGTCCGCATGTTCTGCTTTGATACAAAGGGTGTATTCATTAGGGACCGTCGAAAACCATTCGACTAAATATGAACGTTTTACAAAGCAGAAAAAATGTTGTGCTGCTTTTTCATCCCTCCTTTTTCGCGATTTCTTGTGACGTGTGCACAGAGGCGTGAGACATTGACATGCACGTCTATGAAACTGCATAGCGTTCCTCTAATGGGCAAGGGGGGTGGGGTCGGACACCCCTCCCCCTAGTTCGGCTACATTCTTGATGCCACTGAAGCACCTTTGTTGGGAATTTCATAACTGTTCCTGTAAAGAGCTACTCATTCGCTGATCGCTATGCACAAGCAGAAACATTCAACCCGCTCCACATTAGCGCTTGCTGGCCGCATAAGATATCAGATAGGTGTCGATGTGTTTGTCTACCTGGCTGGCGGGTAGAGATCCGTATATGGATATCAGTGTACAAAGTCATTTTTAAAACGCTCACTCAACAAAGGTGCGAAGGTGGCACCGATAATATTTCCAAACTATGGAGATCTTAGAGGGACCCTTGCCATTTTATTCACGTGGGTTTTAATACGACTTCTCACCTCGGGCGTGGATGTGTGTGATGTCCTTAGGTTAGTCAGGTTTAATTAGTTCTATGTTCTAGGGGACTGACGACCTCAGATTTGAGTCTCATAGTGCTCAGAGCTATTTGAACTATTTGACTTCTCCCCCAACACACACCACATAAACATAGTTTTCTGCTTCAGAACAGTTTCAAATTTCGTCGAATGGCTTTGAGCAGTCCCTAGTGGTTCCACCCCTAAATGCTTTCACGCTGCACTCAAAAAGGGTGAGATCATCCTCATTGTGTTTGCAGCCCCGAATGTCGTTCGAAAAGGGTTGAATGGTCCGGAGGGTGTCAGCAGTGGCACAATGCGTGAAGAAAGTCGTCATGTACATCGCACTGAAAAGCGTCGTTTTCGAGGGTGAAATGTGTGAAAATGAATGCTCCGAGGGACGCCCTTTGAGCCACCTCCTGTGGCATTCTCGTCTCGATTCTGAGCGGCGGTGTGTTCTAAATGTTTTCCTCGGCTACCCATAAGTAACTCGTATGCTTTCGACGCTAGGCATCGCCATTCTGACATGCACTTCAGAGGCGAAAAACAATCGGCTGAAATGTAGGTGAGAGCGTGTTGGACAATCTTCTCATCCCCTGACACGTCCGCAGTGGCAGTGTGTAGAATTATGGTGAAACTTGATGCCAATTTGATGTCATTAAACAGCCTCGCAGTTCACATGAACTTCTGAGATCTGGGATTTTTTTCTCGTATGCCGATACTTGGTTGCTTGCTGTTCGAAGCATCGCCGATCCACAGGATGACATCGCAGGACAGAATGGCGATGTACTTCCAACATGATGGATGTCCGGCACATATCTCGCGTGTGGTTGAAGCGGTATTGAATAGCATATTTCATGACAGGTGGATTGGTCGTCGAAGCACCATACCATGGCCCCCACGTTCACCGGATCTGACGTCCCCGGATTTCTTTCTATGGGGAAAGTTGAAGGATATTTGCTATCGTGATCCACCGACAACGCCTGACAACATACGTCAGCGCATCGTTAATGCATGTGCGAACATTACGGAAGGCGAACTACTGGCTGTTGAGAGGAATGTCGTTACACGTATTGCCAAATGCACTGAGGTTGAAGGACATCATTTTGAGCATTTATTGCATTAATGTGGTATTTACAGGTAATCACGCTGTAACAGCAAGCGTTCTCAGAAATGATAAATTCAAATGGTTCAGATTGCTCTGTGCACTATGCGACTTAACTTCTGAGCTCATCAGTCCCCTTGAACTTAGAACTGCTTAAACCTAACTAACCTAAGGACATCACACACATCCATGCCCGAGGCAGGATTCGAACTTGCGACCGTAGCGGTCACTCGGTTCCAGACTGTAGCACCTAGAACCGCTCGGCCACTCTGGCCGGCTGATAAGTTCACAAAGGTACATGTATCACATTCGAACAGCCGAAATAAAATGTTCAAACGTACCTACGTTCTGTATTTTAATTTAAAAAACCTACCTATTACCAACGGTTCCTCTAAAATTGTGAGCCATGTTTGTGATTATTACAGCGCCATTCATCACAAAGCGAAAAAAGTGGTCCAACTAAAACATTCATATTTCATTACGTACTACACGAATATGTAATAAAAAGTGGGGGCTCCTATTTAAAAAAACGCAGTCGATATCCGTTTGACCTATGGCAGCGCCATCTAGCGGGACAATCATAGCGCCATCTGGTTTCCACCTCCAAGCTAGACAAGTTTCGTTCTTTGTAGTTTTTTCGTTTGACGCTTATTTAGTGAGATATTTGGCCCGATCACGATCAATGGACCACCCTGTATACAATCTGTAACTGTCATCGAACAAACAATTATTTTCCATTTTCTGCTGTTCTGTGCTTATATATTTATTAACATACTAGGTGAGTACCTGGCGTTGCCCAGGTATGTATTTATTCCAGCCTTCTATTATCCCATCTTCTCCGTTCCGTTCTCTTTTTCCATCTAGTCCTCACCTTCTCTTCCATATGCACCTCCCCTCTCTGTCCATTTTTTCTCCCCCCTCTTAATCCATCCCCTACTCGCACTTTGTTATTTCCTTCTCCTTTTTTATCTCCTTCGAGTCCTCCCTCAGGCATGGGTGTGTGTGTTTGTCCTTAGGATAATTTAGGTTATGTAGTGTGCAAGCTAAGGGACTGTTAAGTCCCATAAGATTTCACAAACATTTGAACATTTTTGAACATCTCCTTCTCCCCCTCTTTCCATTCATCTCTTCCTCCCGCTTCAACTCCTCGTCCTCCTCCTCGTCTCTTTGTCCATCGTCTACTCCCCCTCTCTCTGTCCACATCCTTCTCACCCCTCTCCCCATCCAACTTCTCTCCCTCCTCTTAGTGTTCACCTCGTACAACCCCCAGTCTTTGCTCATCTCCTCCCCTTTCCTTCCTCTGCCCATTTTTTCCTCTCTCCTCTCTGTGTCCATTTCTCCCTCCCTTCTCTCTGTCCATTTCTCACTTCCCTTCTCTCTGTCGATCTCCTTCTCCCCTTCTGCCAACAGGAAGTGGTGGTTCCAAACCAACCCCCCCCCCCCCTGCCTCCCGGGATTTCATTACAGATTGTAACTAATATGTGTACCAAATTTGATTGAAATCGTTCCAGGCGTTTAGGACGAGCTTTTCACCAGTTTTCACAAGTGGTTTTGGCCATGTACACACATATCAAATGTACTTCAGATACGTTTAACATATTTCGCTCGTAGTTATACATATATTTCAAATGTATCTCTAGCTCATTCCGCCCTGTACGTCCATCTTCACGCAGCTGAATGTTTACGACGTCGTATCTCATCTACATCTACATCTACATTACACTCCACAAGCCACCTAATGGTGTGGAGTGGAGGGTACTTTCGGTACCATTATCTGATCCCTCCAACCCTGTTCCACTGGCGAATAGTGAGTGGAAGAATGATTGTCGGTAAGCCAGTGTATTGGCTCTAGTTTCTAGAATTTTTTCCTCGTGGTCAATATGCGAGATGTATGTGAGGGGAAGTAATATATTGCTAAACTCCTCCTGAAAAGTGGTCTCCCGAAATTTCAATAGTAAATCTCTCAGTGATGCACAAAGCCTCTCTTGTAAAGTTTGCTAGTGGTGTTTGTTTAGCATCTACGTAACGCTCTGTCGCCAGCTAAACGATCCCGTGACGAAACACGTCGCTCTTCGTTGGACGTTCTTTATCTCCTCTATCTCCTCTACCAGTCCTACCTGATAGGGATCCCAGATAGATGAACAATACTCAACAATCGGGCGAACAAGCACCTTAGAAGCCACTTCTTTCTTGGATGAGATACATGTCCTTAAGATTCTTCCGATTAATCTGAGTTTCGTGTCTGCTTTTTCCACTATCTGTTTTATGTGGTCATCCCATCTAAGGTCTCTCTGGATAGTTACGCCTAGATATTTTACGGCAGACACTTTCTCCAGCTGTTTATCACCAATAGTGTAGCTCTACAGTTCAGGATTTCTATTCCTATGTATGCGCCATATGTTACATTTATTTACGTTCAGCATCAACTGCCAGAGGCTGCACCATTCATCAATTCTCTGCAGGTCGTTCTGCAAATTCTTACTATATTCTGGCGTTGCTGCTTTGGTACAGATAACTGCATCGTCTACGAATGGACTTGAAGAGCATCTCCTGAATTATGTGCTGCACAGTGATATGATTTTGCAGGTACTTCCAGTTGTATACGTTCCTATTGTCTGCGAAATGTATTGTGAATAGAGTTAGTAGTAACGAAGTTATAAATTAAAACGTCATGTGTGACACGGCAGTTTTCTAAGTTCTTAGTGTTTATGACGTGATATCTCCTGAATTATGTCATTCAATAGTATAATTTGGCTGCTACATTGAGTGGTGGACGTGAATACCGTCTGCAAAATGTGTCGCGAATAAAGCAGTGAGAAAAGAAAACGTCATGCTGTAGTTTTACTGCATGACATTGAAAATGTAGTAAGCGATAAATTTTGCTCCTTCATCATCTTGCTGGCGTTGTAAGCGAGAAACTGTTTCGTAATGGTTTGAATTTATGTGTAAAGTTCCTTGCAAGTGATCAATTGCCCTCATTTTCAAATACTTGATGAATAAAGTGCAAGTATTCACGCGTCGTGGGCTACACTGCTCTTTCACCCCCATCCAAACCCCACCCTTTTGACAGACGGGTTGTTCTTGCCACCACGGCGATTCTTTAAAGAAAGTAGGTGACATGTGTGCCAAATTTGCTTCGAATTAGTCCATTGGCTTAGAAGGAGATGTGGAACGTACATATATACATACATATACGGTATACATACATATGTACGTACATACATACATTTTCGTAATATGTATGAATTCTGAAATAGTTCTATGTACATTAACTTGTAAATTATTGTAAAACTGTAACTAATGTATTCCTTACGAAAGACACCATCCCTGAAACTGTAGCAAAGTAGACTAGATAAAAGTTGAGAAACTGAATACTGTCGTGCATGAGAGAGCGACCGCCGTCTTTGTAGCAGCAGCTTCAGACTGTGTTTTGGTGTATAACGCAGATGGTTTCCTATGTATATCACGGACTGCGAAGTTAAAATACAAATATACTCAAGCGCCTCCTCTCCTGGGCTATTATCCCAAAAAGTAATTTGAAAACGGCCATATGCGGTCCGTGGAGTAGCATTTTTGCTAAGTGGACTGCTTTCGGTACGTAGAGCAGAGAATGACTTAATGGACGTATTGGTCAAAGCGATTTTATCGATAAACCGTTATGTCAGAAAATAACAGCCTGAAAGCTGCGATGTTCAGAGTGAAGCACATTTGGTCTACATCGCCGACGACTGATTATGCAATCGATGAGGAGTTTGCTAGTAACTCACTTATTACTGCATGGCTACACATGTAGCCACTTGCAAGAGGACGATTAAAGTGGCAGTTCGTCCACTAACATTGTTCAGGGCCGCCACGCTGGGATGACGACACACCGGTACTCACAGTTGAGTGTTTCTTCACCGAAAATTGTCGCTTTTGGGAATCTCTTCCCTTGTAAACTTGTCTCAAAAACGTATAACGTATAATGTTTTGCTGAAGTTACTTTTACGTCTACTTATCGTTGCTTCCTATGCCTCGTAACCAAACTGATAGACAATTTGAAACATACTTTCAGTAATTTATAAAGGTTAAACTGAAAATAATCTCCTTTATTAAATTTTTCTTCACAACAATGTATTTTATACTTGCAAGAAGTTTCTTTTTTGACTTTGCTTTCACTCTTGTAGCATTTACGTGCGTTGTGCATTCGTCTGTAGTTATACAAGATTTTTCATTTTATGTTATCTACACCTTGTACAAAATAAGTTGTTAGTTTCAGTGTTTGCGAGAGTTGCAAATTCGTTTTCCATTTTTATCTTAATTGCATGTTGAATTACCAGCAGGTTTTTGCAGTCTGAAAATAAAATGAGACACAGTTTGGATTTTCGGAAAGGTTAAGATACAAGGAAAGCAATAGTCGCACTACAGGTTCTAGTACAAAACTGTTACGATCATGTTAAAAATGTAGGCCTCTGTTTTATTGACTACGAAAAAGCATTCAATAGAGTGCAACATCATAAACTCATGAAAATTCTTAAAGAATTGATATAGATGAGAAAGATGTCCGCTGTATAGAGAATTTATATTGGAATCAGACAGCGCAGGTTAAATTTGATAATGAGGTCGCAGATTTGGTCAATATATGTAGAGGAGTCCGACAAGAATGTATACTGTCACCCCTGTTATTTAACTTATACTTTGAGAGTATTTTTCAGGAGGCACTTGATGATGCAGAAGAAAGCACAAAGGTTAACGCAGTGTGTATCAACAACATTCGCTATGCTGATGACACGGTATCGATGGCTGATAATTTAGGTGACCTCCAACAACTCGTCAACATAGTAGGAGATTACAGCAGTACTCTAGGTCTTAATATTAACATCAAAAAAACTAATTTTATGATTGTCACACGAGAGACCGAGTCATTTAAATATTCAAATCTACGATTTCAAGGGTCTGTAATACAAAGAGTCGACTAGTTAAAATACCTCGGAACCTGGCTTTGTGAAGACTGGCGAACAGACTTGGAAATAAAATGTCGCATAGAGAACGCCGGAAATGCCTTCATAAAATTTAAGAATATTCATACAAGCAAAGAACTAGACTAAACCTTAGAGTCCGATTTGTAAAATGCTATATCTGGTCCGTACTTCTATACGACTCTGAAGGATAGACACTAAATATGACAACAACGAAGAAGTTAGAAGCCTTTGAAATGTGGATTTATCGCAGAATACTGAAACTACCGTGGGCTGCAAGAATAACCAACAGCGAAGTACTCGAAAGAATGAAGAAGCAGCGAGAAATGTTGACATTGCTTAAAAGAATAAAAACTGCATAACCAGGACATGTAGTACGGAACATCAAATATATGCTTTTGTAGTTAATAACTGAAGGGAAGATTGACGGAAAAAGAAGACAAGGGCGAAGAAGAGCATCCTGGTTGGACAATATAAAGCAGTGAACAGGACTACGAAGTGTAGACCAGCTATTACATATTGCGGTTCACAGAAGAAAGATGCAACATGTGGTCGCCGAAATTCATTAATGAATAAGCAGCAGAAGAAGAAGAGGAATAAAATGTGGCGGTCGTATAGTGTCCGCCATTGATCCAGTTGGCTATTACTGCGTGAAAACTTTAAATCTGACAGAACTGTGTTTGTTTACATCTCAGAAACCGTTATACTACAGTATCACCGTAAGACCTTGCTCATCTCTTAATTGTTTCATTTCGAGTTAGTGTAATATTAAGTGAAATTTGGTAACAGTAAAAATTTAAGTCCTTAGTTATTCCAAGACTACATATTAGAGATCCCATATTCATTTCATTAGAAAAGTATCAGGTTGCCTCCAGTTTTACTAACTTTTGGTCAGGTAATGCTTAAGTTTCTAAGACCAATGATTTTTGTTACTAAATTTCCTGTATGAACATGTTCGTTTCTGGCAGAATTAGTATTAGGGAAGCTCCCGTTTCATCCATGCTTCAGAAACCCATCCAACCATCCTCCTTAGAGTTTTTCGAGTTTTTTTAAATCAGTAAAAGTGAATACTGAACTAATTCCTTCAGCATGACTGTGATCGATACTTTTCGTAAACCGCTAACGAAGTACAATGACATCATGGCAACAGTCAGATGCAGTGATAATGGAAACAGAACATCATGTCACAACAAAGCCTAATTATAACACAACACTTAATATTGAGCCACTAATGCTGCAGAAAAGAGCGCCTGGAAGACGAAGTTAAGGAAGTCTGAAGCCACCAGGAGAGCTGTCCAAAAGAGAAAACTAGTACACATCATATCACTGCTACTCCCGCTGCAGTCGAGCGAAGGGATAGCGGCAGCATAAATACTGGGTCCTTCTTGACCACTGGGGCCAAGAAGCCGAACGCCATCCCCCGTTATGGGGGGGGGGGGGGGGGTGAATCGCTGCTGCTGCTCGCCCCGTACCAGAAGCCGACACTGTTGCTGTCGGCCTCTGTCTCACCACTGCAGGGCGCGGGCTGAACTCTTTATGACGACGAGCTCTTCCGGTTGGACTAGAGGGCGAGTCTCCTTTGGCGTCAATGAGAAAACTTCTAGCCGGCCGCGGTGGTCTCGCGGTTCTAGGCGCTCAGTCCGGAACCGCGCGACTGCTACGGTCGCAGGTTAGAATCCTGCCTCGGGCATGGATGTGTGTGATGTCCTTAGGTTAGTTAGGTTTAAGTAGTTCTGAGTTCTAGGGGACTGATGACCACAGATGTTAAGTTCCATAGTGCTCAGAGCCATTTGAGCCAAGAAAACTTGTGAGATCAGTTTTCAGAGCCATTGTCCACCGCCGTCTATTGCAGGCCACACCAGCTGTGACACTTGAGGGCCGCTTACTGGGTGTGACGAAATGCTGTCACACGAACAGTGTTCAACGCTGCTGTATTGCAGTGGGGACACTTCCCCATTATCGCTAACTGGATCCACACACCACCTGCTCAACACAGCTGTCACCGCCTGTGGAGGACAGTCCTGTATTTCTCACTGTGGACAATGCTTTCTTATCGCTCTCGAGATAAACACATCTTTCTCACCGCAGTCCTGCTCAACAAGATTCCGACGTCTGTAGGGATCTAGGAATGGAGCGCTACATTTGGTATCAGCAGGTACCTGCCAGAGACATCTCCGCCTGGTGTCACATCCATACGTCTACGGCGGTGGCATCCGACATCGTCTGCGCAGCTTTTTGTAAGGTCAGTCTCTACGGATTGCAGTTCGCTGTGATGTGGTGTGGTTACAGCACGTTAACTGTGTCGTTCGTTAGGCCACAAAAACCTGCGGATTTGTGTTTCTCCCGTGGGAATACTAGCGAGGTTGACCTGCTGCAAGTGAGATGCAACCATTGCAGTTTGTCTGGACATGATTTGGCACGTGCTCAAGCTTCGCCACCTACGTGCCATACTTGCAGGAGGTTCGGTCATGACACTCAGCATTGTACGGAGGACCGTTGGGCAATGATACAGCACAATTACTGAGTGTAGTGTGTACTTATTTCTGAGTCATCCTCTTTGAGGCACACAATAGTGATCAGGATTTATTTCAAAGGAGTATTTCTGCTGACATGTCAAGGAGTGTCAGAAAGGATAAGCCAAGTAGTTAGGGTTGCCAAGCAAATGGAGGAAATCGACAGTGCTACTCGGAGGCAGGGTAATCGCGGCGTTTTCTCCTCTGAGGTTACGTGTTATAGGTGTGGGCATGTGGGCCACATAAGGAAACAATGTCGTCAGCCGATATGTTAGGAATGCGGGAAGGTGGACCACGAGGTGCATGACTGCCGGAAGGAAACGCGGAACAAGCGACGTCTGAATAATCGTCGTTAAATGGGTATGAGGGTGCCTCATTCATCGAACGGGATACCCAGTAGAACATGGGACGGCAACAACAGAAGGAGAGACTGAGTGCTGCTTACAGGGCAAAGTAGACAGCGAGGAACATGAATTTCTAGTGGGGTTCATGTGTCAGTCGTCAGTCAGAATCTCTTAGACAGAAAGAGATTGAGTCTCCACCGTATACGTTGTGTGGAGTGGTATTTAATGACATGAGATCACTGGGAGAAACATTGTTCAACTTTAGCGTTGTAACTAAGCGTTTTCGGGAGAATGTGTAAGTTTTGTCACGTGTTGGTGAAGGGTATGAAGGGTACTATCCTGTGGATTCGACTTCCTTGTAAAACATCATGCAAAAATTGACTTTTTGCAACGTACAGTTGAACTTAGTGGGACATTGTTTCCTCTAGAAACAACAGCTACAAGTGTTACGATGTCACAATGTTTACCAGTCATGAAGGTGCTACCGAATAAACGTGGACACAAGAGCTAAAGACTAAATCGCGTGATACAATATCGCAAGATACATGGAAATTCATCCACGTTAGCATAGGTATAGACGTAATATGGTTTATTATGTGTGTAGAGTCATTAGAAAGCAACGAAAATTTGGATAGACCACCCTGCTTTGTATGCAAAGTATAGTGCGCATCAGTGATGGGGATGGAGATTATAGTGTTCCAGTTGCTCTCGTAATTTTTGTATGGATGAAGTTAGTCTGCCAAAGTTGATTGCTGATTTGGTTGAGGAAAATGTCATCAATAGGTCGATTGAGAACCTCTGCTGAAAGCAAACTGTCAACACACCTGCGTTACATGAAAAAGTAAAACATCCCCAGGTGAGTGATAGGAAGGCAATGTGAAACGTTTTTACAGCAGTTCACAGATTTATCCAATCTGAGTGATCTGTTACCGCCAATGCCAGTTATATAGCACAGAGTACCAACAGACAATAGTCCCCCAGCGAATAAGAAGCCAAAAAGAGTTCCCAAATGTATGCAGCCAATAATGAAAAAATTAATTCATCAACAGCCACCAAAAGGTATCACTGCATCTAGTAACAGCTTATGTGGAGCACCCATTATTTTGGTACCAAGCAAGTGCCTGAAGGCACTAGGAAATACATGTTTAGCTGTGACTGCCGATATCGTAACGAATGAACCATCACTAATGCGTATCTCATATGGAACATAACGGAGACTCTGGACAACTTGAGTCAGTGTAAATACTTCTCCATCATGGATTTCAGGAGCAGGTATTATCAACTAAAGGCTGTGCCGAAAGATCAACGGAGGACAGCTCTTACCAACATCTGCCACTGCTTTCAGTACAGCTGAATGCCATTCGGACTCGTACATGCACCTGCCACTTTTCAAAAGTTATTGGATGTGGTACTTAGAGGACTAAAGCCCAGACAGTGGATGGTTTAACTTTTTGACATCATAGTGTTTTCAAAGGACATGGAAGAGCATGTGTGGCAGCTGGAGAAAGTGCACATAAGACTGAGAACCGCACGACTATCGCTAATATCGCTAAGTATTTATAAATTTCATTTTGCAGCAACAGAAGTAAATTATTTTCGGCGTGTGATTAGTCAGGAAGGAGTGAGTACAGATCTATACTTAATCTCAGCAGTTTGGAACCTCTCCCTTTCGCAGACAGCCAAACAGTTACAATCTTTTTTGGGTCTACATCTACATACATACTCCGCAATCCACCATACAGTGCGTGGCGGAGGGTACCTCGTACCACAACTAGCATCTTCTCTCCCTGTTCCACTCCCAAACAGAACGAGGGAAAAATAACTGCCTATATGCCTCTCTTATCTAGTCTTTGTGGTCTTCCCGAGAAATATAAGTTAGCGGCAGTAAAACTGTACTGCAGTCAGCCTCAAATGCTGGTTCTCTAAATTTTCTCAGTAGCGATTCACGAAAAGAACGCCTCCTTTTCTCCAGAGACTCCCACCCGAGTTCCTGAAGCATTTCCGTAACACTCGCGTGATGATAAAACCTACCAGTAACAAATCTAGCAGTACGCCTCTGAATTGCTTCTATGTCCGCCCTCAATCCGGCCTGATAGGGATCCCAAACGCTCGAGCAGTACTCAAGAATAGGTCGTATTAGTGTTTTATAAGCGGCCCCCTTTACAGATGAACCACATCTTCCCAAAATTCTACCTATGAACCGAAGATGACTCTCCGCCTTCCCCACAACTGCCATTACATGTTTGTCCCACTTCATATCGCTCTGCATTGTTACGCCCAAATATTTAATCGACGCGACCGTGTCAAGCGCTACACTACTAATGGAGTATTCAAACATTACGGGATTCTTTTTCCTATTCATCTGCATTAACTTACATTTATCTATATTTAGAGTTAGCTGCCATTCTCTACACCAATCACAAGTCCTGTCCAAGTCATCTTGTATCCTCCTACAGTCACTCAACGACGACACCTTCCCGTACACCACAGCATCATCAGCAAACAGCCGCATATTGCTATCCACCCTATCTAAGAGATCATTTATGTAGATAGAAAACAACAGCGTACCTACCACACTTCCCTGGGGCACTCCAGATGATACCCTCACCTCCGATGAGCACTCACCATCGAGGAAAACGTACTGGGCTCTATTACTTAGGAAGTATTCGAGCCACTCACATACCTGGGAACCAATCCCATATGCTCGTACCTCAGTTAGGAGTCTGCAGCGGGGCACCGAGTCAAACGCTTTCCAGAAGTCAAGGAATATGGCATCTGCCTGATACCCTTCATCCATGGTTCGCAAGATATCATGTGAAAAAAAAGGGGAAGTTGCGTTTTGCTGGAGCGATGATTTCTAAAGCCGTGCTCTGTCCCAAGGAAATTCATTATATTCGAACTGAGAATATGTTCAAGAATCCTGCAACAAACCGATGTTAAGGATATTGGTCTGTAATTTTGAGCCGGCCGGAGTGGCCGAGCGGTTCTAGGTGCTACAGTCTGGAACCGTCGGGACCGCTACGGTCGCAGGTTCGAATCCTGCCTCGGGCATGGATGTGTGTGATGTCCTTAGGTAAGTTAGGTTTAAGTAGTTCTAAGTTCTAGGGGACTGATGACCACAGCAGTTAAGTCCCATAGTGCTCAGAGCCATTTGAACCATTTCTGTAATTTTGAGGATCCGTTCTCCTACCCTTCTTATAGACAGGCGCCACCTGCGCTTTTTTCCAGTCGCTCGGGACTTTACGATGGGCAAGAGTTTTTCGATAAACGCAAGTTAGGTAAGGAGCCAATGCAGTAGAGTACTCTCTGTAAAACCGAATTGGAAACCCATCAGGACCTGGCTATTTATTTCTTTCAACCCATTCAGCTGCTTCACAAACCCAGGGACGTCTAGCACTATGTCCTCCATACGGGAATCTGTACGAGACTCAAACGGCGGTACGTTTCTACCATCCTCCTGTGTGAAAGATTTCTCAAATACTAAATTTAAAATTTCAGCTTTCGTTTTGCTGTCTTCCGTTGCCAGGCCAGACTGATCAGTGAGTGACTGGATGGAAGCCTTCGAGTCGCTTACCGAATTTACGTCAGACCAGAATGTCCTTGGGTTTTCAGCAAGATCTTTTGCTAAGGTATGACGGTGGTAGTGGTTGTATGCTTCGCGCATCGCTCTTTTTACAGCAGCACGAATGTCTACTAACTTTTGCCTGCCCTCATTTCCCGATCTTTCTTGTACTGCGAGTGCAACTGTCTTTGCTTCCTGAGCATTCTGCGAATTGCGCTGTTAAACCACGGTGGGTCTATTCCGTCCGTAACCCACTTTTTCGACACATATTTCTCCAATGCGTGATTTACAATGTGTTTAAAATTTGCCCATAATTCTGCCACGTCCATCGTACCGGAAGTAAATGAAGTCGATTCATTTACAAAGTGGTATGCTAACAACTGCTTATCTGCTCTTTCTAGTAAGAATACTCTCCTAGCCTTCTTGACCGACTTTTTAACTTTCGTAACCATAGTCGTAATGACAACATCATGATCACTAATCCCTGTCTCAACACTGACGCCGTCGATGAGGTCTGGTCTGTTCGTGGCTACCAGATCTAACATATTTCCATTAGGCGTTGGCTGCCGATTTAGCTGCTCAAGAGAGTTTTCGGATAATGTGTTCAAAACTAATTCACACGACGGCTTGTCTGTACCACCTGTAATGAATCCATAGACATCCCTGTCAATACTAGGTAGGTTGAAGTCACCTCCGACTAATATAGCATGATCCGGGTACTTCTGCGATACAGAGTGTAGACTCCCTTTGAATGATTCTAGAACTGTCACGGTCGAACCTGGTGTCCGGTAATAACACCCAACAATTAGTTTTATTTCTCCTAGCCCTGTTAAACGTGTCCAGATAACTTCACAATCACACTCTACTTCGACCTCAGTAGACACAATACTTTTGTGAACTGCAATGAAGACACCACCTCCTACGGTGTCTAATCTGTCTTTCCGATACACGTTTCAACCCTCACTAAATATTTCAGAACTTCCTATCTCAGGGTTCAGCCAGGTCTCAGACCCGAGAATAATTTGCGCACCACACGCTTCCTGGAGGGCAGTAAATTCGGGAACTTTATTCCGAACACTCTGAAAATTTACTGCTTATATCTTGATAGCTGAAGTGTCTTTACACTGAGCGCGTCCTGATTTCCCTGCCTGCACGTCGACTGGTGAGTGTTCATCAAGACACCTAGCACTACTGCCTAGCCATAAAACTCCCATGTGCACGCCACAAGTACTCTGCTACCCGAGTAGCCACTTCCTTTGTGTAGTGCACCTCTTATCTATCTAGGGGCGTCCTACAATTCCCGACCCAATAGCGCAAGACTAGAAATCTGCAGCCAAGACCATCACAGAGTCGACGGAGCCTCTGGTTGAGACCCTCCACTCGGCTCCACACCAAAGGACCCCGAGCGACTCTGGGAACGAAGCTGCAAATAGAGTGCTCTGCTTGCACCTCGCGTGCGAGGCCAGCGGTCTTCACCAAATCCGCCAGCCACCTGTACGGACTGAGGATCGCCTCAACCCAAGCGACAGGCATCATTGGTGCCGACGTGAGCAACTACTTGCAGACGACTGCACCCTGTACGCTCGATAGCCGCAGGCAAGGCCGCCTCCACACCTTGGATGAGGCCCCCCGGCATACAAACCGAGTGCACGTTGGAATTCTTTCCAGCCCTGTACGCTGTTTCCCTAAGGGGCTCCATCACCCGCCTAGCGTTGGAGCTCCCAGTAACCAGCAAACCTTTGCCCCCGTGTGCCTGTTCGGGCCCTGCTGAAGGAGCGGCCACCTGCCCACTGACAGGATGAACGGGCGAGGCCAGCCGGCCAGCCTCCACATTGACCCTCGGTCTCGAGCGACGCGAACGCGTTGCAGTCCGCCACTCACCCTGAGGTGAGGGCGGCCCCAACGCGCCGGGTACACTAGAAGGTGCCTCGGCGGCTGAGTCGGCGGACGCAGCAAGCGACATCTGGGGTGTCTCAAGCGACGCGCCAGACCCTCCGCCGTCGCTGCACCTCGAGGCAGCAGCCTGAAGGCGGCTGACCGTGGCCAACAGCACGCTCAGCTGCTCGCGAACCGTGGCCAGTTCCCCCTGCGCCCGCACACAGCACGCACACACCCTATCTATCCTACTGCTAATATCTGGACGTATAGAGTTGCGACAAATAAAACAGCAATATGCGACTGCACAGTTGCGTCACCAGCACCAGATTGAGCTGCGATATATGAACAATTACTTAATAACGAAGCAATCAAATTACCACGACTACGCCACTATACAGATATTACAATGCGATCCTACCCCTGTCTTACTACAAATGACAACTGCCTACGCGATGTTACCCTCTACCGTTATTGAAATTTGATACTACCCCCTTCCAATTCGAAAATACGCAAAGATCCGAAAAGTTTCACCACGCAAGCACACAAACACACAAAGTAATTTAAATTAAACCGGCGGAACTAATACGATAAACTTAATATACAACTAGTTTCTGCTGCTGCTGCTCGCACACGTCACTCTGCATGTACAGATGAAACTGCACTGGCCTCTGTCTGCTGCTAACTGACTCTACGAAATAAACAGAAAGCACTGGCTGTCCAAAACAAACAACTGACTAACGACTCCGCGAATTTATAATGGTTCAAATGGCTCTAAGCACTATGGGACTCAACTGCTGTGGTCATCAGTCCCCTAGAACTTAGAACTACTTAAACCTAACTAACCTAAGGATATCACAAACATCCATGCCCGAGGCAGGATTCGAACCTGCGACCGTAGCGGTCTTGCGGTTCCAGACTGCAGCACCTTTAACCGCACGGCCACTTCGGCCGGCCGCGAATTTATACTTTACAGCTATGAATAAGTAATATAACTCCTCTCAAATACGAGAATGCGCAAGGATTGTATGTAATTAGATATGAAAGCGCACAAACACTCGGAAAGAAATTAAGAATCAAACTACAAAACAAATATGAGAGCTAAACATGCGACTCGCTACTGCACTGCTGCTGCGCTACTGCTGCACTGATACTTCACCAGCGGCTGCTCGAGGCTCACTGCCTCTGTCTCTGTCTCTGTAATTATTATCATAAAGCTGTGAAGAGGTTCGTTGCAATAGCCAAACATTTGTGTGGTTTGTTATGTCAAGAAGCAAAATTTGAATGATCTACCAAATTTCAGTGTTCGCTAAGTTGAAACAAGCTACGACATCAGGTCCGTTTTCGATATTTCCAAACTTCGAGTAGGAATTCATTCTCTCTTGTGATGTGAGCAATATGATGGTTGGTTGTGTCCTTAGTCTGAGCACAGATAATAGAGAATATCCCAACAGCAGACGAATGCAGAACAAAATTATTCTAGGACTGAGAAGGAAACGTTGGCAGTTATCTATGGTATTTCTTACTTCTGGTATTATTTATACAGTGGGTGATGCGACATTAAAATGATTTCTAGCGCTACAGGGCTCTTCCAGCAATCTGAGAAGGTGGGCCCTATGTTTGGGCATATTTGATTACGAAGTAGTGCACAAGCCAGGGAAGAGGCACACCAATGCAAATTGTGGCAGAAGCACTGCTGGGTTGGAAAAAGGACAAGGCAACTGACGCTGAGTGTCCAATATTGAAGTTACAACCGCAGTTCTTTATTCACAATGACTAATTGTGCAGAGGAACTAACTGCGGACTATGAGTGGTAAAGCATGCAGTGTTGTAGGATGACATTCTGTAACAAGCACATATCCACATTTTTGGCAGGTCATCGTCGACAGAAAGCAACTGATAGATGGGTTGCTGAAAAACTCTGTTGGAGGACGAGGAACTGTGTACTGCGTGCACAACAGACTGATCTTAGTCACTGGCCAATTACACTTGAAAGGCTATTGGAAGTGTCTGAACCATTTAAAATGTTATGGGTAGTTATTTTAGGCCCTTTCAGTGGGACAACAGCAGAAGATAGGTACACATTGACCATAATCGACCATTTCCCACGAAATATCATGAGGATTTCAATCCCTCGCCAGCAAGTCAGTTGCCCAAGCAAAGGTGAACAATTCGTTGCTCACATCTGGTGTTCCAGATACTATAGTCATAGAGTAGGGCAGTAATTTTATGTTGGATCTGATGAATCAGTTCTGTCGCCTGAACTGAAAACTGTAGAGAAGCCATTTTCACCGTCAAGCCGATAGGAGAGCAGAGCAAGTTCGTCACACGATTTCCATGATGATGAACTGTTGTGTTACGAGTAATAGTAACCTTGACAACTGGGATGTGTACCATATAAATGTGACCGCTGCATACAATTCCAAAATACACACAGCCATCGGTTTTTCGCAATACGAGGTAATATATGGGAGAAAAATGCCATCACCTATCAAAGTGCTAAAACAGTAATTGTAACTGACGCTAAATCGGTGAAAAAATTCCAGAAAATTTTTCGATATGTTCAAAAACAAGTGAAATGAGCAAATACGAAAGCCTTAGAGCGCCATGAGCGGATAGGGAAATGTGTTAGTTTCCACAGCACAAGTTTGGCCAGTGGGTATTGGTAACAAATCTGTACACATCCATGAGCAAAACGAAAAAATTCCTGATTCGATACCAAGGACTGTGCCGAGTGGTGCAGACGACATCACCTGTCATATTTAAGATATAGATGCCACAAAAATTTCCATTATTCTTGTGGAGCACACTACGCCATTTAAGGGAGCTGTGGATGCCTTGCCACAGGTATCTGCAGTGTAGAATACGAAATCTAGGAGAACGAAGAAGTAACGAACACTTGCGAATGAAGCATGTCAAGCATGCAGTTTGGTCGCATCGACAGAAAGTATTTGAGATTACTGTTTCATTATATTCTAATGTATTTGTTTTTATCTGGGTTATTGGAGAGTATTGCAAGTTTTTTTATCCAATTAATAGCATGTTTGGAGTTGTTTGGTTCCTTTTTATTCTTTGTGCATGTTAAAGGACAGATTCAATATTACTTTTGTACGTGAAGGGTTCTATAGCTCTGTCAAATTACCCCCGCATTTCGCAGGGGCAGGGGAAATGATAGAGGTTTCTTTCTCTTAGGTGGCATAACGAAATAGGGATCCTGGAGGAATGAAATGGAAGCTGCAGGTATATGTCCAAACAAAGGAAGTGCTAATAACCTAACATCAGAGTAAAGGGAGAGATATGGTCTGATGTCATTCGCAGACTGAAGAGGATGTCAGAGGGAAAGTATTATCATCTGTCCTTGTAGGATGATAAGGACTAGTGTTGAGATATGCGTGGTACATAATTTCTTGAAACAAGCTGAAGCGAGTCAACGTGAACTGTAATCATTACAGCTGCGTCCTCATTTCCAGAGCGTAGGCATCAAGTGGGTTTACTCAATATAGCCGAAGGAAATAGTTATTGTAAATTGTTATGAACACGTATATTCGAAGAACATGTCTAGAATGGTGTTACTGACAAGGGAACCTCCCCATCGCACCCCCCTCAGATTTAGTTATAAGTTGGCACAGTGGATAGGCCTTGAAAAACCGAACACAGATCAATTGAGAAAACAGGAAGAAGTTGTGTGGAACTGTGAAAAAATAAGCAAAATATACAAACTGAGTAGTTCATGGGAAGATATGCAATATCAAGGACACACAGACCACAGGAGCGCCGTGGTCTCGTGGTAACGTGAGCAGTTGCGGAGCGAAAGGTCCTTAGTTCAAATTTTACATTTAGTGAAAACTTTAATTTTTTATTTTCAGTTTATGTGACAAACTCTTATGTTTTCATCACTTTTTTGGGAGTGATTATCACATCCACAAGAAAACCTAAATCGGGCAAGGTAGAAGAATCTTTTTACCCATTCGCCAAGTGTACAAGTTAGGTGGGTCGACAACATATTCCTGTCGTGTGACGCACATGCCGTCACCAGTGTCGTATAGAATATATCAGATGTGTTTTCCTGTGGAGGAATCGGTTGACCTATGACCTTGCGATCAAATGTTTTCGGTTCCGATTGGAGAGGCACGTCCTTTCGTCTACTAATCGCACTGTTTTGCGATGCGGTCGCAAAACACAGACACTAAACTTATTACAGTGAACAGAGACGTCAATGAACGAACGGACAGATAATAACTATGCAAAAATAAAGAAAGTAAAATTTTCACTCGTGGGAAGACTTGAACCAAAGACCTCTCGTTCTCCAGCTGCTCACGCTACCACGGGACCACGGCACTGCTGAGCTCAGGTCCTCCTTGATGTTGCCTATGTGGCCCATGGACTACTCAGTTTGTATATTTTGCTTATTTTTTCACAGTTCCACACAACTTCTTCCTGTTTTATCAATTGATCTGTGTTCAGTTTATCAAGGCCTATCCACTGCGCCAAGTTATAACTAAATCTGAGGGGGGTGCGATGGGGAGGTTCCCTTGTGAGTAGTGGAATGCTGATAAACGGTAACGGTTGTGTCGTAGTGAGCACGACATTTCTTCTACCAGCAGCAGTTACTGGTATAACTAGTTTATTAAGTGGACACATGCAATGTTGTACTGGCCCGAGTATCAACTTGAGGCACTGCCTATGTTCAACTTGACCTTGCTAAAGGATAACCCTAACCTGGAAATCCTACGCTCAGTCGATGAACTAGTAACAACACAGAAAGGGAGACTAATAGCAGGACAAACGCCGCAGCACATACAGAAATATGCACTGGCAAATTGGCGAAGTCCTAGATCTGAGTAAATAAAGTAAAGACTCCTACCTGCGACAACTCAGTAAAGTTTTGACAAGTGCTGGTGGCATCCAAACGATTTGTTGCAAGTTGAAATCGAAAAGGAGGGCAGATTCGCTGTGTAGTGTAACACTTGTCCTCGGTGTACGTGGAAACCGAGTGCACAAGCAGGCTGATGACATTGTGCAGGTGATATCTGAGTGCACTGGAAGGCGTGCTGACGTTGGGGAGCGCACAGGAAGACAGGACAACGTTGCACACTTGAAAATTGTTAACTCCAGTGTCTTCTGTGTTGGGTGCTGTAGTTTTTCCCACTGAGGTGATTGTAGTGGCGTGGGTTTTGGGGAAGTAAATGAGGGAACGGTTGTGATTTGGAAGGCTGTGTAGCAGAGATAATAGGATAGTGGCACAGGAGGGGAAAATTGTTGACTTCCAGGCTGAATTAGACAAGACTAGGAAAGATATGGACATGTTATGGAGGGAGAAGGGTAAAGAGTAGTGGGAAGAAGCAACACGTAACAGAAGGAACAGCCCTAGATGTTCATCTGACAGCTTTGTGGAGAATGTGTAAAATAAGTTTGACCTGTTGCTTCAGTTAGAAGCTGACGAGCCTCAGGCCGATGTAGATGTAGGCAGGCCAGGACAAACCTCAGCGTTAAATCAAACAACACACCTGGAAAGAAGTCACTAAAAAGAAAGAAACTTTTGTTGTTAGGTAGTTCTCGTGATGGAGGTGCAGGCCAACTTTTACAGGATGAACCAAGGTCATATTATCAGGGCATCAGTGTTTTTAAAAATAGTGATGGTCTGGACAGAAGAATCACGAACAAAACTAATCCTACTAAGGTCTGATGATCGTTTCACAGAACTTTTAGGTACGGTCTGACCTCAACTTATTTTCTGTTCAACAGGAAACAGTACGAACAAACCGATAGCGTATTGATGGATAGTTCATTACTATCTTTCGTGGCGAACCAATACATGGAGCACTTTGAAGCCACGGCACTAAATCTGCCAAGCTGACACCAGTGTGTTTCTGTCGGCGTGGCCACATCGAGCAGAAAAAGTTTCACGACTCCGTAAAACACTTAAACTATATCCAACGTGATAAAAAAAGTTACGATTGAACTTGAAAACGATGGTGTAACGTAGCAAATTATTGTGAGTTGTCTTCTTGCGTTGAAAGCGTAGCTTGCCGTGGAGACGGAAAGAGAGCACATGTTTTGTTCTCATGCTGCATGCTTGACGCTGGCTACTGATGTACTTGCCCAACGCTGCGTGCAATACGTTACACATACTCTCTATGAATCTGAAGAACTACTATTAATTATTAATCGATATTTTTCATACAAGTTCTATAGATAACACAACCATACTGTTAAATTTCAAATCAATAACTTCAGTACTTTCGGAGATACACAGTTTTAGCAAAAACCCATAATAACCGTGCTGGCAATGTGAAACGGAGCTAGTATCAATTGAAAATACAGCTAAGATTACAGGTTCACATAATATAATTTCCTGGAAGTTTCTTTAGTTTCATTACCACAGACTTTCGACGTAATTAAAAGTAGTTTGGAAAATTATTATTTCATCGTGTTTTGGTTGTGTGCGTGTTTTTGAGAGACTAAGATAGTGCATGGAGGACATACGTTAAGTGAGGATGTGATATATTATTAAAACTATGTAAATTGTTGTGTTATAAGGGAATAAGTGACGTATGTCCGAGTGAGCTTGATTTTGTAAAACGCAGCTGGAAGGGGAGTTGCGTATTAAATTTATTACTAATTTATTTTGTGGAAAGGAATCGCATTTTGTTGTCATTAAATTTTATTTACTTTCGTAATTACGAAATTTCTGGGTTAAATTAGTCTGGTAATCTGATTCGCTGACATTAGATACACCGCGAGTATAGAAGTGCTCGAGATCGCTGAGTGAAGGGGCAGACAACCTGAAAGCTATCCAGGTAGGTGTACTGTTTGTCTAAAGGATAGTGAGAGATCTAGCCCCCAACCCCGCATTTGGTGCATTTAGCTTCCGGGAGAAGTTAAGTTCAGTGTCGAATGAACTATAAAAAGCAGCAGTGTAAAACCAGCGACAGAAAGAGCCAGGCGTGTGCAGAAAAGCTTTTGCACTGAAGCGATAGAAGAAGGCCTTATACCAGTGCAGGTACTGTGAACAATACTAGCGGAGGGCTAGGACACAGCAGACAGAGAGGTCAGCGAACTAGAAGAACGCCCATAGACGCAGCTCGGAGCAGCGAGCCATAGCAGACAGGCAGCAGGAGCAGTTGTCAACCGTGGCCGATGTTGTGGGGACCCAGAAACTGGATCGTAGCCGGGAGCCTGTGGCAGACGGACTAGCAGTAGCATCTCGCTGTGCTGACAATAAGGAGAAAAGGCTAAGTAGAGTCTTTCTTCGTTTGGTGTGTGAGTGTACAAAAAAACTTGTCAACATGGAGAAAAGTGATAAGCCTGTAATAAGTGAAAGGAAGGAAGGTGTAGGTTTTGATGATTCAGTACTTGCAGATGATGGTATGAGAGGAAATTTTAGTTGTGATGTGTTTCAAATTAGTGACTGTGGTTATCCAAAATCAGTATCTGATACTTACGGGTCAATTAATGAGTAAGACACGGTAGAAGCTCATGTTCAATTTGCACTAGTTCTTGTGAAGGAAATGAAAAGGGAGTCAAATTTTGAAGTTGAGAAAAAAATATAAGTACTCGTATTCAAGAAATAAGTAGGCAATGGACTGCTGGTCCTAATGTTAAATTGGTACCATTTACTGTCACTGGAGCGAAATAGTGCCAGCAGTGGAGACCGCTGAGCAGAAAGTTAGCATTTGCAGCCATGTCCCAAAACATTATGAAACACATGCAGGATACTAAACTATGAATGGAATGAATAGTAAAATAAGTGGACTGGGTATGGATATAAATTATATGAATACAAAAATAAACGAACTTGGGTCTGATGTGGACAGTGAAATAATTGGATTAGTTTCCTAAATTAACCAGGGGTTATAAGACAGTCAGAACTGTTTAAAAACAAATTGAAAACTTTCAGGAGGAAATTCATGATAAAATGGATCACAGAATTTCAGGTTTAAATGATTCTGTAAAAAATGAGATATCATAGCTTAACGAAAGCGTGAAAGGGAAAATTTGCCATGCGAAACAAGAATGGAGGAATGATACTCTAACAGTAAAAGGTGAACTAACCATCCATACAAAGCAAGTTGCTGAAGGTAGTATACAACTAGGTGAATACTTAAGTGCTGCCCTGAGGAAAGTACAGGCCCACGTAGATCATGTTGAAAAACCGTGTAATGTGGATCATAAAATTCTGGATGGTAAAATTAAGGAGGAAAGTGACAAATGCAAATTGTTCGGAGGTCAAGTATGTGCAAGAATAAATGATTTAGAAACTAAGTTGTCAGAAATTATCACAGCAGTAAATGGTAACCTACAAGAGCATGACATTAGACTAAAAAATATAGAACAGAGAATTATTGAAAAAGTTGTCATGTAATAACAAATAGTGTTGCAGAATCCTCTGAAGTTGTTTACGTTAACCACAGACAGTTTTCGGGATTTAATCCAAATAAAAGTGTGCATCCCAAAGAGTTCTGGAGTGATTTTGAGGATGTGTTGCCTCGGTCATGGAATGACAAACTGAAAATAGGCTTTGTGGTATCTAATCTTATGGAAGAAGGTAGTGTTTGCGGAAATTTAGTTGTGTACAAGTATTACAACATAGGAAGTTTCAAACAGGCTTCCTTTGAGGAATACTGGGGAAAAAGAAAACAGATCGAAATATTAAACAGCTTTTGGTTAGGTAAAAAGTTTAACCCAAAGAAAGACACTATTAAGAGGTTTGTGCAGACGTGGGTAACTATTTTGTCCTACATGACTACCAAGTTAGAAACAGGACAAATTATAATTGGATTAGAAAGCAAATGGCATTTCTACTGGCGAAATAAAATAATTTCTGCACCCAGAAAGGACATTAACAAGATCATTGGTTACTTGGAACGGGTAGAGAAACTTTTGAAAGAAGAGGAAAATACTAATATAGACTATAGGGCGCCCGCTATGTAAAATGAAATGTAAGTAAGCAGAATACGTGTGCAGAGAGCTAATTATTGCCGTGGATGGTCCAAAGGACGAGTGGGTTTTACTGGAAACAGAAATTACGACTGGAAAAGGAATGACAGGTACCAAAATCAGCAGCCAGTTGAGAGACCAGAACAGCATTCCAGACAGCTGAACGAACAGAATGATACGCCTAATAGCAGAGTAGGCGATAACGAAAATTAATAGCAGTCTGTAAGGGTGTTAGCGTTTGCAGACTGCCAAAATGTAGGTTCAATACGCCAAAAAAGCCCTTTGTAAGCCAGCAACCAACACAACACAATAGTGGTACAGGTACTATAAACCTATCGGAGGAAAGGAAGAAAGTGAGAATAAGTACTTTCCAGGGAAAAGTGGCAGGGTTTTGAGAAAGATTCGATGAAAATCAAAAATCTAGGAAATAGGATGGCAAGGAACAGGGGTTTTCTTATAAGACTAGGGCGCAAGATATCTAATCACAGCAATACTAAAACGTATCCAGGAGGGAAAATGGAAGAAAGCACTGTATATGGGGAAAGTGTAGCAGAGGAGGAAGAGAAACCGGCAGATGAAGTTTTAGGTAGAATACGAGAGAGTCTGTCTAATGTTGATGGAGTAGTTTTCGATGTCGAATAAGGTGTAGGTAGAGTGAAAAAAGCTCATCGGATAGTGATGCAGCTACAGAAGTAGATGAAGCTGGGAGTTCTTTTGAAAATTCTGACAGCATAGAAGGAAGTGTTGCAGAATCTGAGAGGATTAGAGAAGGTGAATAATCAGAGAAATGTTTTGTCTTGTCTCTAGTAGACACATGAATTAAATATGCCGCAATTAAAGAGGAAAAAGATATCATGCATATGTGTGTTATTTGCGTAGAAGGTATAGTTTTTGACTGACGTGAGGTAATGCGGGATTTATTGGAGGAACCAGATCCTGAAACTGTTGAAGAATCATCAGGACAACCGATACAGAGATTACAGTTTTTGGTGAAAAAGTTTCTTGCTTTTTTGGTAGTGGTTCAGAAGTATGTCCATTGACAAAAAAAATTGGTAGGTGCTATTTCCAATCGGAAAGAAAGAGTTTTTACGCCCATCTCCAGAATAACTTGTAGTAGCCACAGATAAAAGTAAGAAAGCAGTAACCTACGAGGTCATGTTACCTGTAAAGATCCAGGTCAGCAACTACGCCAGAATTACCTGATAATTTTCAGGTTAAATGTTTAGTTGTTGATTGGGGCAGAAGTTTCGCAAAAATACAAATGGTTCAAATGGCTCTGAGCACTACGGGACTCAACTGCTGTGGTCATAAGTCCCCTAGAACTTAGAACTACTTAAACCTAACTAACCTAAGGACAGCACACAACACCCAGCCATCACGAGGCAGAGAAAATCCCTGACCCCGCCGGGAATCGAACCCGGGAACCCGGGCGTGGGAAGCGAGAACGCTACCGCACGACCACGAGATGCGGGCCAAAAATACAACAGGATGGCCGATGTTAGAAATAACTAAGTTGTCATTACAGTAGATGGAAAGCGCTTGGCAGAGCCGTTTTCTGGAAGAAAGTGATATCCAGCAGGTGAGCAATGTGAGGTATCTATACATTGCTACAGAAAAAAAAAACAGGATACTGTGGGGTACGATGAATATGAAGAAAGGAAGGTTATTGACCTAAAGAAGTATATACAGAAAGACGAAGAGAACAGTGCCAAGTATCTGGCCTCATAGGCATGCATTCTTTGCGACATCAGCTGTTTGACGAACATGAGGTATCCCGAGTCGTTGGCAATATTATTTCCTTTTGTTTTCGTATTGTGAGCCTACCTCTTCTTCATTCAGAACTTTTGTTATCGTCTGTTCTTTCTTCACTATCTTGTGTGTATAGTGTGCATAGTGTTTTTTAGGTGATAAGGGTTATTCAAAAAACATGTTTGAATAAATTTCAGTAGTAAAAACTGTAGTAAGACACTAAATACTTGATGAGGAACGAGCGAGGGGGATATGTGAAACTTATGTCGAGTAAGATAATATAAAATGTAAGTGTAGCGAAATTTGCTTCTAACTGATTATGTAGAAATTTCGGAACAGAGTCAGTACTGTTATGATGGTCAATGTACAAAACCAAGAGGTTTTCTGCTGAGATGACGGTGAACATGTGTATTTTATGACAACTGCAAACTGAGGCAGTTACTATATATGTTTTCAGAAATTTTTCATTCATTGTGTGTTTGTATATGTTATGTAAAGTTTATGAAACAGTAGATGTTAGCCTTAATATGGAAAGATTTTCTAAAAGTTATGATTTGTGCTTACTAGTATTTGAGAGTATATTTGGAAAAATTTATGATAAGAAGAGAAGAACTTGCATAAGAAAGAGAGATATTTTTCAGCCGTAACTTGCTTGAGAGAATTTGTGAATGAAGTACCTTTTAATGATTGCTGTTTTGAAATTTGAGTTGGATAACGATATGGATAGTTAGAACACCTTTTGCTTTGATTAGTAAAGATTAGTTCACTTTTTACTGAAAAATATTTTCTTCAGAAGAATTTATATTGAATAATGCTTTACTGGAGTAATGTTACTATTGGATATGTTAAGTCAAGGAAATCCAAGAAATTGTCTTTGTAAATGTACCGATTATGACAAACTAATAGTGTACATATTTGGGAGAAACATGTATAACATTATTCTTAGTAGGAAGCAAAGTAGTGATTGTTTGGTTTAGACGCACTGTATTTTGCAGGTACACCCGTTAGGGAAACCCGCCCACCGCAAGGGCCATCTACTTCTCCTCAACGTGTTAGTTAAGAGAACTCAGCGATCCTGGATCACAGTGTATATAGAAATCCTATGCACGCTGTCTGTGCACAATGCTTCGTGCCATTACCATCTGCCACAAAGAAATTCTGTAGTCAAGGGTCTGGTCCATCCTTGTCACAAGCTGCCTCCACACCAGGTGCGACCTGTAAATTTGTGATACGTGTTTTATTAACTTTTAAATGAAAATTTGTGTAAGACATTTGACTTATTTCACGTCCACGTGAAGCATTTCACTTGTGACATGTGGAAGGTCCATTAGCATATCTGTTTTTCTGTGTGTACCTTTACTGTGTATTCTTGTTTTCTGACATGTTCTATACCCTGGAGAACCTCCTCATTATGGATCTGTTGGATAGAGAAGCACATGTAATTTAATACAATCTAATCATAAATAGGGTGATTGATAACTTCACTTGAGACACAGCTTGTGTTCCAGTAGCTTTACGTTTGTAAATAACAAGTTGCCTTACTATTCCGTGATCCTCAATGTTGACAGTTATGGTAACTTGATATGAGAGTATTCCCAGTTGTCACCATTAAACTGTTTATTTCGGGAATAAGACTGCTACATGAAAACTTACTGCCAATCAACAGAAGAGTAATTGTTTCACAGAAACATCTCTATTGGGCACTCGAACCATATACTTTGCGGTGCATGGTACCTGTTTGATCTAAATAAATATAATATTTCCACATTTAGTAGCCTCATGGCCCACGTCCTAGTTCATATTTGTGTTTCGCCAAGAATATGGTCACAGACTTGATCACATATGTCAAAATAGTATGTTAAGACCCACAACAAGACATAACGAAGATATCCACAAAACATGCTGCTGTAAACATCGAGAATATAACAATAAGCCGGCCGTGGTGGCCAAGCGGTTCTAGGCGCTACAGTGTGGAACCGCGCGACCGCTACGGTCGCAGGTTCGAATCGTGCCTCGGGCATGGATGTGTGTGTTGTCCTTAGGTTAGTTAGGTTTAAGTAGTTCTAAGTTCTAGGGACTGATGACCTCAGAAGTTAAGTCCCATAGTGCTCAGAGCCATTTGAGCCATTTTATACCAATAGCGGCAATTACTAGAAAACGTATATTAGAGGTCGACGTCAATATGTACTGTAATATAAACTGACTCATACGCTCTATTTAGATGTTTCTCTATAGCATTTGATCGACATTGGAATATGAGAGTTGACCTACAAACTATCATGTCCTAAATAAACAGTTTTTAATTGTGGTTTGGAGTAAATTCATATAAGATTTCCAGATGTCAATCATGTGACCCACCATTAAATCCATCTCCATGTCGCTAAAGAGAATTGTCAGCTACGTTGTCTACTCCATTTAGAACATTACTGACTAAAATCCTTCCTTGCCAACAGCAGTCTGCTCTCCACGTAGCTGGAGTGCGGCGGAAAATATATGATTCCATTGTTTTAATAACCATTTGATCGTATACGGTATGGCATGAATTGGCGCGTGTCTTTATAGAACTGTTGGAATTCGCGTCGACAGAGTCACCGACGAATCTATGCTGTTGTGAAGGATCTAATCTCGTATTCAAGGTAGGTGGAGTTCAGATTCGGGTACGGCCATCCTGATATTCATTTTCCTAACCTTTACTCCGGTAAATTCTGGTAAGGTTAGATTAATAAGGAAATCCGCCCGGATAGCCGTGGGTACTAAATCAGTCCAGGAATTGCAGGTGCGTCAACTCTGGATCGAATCCGTCTGGCGCATTAATGTCTAGGTTCGGTGTGTCGGCCAGCCTGGATGTTGTTTTTTGCCTGTATACGAGGTCCCAGTAGGTGAACACCAGGCTGATACCCAAGTGTCGCCTCAGTTACACGATTAGCAAACATTTAGAAAAGTTTCGCTCACTTTCGCATGAATAACACTATCACTTAGTGTCCTTGATACGAAAATGATAAAAATAATTAATTAATGTCCTACACATAACGAGATATATTTCCGTCGAATCAAGAGAATGAAAAGCACAAGTTCGAAATTTATTTGTTCAATTATTGCAGCTGCGCCATGAAAACAAAAGAAAACTATGATTCATTTGCATTTCAGTCGTTGTCTTAGATTTACTCTGCACGGCCCCGAACAGCCAGATTAGCACATTTACGCCGTAAATTCCATTATCGTAATCCAATACAAATGTCAGGCGCTCTCTGTAGCATATAAATGCAGCCAAGAAACTCATTTAAAGTATACGTCTGTGGAACTGAAATTGCGGTATCCAAACACATAAAGCAAACAATGAAGCTCTCTATGTTCACTGCAAAAGTTAAATGGCTTGGCTGCACGACATTGTAAATAAGGACTGCCATGAGTAAGTTCCAACTCTGTTTCAGACGACAAAGGTTTTCGTTTTCATTAGAGGGGCTTCTTTAAGAAGGAAACGTTCTTTCGTTTAAATGTCACGCGCATTCAAGTCACTTATTCGTTTGATGATAGTTCTCTGCTTAGCTATGCTTTTTATGTAGCGCATAAGTCAACGTACCTCATTAATAAAACTTTAAGGATGCATGCTGACGTCTTAAACTTTCGAGTACGACCGTCGCTAAACAAACAAGAACTGTCATCGAAAATGGAATGCATTAATTAACACAAACATATTTTTAATTAATCAATACGATACAAAAGTAGTACCGCAAACATTATTTTCTGTATTACAAATGTACGGCATATCCAGGAATATTCTACGTCTACAAAGAAGCTTTAAGTTTCAAGAAACTTTACGAGAGAAGTGATACGAAAACTTCAGCTAGAATGTGATTGTAATTCTTTTTGGTTCAAATGGCTCTTATCACTATGGGACTTAACATCTATAGTCATCAGTCCCCTAGAACTTAGAACTACTTAAACCTAACTAACCTAAGGACATCACACAACACCTAGTCATCACGAGGCTGAGAAAATCCCTGACCCCGCCGGGAATCGAACCCGGGAACCTTGGCGTGGGAAGCGAGAACGCTACCGCACGACCACGAGCTGCGGACTGTAATTCTTTTAACATTTTTTAAATATAAATGAAACGCTTCCACGCCCACACTAGGAAGGTGAACATCAAAAGAAGTTCTACTACCACCTCCTGAAGGGTTTAGTATGCTTATCTGGGAATCAAAGGATTCGGGTCTGTGGTGTCGTCTGTACATCTGGGCGCGATCGCCCACTAATATGGTCACATCTGGGATGTAGGAGTAGTCATAAGCGACTGAAGCGTAGCGGGTTTTAAGGGCAATGTGTTTGTGTCTGTGTGTGTGTGTGTGTGTGTGTGTGTGTGACAGAGAGAGAGAGGGGGGGAGGGGACGGGAAGTGCCTCTACGACAGTCTGGACGGGTAGTAGAGCTGCTGCCGGATTTGATCCTGCGAGGCTGCTGGGAGAGGTATCAGCGTTGAAGCTGGTGCCAGAGGATGTCAACTGGGTCAGCTGCAGTGACAGCATACCTGTTACACGACAGGTCGTCATCTGAGTGGTCAGTTGGTCATAAATCGGCCTCTCGTTGTGTGGAGTCATGTAGGGTTTGTTTGTGTTCCGCGTGTTCAGCTTCCCTTTCCGTGCCATTTGGTAGGCTGTATAGACGCAGCTACCAATGCCAGTCCGCTGTGGCCGTGCGGTTCTAGGCGCTTCAGTCCGGAACCACGTAGCTGTTACGGTCGCATATTGGAATCGTGCCTCGGCCATGGATATGTGTGATGTCCTTAGGTTAGTTAGGTTTAAGAAGTTCTGTCTAGGGGACTGATGACCTCAGATGTTAAGTTCCATAATGCTTAGAGCCATTTTGAACCCAATGCCAGTAATTTTTACTGTGATACACAGGTTGGTCGACGTACAATGTTTGTGTGCTTAATTTAAGCCTGTGATAGGTGGTTAGTTTCCTCCATGAAAAAGCGTTTTCGAGCGGTTGTGTTTCCACCCGTAGTTGTGGCCATAGTTCCCCAGATTCAGAAAGAGGGGGTTGTTCGACTGGATCGAGTTTTTTGTACGGCGAGTTTTTTTGAATACCTCCACGAGAATTTGGAGTTGTGATTCATTATGCAACACCGCGGAGCGTGTCTTTCTTGGAGCATTGTTTGTAATTCGTAACACCTTATTCTGTAGAACCTGCTGACAGCACAAACTAGTTGGAGTGATGTAGCTCCAGACTGAGGCTGCGTACGTCATCAGTGGTCTGATAAGCGTCATGTGGATGGACCACGACACCCTCTTATTCAGCATTCTTTTCCTATTAAACACAGAGTACAACTGTTTGGCCGTCGTGTACACACTTTGTCGGCAATGTATTGTATGTGGTGTCACTCCCCCCCCCCTCACCACCACCACCGCCACCCAGTGAGTTTCCGGTCCAGCCAGACACCGAGATTCCATTCCTGACTTTCTCAAGGAAACTTATTAGCCGTACGTGTTGTGTGATTTGTCTACAGTTTTCACGTTTGTGCAGTTGTTCTGGTCAACATGTGAACAGAACTACTTCACACCTGTCGACGTTAACCTCGATACGCTGTTTCTCCAGCCAAGGATCGACAATTCTGTGCTCTGTATGTAGTCATGAGTTGATGTTCGATGATTTCCAGGCTTACGCTAAGATGGCGGTGTCATCTGCGTAGATGGCCACCATTCTGTTTTGTGTTGCTGGTATATCGTTAATGTACAAGTTAAACAAGATAGGCCGCCGTATGCTGCCCTGGGACACTCCAGATTGTATACCGTATCGTTTTGACTGTTTACTCTGAATTTTAGTATCGAAGCTTATGTTTGTTAGGTATGAATGTACGTGAGGCGCGTATCAGTCGGGAAGCACAGTATATCGGAGTTTGGTAATGAGACCGTTGTGCCATAGGCTATCGAATGCTCTTTTAACGTCTAAGAACACACACAGCCCCCGTTGTTTCGTTTGAGTTGTGTTGTGTTATGTGTCCACGTTGGAGGAGCGCTGTGTTGTGGAGTTGGTGATCACTGAAGCCGAGCTGCTCGGGTCTCAGAGTATTGCATTTGATGCAGTGCCTACTGAGTCGTTTTAGAAACACTTTTTCAACAATTCTGTTGAACAAGTTCAGCAAGCTGATGGGCTGGTAATTTTGTGGGAGGAAGTGGTCTTTCCCTGTCTTCATGAACTTCAGGACCTTGGCCGCCTTCCAAATGACAGGGAAGTGTTACTGTCGTAGAATGGCATTTGCCATATGCGTTAGGTATTGTATAGCCTTAGCGGTGAAGTACTTGAGAACATGGTTCTGAATGCCATCAGAAGAGCAGCTTTCCTAACTGAGATGTGCTTAATAGCCCATGTAAGTTCTTATGTGCTAGCAGGTCTGATTTCGTTGCCCACAGACTGGCTAGAACTCGTGTAAAATCCTTGCCCGATTTAAGTGTGAATGCTGAGTCTGAGACATTCTGACTCGGTGTGGTTGTTGATTCTAGAGTTCTGCGTATCACTGCTGGCTTCTCCTCCGCTGAGTAGCCTAACATTCAAGGATAAACACTCAGTACTCAGCCATAATTGTAGTTCATCCATAGATTCTGGAACATTAGCATCTGAATTAGAGACCAGTCTAGTAACATGGAACGTAGTGGCTCCACGTGAGTCCAGCAATGTTAGTTAGCGACAGCTGACATCTCACTGAGATTGATCTCAGCTATAGCAGGTCCAAGGTGCGCACACGTTGTTCCATGGTACCACAGATGGACAGAGTGTGATCAAAAGCAGCTTTGCATAGGGACACACACACACACACACATAAGCACTCTGTGAATTGTTGTACAAACCGTTCTGATACAATCTGTAAACGCCTGGATGGCGCATTGTCTTGTTGAAAGTACATTCCTTCGGCAAAGTGTTGAATCACAACAAAATAATACAAATATCGCTTAGTAGGGTCCTTTACATTTAACCAGTAAGAGACGACGACAAACCTATTAAGGATCCCGTTTCAGTCAATATAAACAACCACATAACAGGATAGCTCCAACATCAGCCTCAGCGGTGCTACTTTGACAAGCTGTATACTGTTGAGTGGTACTTAAGTAAATAAATTAGTGAAATCAAAGTGAACTAGAAATTAAAATATAAATGAAAAACTTGGTTTAGTTTAGAGAGTTACATACTCGCAAACAGCGGGCAGAACAGCAGAACAGAAGAGACAATGACCGTGAAGTCAGCAAGTTCCACATAAGCGGGCGCTGTCGATTCAGCTGTCAGGGCATCGCCCGACCGGCTCACGTGTTTCTCAGTTGTCGTATGTGAGCAAAGGCCCTCGCCTACATCCCAAGAGCCAATGACCGACGTTAAGAAGATTCTTCGAGAAGCTTTTCAACGTGACAGAAGAGGCAATGACCGGCTCACGTGTTTCTCAGTCGTCACGTGTGATCAAAGGCCCTCGCCTACATTCCAAGAGCCAATGACCGACGTTAAGAAGATTCTTCGAGAAGCTTTTCAACGTGACATAAGAGGCAATGGCCGTGAAGTCGTTCACCTCCAGTGAACTGAAGTGAATAAATACGCGAGACGCGGTGGGCCCGACAGATGAAGACGGAGGGAGACGGAGACGGAGACAAAGAAGACAAAGAAGTAGCAGTAGTTTTCAGTCAGTTTCGGTGCTGAAGACCGTCATGCAAGAAGAGTCTGCATCATGCACAGACGAACCAAGTCCGCCGCTGTAATGGAATAGCAAGCAGCAGCCGCGGCGCCAGAAGACAGAAGTTAAAAGGTATTTGAAGTCTGGTTTTTACATACCCGGGTGACTCGTGAGGACGGGAAGGAGACGGCCTCACATCAGTAGTCACCTGTGAGCTGGGATGAAGACCTGACAGCCGAAGACTGGCAAGCGGGAGTCCGTGGTTCGAGTCCGCCACACTGGCCTTCCCCCGCCGCGCCGCTCCGCTGGCCGACGCAGAACACACGCGGCCGCTTAGAGAAGAGAAACACTGGGACGCCACACCCAAGGTATCATCCGATGCACGATTTCGCTCGCAATAATTAAACGGGCCACCTCGCGCTGCGCGTCTCCAGTCAACTGGGCGAGACGGCGACACGAGATACACACCGCTACGCGTAATCAGACGCCGCCGCCGCTGCCGCAGCAGAAGACTTCACAAACGACACAGCTGCCGCTCTCCGAACCAGAACATTCCGTAAGATACAGTTGTACAAATCTTCAATAAAAGTTATCTTATGTAAAAATGATGTTTCATTCGACCTCATACCCGAGCCAAGGAAGAACCCACCCTGCCCACATGTTGTTAAGAGAGAAAAGCTAATTTATTTAATATTTTCACCCTGACAGAATGCTTTAGAATGCTCATCCTGACAATTGACTTGCATCGAAAGAGAAAACCCAGTTACATTTAGTGACAGAAGTGTCACATTTAGTAACACAATTGTTACAATACGTACTATCTCGTGGTTTTCGACGTGCCCATTGACTTGTACTACAGGTACCACGACTAATCAGTTTGGGAGGCGTATTTCTGTGTTTTGAGCGTTAAATGGCGTTGTTCCTCTGCTTGCGTTAATCGCTCTGAGATAAGAGGTATGCGTGTACGCCCTTAGCTATCTATTCCGCAGCGGAGAATCAGATATGAATATCATAGCTGCTACGGGCAACGTGTTGTTATAACTAGTGGCGGCAATGTTCCCCTGACCGAGGTAGAGACAGTGCATTCCTGACAAGGTGGCACGTGAAAAGCCCATTCCCTGTAGAGCGTCGAGCGTGAGTATCGTATATGCCAACCGGCTAGATACAATCAAGGCAGTAACGTGAATCGACGTGGAAGTGTGACATAATCGCCTTTAGATGGGCCCGTGACCGTACCGTAAATGAATTGGCCCAATAAATTGAAGTGTCAACGTTCTCTGCCCAAACTGCCTACAAACAATGGTGTACCACACACAGCCACGTACACTGCGGAAGAATAGTGGTCGTTAAAAGAAACTAACCGACAAGAACCGTGGGAGAGTGCCACGCCTTGTTAGTCAGAATCGTTTTCAAACTCGACAGCAATTTCTTAGGTCTGAGGTACAGGTTATCCAATGGTTTCCGAAACAGCATTGCAGAGAACGCTGAATGCAACATACATTTCGAGCCTAGGACCTCGCAAAGGGCCGTTACTCAATGTCTAACAAAGGGCCAAACGATACAGAAACTGGACATAACATGACAGTCAAGATACAATGTAGTCCGACGAGTTGCGATTCTGCCTCTTTTGAAACTATCAAATGATGCAAGACGCCGAATGTATTGACGACCCAGTGAAAAGTTTAAACCAAACCTAAGGGCATAGAAGGAAGAATACCAGAAACATGACAAGTATCTCATCTTTATAGATAAACTGAAGACACTAAATTCCTCATGCATAATCGTGTAATTTCAAGCAGTAACTCTCCCTGACAGTGGACACTGCGACATGTAGTATTAAGTTTGTATTACTTTTTGTACCCAAAAAATACTTACAGTTCTAATTAATTACAGTAATGCACAATTTATTCATCTCTCATCAGTGCATACGCCACACTCTCTGAACAAAGTACGCACGCAGATATAATTTGCCAGTCTTGAAATTTGTAGTTGTGTTCCTACATAACTGAGAAATTAACTACTAAACAATAATTCGCATACAGTAGTTCTTTGTTAGTTTCTATGTTTCGTCTGTGCAGTCATGAGATCTTCCTTGGATGTGATTATCTTCTCCGGATAAAGTCATACGTCATACAGCTCACCCATTGTAACTGCCGGGAAACGATGCTAAAAACACTTCACCACTTCTTAAATTGCATGTGCCACGGCCTAAGTCTCCGGCCACCAATAGCTTGGACCCATTATCAAAAGCACGTGATGAGCAAGCGCTTCCGGATACCTGCTCGTGGCTGTACATAGAGTTAATTTCTACATGCCTCTTCTAGTTTCCAAAAGTACTTTGTGTACGTTGGTCTTCTAGTATAGTAATTGCTTCTAGCTTCCGTGTCTTAAAATGAAATTTTTCTATGCCTTTAGACTTTTTAGTGCCGCTAAAACTTCTAATCTTACTTCAAAATTTTTTTCTACACTGCATCTGCAAGTTTTCATTTTACCTTTCTAGCTGTTTTGTGGACTTCTGCTTTTTATTACGTGACATGCCATTTGCAACTTTTGAGTTTTTGAGCTTTTCATTACAGTCACTTGTTGTGGCTGACATTCTGAAAATCCCTCTATTTGGTTTTCGTAAACAAATTAATAAACCAGTAGGCCAGCTGTAGACTCCTTGGAAAGGTACGACCAAGCGAGCTGGTGCAGCCGTAAAATGCTAACTCCCGTTCGGGAAGACGCTTGTTCAAATCCCCGTCCGGCCATTCAGATTTAGGTATTTGTTGTTTCTCTAAATCCATTAAGTAAAAAGCTGGTAATATTGTTATAAAAGTAATATGACCGACTTTGTAACTAGTCCTTTCCCATTTTGATCTTGAGATCTGCCTCTCATGCATTTCTTGGGCCTCGATGGCAATGTAAAACCCTAACCATCCTTCTCTGTTTTTATTTAGTTTGTCTACAGTATATGACGAAACATAAAAACTATTTTTCTATTTACGTCCATACAGACAGTGGATCAAAATATACGTTCGTTGTACGCAAATGCGTTAAACGAATCAAGAATAGGTTTAGAAATTTTTGTGAAAATGTGAGCTTGCCTCTTTCGAATGAGACTGTACTCATGCAAAAACTGAAGACGGCCTTTGTTATTGGCGTGGAGCATTTTGAGGACAATTAAAATCATCTCAACTGCGAAATTTCGCTTTAGATATATAAATGGACTACTCAACAATAAAATTCTCTGCCCAAATTATTTACTATTTTTTTCTGAAGAAGAATATTCTTTTTCCCAGCGATTGAAGTGAAACCCAAATACTGAAACAGCGGACATTGACGGCATGGATGTGTGTTGGTGGTTGGGGGGAGGGAAGGGCGACTCTGATTAACAAGTACGCTGGTGTGTTTCAAATTTATCATGTAAATACCAATGCGCCATTAGAAGCAAGGCAGTTATTTTGGGGGTGTCGCGAAGCGCAGAAGCCGCGAGCAGACGAAGCAGTGGGCGCCAGTGGCTGTGCCTTATCCCGATCTCTGCGGCGCCCTTCCACCTTCCACGTCAATGGCCGAATCGATCTGCTCGCCTCTTGTGCGAGTGGCGAATTAGTGCCAAACACGTCCAGCTCGCTAGAGACACAAGCCCTCTACAGTACGCCTCACGTATCAGTAACAAAGCGCCGTTCTCTGAGTGCACGGACAGCGTTAGCCACATCGTGACCCTGCTTACACAATTCCTGTCATTTCCAGCTCGACACAGTTTTGCAGCTATGTTAGGAATGGAGATAAGTGACAGTCCACATCCGACCCTGTGTGAAGGTGTTCGCCAGGACGTTTCTGGCATTCGCTGCTTCTAAACTTTCAATACACACACTGAGCGCTTGTAGCTAGTGACCGAGTGAGTATCGTGTCGAATGGGAATTACGTATTGGAGACATACCCTTCCGTAGTAAGGGTGCAAATATGATAAATCATATTTTCCACTACTCCGTTACTATTACACTCGTAATTATTACATTTTTCTCGCCTCAGTATTGCCAAATCTAACAGTGGTTTCAGTAGCGGAGCGTGATGCAGAATTTTACACACTTTGTGTGCCGTGTGACGTACCGATACTACATGCAGTGAAACCTCGCTAATCGGACTTCGGATGGTCCAGCTCCCCCCCTTCGTCCGACTCCCATTTACCTACACAGGCCGCTGCTACAGTCACGACTGGACTTGATAACTCCTCGCCTACGTTATGGATCAGTAGACAGTACCGTTACTAGGTGCGACATTTTCATCACTTGTAGTATGAAATAACTTGTTTCCAACTCGATCGGCAAGTGTTACTGTGCACACACACTTTTTTCTTTCTTTTTGTAAATTGTTATTTACATATTAACGTGTGTAAAACTAAATTATGACAAAAACTAAATGTAAGCGTGTGATGCTGTCTTTACCAGCGGACGTTAAACCCAGTGAAGTAAGTAAATGGAACATTACAGCTGATGTCTACCGCACAAGGGAAGGAGAATTAACTGTCGACCAACTCATTGACTCTGTAACTCTAACAACCGCTGAGAACTGGAAAGATGATGACGACGACGAAGACAATGGAGCTACGGCTCATGTATCAAAAACAGACGCTAAAAATTCATTCGATGCAGCTCTTCAGTCATCGAAAAAAGCTCTAAGTCTACCCCAACAGACATTTTGTGGGTTTGGAAATGGTAGAACTTAGCCGCAAAACCAAAGTTGTCGTCTGTTAAGCTAAGGGCACATTACAGACTTTTCGTATTGCTTAAGACCAGTACTTTTTCTTGTAACTGTGTAATTTCTCATGTTTTAAACAGTTACATGGGAATCAGTTAAGTGTCAATGCAGTATTGTAATAAGGTATGTACAGATGTTAAATTTTCTCTTATAGTAACAATACATTACCATACGATAAGACATGTTTTGTGGTACATGCGCTACCGTCAATTACACTTCCGTGTAAGACTTTTTTAGTGCGTGAATATTTTCTTTAAGTTTTGTCACCGTTTAAACGTGGAACAATATTTCAGAAAGTATTTCCAGTTGAACATAGTAAGTTGAACTGTGCTGTACTATGATGATGTTTGTGTATTATCTATTACACTGGGGACCCTGAAACGCTGGAGAGGATTCGTCCCGCCGCAGCCGTCAGTGGTACACCATCCCACAACAGGCCACAGTAGTCCACGCAACCCACCGATCACAGGGTTATTGACTGTGATGTTATGGAAAGTGTTACACTGATAATCCGACCATTTTTGCGTTTCGACCATGCTCCCGGTGTCGTAAGTGACGGATTAGCGAGGTTTTACTGTATTAAGCCCTAAAGGCTGGTACCACAAGAGCTACTTCGTAAGAAATGAATAAATAGTAATCACAGTAAATTACCATCTACCTTTCACTCAACTGCCGCTGGACACTGAGGTACATTATTTTTATTTACTGTTTAGTTAGCGCGGTGATAATACCTTTCCGGACGTGAGGCCGTGTTCGCAATTATATGAACTGTGTTCTTAATACAGAGTTTGTAGTGAGAATGTAGAAACATTGTTTATACAGGGTGAGGTTTAAGTTAAGAAAAACACGATTTGAATATCTATGTTCCTGATTCAATAAATAACATACGACAGAAACACATAAAATCGAGAAACGTGAAAGAAAGTTTTGAACGTTACTGTGGGCCTGCGTAAGAAAAGACCCTCAAGCTTGTACCCGTTGTAGTAATCTGTCACGCCCATTATAAGGCAAAGCGTATCACATTATGTGACGGCCTGTGCGAATAAATAATAGCAACTATCCTTTTCTATTATATTTTTGTTATAGTCTAAAAGTACTGCACAAATAATCACAAAAAAATGCTAATAATGCTTTACGTCTCACAAAGACCAAACAAATGCAACCCAAGCATGGAAAACACAGATATCACAAGAGCTTAGGCAACATTTTATTTACAAGTATTGTTCGAAATGACGGCCCTGGTGTGTATATGTTTCGTCGACTCTTTTCAGAAACGGTTGATGAACATGATACGATATGTCTGTAAGCCATTGTGAAATATTTGTATTCGGTATCGTACCATGATGATCTCAGAAATTTCTGTTTCATAATTTATAGATTTCAGGTAGCCCCATAAATCGAAATCATTTGCTTTAAAAGGTAGTGGATGGTTCAGAAGGCTCTAAGCACTATGGGACTTAACATCTGAGGTCATCAGTCCTGTAGACTTAGAACTACTTCAACCTAACTAACCTAAGGACATCACACACATCCATGCCAGTGGCAGGGTTCGAACCTGCGACAGTAGCAGCAGCGCGTTTCCGGACTGGAGCGCCTAGAACCGCTCGACCACACATCCATGCCCGATGCAGGATTCGAACCTGCGACCGTAGCAGTCACGCAGTTCCGGACCGTTAACTAAGAGTGTCATGTTTTAACCCGAAATGATACGGCGAAAAGTTCTTCGTCTGAGTGGGAGTCGAAACCGTTATTATTGAAAACGCACGGAGACGTGTTAAAGACCATAGGTGTTTGTCACCTGCCGTATGGTGTACACATGCTACAACTTTAAATGACACGATGAAAACTTTTGTGCCAAATCAGGATCTGAGCCGAGACACGTGCTTCATGGAGACTTTGAGGAGTTGCGAATTTTGGGAAAACAGTGAAATGATGGGATTGCATCGTCTCAAATGCATCAGACTCAGCGGAAGAAGAGATTTGAGCTAGAATTTTTGTTCAGCATCAATATTTTCAATATTTGAAATTCAGATACAATAAGAAAAACGTTCCCGTTGACCATACATGACGGTTCTCTCATTATTAAAAAAGAAAAATCCTGTAAGAAAGCATAGTCATGACATAGTTTGTAGGCGTTCACCGTCTCTCCTAAAGTTAGTATGGAAGGGCCGTTGTGTATAATGTGGCTTTAGAACCACGCGTAAACCTAGACTGTATTTGACTAGGTGAAAGTAACAGTCAGCCGGACACAGAAGGGACCGAGGGTCAATCACGTCAGGTGAGATACGTAGCTAACAAGCTAAGATCTTCTGTATCAGTCGCCAAAAGCCGGACGACGACACGCACGTGAATCGATGTTCATCGGTGTCCAAGAAGCGACAATCACGGCGAAGTGGGGAGTTCTTCAATCTGATAGCGTGGAGCCCGTGTGTCGTTGCATACTTTCCGTTGGTGACTTGATATCACGTCGCGCGCACGAAGGTTGGCAGGAAGTGGTGGTGTATCGTTTTCCACACTCTTAGACAATCGGCAGTTGGGTACTTGGTTTCTACCACGCTACGCTGGACTGTCCGCAGAAGGTTGGTTGTGGGGACATCCTAGGTCACATAGCTGTATTTCAGAACGAATGTCAATACTTGGGAGAGCTTGTAAAGTCGGAAATGCATATCCTCCTATTTCCATCTATTGCACTATAATTTTTTTCCTTTTTTTTTACCTGAAGATATGACATTTCTGTGTCTTTATATATTGTAATCGTTTTATTGATTTATGTCGATGTACAATTGGTTTCTTTTGTAAATATTATTTATATTTTTACGCTGAGTCTTGCCTAGGGAAAACTATGCTATCGAACGATTACATCGATAGGTCGTGTGGAGAACCAAAGTGTTTAGCATCTTTGGTAGTGTTAACTCTTCCGCGTGGAGTGCGGGCAGAGCGGAGTCTGGCTGGAGTAGAGCGGTGGAGCAGGTGTGGTGAGTGACGCTCCCCCGAGTTGCCGCGCTTCCGGGATTTAGCAGCATGTAATTGGGCTCGACTTGCTATGATAGTTTCTGGCACAGTGTCGCGGGCGGGAAACATTAGCAGGCACACATCAAGAGCCCGTTTCGCCTGGTGACCGTGTCGAGAAGAAGGCGCGCCAACATCCAGCTTCTGCAGCAGCTACGGCCGACAATGAGTTATTGTCGCCACCTCCTCGATCGACGACTTCAAACCTTCAATCAAACAACAAGGAAGACTGAAAGCACGTAAAGTTTTAGAACTGTATGGCAGACCTCAGCTTTTAAAACTATTCCATTAGCATCACAAAATTACAGCAACTTAGCATGAAACTTTGTAGCTCATTGTCCCAATTGCATTACCAAGCAGGGTCCCTTCCTTTTCCGGAATGAACACGAGTGTCGTTGAAATTCAAACGCTAGCATTAAAGTAATAACATTCCTTTTCACTGCTTTAATTTCAAAGTTCAGTTAAAGTATTCATAGCTGGCTACAACATTTAGATTACACAAGCACAAATTAAGGCTCTGAGCACTATGGGACTCAACTTCTGAGGTCATCAGTCCCCTAGAACTTAGAACTAGTTAAACCTAACTAACCTAAGGACATCACACACATCCATGCCCGAGGCAGGATTCGAACCTGCGACGGTAGCGGTCTCGCGGTTCCAGACTGCAGCGCCTAGAACCGCACGGCCACTTCGTCCGGCACAAACTAAGAGTGCGAGTTTTGTTACCATATTTTAGCTTACCTGTGAGTGCAGCTCAGCTTGGTATGTACTAAATTTTACTATTGTTAATTGTTCAAAATCATTTAATTCAAGTTCAAAGTTAACTCTCTTATTTTCTAAATTGCGTAGATTCAAGTAGCTTTTGAAATGATTGTTGAGGTAGTCCAAGACTAACCGTATTTTACTGAATTTCGATATGCTTCAGAAACAAAGCTCACTATTAATTTCAGTCACTAAATTAACTTTCAATTTTCCGGTTTTATTAATTCTTTTGCTAAATCAAGTCAGAGTGTAGCGAAATTTATTACTTCTGACAAACATTCAGTTTTCACATAAGACGTGTCAACATTCAGTTGCCACGCTGTTAGTGCTAATGATATGTACAATAACCTTTCTTTTTCAGTTATTATGGTAGTTGTCCATAGCACTGGCGACCGTAATTTTCCCCAAATCTCAAATATCTAATTAACGCCAGTTAATTGTTAACGTAAGGACCGCACATTTACTCTCTTTATTAACTTTACCCGTTTTCAAAATTAATTTCCACCAGTTTCATTTGCATTTTTCCTTTCATTTAGATGTAACCCTTTCCTCCCTCTTTACCGACATATTAACTTCGGTGACGATTGCTTTTCCCAAATTCCCATTAGGTACACGCGGTTTAAATTTTACTGTCATTAAGGTCGATAAGTGAGGGGGAGGCTACAAGCCTGTCGTGACGTGCGCCATTGAGACCAGCGAGACGTGAGAGACCGGCATCAGTAACTCCAGTAGACGACCCGTGAGACAGCCATATTCACTGGATCATCGTTTCCACATACTGCTTATATAAAGTCTTGCCACCCATTCTCGGACGTCAACCAGTCCCAGACTTCCGTCGCGTGGGGGGGGGGGGGGGGGAGATTGGGTGGGGAGTGGGGGGAAGAGTGTCATAATGTACTTTAAATATTTTTCCTGTGAATAGGAAATAAGTCCGCCTGAAGTCTGCGACCTATTGCTACTGATAGAGGGAGGACCTGTGCCACGTGATTCAGTTTTGATGCCATGCAGAGATTCAGTTATTCCACACGTTGCAGTTGGTTCAAGTCCCAGAGGAGTTTGTGGCCCACCGCGACGTATAAAATTTGAGGTAACCGTCGGTAGTTTGCAGCGGCCGTTCCGCCCAAATCCTTCGTAAACGTGACTTCCAAATATCTGAGTTCAGTAACTGGTGGGTAGGGGCGACAGAGTCCAGCCCGAGACCACCGGCTCGTTGATATTCCGAAGACGGCCCGCAGCCTATCCGTATCGCTCGATCCGATTTAGCACGCTGCAAACTTCATTTTGACACAATTATATTTTCATTTAAAAATGACAAAAGAAGAATCGATTCGTTTGATGTGTGGTTTTACACAAGAAAGATGAAAATTAACTGATAAGGTAAGAAATGAGGAGCTGCAGAAATGGTTACGAAAGTAATACATGGGAAATGTTAACTACAACAGGGTGATAGAACAAGTGTTAAGACAGTAGGAGAAAACATCCATGATACTGGAGAGAGACGTAGAGGGCAAAAACTGTAGGGGAAGACAAAGATTGAAAAACATAAATCTTGTAACTGAGAAAGTTTACTGAAAATGGATAGGCTGACACAATAGAGGAAGTCTTTACAAGCTGCATCAAATTATGCAAAAGACTGGAGGAAACAAAGCATTTCATTAGAGAAATATGTATATGTTGCTGCTGTTCTTGCAGTTCTGGTCTTCCGTCTCAAGACTGGTTTGATGCATTTCTCTACACTTATCCAACAAGTCTAGTACCTCTACGTAAGTACTCCAACCTGCTGCTACTTGGACCTTCTTACCATATTCAAACTTTTGTCTTTCTCAACTGTCCTTGCTCCCTCCCTCACCCCCCCCCCCCCCTTCCGCAAACACGACTACATCCATTACCAAATCACGATTCCTCGCTACCTCAGGACGTGTCCTATCAAACGATCCCTACTTTCACCCAAGTTGTGAAATAAATATCTTTCCTTCCTATGTCGATTCGGTACCTCCTCACTGTCTGATCTACCCTTCTAATCTTCAGCATTTGTCTGAAACACCGCATTTCTAAAGCTTTTATTTTCTTATTCTCTGAAAAACGCTTTGGTTCCCTTCAAGGTTACACTCCAGACATATACCTTCCGAAAAGACATTCCAATATTTAAATTTGTAATGGATTTAAACTAGCTTCTCATTTTCAGAAATGTTTTTCTTGCTGTTGCACATTGATTTTTCTGTCATCTCTACTTCAGCATCTTCAGTTATTTTTCTGTCTAAATAACAAAACACATCTACTACTTTTAGTGGCTCATTTCCTAATCTAATTCCCTCAACATAACATGGTTTAATTGGACTACATTTGTTTATCCTCGTTCTACTTCTGTTGATATTTACCATAGCATTTCTTTTCGCGACGCTGTTATGCCATTCAGCTGTTTCTCTAAGCATTTTTCCGTTAGCGAAAGAATGGTAACATCATCGGCGAAATTCAAACTGTTTTTTTTTCTTTTTTTGTATCAACATTAATTTCCTTTAGAAATTCCCGCTTGATATTCTTGACTGATTGCTCAATGCACAGATTGAATAACATCGAGGCTAGGCTACAGTACTCACTGCCTTCTCAACGAATGCTACCCTTAATGTCCTTCGACGACAATCTAATTTTTATCCAAGTTGTAAATAAACGTAGGCTCCCTGTATTTTATCCCTGCTGCCTTCAGAATATCAGTGTGTCTTCAAGTCAGCCCCGTCAAATGTTTTTTTTTTTTTAATATATGAATATTAGAAACATAAGTGTACTTTTCTTCAGTATACTTTCAAAGATGGGGTCAGTATTGCTTCAAGTGTTCCTACAATTCTCCGGAATCCAAACTAATCTTACCTGAGCCCAGTTTTCTCTAGTTATTTTCTTTGATGCGTCTGTAAATAACCAGAGTCAGTATTTTGCAACCATGGCTTATTAGACCTATATTTCGGTAATTGTCTCTTCTGTCAGTAACTGCCAGCTTTGGCACGGAAATTATTATATTTTCTTGACGTCTGAGGGTATATTTCCTATAGTATATGCCTTGCTCATCCGATGGAATAGTTTTATCATGGTATTTTCTCCAGGGATCTGAATAATGTTCAGGGAATGTAGTCTACTCCAAATGACTTGTTTCGACTTACGTGATTCATTGCTCTGTAAATTCAGTTTATTATCTAATCCATTATCCAAGGACATTGTTTGCCTATCAATAAAGCTACTGTCTGTATTAAACCTTGCAGCAGTAATCCTTAACAAAGGGATTTAGTTCCAACATGAATTTATATTCAGATAAACGAACAATAGACAGTGGACTCACTAATCAACCATGACGAGGTGCCTGTGAAGTATATGAGGTCATAGTGTGTCGATGCAATTAACATATACACTCCTGGAAATGGAAAAAAGAACACATTGACACCGGTGTGTCAGACCCACCATACTTGCTCCGGACACTGCGAGAGGGCTGTACAAGCAATGATCACACGCACGGCACAGCGGACACACCAGGAACCGCGGTGTTGGCCGTCGAATGGCGCTAGCTGCGCAGCATTTGTGCACCGCCGCCGTCAGTGTCAGCCAGTTTGCCGTGGCATACGGAGCTCCATCGCAGCCTTTAACACTGGTAGCATGCCGCGACAGCGTGGACGTGAACCGTATGTGCAGTTGACGGACTTTGAGCGAGGGCGTATAGTGGGCATGCGGGAGGCCAGGTGGACGTACCGCCGAATTGCTCAACACGTGGGGCGTGAGGTCTCCACAGTACATCGATGTTGTTGCCAGTGGTCGGCGGAAGGTGCACGTGCCCGTCGACCTGGGACCGGACCGCAGCGACGCACGGATGCACGCCAAGACCGTAGGATCCTACGCAGTGCCGTAGGGGACCGCACCGCCACTTCCCAGCAAATTAGGGACACTGTTGCTCCTGGGGTATCGGCGAGGACCATTCGCAACCGTCTCCATGAAGCTGGGCTACGGTCCCGCACACCGTTAGGCCGTCTTCCGCTCACGCCCCAACATCGTGCAGCCCGCCTCCAGTGGTGTCGCGACAGGCGTGAATGGAGGGACGAATGGAGACGTGTCGTCTTCAGCGATGAGAGTCGCTTCTGCCTTGGTGCCAATGATGGTCGTATGCGTGTTTGGCGCCGTGCAGGTGAGCGCCACAATCAGGACTGCATACGACCGAGGCACACAGGGCCAACACCCGGCATCATGGTGTGGGGAGCGATCTCCTACACTGGCCGTACACCACTGGTGATCGTCGAGGGGACACTGAATAGTGCACGGTACATCCAAACCGTCATCGAACCCATCGTTCTACCATTCCTAGACCGGCAAGGGAACTTGCTGTTCCAACAGGACAATGCACGTCCGCATGTATCCCGTGCCACCCAACGTGCTCTAGAAGGTGTAAGTCAACTACCCTGGCCAGCAAGATCTCCGGATCTGTCCCCCATTGAGCATGTTTGGGACTGGATGAAGCGTCGTCTCACGCGGTCTGCACGTCCAGCACGAACGCTGGTCCAACTGAGGCGCCAGGTGGAAATGGCAAGGCAAGCCGTTCCACAGGACTACATCCAGCATCTCTACGATCGTCTCCATGGGAGAATAGCAGCCTGCATTGCTGCGAAAGGTGGATATACACTGTACTAGTGCCGACATTGTGCATGCTCTGTTGCCTGTGTGTATGTGCCTGTGGTTCTGTCAGTGTGATCATGTGATGTATCTGACCCCAGGAATGTGTCAATAAAGTTTCCCCTTCCTGGGACAATGAATTCACGGTGTTCTTATTTCAATTTCCAGGAGTGTAGTTTAGCCGCTTTTACCCTGTCAAAGATTAAGTATGAGTTACAATGATGCACCAGCAGCGGCTGTTGAATTGTGTCCAGCAAGTGAGCTCTTCAGTTCACAGTACACTTAGGAGAATAAAAGTTGAAAGAGCTACTGAATAATTGGGCCATCCAAATAATTCCTTCTAATCTTAATTTATGGTGTTTCCGCTACAATCGGTGAATCTGAAAACTATTGATAACTACGATTCAGCTTCGATCCCTAGTTCAAAAAATTCAAATAAAATTCATTGCCTATTCATTTGGTTAACTAATCAGCTGCCTGCTCCATTTGTTTCAAAAGTAGGTGGGAGACGTACAAGATACAGCTTAGCTGCCACTAGCCGGAGACATAACGTCCCACAATGTATTTGGCAACTCTGCGACCTTCGATTTATTACCTGAGGAGAAGAGGATTATCCTTCTATATTTATCTCATATTTTCTTGTCATTTTGATTAAATATTCTGAATGATTCACTTAAGGGATGAAGTAAAATATTCTGAATGATTCACTTAAGGGATGAAGCAAAGTTGGAAAATTTATGTTTTTGACCCCAGAGAGCTCGTTACAAGTCGAAACTACAACCACTCTCGTCTTTTACATTTCAAACGATCCGTCTTGTCAGTCACTAGGGCAAAAAGAGAGCTGCAAGAGAGTGTTGTACACTAGCTCAGCTGTTCAGTCTGTTTAGGCAGTGGTAGAGCGAGCATGCCGTATTTGCGTCTCGCCTGTTTTGCTGCTTGCGAACGAGCGCGCCTTTGCTTACTTCCGAGTAGCGGCTTGTCTTCGTGTCCAAATTCACCAACCATCATGGCGTTTCCCTATCGCCAAGCCACGATAACAATGACGTTTCCTTTGGATCATGAACGACCCAAAGCGTATGAAGCTGAACGATTTATATGGAACGAAATGTGTCTCCCGTCGCAAGATATTGTTGGAATTCATTTTTCGATCCTTAGCACTACAGCGTACATAAATCTGGAGAATAAAGAGCTATGAGCCGACGTTATGGGGCGCCATGCTACGGATCTCTAGTTCCTGTACTCCAACAGCCATATAGGAGCTGTTGTGGGTGATCATCCAGGTTTTCATCTACGAAAATCGCGGGATTTTGAACTCTTGTTTGAGGTGCCGCCGATGTATTCGTGGCCGCCATTAAATCTTATGGCAACGTCGTCGGTCACGTTGCAGAATCGTGGAAGTCGTTTGAAACACTTCCTGTACTCTATGGTGTCCGGCAGACAAAAATTGAACTTGGGAAGCACGTGTCTTCCTACTTGGTAACTGCCGGTTGCAAAGGTGTCGTCATTTAGAGTAGCTAGCAGCGCACGTGGTCAGGTTGTGGCCAGGAAGGTCACGGCCGTTCTGAACGTCTCCGACGTAGACTGGTGCAGACGCTGGTCGCAGAAGTCGCTCTATCTGCTGCGCCCGCTCTGTTACCTCAGTCTTATGCGTCCGTTGGCGGGGCTGCCTGCTGTGCCCACTATGAATCAGTTGGCACCAGCGTCGATTCCTCTCGACAATGCAATGGACGTTTTGCGTGTCTCTCCTACATTGCCGCCGGAGGCAGAACCAACTGACGATGGCCGTCAGCAAATGCAAGCGGTCCGTCCTGACCCCACGGTTGTTGATCACAGAGATGAACCGCCCTGGCTTCACTGCCGTCTCGCCACATGCCGGACGTTACCCGCCCGCCATCCGACACGGAACAATAAGCTAGGAAGCAACGATCGCCGAGGAAACGGATGAAAAAATGCCGTACCCTTCTGATGACTGCCTCCAGCGGATGTGTGCCCAGGATGACGACCCCTCCTACTGACGATGCGCTGTCCTCTGACGCTCTGGCACCTGATGACGCGACGTCTTCCCCGCCTCCGCCTCCGCCTCCAGTCAGCATTCACCTACGGGCACCGACCTTCCGCCACCCTGCGTCTGATGCCGTTGCCTCCCTTTCTGTGTCCGATGCTACCTGTGGGCACCACTGAACCAGCCCAGTGAGACATCTGCCACCTGGTCGGATGACGTCGATGATGAGGATGGACGTTGTGAAGGTGTACAGAGTGATCACTCAGGCGACAGACCCTTCGTGGGGTCGGCTCCCTCCCCATCACAATGATGTGCCCTTCCACGGGGGTCTAACGGGAACTTTCCCCCGTGTTTGAATCGCTGGGTCAATTCTAGTGTCCGTTTCCACTCGTCTGCTTTGAGCAATGACGTGAGAGACGCTACAGAGAGGCAGTCTTTGAAAGCTACTGATCATATTCGTAAACAAACGAATGTAGCATACCATAAAATTACAAACACAGGTCACTTGATTAATTACTTGGCCACAGATTATACCTTACGACTTATCTTAGAAGAAAGATTAAGAAAAGGCAAACCTACGTTTCTAGCATTTGTAGACTTAGAGAAAGCTTTTGACAATGTTGACTGGAATACTCTCTTTCAAATTCTGAAGGTGGCAGGGGTAAAATACAGGGAGCGAAAGGCTATTTACAATTTGTACAGAAACCAGATGGCAGTTATAAGAGTCGAGGGGCATGAAAGGGAAGCAGTGGTTGGGAAAGGAGTGAGACAGGGTTGTAGCCTCTCCCCGATGTTATTCAATCTGTATATTGAGCAAGCAGTAAAGGAAACAAAAGAAAAATTCGGAGTAGGTATTAAAATTCATGGAGAAGAAGTAAAAACTTTGAGGTTCGCCGATGACATTGTAATTCTGTCAGAGACAGCAAAGGACTTGGAAGAGCAGTTGAACGGAATGGACAGTGTCTTGAAAGGAGGATATAAGATGAACATCAACAAAAGCAAAACGAGGATAATGGAATGTAGTCAAATAAAATCGGGTGATGCTGAGGGGATTAGATTAGGAAATGAGACACTTAAAGTAGTAAAGGAGTTTTGCTATTTAGGGAGTAAAATAACTGATGATGGTCGAAGTAGAGAGGATATAAAATGTAGACTGGCAATGGCAAGGAAATCGTTTCTGAAGAAGAGAAATTTGTTCAAAAATGGTTCAAATGGCTCTGAGCACTATGGGACTCAACTGCTGAGGTCATTAGTCCCCTAGAACTTAGAACTAGTTAAACCTAACTAATCTAAGGACATCACAAACATCCATGCCCGAGGCAGGATTCGAACCTGCGACCGTAGCTGTCTTGCGGTTCCAGACTGCAGCGCCTTTAACCGCACGGCCACTTCGGCCGGCGAGAAATTTGTTAACATCGAGTATAGATTTAAGTATCAGGAAGTCGTTTCTGAAAGTATTTGTATGGAGTGTAGCCATGTATGGAAGTGAAACATGGACGATAACCAGTTTGGACAAGAAGAGAATAGAAGCTTTCGAAATGTGGTGCTACAGAAGAATGCTAAAGATTATATGGGTAGATCACATAACTAATGAGGAGGTATTGAATAGGATTGGGGAGAAGAGAAGTTTGTGGCACAACTTGACTAGAAGAAGGGATCGGTTGGTAGGACATGTTTTGAGGCATCAAGGGATCACAAATTTAGCATTGGAGGGCAGCGTGGAGGGTAAAAATCGTAGAGGGAGACCAAGAGATCAATACACTAAGCAGATTCAGAAGGATGTAGGTTGCAGTAGGTACTGGGAGATGAAGAAGCTTGCACAGGATAGAGTAGCATGGAGAGCTGCATCAAACCAGTCTCAGGACTGAAGACCACAACAACAACAACAACGAAAAGAAATAAGAACGAAAGAGAGAAGTATACATACTATCGTAATTTCTGCAAGTAAGAAAGGCTCAGGGAACCTTTAAATTCAGTACAGTGTAGCGCATGATGAAATCATTTTATGAATCAGCGTTAACTTTCAATATTAATTCTTACATCCAACGGGACGAGAACAAAAATGACGAAAATTGACAAAAACTAGGGTCTAACAAATACTGGAATCGGTAACTGGAACTGATCTATATAGGATAATTCTAGTTACCGAGTCCAACCATTCCACGGTTCGTTATTTAAATCGTTCTAAGAAGTGTGCACTAAAGTGTTACAAGATTTCTACATATAGTATTACTGTCTTCATTAATATGAAAAAAAAATTGCAAGCTGTACCTCCAGTATTTATTAGTTTTTCGTAGTAGTTCTGAGATCAATAAGAAATCTACTAATTCAACAAAAACATAGTCCACAGATTTACTGAAATTATGAATCATCCAAAAGTTGGAATCCGTAACTAGAATTGACCTTCTATATAGGTCAATTCTAGTTACCGATTCCAGCCATTCGATGCTTCATTAATTAGATCGTTTTTTCAGCATGAGTGTGCACTAAAATGTAGGCTAACATGATTTCTGCATTTGTAATTGCTCTTTGAACTACTGCAAAGAATTTACTAATATTGGAATCGGTACCTGGAGTTGACCTACATAGAAGGTCAGCTCTAGTTACCGATTCCAATATTTGTTAATACCGCAGAAGTTTTAGAGAGCAATTACAAATATAGAAATGGTATTACGTTTCAGTGCATACAACTGAAAAAATAATTTATATATGAATCACGAAGCGGTTGGATTCTGTAAGTGGAATTTACCTACATATGTTAATTCTAGTTATCGATTCCATTATTCTTTATTTTTTGTAGATATTCGTTTATCATGTACTGCCTTTTCTTTTAGAATTTAGTGTGTCGATTTCCCCACATTTTATGCTACTGTTTCGTATTTGTTGTCATTCATTTAATCATCCCGTTTTTCTTGTACATTTTAGTTGCTCCCATTTCCTGCGCTTCCCCCGTTAGATTCAATAATTAATATAAAATTAACGCTATTTTGTAGCAGTATGACTTCACCACGCGCTTTACTCTAACGCAATTTTAAGGTTCTCTGTGGTTTTCTAGTCGCATAAATTACGATAATACCTGTTACCAGACGTGAAAATCTGTTTTTAATTATTTTCGTTATCTTCAGTTCGTTTCGTTATAATTCATGACTAAGTAAATAACTGCGTGAATGTTATTGTAATTTTATCGTATGCTACATTCGTTTCCTTCCGAGCATGATCCGTTGCTTTCACAGATTGCCTATACGTAGCGTCTTTGCCTTATGTATGACGCCATTGCTCAAAGCCGATGAGTGGAATTGGACACTAGAATCTATCCCGTCCTCCTGACAATGGCAGCTTTTCAGACTTATCACATAGCCACGATCAATGTCAATACCACTGGCACACGCCACAAACTGCCCTTATTCCATGACATGATGTATGCTGCGGACTTTGACGTAGTACTCCTTCAGGAAGTGCACGTTTGCAAACTTTTGTGCTCCCCACGGTTTTTCAGCACATTTCTCCCGTGCTTCCCCTACTGGTGGTAGGTGCTCCTATGATACAGTTGTCTATCTCCCTGATACCAGAGATTTGACGCTCACGTTCAGTGACGTCTGGATGATCAACGTCTATGCGCCATGTGGTTCGGGTCGCCGCCCTGAACGTTCCACATTTTTCTCCGAAACAGTCACGCCTCTTTTCCTGGGTCGCAGGATGCATTCATCATCGGAGGCGATTTAAAGTCCACCTGTGCACCTAAAGATCAACTACCGCTGCACTCTCTATGAACAGCGCTATCGACAATTCTCCAGCATCTCAACCTTGTAAATTCTTGGGAGCATGTTCGTGGTGATCGTATGGCGTTTACGCATTTCCCTAGCCATTTTTCTAGCTGCCTCTATCGTGTTTACATCTCCCGCTACATTTTCACTGGGACGCAGGCTGCGAAAGTCTGGCCCGTTGCGTTCTCTGACCATGATGCATATGTATGTGCCATAACTCTCTGCCGCCAAAGGGTGTGGCGCGGCTGTGGATCGTGGAAACTGAACACGATCCACCTCACTTCACCCGACTGCCGGCAACTCATCTTCGACACCGTGTTGCATATCAGTCTGCCCTGTTACGGTGGGTGTTCTGCTTAAAGCCTGCGCCCCAGCAAGGCTTGACTGGTTACGGAAGGGAGGTCGCGGCCCGGCGGCGACGAAACCAGGATTTCTATTTCACCATTCTCCGGGAACGTACTACGATGCTGTACTCGTCAGAGTGTCAAGCAATAGTGAATCATGCCAAGGCACAGCTCTCATCGCTCTCTCCCGGTCCCCTTAAAGCAGTTATTGTTCTGGTGTAACCACATGCGCAGGAACGAAGAGGAAGAACGCAAGACCGGAGAAGGCAGTGAGGTGACGTCAGCCAATAGCCTGCTGATGAGGACCGCGCCACGACAGGAACGACCTCTGCAAGGAGTGAATGTAAGTGCCGCCCCTGCCAGCCGCGTCTGGACATTAGCGGACAGTATTAGCACGGCCTTGTAGAGAGTGCTACGATATCAGTTATTAGTGATCTATGTGCATTGCTTGTTAGGACTTAATCGATAGCGAAGAACATTACTTTTTGCATGTCGCCCATCGCTTGCGACACTTGTTCTAAGTAAAAAGTTAAGTACTGTCAATCTGCCTTACTGAAATATAACTACTAATGTTATTTGCTTGAATTGTTGTATAGCATTCCGAGAACGCAGCATCCCTTAGGCACCCAATACGTGAAAAGTGGGCAAGACCCCACATTTGGCGACGAGTACTCAACAGCAATGGTCAGGGTGCGTGCACATGACGGGTTAGCGTAGGAGCTATCATGAGATAGCGGAACGTCGCCACTGTTGAAGGACTTTCATTAATGTTGTTACGAGTGATGATAGGTGGAGCGTAGATACCCAGCGCGATATAAGGTCTGCCCTCTAAGCATGTTACGTTATCCAGTACTCTGAACAATGTCACCACGCCGCCAACATTACGACCGTCTCCAGACTCTCCTTTGGATTTACACGCCGACGTCGCTTCTGGTAGCTGCCTTTACGTCCGAAAATCGAGATTGATGGCTATAGATGTGGGGCGTCCTGCTCCACTGTGTGTAGTTTCTACTATCCGCTGCTTAGTATTTGATTTCGGAAGAGATCTGCCGGCGCCTACTGTCCCAACTACGAACTGGGCTCCTAGATCACTGTTTACGGGTACTCGATCTTTTGCAGCCGACACAATATGTAAATCTGCATTGGGCGTCAAGTATCCCCCACGTGGCAAAGACACTCCCTATTCCGACGCCCATGGCCCGCCGTATGCTAGCGGCATTTGGTTCATACGTTTTCCATCAGGTACGAGACCCTCACCCTCCCGCGGTTCCGGGGCACTTGGTCTGTATCATGGGTCTGACAGAGCGATAGCCCTTTTCCTCAGCTCTCCCATGGCGCTGTGGCACCGTTGTCCAACGTGTCTTACTAGTGGTGGAGGCCCTTGCACCAAACACTCTGTCATCACCTGTCCAGCTCCCGGAGGTTCCGTCGCCCTTGTTTTACTTCCGCCAATTTTTCCTCGAACTGACCTACATCCTTACTCCGATACTGCCAACGCAATTGACATCCACGAAGGCGACCTATGGCTTTCTTCAGTAGCACAGGCCAACGAATGTGGTTGAGACGACGCATCCACACGTCGACTGGCGTGCCATTTGGCGATCGGTGTGAGCTCCTTATCTAGACACTGACGTCCAGTCTTCATGGTACCTTACTTCGCCAGTCATGTTTTGGACACGTACGAAATTTGGAAATACGTGGTAAGGTTCTATGGGACCAAACTGCTGATGTCATCGGTCCCTAGGTTTACACTACTTAATCTAACTTAAACTAACTTACGCTAAGGACAACAAACACACCCATACCCGAGAGAGGACTCGAACCTCCGACGGGGCCACCGCGCAGACCGTGACAAGGCCCCTTGACTGCGCGGCTATCCCGCGCGGCGACAAGTACGGACATCGCCTGATGTGCAGATCGGCGAGAGGTGTCTGGATCTTGGTGCTACAGATGCTGGCCCCAACAACCCTTATGACTCCTCTCAGCTACCTACTCACCTGCTCCTCTTTCCGGACGCGGGATACTTCCCGCAAGCGAACATGAACTCTATTAAGTGGAACTGTGGACACGCATTTCACTACTTATTTGCTGATGGCGAACAAAATATCCTTTGTTTTTGGCACTTCCTTAATGATCGCCATTGTGCAGTTGTCCGCAATCCCAAATACAGACAGATTTTCTCCAACTTCCTTCGAAGTGTCTTTCTTAACCAACTCCAGAGTTGTTGTGGTAGTGCAATGAGGAGTTGAGCCACACCCTGTCCACTTTTAGAACCAATTATTGTCTTTTCATCGTAATGTTTTTTTATTCATCAAAATTATGCGTCGATAGTCTCACTGAACCTGGAGAGTAGCCGTTTCCTCCTCCTCGCGACGCCAGTTTCCTGATATTCTCGATGCTATTAACGATAATTTAAAAACAAAGGAAGTAAATAAGTAAATCACTGATGTTCTTTGCGCATCTACTCTGTTCCCTACACTTTTCTTGGTTCCTGGGTGGAGGGAACGGGACATGGTGGCCAGGCGTAGCGATGCAAGCCCTGCCCCCTTTGCCCGCAACCCTCCATTTGGGCGCCAGCAAGGTAAGATTCCCTTCACAAAAAAAAAAAAAAAAAAAAAAAAAAAAAAAAAAAAAAAAAAAGGTTGGTAAAGTTCTGGATCATCAAAGGGAAGACTGTAGTAGCTATCGGGTGTAATCTTTTTCTTCTGCAGCGAAGTTACAGTCTTGCAGACCGACAATCCGAAAAGAAATCCTTAGGAAACTTCTACCTCACACGTGTTTTTTGTTATGTTGATTCAGTGCCCTGTAGATTTAAAAATGAAGAGTAATTTAAAAAATCATTTGAGAAACACTAGTGAATATCGATGTCGATGAACAAGGAAATGAGTGTATCGAGCAGATTGTAGTCAACCTCCAAAGAATCAGAATTCTCCTTCCGTGTGGAGATCCTTCTTTAGACACAATCAAGCACCATATCTCTGTCTAAGTTGGTGGTCTGTTGGAATGACTGTATCTACGTATGCATAAAGTCTGGGTTCGATTCACACATCAGGCAGCTATCTTTAACAACTACAAGTACATCCCCATCACCCTCGGTATCGCAAGCTAAACGATGTATGGTATACATTGTCGTTCCTAATCAACGTTAAACATGACATCCCTTCGATGCCTACTTTAGTAAAGTCAGTGTGGGTTGGGGCATGATAGAGGCAGCAGTTTTGCCAAGTAGAAGAGATGTCACGAGCTTGATTTCTTACACGACTTTTTAGTAAAGATCGAATCATCATGTAAGGTCAACGGACACTTTTTTCTTGTTGCACCTGAATTTCAGATATTGAAAATACTGAAATTCGAACTCGGATCTCTGTTTCGCTGGGTTTGATGCCTCTGAGATGATTCAGTTCCATTATTTCCTCAACATTCAGAGAATACAGAAATTCGAACTCAGATCTCTGTTTCGCTGGGTTTGATGCCTCTGAGACGATTCAGTTCCATTATTTCCTCAACATTCAGAGCTTCTCAGTCCAAATTTGGCACAAAAGTTCCCATCCTGTCATTTCAAGTTGTAGCATGCGCACACCAAAGTACAGCTGACGAATGGTTACGTTTTTTAACACCTCTCTGTGCGTTTTCAGCAGTAGTTGTTGGTACCGGTTTCGGCTCCCACTCAGACACAGAACTTTTCGTCATATCATTTCAAGTTCAAACATGCCACTATTAGTTACTGGTAAAAAAGAATTCGATAGTCAGCGTCTCTTATTGTATAGTCAACGGCGATTATAAGTCCAGAGTGCTGTTCCTAGGCAGAATAGAAATTTAAATCACGTTAAATCGAGTTCAGACATGTGCACATCACGCTCCTGGTGAAGTAAACCGATTTTTAATGTTTATTCGTGAGTAGAAGTAAATGTTGGTAGGTACTGGGCTCGAACCCAGTGGGTGAATACTATTTTGTCTCGTCATTTCAGTTTCAGTTAGCTCGATATTGGCAAAAAATTACGATTTCTAACATTTTATCGAGCTTAGTTGACAATCCGATTACTTGATGAGTTCGAATCCCCGTCTAACACAAAACTTTGTCTTGTCAGTTCAAGTTTACACTTGTGCAAACACTGTTACTTGTGGCTGAAACCATATTTAAGGTCTTTCGTTGTTAGTTAACAGGAAAAATGGTTACTACTATTTTGTCTAAAACTGACATGGTGAGACCGAGGCTGTGTACAATTAATGTAGGTGAATTCTTACAAAGAAGAAAACAGCAACCAGCCACTATTGATACTGCTATTTATTTAGGTAAATAGCGCCGTTACCGGTTTCGAACTGGCAAGTTCTTCATCAGACGGCTGTTAACATGATTTTCAAGATACACTTTACATTATCGTCCGTTTCCGATTTTTATTATTCCACTGAGGCGAAGTATTTTGGATGTGCTGTTGCCCTACGGTAGAACACAGCGTTAGAAGCGCACTATGTGAAAGTAAGTAACCTCCAAACGATGAAACACAGCCTAAATAAATATGTAAGGTTAAGTGGTTATGGTACTTACGTCGAAAACTCCCCGCGGTTTAGTTGCGAAGTTGCAGGATTGTATTTTCCGAATATTCCAAAATATATCCAGCACTTATGCAATTTGTACATCACCATATTGTGCAAAGCACCACACACAAAAACACCAAAAAGAATTTGCCACATGTGAAGTTATCACAAGATTGCAGATTTACAAACACAACAGTGTCAGAGACGTTCTCTCTCAGAGACATCACTATATATAGCTTGCTCTGATTTCACAGAATGACTGTTTTTAAAGGATAACATAACATAATGAAAATTAAAACACGAAGATAAACCTTACATTATGAGCATATAATATTACAAATGAAGTTGACAGATGTAGTAACCAGCTTGTGTGAGTGCTACTTAGATGGTATTATGTAAATACTGTGCTATATACAAGGAGAAACATAGAGGTGAAATAAAATGAATAATATGACAATAACAATTGTATTAACATCTATCTATGGTGCACTGTAATTTTGACTCAAGTATAGTAGCAGAATTTTTTTTTTTTTTTTTTTTTTTTTTTTACGGAATGAAGGTAGCATTACAAGTATTTATATTACAAAGAATACCACATTCAGTGAGCATTAATTACAAATAAATTGGGAAAATGTGATGGCCAGTTGTATGAATGTTACTTATATGGTATTGTGTAAATACAGTGCAATAAACAGGTGACAACATATACATGAGATACATGAATAATGTGACAGTAGTAATTATATTAATGTAGTATAGCACACCACATTTATTTTTAATCAATTTTACAGTTGCAGTAATGTGTGATTGGTTACTGGATTGAAGTCCAGGTCCCAGTCAAGTTTTAAAATTTTCGTAAAATAATTTCAAGTTTAAACTTGCGTTTTGAAACGTCATTTACTACAACGAATTTGATTTTTCAAGCGTAATGTTTGTGTTACATTTAATAACATTTGCATTATCATGATATTAATTTTCATCTGGAGTAATAGCCATAAAGAGTAGTTACCTCTTGTGGTCTCTTGTAGTAACAAGTTTGTATAGTCAAGCCGGCCGGTGTGGCCGGGCGGTCCTAGGCGCGCCAGTCTGGAACCGCGCGACAGCTACGGTCGCAGGTTCGAATCCTGCCTCGGGCATGAATGTGTGTGATGTCCTTAGGTTGGTTAGGTTTAAGTAGTTCTAAGTTCTAGGGGACTGATGACCTCAGAAATTAAGTCCCATAGTGCTCAGAGCCTTTTGCACCATTTGTATAGTCAAACGACTGTACCGAAAAGAGAGCAGAGGACCTGCAAGACAGTTACGTTATGTGAGTTGCATACAAATCAGTCGAAATGAAATTCAGATCGTTCGGATACTTTTGAGCGCGATAGTAGATGGGTGTTTGCGTAAAATTGTCGAAGTCCATCTCAACGGGCTCTGGGCCATTGAAAATCGTGGCGTAGCTGGGGAAGACAGGCGGACAGTTAGGTCTGTTTGTGCCGGCTGACAGGCTCACAAACCTGCAGGTGTGAGGCTTGCACGACGCTCTTCTCGGCTGGGGATTAGCTCCAGGTAATGGTCAGCTGCCCTTTCCCACAGATGGCAGCTACGGGGAGGCCTCGCTCTGCCTATCTCTCGCTGCGTCATATGGACCCCTGAAACTCATCGAAAACTCAAACAAGCAAAGGGCATCGTCACTTATCCTTCTACGACCCCAGTTTGTTTGTCCTATCTGAAGTCGAAAAATGGTTCAAATGGCTCTGAGCACTATGGGACTCAACTGCTGTGGTTATCAGTCCCCTAGAACTTAGAACTACTTAAACCTAACTAACCTAAGGACATCACACACTGTAAGTAAGCTGTTTAGGTTTTTTTATTGGTAACGCCACCTCTGTATGAAAATCACTGGCTGTGCTGTGTGCAGTCTGTGGCTGCTTTGCATTGTTGTAATACTCGCCATTGTAGTGTTAGGCAGCTGGCTGTGAACAGCGCGTAGCGTTGGGCAGTTGGAGGTGAGCCGCCAGCAGTGGTGGATGTGGGGAAAGAGATGGCGGAGTTTTGAAATTTGTCATGAACTGCTATATTTATATATGATGATATCAAGGTAAATACATTGTTTGTTTCATTTGCTAACTATCCCTATCAGTAGTTAGTGCCTTCCATAGTTTGAATCTGTTATTTAGCTGGCAGTAGTGGCGCTTGCTGTATTGCAGTAGTGGGAGTAACGAAGATTTTTGTGAGGTAAGTGATTTAGTGATTTGTGAAAGGTATAGTTTAATGTTAGTCAGGGCCATTCTTTTGTAGGGAATTCTGAAAGTCAGATTGCGTTGCGCTAACAAAATATTGTGTGTCAGTTTAAGCACAGTCGTGTAAAATTGTTTAAAAGGGGACGTTTCATATGTCGACCCTTAGCCGAGGATACCTCACTGGAATCTTCTGATTTTTTTTTCTTGTAGTTTGTGTAATTAGTGTAGCTTTTGTTTATTGCTAGCGCATAATTGTAGAGAATTTCCTTTGTAGTTGCAGTCTTTTATTGTCGTACAGTAAAACAGGTGTGGCACGCATGTAGATTTGCACCAAGTATTTCGCAGCTGCAATTAACTAGATATTATTTTCAGTGCTATGTTAATGTGTTCTCTTATTTTTGCTCTTCAAATTGTGCTTTTCTGTGTTATCGTGTGAAATATTGTGACAATAATGGCGTGTGAAAAACGTAACACTAGGCTCCAAAGTAAACTGAGATATGACAGCGAAGACGAAAGCAGTGTGTTAGCGCCACCGAGTAATGAATTAACTGATGTTCAAAGTAATAATTTGGTAATTGTGCATAGGGAAATGGAGCGGGCGGCAAACAATGGCGTAGGCAGTGAAACAATTAGCGAGCAGGGAAGCATTATCGATCGATCGGTCGGCAATAGCTCGGCTCAGGAATCCGAAATGACACGACACGATCTCGCAATACTGTAGATTCAGGTTTTGGATCCTCACCGTTTTCTCAAATAAGTCAAGACACATTTTCTGCTTGTCAAAATGTGAATGTTTCCGGTGCAAATTCACTGCCGAAAAGCACTGAGGAACATGTTCCAGACACCAGTGCATTGTTATTACAATTAATACAACAAATGGGACAAACACAGCAAAAGCTTCAAAAGTTAGACACAATGGAACAAAATCTTCGAAAGTTAGACACAGTGGAACAAAATCAGAGACAAACACAGCAAAAGATTCAAAAATTAGACACATTGGAACAAAAGCTTCAAAAGTTAGACTCAGTGGAAAATAAGCTTGAACAAACACGTGAAGATTTAACTACCGAGTTACATAACATTGAATCGAAATGTCAGAAAGTCTGTAATGATGTAAAAACACAAATTTGTGAGCATTTTCAACCTATTTTTTCGCGGCATGAAAATGCATTACAGAATCACGAAGCAGCCATAAAAGAACTGCAAATTATTGTTCATGAAAATCATGAGACCTTGCAAGGTAAAATTGACTCAGTTGCATCTACCGATTCGGTTACGCAACTTGCAAAAACCCAGGAAAACTTAAAGGACACAGTAGAAAGACACATGGAGGAAATTAGTACATTATCAGAGAAAGTAGTTGAACTTTCGGATCAGCTAAATAATTTATCTACGAAGGTAGATGATAATCTGAATGACACAAAACCGGTAGTCTTTAATGACACAGAAGAGAGCGAACAAATTAGGAAACTGAAACAAAATCTGAATCAAATTAATACGCAACACCAAAGAGAAATCCGCGAAGTACAAGATCAGCTGACACAGGTAATACAAGAATTACGTATTTCAGAGGACACTCGCGCCCCAATACGGGAAGAGGGACATAGAAATACGGAACAACCACAAAATAATAACACAAGACACTTCGGAAATTATGAAAGAAATTGGCAAGGCACACCGAATTTTGAGATGGAACCGCCGACACGACGTAACAATGACCGCTATGCGACTCGCCGACATGATGATTTTGACTATAAGCTGTTCATTACTACACGTAAATTTAAAACATTTAAGAATTCTGCCAACGACATTCATCCACAAGCATGGCTCCATCAATTCTCTCATTGTTTTCCTCCCAACTGCTCGTTAGAACACAGATTAGAATTTATGTGTGGCTACTTAGAGAATGAACCTGCTGTAAGAATGCAATCGGTCATTCACGATTGTCACAGTGAAGGAGAATTTTACCATGCCTTCCTCTCAGCATATTGGTCTCAAGCCACACAAGACCGAGTAAAACATGGCATCATAATGATGAAACATTTCGAACAATCTGAATTCTCCAGTCTTGTGAAATATTTTGAAGACATGTTGCACAAAAATCAGTACCTGTCAAACCCATACAGCCCCTCAGAACTCATCCGCATTTGCTTAATCAAATTACCTGAACATTTACGACATATTATTTTGGCAGGACGTTGCAAAGACGACATTGAAGCTTTTCAGGGACTGTTACAAGAACTGGAAATTGACACTGACAATCGCGGAGCGCAGGAGCACAACAATTACAGATCACATCCGTCGCAATTCCGCGATGAAAGAAATAATAACTGGACGCGACAAGGCTATTCTCACAACACAAATCGTGACCGAAACAGACTCCACCCGTATAACAACCGTTGGCAGAGTAGTAATAATTACAGGGAAAGATCACCTCTCTGCGGTAATGACTATCACAGAGACAATCAGAGAAACAGACAATATGGGAACCAAAACAATTATTATTACGAGAGACAGAATAACTTTAGACGCAACGGTCCAGCGCGCAGTTACGATTCAGGGAGAAATTCTCCACCACTTAACCGACAAGAAAGAAACTACAGGAACTACCAACATGACGACAGACGATATGATCGTAACGACAGACCTGAATTGCATCAGAACTGGCGAGCTTCAAACAGGGCTGGGCCCTCTGGGCAACGTGAATTTGTAGAAGCTAGGTCTCCTAATCCCAATAACGATGCGCGCCAACAAAGGGACAGACAATGACGCGCTCCGCAGGCAGCTGCGTGCGCCGGCTCGCTCCGAGAAAAATAACATAGACGCTAACCTTGAGAAAAATTCCAGTATTCTTTACCAACGTATACCGCATGATAATTTCATTCAAGTTCAAACTCTGAGTACTATGAAGAGTAAAGGATTGCACCACACTTCACATGTAAAACCGCTTACTGAGAGATAATCTGTTTTTTAACTTAGTCTTTGCCATAAAATTTTTCACTACACGCTACTAGTACAATTTGTCACACTGAGACACTGTTAACATGCAACAATGTTTGAAGTTAAATATCCAGTCTAGAACCTAGGGAACATTTTTAAACAGAAATTACGAATGCATTGTTATTGTGAACAGACAACACAGTGTTATTGTGTGTGTGCATTCTTGCTTGTTTGTTGCACGATTACGTAACGACTATAAGGCTCACATACTTAGAACATTTACCAGTACTGTTAATGAGATTTTAATGCAACATTTTGGTTTATTTGAAAATACATTCTGAAATTAAAGTGCTTTCTGAGAGATACCAGATGACACAGAGGTTAGTTTATGTGACAGCTACACGACTATATCACGACGCTACTAATGTGTGACACAATTTACATTGTTGCTTTTGCGGTGTATCTGTTTTATATCTGCACAATTTTTCTGAATTCTTCTGGAAAGTAAAACATGTTTTAGTAGTAACTTTTGTGGTATAGCTACAAGGAAACAGCCTTTTCTGTAGCACAACAATACATTACAGCACAGTACTCTCTTCATCACGGTAATAAGCGTAATAACTAAGATATCTATACACAAAGCATTTCACTTTTTTTTATCATGAGGTAAGTACATTGACTTCTGCAGAACTTAGCTATCGGAGGACGATAACTACGAGACTTTCACAGAGGTTATCTTACAACATGACACACAGTTTAGCGCTACAGTACACGTATTTGAGTGATTAATTTCGCACTTACAACATTTATTTTTTTTTAGATATTTGAAGTACAATGATACAAGGGTTTTCCGTGATATATTTCATTCCATTGCTGTAATCTGTAACACCTGAGGGTATAATTACATTAATCCTCAGGGGGGTACTCGCCTACTTTGTGTACCATGTGTTTGGCAAGCACAAGGAGCCCTAGCTAATATGGTATTTGCTTATACAACTTTACACATCGGTACCATATTTCTACAACACAAAATACACAGCTATCTAATCATTTAACTGAGAGATAAACATTTTTTTTTACTACATCAGTGACATATGTTTAGGTAATTACACAGTTGGATAACTTCACACTTATGAAATTGTATTTTGTCTGTCCTTTGTGAACTGTTGATATATTTTTCCAGAGCCATTGTGGTACTATGAGAGCTTTGAATGATGTATTTGGTATGGGATCATGATTTTAAAGTACGTTTGAGGCAGATGACACTTTTGACATGAGCAGAGAATTTTTTTGGGTTTGAAATTATTGCAGAAAGCTACGACGTTTTTCAGATTTGACTGAGGTGTTATGATGTTATTTTTACGATGACGATGTGTATTATGCTGTTGAGGTATGTTTATGATCAATAAGCTGATGCTATATGAGGAATTTGATTATGCTATGTATTAATTATGATGAAATATTGAAGTGTCATCGCAAGATTGACGTGTCGACGAATATATATATGTGTAATAAGATAAGGAGTAATGAGTAGCGGTTAGGGACTCTGAATTGTGAAGAAGTATGTTGGAAACCAAGAATCGTATTTTAAGAGTTATGAAATGTGTGTAAATGCGTGACTGTATCACAATGCTGACGAATATTTTTTTTGGACACTTATATTTATAGGATTTTGTTTCTACAGATTTGTAACCCAAATTCTTGACCTGTGAAATATTTTTATATGAGACTGTCACTGTAGCGGAAACTGGTGTCATAAATATTTCGGTAAGAAAGTTCAGTGAGCACCTGCACGTAATGCGTCGTGGGCACCCAGCTGAGCGGCCAGGTGTGTCAGATGCCTGGAGAAACAGCCATTATTGCGAGCCCTTTTCAGCGGCACAGAAAAAAAAAGGAGGCCATTATCCTCGCTATTGACGTTCCTTTGTAGAGAGCATCGCAAAAACGACATGTTCGAACTTGAAAACATATGTTTATACTGTGGAGCTCTTAATTTATGATATTTACTGAGATGCCTAATGAAATGACGAGAAATATTTTTATGTCTATACACCTGATTATGACTACTGTCTCTCTAGTTGAGAGATTTTTCTGCTAACTTATGAAATGCCTCATGACTACTGAATGATATTTTTATGCTTTACTTTGTACATAGTTGATTATTTCATTTGATATCTAGTTTTTAGCTGCGCTGCAGCATTGGTTCAAATAAAATTTTATAGATGTGCTAATATAAATATTTTCTGTCTACAGATCCAGTAAATAATAGTTTTGTGATATATTTAAAAAAAAATGAGGGAGCACAAATAGACATTTCCCTTATATGCATTGTTGTCTTTAGTGTACTATTTTTTCCTGCTTGATGTTTGCCATGCTTAGGTATTAATTATAGCATTTGCTGCTGCTGTTTGCCATGCATAGTGCTACTAAATTTCACTTTGTATTATTCTGTTAAGCTAGTTTTACTACTGATTTATTTTTCTTTTTTGCTGCTCATTGCCTTATATTAGTTGTAATTTATGCTGCTTGCTTTGCCTTTTGTATTTTTTATCATTGCTGTTTGTGTTAATTGTTTTCTGCTGCTGCATTGCCTCGTTCCTTAGTTTAGCATCTGAGCTCAGTAGATTTAAGTTAGCTTAAGAGGGGGTAGACTATATAAGAGAACAAGTTGTGATGAATTGGAAGAAATACATTGAAAATCTATAAGAAAATGGTTTGGCCAAAACAGTATTTTGAAAGAGGATATGAACCAAAAAAAAGTAGGGTTTAGGGACAACAGGTTTAGGTAGGATTTTCTTGGAAATAAATGATGAAGTAAGATAATGGAAAATAAATAATGAGGTAAGAAATATGTGAACATATATATACAGAAAGCATGCTTGAATAGGATTTTTTGGTGGAAACAAATGTGGAAATAAGACGAAAGATCTATGGAATGACGTTTTGGGTTGGACTGCAGCACCAAATATCACACTGAAAACAAACCCTGTCCTGTATTTTTGTGTTATTACACTATGTGTATTTGTGTTTTTCCTGTCTTAATGTGTTTAGCTAATAAGAGTTATGTTGTAGAATTTTTCTGATAATATGTTATTTTCTTTGTAAAGATGTTTAGACATTATTTATTCTGTTTTGTTTTAATGCTCATGTGTAAAGTTGATGTTTCAAAAGTTATTCTGATCTTTTATGTATTTACTTATGTCATAATTCCTGTAACACTGTTGTATATGTTATTTCGATTCTTTTGTAAAGCCCCTATTACTACAAATGTTATCTGTATTGTTATGTTCTTTAATAATGTATTTTGTACCTTTGTACTTGTATTCTTATGTTATAAAATTGTAATTGACACCAGTTCATCAAATTAAGTAACTTGTAAGTTACATTTCACTGCACACGTTTCTGTTGGTCATAGTATATGGACAATATGTGAGAAGTAGGGACTGTTAGTGTTTGCACATGTGTTAATAATTCAGCAAGGGACTGGATAACAGCATTGCTGGTTCTAAGGACAATTCCAAAAACTTTGTGAGTGCACAAGTGGTGGTTATGGACTTGCTATATTATCCGCAAGACTCTTCAATGGTGATTGTGCACCTGCACAGTCACAACAGATGGCTGCTGGCCATCTCTACGAGGACTACAGTGGGTCTGCATCTTTGATGACCCACCAATACCACAATCTCTACCAGGACTGCAGTGGGTCTGCGCCTCTGGTGGCCCACCAATACCACAATCTCTACCAGGACTACAGTGGGTCTACTCTGTGATGACCTACCTACCAATGTTCTTCAAAAAGTCGACTGACTCTGCTGTGGGTTTACTCTGTTGTGGCCCATTACCTGTCTGCATGTCGAGTCAGCACTGTCTTTCCGTTGGAAGGACAACACTACTTCTTTGCATGGAAATCCACTACGTCTGTGTGCATGCTCAGACTTTTAGAAAAACACGGCAATTTTAGTGTGATCAACGATCAGGACTGTCTTTATGGACTGTGAGAAAATTTTAGCTTTTGACCAACATTGTATCAATAAGTGTGTGCATTTGATTTCTTTGTTATTGTAATTGTGAAAAAATTTTAACAAATTTGTATTGGCCAGTGCCCAAAAAAATTTTGTAAAATTTTTTTTGTGGGGAGCATGGGGGCTATGTAAGTAGGCTGTTTAGGTTTTTTTATTGGTAACGCCACCTCTGTATAAAAATCACTGGCTGTGCTGTGTGCAGTCTGTGGCTGCTTTGCATTGTTGTAATACTCGCCATTGTAGTGTTAGGCAGCTGGCTGTGAACAGCGCGTAGCGTTGGGCAGTTGGAGGTGAGCCGCCAGCAGTGGTGGATGTGGGGAGAGAGATGGCGGAGTTTTGAAATTTGTCATGAACTGCTATATTTATATATGATGATATCAAGGTAAATACATTGTTTGTTCTCTATTAATATCTTTCATTTGCTAACTATCCCTATCAGTAGTTAGTGCCTTCCATAGTTTGAATCTTTTATTTAGCTGGCAGTAGTGGCGCTTGCTGTATTGCAGTAGTGGGAGTAACGAAGATTTTTGTGAGGTAAGTGATTTAGTGATTTGTGAAAGGTATAGTTTGATGTTAGTCAGGGCCATTCTTTTGTAGGGAATTCTGAAAGTCAGATTGCGTTGCGCTAACAAAATATTGTGTGTCAGTTTAAGCACAGTCGTGTAAAATTGTTTAAAAGGGGACGTTTCAACACATCCATGCCCGAGGCAGGATTCGAACCTGCGACCGTAGCAGTCGCACGGTTCCGGACTGCGCGCCTAGAACCGCGATATCTGAAATCGACTGGTTTTAAAAATCAGTATAAATTCTAAAGTTGAAGCACAGACGAGGCAAAAAACTGAATGAATGAAATTCTACTGATGACTTGAACAAAAATGTAGTTACTAAACAGCTAGCGAAAGTGTAAATATTAAGAGTGATCTTAAATCTGATAAAATCCTCAGTCTAACAAATATTCTTTGTGTCCTGAGTTTTAATTTTACATCGGTCCTTGTGGCTGACAAACGTGAGGTAGAATATCTCCGTAATTTGGAGCTGGTGAGGGCAATAATTTTAAAATTTGCCTTTGCGCAATGAATCACTTGAATGAGAGCGAGAGATTCTGGGAGCGTAAATCGCACTATAAAAGAAATCTCGTCAAGCCTTGCACAATGATTAACAGCTTCTAAATGGCGGCTGACAAAACACATCTCCAAGAAAATAGCCTTTTCCCGTAGGGCTAAAAACTCTTTCTACCGACGAAATGCCATAATTACACAAGCAACAGTCCTTATAAGCTCCAAAGAATTTTCCCGATAACAATTTCACGAGGCCAAATGCCTCTCTACACTCTTATTAGAACGCGGCAGTGAGTCCATGTCTATCTGAACAGAATAATACCGCGGATTCACAGTCAACAATGATGATAAAACACCTAATGAGCTGACAATCATATACAGTAAAATGAGGCACCGTTTTGACAGGAAATAGACAACTGTAAAATGGAAATGGGTTGATACATGAGGTAATGTTACCTACTGCTGTGCTTTCTGGTACATTTAAAATAAATAATCAGAAATTTCCATCAGCAGAACCCACCAAACCTGCTGGTTGCTCTCGTGCCTCACCACTCCAAACCCAGAACTACTACAACAGAGAACCACTATTAACATCTACTAGAAAATAAGACTTTGACAACATGGGCGTAAAAGAAGGGCTAAATCATGTTGGTACAGGGACACCTAGACCTCCAAAGATAGATGTAAAATATAAAGAGACTACCATGAAAATATAACAAGCGCATGTACACACAACACAACCCCTCAAAAGGGAAAAAAACGGCAAGAACTATACGTTGTCCACATTTAAGTAAATTAACGAGGTAGTCTATGACAAATACAATGTGCAAGTTATGGGCCGTGAGTATTTAACTTGATAACTAAACACTATTTACATCAGCCTTTATTAAACTACTTCTGTTGTACGAAGGGATTCAGCTTGGAGAAGAGGTATATTACAGTAATTTGATTCGTCCGGTTTCGAGCTTGGCCACATTTCCGAAAACCACCTGCTTTATGTCGTAAGGCCCAATGTACAGGGAGAAAAACTTGTGCGTCTTATTCTTCGCTTTGTACGACAGGCGGTGACTTCTCACTAAGACCTTCTGCCCTATGAACGAGAAACACTGCTTGCCACTTCTCTCACTACTCTGCTGCCGTTGTAGCGCTACTCTTCTGAAGTTGGCAATGGCCTCCTCGACCATTTGCCTATGCCGTTTTCGGTGTTGCGGCGGAAATGAAACCACTTCTCTTAGCCTATCCTCTGGATCTTGGTTCAGTGACATATTGGTTGGTTGGGCTCGGTCTAATTCAGATACTGCCGCAGAAGGCCGGGATTCGTTCAAAATTACATCCGACGAGGCTGAGCCATTCGACTTTAAGCTCCTGCATCAAACACTACCTTCACCATCCCTGTTGCCGTTCTGTCCTAACGGTAAGAGCAGTTATGTCATCTGCAGTCACTCCATCCCTTTCATTAACATTTCCATGTCTTGTTTAAGTGAGACAAACTCTTCTAATTACGCAGTTCAGTCTGATTCTGTCGCTTCTGAAACCGTATGCACCTCTGAACTTTTCCCTCTTTATATAACATCTGACTGAGTTCTCAATCTCTTTAACTTCCTTAGCGAGGGAAGAGTTAACTTCTTCCACCTTCCTCATTTTATTTTCGGCCTGGAAAAGTCTATCTACTTCATTTCGAACCGTTTTTCTGACATTCTATATGCGCCCCTCAAAGGTTATGAATGTGAGTTCTAGATCAGCCAACTTCTTCGAAAATTCGTTTCTGTTTTCCGGCATTTCTTTCGCATTGCGTCTCCTTACTTCCTATGGGATTTTGCTTTCTTCTTATCAGTTTTAGCCTTTTCCAACACCGTTCTTACCCATGGTGGCATATCCCCATATCTTCAAACATGGACTGACTAGATAATACATTGGTTTCCCTTTCGTTTGACTTATTGTGCCTATTTTCTTCACAAACTATAATGTCCTCCAGTTTTTCAGGCGTGGTTTTATTTTTCAACTGATTCCTCCACTTGACGTTCTGCAGAATTAGTCTCGCATTCTAATGTAGTCTAGATCTGGAAAAAAATACAGAAAACAAACCCACGTTGCAGAATAAACTCGTAAACTGTGAGCTGCGCTGAACAAAGGCAGTGCAATCGCTAAAAGCAACACTTAAACGAAAGCAGTGAAATGAGCGTCAGGCTGGGGCCGAACATTTCTCGATATCTCTGCGACGAACCATCGCCCTGCAGGCGCAAACACCAAGTATTTTTACGTTCCACCCCTTTCCTAAACGCTCCCGGCTGGAGGGCTAAGATTCGCGAGTTTTGCTACTGTGACAACCATGAATTTCTCTAAACCTCCCATAATACAGAGGTAGCCCACAGAATTAACTCAACTTGTTCTATTTCTGTAAACGGACTAGAAGTCGGCATGGGACGGACTCCCACCTCCATTGGCTGAAAATTCGTCTGCGTGCAAAACGCAGCTAGTTTCCCATGGTGTGTACAGTAGAATGGCGGTGGCTCATTATTTTCATACGCTTCTAGGAAAGTGCATGGTCATTTCTAGTTACCGGAGAGGGACCTCGCCTAGTTCGCACAGCTCTGGAAAGGCAGTTTGAGGTACCCCGGCTTGGGATCACCATTAACTGAAGTGGCTTTCTTACGCGGCTACACCGTCTTTAGGGGGATTCGGGGAAACCTCACGAATACCCGCTACTTGACCACCCAACGCCTAAAGCTTGCAGCTCGCCTATCTCACCTCGTTCCAGCAAAAGGAAATTTCACTAGTCTAAACTCCAGATTTCACAAGCCCTGTTTCTCCATTCAGAATATTTTCGGGGAATAAAAGAGTTACGCCACAATAAAAAATTTTATGGACTCCAACTACTGGTCCAAGTCTCCTAGTGGGAACGCTTGCACCTTCAGTTTGCGAAAGCTATGACACTCGATATTTGTGCAGTAGTCGTATAATGTAGCTTTATGAGCTCCCTAATAAAATGATGAGATTCCTTGGGCTTACTATTTAGTGCTCCACAACAGATATCAACAGATTCTGTTGGGAATCCACACTCTACATCGATGATTCGCCCCAGTCACTAATTCCTAAAGATGCTACAAATGTACCATACTCCCTCAAGTGTCTATCCACTGGTAACATGTTTTCGCTGTTTTCTTCATACAGTTGTCTTATAATTTCTGGTGCTCATCTATAAGCCCATAGATGAGTGGTATATTGGCATATACCTCGTTTGTGGAGGTTGCCAAGTGACTAACATTGTTGTGGGGCGGCGATTAAATTTATTGAAAAATAATTGCTGCTTGCTGTACAAATGTTTGTTTGTTGAATCAGTTTCTGGCTATTAGAATGTTGTTAATGCTATCTTTCGCCGTTCTCAACACTGGCTCTCTATTTACTTTATAGGCCCCCAGAAAGTGATTTAACAAAACGTGAAGCCTGTAATTAGAGTTCCTAGTGCCCACTTCATCTGAGAGTACAATTATAGCTGCAGCTTATAGCTCTGAGGAATTAGGAGATTGTCCGGGATTTCTAATCAAAAACGATTTTCCAAAAATAGTTGAGTATATTCTCAAAGTCACAAATAAAAAACACAAGTATCCCTACAACCTAACTAACAGAGCAATTCAGAGTCTAATGCGCTGATGCAACTATAAATGTCTGAATTAAATGTTAAAAAGAATGCTCGCCATAATTTGATGAGAGTATTTCATCAAACGCCACACTAAATTAGTGGTAGATTGTCTGTCCCGCGACGGCACGTGAAAATACGACAATACGCAAACTGAAGCTAGATAATGAAAATCGTCCCAGAATTAACACTTCACTTGAAATGATTTCATGGTTCCGCGTATCTCTAGTAACTTAATACGGCACCGGAGGCTGTTTGTAGCAGTGATACCGACGCGACGCGGCTCCCGACACAGATGGCGTGTTATTCAGCGTCTGGAGAGAACTGGGGCCTTTTTTTCCTCGCGCAGCGCTCTTTTATATAAAGCCGCGGTGCGGACGGCTAAGGGAACGCCTGATCAAATCGGCTCTCCCGACTAGCCGCTGGGCTAGTAACGCACCACTTCAAGTTACATAATAAATTATAGCTTCTCTTGCTGATGGCCGATGAAGCTCTTAATTTAACTGTGCATTCAGCACGCAGGTAAGTATTGATAATAAAATTTTGACGTGGCTAAGCTAAATATTTTGGGCGAGAGAATTAATTAAATTGCACTGCACGCAGCAGATGAGCTCTGAACTGGCCCTTTTGAGATCCGCTATCGCTATAATTTTATAGGTATTCAGAAGAAACTTTTCACATCTTCATAGTCATAGCGGACCTCCAACCTATTTAAATCTAAACATCCTAGCCTTATTTATTAGTCAACTTAATCTACACTCCTGGAAATGGAAAAAAGAACACATTGACACCGGTGTGTCAGACCCACCATACTTGCTCCGGACACTGCGAGAGGGCTGTACAAGCAATGATCACACGCACGGCACAGCGGACACACCAGGAACCGCGGTGTTGGCCGTCGAATGGCGCTAGCTGCGCAGCATTTGTGCACCGCCGCCGTCAGTGTCAGCCAGTTTGCCGTGGCATACGGAGCTCCATCGCAGTCTTTAACACTGGTAGCATGCCGCGACAGCGTGGACGTGAACCGTATGTGCAGTTGACGGACTTTGAGCGAGGGCGTATAGTGGGCATGCGGGAGGCCTGGTGGGCGTACCGCCGAATTGCTCAACACGTGGGGCGTGAGGTCTCCACAGTACATCGATGTTGTCGCCAGTGGTCGGCGGAAGGTGCACGTGCCCGTCGACCTGGGACCGGACCGCAGCGACGCACGGATGCACGCCAAGACCGTAGGATCCTACGCAGTGCCGTAGGGGACCGCACCGCCACTTCCCAGCAAATTAGGGACACTGTTGCTCCTGGGGTATCGGCGAGGACCATTCGCAACCGTCTCCATGAAGCTGGGCTACGGTCCCGCACACCGTTAGGCCGTCTTCCGCTCACGCCCCAACATCGTGCAGCCCACCTCCAGTGGTGTCGCGACAGTCGTGAATGGAGGGAGAAATGGAGACGTGTCGTCTTCAGCGATGAGAGTCGCTTCTGCCTTGGTGCCAGTGATGGTCGTATGCGTGTTTGGCGCCGTGCAGGTGAGCGCCACAATCAGGACTGCATACGACCGAGGCACACAGGGCCAACACCCGGCATCATGGTGTGGGGAGCGATCTCCTACACTGGCCGTACACCACTGGTGATCGTCGAGGGGACACTGAATAGTGCACGGTACATCCAAACCGTCATCGAACCCATCGTTCTACCATTCCTAGACCGGCAAGGGAACTTGCTGTTCCAACAGGACAATGCACGTCCGCATGTATCCCGTGCCACCTAACGTGCTCTAGAAGGTGTAAGTCAACTACCCTGGCCAGCAAGATCTCCGGATCTGTCCCCCATTGAGCATGTTTGGGACTGGATGAAGCGTCGTCTCACGCGGTCTGCACGTCCAGCACGAACGCTGGTCCAACTGAGGCGCCAGGTGGAAATGGCATGGCAAGCCGTTCCACAGGACTACATCCAGCATCTCTACGATCGTCTCCATGGGAGAATAGCAGCCTGCATTGCTGCGAAAGGTGGATATACACTGTACTAGTGCCGACATTGTGCATGCTCTGTTGCCTGTGTCTATGTGCCTGTGGTTCTGTCAGTGTGATCATGTGATGTATCTGACCCCAGGAATGTGTCAATAAAGTTTCCCCTTCCTGGGACAATGAATTCACGGTGTTCTTATTTCAATTTCCAGGAGTGTATCTTGCTTCCTTCAGTTTTGAGACGAAAACCACAAAATCATGAATTTCCACTAAAATCTTAATTTGTGAAATCCAAAGTACTGTTTTTATTAAATCATTATGAAAGATGAATCTAAATATAAATTTTGAAGTCTCTAGCTCTTTTCTGTGGCGCCAATAATTTTTACAGAAAAACGTCCAAATTTCGGAAATGACTTAAGTTATCGAACTGATATTTAACACACATCAATTTAGTATTATTTCTGACATGATAGAAAAGTTTTAGGTCATTTGCTTGATTTTTAAGGTATTGCGCAACATTTATGACGTCAGAGCTAGTTACAGCAGACTGGCTGGCACACAATGGAAACTGATGTGAATTTACTACAGCGTGAGTAGGCTGCTTCCCTACATTGTGAAGATGCCGTTAGCAGCTGTTGGCGCTGCATATATCACACTGTACGAACTGCGCATAGCTGTTGTAAACAGTATTTTTCTTCGAGCCATCTGCCTCTCTTTCCGCTATCTTCTCAAGTGTCACGGGACACTATACGACTGTGAGCAATGTGTCAATTACAATATTTCTATGATTCTCTGTACACTATGATAAATTCTTTTCAGGAACCTACATAGCGATGGCGAATACGAATCGGGTATGGTGTGCAATGGAATACACAGGGTGTTCGTAAATTCCTGTCACAAACTTCTAGCAAAAGAAAATGGTTCAAATGGCTCTGAGCACCATGGGACCTAACATCTGAGGTCATCAGCCCCCTAAAACTTAGAGCTACTTAAACCTAACTAACCTAAGGACATCACACACATCCATGCCTGAGGCAGGATTCGAACCTGCGACCGTAGCGGTGGCGCCGTTCCAGACTGAAGCACCTAGAACCGCTCGGCCACCCCGGCCGGCAAACTTCTAGCACTTGTAGAAGGTAATAAGTACATAATATTTTGAACAGGAATGCATGTCTGGAAACGTACCGTTTCTGTTGTACGAAGGTTTCAATTCAGATGGTTAGCTCGACCACTTCTGTTTGAGGTGTGACGCAGTACAGTTGTTAGATAACAATTCGAAAGGAAACATAACGAAACATCCATTTATCACTTAAGCACATTTGTTTGTATTAGCACTTAAACATTACGTATTTATGTAATTCCTAAACGAAACAAACCCAACATACTGTACATAGAGAACAGTACTAACGTATTACAAGAGCGGCTCGATGTGGCCACCACCAACGTGGCTACAGACATTGTACCTACGAAGCATGTTGTGATACACACTCTCCATCCCACGTGGTGTCTCTTACGTTTCTATTGCAGCGGTCAGAACTCGCGACAGCACATATTCATCTGTCTCTAATGGAGTCTCGTCAGTTAAGCAATTTAGACACTAAGTGACATCAGGTGATCGTCTGACGTAGTACACATCATCTTTCCACACTATTTCAACTCTAAGACTTTTCTCTTTCCCTTAGCAGACGTAGACGCGTCAGACATCTGAAATGAAACCGTCGTAGAACGGAAACTGTACGCTTCCGGACATGGGTTCCTGTTCAAAATATTATGTACTCACTCCTCCCTGAAAGCCCTAGAAACTTTTAAGGGGAATTTCCATAAACCCTTTATCATTGGTATAGATTTTAAGATGGCTCAGTATATCGTTAGAAAGTTAAAAAGTTTTGTTTATTTTATAATTCAGTAAATCCAGGAAAAAGAACAACGGTTCTTGACTAGTTGTAGATAGGCAGCACGCACTCGTTGAAATATTTTTCCTCATTTATGACTCAAGCTGTATAAATAAGTTACTAGACATGGCATACACATTACTGATGAGGTAGTTACCTACCAGAATGTACAGTCGTTGCGTAACTGTCAGGGAATTCTGGACGAGTTAGACAAAATGTCATCCTAGTGTAATTAGTGGCGGCATTTCACAAATGTGATTAAATTCGAGAAAAAATACCTCTGGCGTCTCACTGCAGTGCACTAGCATATTCCTGGATTCAGGAACATGCACCAATCTTAAATGGGAGGAGCACATAAAATTAGACGTTAGGGCAGCAAAGACTCACATGAATTGAGAGAAGCAAAGGCTTACAAGTATTGTGGCAATTCTTTAAAATTTAAATGCAGTTGTAAAGAAGACCAAGTACAATACTCTTGCGGGATTAATTCCTGAGTTCTGCTAGAGTGTTTAGGACTGTATTTACGCAATATTAAAGAAATTGTTGTGGTTGGCAGGAGAGCCAACACCGTTTTACTAAAGGAGACCGGAATGCACGCGTTTTAGCTCACGCAGGCTGGCGTGATGTCTGGAACATGACAAGGAAATTAGAATTTAGAAAAACGGACGTAGCTGGTGGAATACTTAACTTTAATCCATTAATGATGAACGTCGGTCTTGACGGTACATGATTCACAATATCAATAGTAACTGAATATGGCGCCTTGCTAGGTCGTAGCAAATGACGTAGTTGAAGGCTATGCTAAACTATAGTCTCGGCAAATGAGAGCGTATTTTGTCAGTGAACAATAGCTAGAAAAGTCGGTTGTACAACTAGTGCGAGTGCTAGGAAGTCTCTCTGGACCTGCCGTGTGGCGGCGCTCGGTCTGCAATCACTGATAGTGGCGACACGCGGGTCCGACGTATACTAACGAACCGCGGCCGATTTAAAGGCTACCACCTAGCAATTGTGGTGTCTGGCGGTGACACCACAGAAATAATTCGAGACAACTCAAATGCGTGGTGTTAATTTTGAATCGGCTCAGTCAATAGAAGAGTTCGATGGAAATGTACAGTGATCTTATAAGCAAATCTGTGGGAGATTGATGATTAATATGATAAAAGACGAATCAACAATCACATCGTAAGGTAGAATACATCTTTTGTGGCATAAGTGGACGGAAAGGCATCCGATTTCATTTAGTACGGTGCAGCCACGTGTAGAGAAATGGTACGGAAAAATGGAAAACGATTAACACAAAAGGGGAGATTGTTGTATAAGGATCATCACTGCATGGGCAAACCAAAATTAGCGTTTGTAAACAGCAGAGAAGTACATGAGATTGAGATTTATGCTTTTGATGACATTAGTATCACTAATAACGGAGCAAAAGTTCACAATGGTCACAGGAGATGCATACAGTAATGGGTGCTCTTTTCCAAAGGACTATTCCAGCAGTCGCCTTACTCAGTTTAGGGAAAACATCAAGCTGGAAACGTGGGCTAGGATAAATTCCACACCTCCCAGTGCTTAGAGCACTGCTTGTGTCTCTTAGCCACGACACGAAACGGCAGTCTGATTGTTGGATTGTAGTTGATACTGCGAGATATAGAGGAAACATCTAGGACTGCAAACATGGCCTCATGGAGTGGTGGCGGCATCTACCAGACCATCAGCGGTGGACAATAATACACAAATACACGACTGAGCAGAACCGAATTTAGTTACATGTTGGTGCTTCTCAAGCTCTCAAACTGTGAGAAACATTTTCAGCCGCAGGTTCGACGTCAAGAAGACTCTGCATTGGCGTCCAAGAACTTTGTCGCTCACACATAAATATTACGTGTTGGTTCTTTTGCTCGATGAAATACAACCTCGAGCGTATCCCAACTACTGACTGACAGTGATGCAGCTACCGACAAAATGCTGCCATGGAGGTCTGTGCAAAGATGGCTTCAGTTACGTTTCATGTATGCAGTATTACATTTATGTGATTTCCTTTACTGGGTGAAAATTTTCTAGTGACCACTGCAGTGTGTACGCTGGATTGTAGGGCAATAGAGAACTATGTTCTGTGTGGACAGAATTCGTTTAAATTAGAAAAAACCATAACGATTACTTTGATTTGATGGCAGCATGTCACGCGACCCCTTTTGTCTTGGCTGCTCATTTCCAGAGCCGTGAGCACCAGTTCTAATGTTCATGGAAATTCTGCGCCTTGGATTTTAAAAATGATGTACTATCCCTAATAAAAGTCTACCTGTTGCAGAAGAATAATTTCAGATTGTGGCTCTCTACTAGAGAAGGCGTCGGAATACATATCCTACCGAGCTACGTGATAATTCCAGGTACGCCATTTCATCATTAGAGACAGCAAGGGCTAGCAGCATTACAAGCAATTGTAACTGGAAAACTCGCTAAAATCACAATTAAAACAACTTTCCTATGTGGTGGCCAGACGACAAGAAAGAACGAACTGAAAACCGAACTAACTAAATGCACTTAGGGTTCACGATTTCATTAGGAAACAAGCGAATGATGATGGCAGCAGATGAAGAGAAATGCTCAGTATTAGGTAAATGCCTCATTTGTTAACTATGGCGTACGGGGTTGCAAAGCGTCTGGCTTCATTCAGACGTATCTCGCATCGAGAACTCGTCCGAACACGCGATACGATGTGTTCTTGGTCTTTTGTAGCTGAGTACTTCCGCGGGCTCATGTACTTTAATTAAAAACTGTGCGTAAGAAATTAATTTAACTCTAAAATGATGGCCTTGATGAAGCATGAGTCATGGTTCAATCGCATAGGAATATATAATTAATAAAAAGGAAGAGTTCATCTGTCTACAAAATGAAATAAGATTCCAAATCTAAATAATTTATCGCAATAGTTTTGCTGTTTAAACACATTAAGTTAAATTTGATAACAATACCTAACTGACGTTCAAATATGCGAAGAATGCAGATTGAATAATTGCTTAATCCTTCTGAATCCCAACAATATAAAAAGTAGTTTTACAAGTTTTCATAAAATTGACCTTTATTATTACAATAAACAACAAATGAGAGAAGAAATTCGGACCACTGGGATATACAGGGTGATCAGAAACAGTCTGAAAAGCTTTTAAGTTTGTTTCACGGTAGACTGTGCTGAGAAATAAATATTAAGAAAAATGTCGATAAGTTGCACCCTTTCTCAGAGAAATGAAGTTAGTCAATCAGGCCGTTGCGCGCGTAAATTCAAGCGGCCTACCAGAGTCGGTGTCGCCAACTGAATTCTTCGTTTGGTTTCCTAAAACTGAGCAAGAGAGCGATACAAAAACTGGACATGTGTGGGTTCTAAGGATCGAACACAAGCCAAAGGCTGAGAATTCTCGTGCGCCAAAATTTACGCTATGACAACAGACAGTAGTTTATTTGACAGGCTACTTCAATTTGAGCGAGGAATTGCCTGATTGACTAATTGGAATGCTAATTAAATCGAAAACGGCACAACGATTCTAATTTTTTTCTTAACAATTATTTCTCATCACAAAGTACCCTTGAATACCCTTACAAGTTTCCAGGCTGTTTCTGGCCACCATGTGTGATTTTCAACCGCCCATCGTTTCGTGAGGCACATTTGAAAGCCAATTCGCATGTTCCTAGACACTCCCATATCTCGAAACTTCCATGAATTCATAACTCCTAAAACAAATTGTAGTCCAAAATAACAAGGAAAATGGGCCTAAAAATTAAAAAGTATACATCAAAAGTACACCACTTACAACAGCAGTAGTACAAACTCAGATTTGTGTTACAAGAACCACGCGTCACAATCTCGTACAGTCACATAGCACAGTTTCCGCGCCGACTATTGCTTTGAACGCTGTTTCATGTGAAATGCCCTGGGTCTTAAAAAAAATATATTAAAACTGCGATTGCAATCAGAAACCTCTAGTACTCAGTTGATTAACATGAGAGATATGAAAGTCACCGCAAAGCCCAGAGAGTAGTGGGGACATGTGAGGTTGACATCTAATTAAACAGTTGTAGAAGTAAAAACTGTGTTTAAGCCGAAAGGGTTGTTAACTAAGACGTGCATACTGCGTCAAACAAAGAATCGTTGATGAGACCTCAAACTCTACATGAAATTACGGGGTTCTCAACAGTTACTTGGTCCTATCAAAGCACTGACAAATTATATTGGCTCCGTCAATAGTATGCCTAACCTTGCGTAATGTCAAGTAATTCCGCAAGTCTTTGACCAGGAAACAGTGTGTGCCATGATGTGTTGCTGAGTACTGCAGACGGGCAAGGAGTCCTTACTCGCTACCCACCGACGGATTAATGATTCCTGCTAGCTCTCCAGAGCTCGCTTCTGACCCTGCAAAAGTTCCTGTGTGCCAGCGAGGTGACTTTAGAATTTTCTGACCAATAGTGTGGTAAAACCTCATCCAACATATTCCCAAGAGAGCAATAGCTTTGCAGCATAAACCTACAGAAAGAAATAGCTCTTAACCATTTAATCTGACGTCCACTCTCTGCAGTTGAAACCGGCCGTGGTGGCCGAGAGGTTCTAGGCACTTCAGTCCGGAACCACTCTGCTGCTACGGTCGTAGGTTCGAATCCTGCCACTGGCATGGATGTGTGTGATGCCTTTATGTAAGTAAGGTTTATGTAGTCCCATAGTGCTCAGAGCCATCTGAACCATTTTCTGCAGTTGAGTTATCTCACCAGCCAATGCACTGAGTTTCACGTTTGGATTTTTTGAAACAAGTGTTGGGCTCCTACCCTCCGATAAATAATTAATGTTAATCAATGTTGCAAATTTTCAACCAGTGGCCTTGGTGCCCTTGTGGGAGGAGAAGGGCTACCTCGTTTCTCACGGAGTCACAAGGTGGCTGCCGTTCCAGAACACTCCTTCCTGGGAAAGACTTTCCGGGGTGGAAATGTAGTTCTTTTGTCAACAGTTACAGTTGGCTCCACAGGTATGCAAAATCTGCAAGTTGACCCAAATTCAAGTATTCGTCCGCCGTGTTATCGGATTTTCGCGAGAAGGCGGCCAAACCACAGGTAGCGTCAAGTGCACTTAGTGAACCGCTACGCGGCCACGGACACAAGGCCTGGACAATGTCACGCCTCGGCCGGCTAAGTGCTCAGCTGCACAGGGCCGCCGCAGCTCCGGAAGGGTGCTCACCCCCGTGGACGTCACGGGGTTTCGGCTTCGCTATTAACAGCCAGACTTGCAGTAAGGGGTTCATTAACTCCAAGAAATTTATCGAAAGTATTTGATTTCACCAGTATATATAGAGCGAAATAAAATATTGACTGACGCCTTAATCTCCCCAATCACTGAGGTTTATTGATACGTACATGAACAGTCATCAAATGACATCGATCGAATTAAAACTATATTAAGTCAAATAAAATATGAAACTAAACTTTAGGCATGTCAGTCCAGTAATAGACTGTCACATACCAGGTCAAATGTGAGACTGTATTTTGCTTCTGCTACTCACATACTTCTCGATAGAATCTATGTCAACTTTATTGGCCACAAGCTGACATCAATCACAGCTACCTTTAACTAGCCTCGAGTTAGATGCCGCTTCATCTAAATCACTGACACAAGTGAACTGGGTCACTGAGGTCCAGTGCTTACAGACAAGGAGTGTCCACGACGCGGAAGGAGCACTATGTTTCACCGACAAACTGCTTAAAAGATACCATTAAAATCAAAGAAAAGAAAGGTATGAAAAGCTTCCTCTAAGGTTAGAGGATGTGGTGCTCCACGCAGTAAACGTCTCTCAAAAATGTATCCATCAATGAAAATTGACAAAAAGACACTTTTGAATGAAATAGTTGTTGTAAAGTCCCGCAGCCTTATTCATTAAACTTATGTTCAATAAATGATTATATCTATATGTGAGAACTTGTATTCCTAGATACCGCAGTTTCTTCAACTTCAATTAGGAACTCTCCTTCCTCTCTCAACATGGTGTAATATACATAAATTCAGACTAAAATTAACGTGATTTCAGACAATTACATAACAAAAGTTCAAAATACTACTAAATGCTCCAGTGCATCTTTATGTTAAAATTTCGGGTCAGAAAAGGGCATCGTTTCCATCCAAGTGACCGTCAAGGTAAGGAAAATGACAGTATCGCCATGATAAAAGGGAGTGCCGCTATTGACAATTATACACAGAAGCGGAAACCTAACACCTGTAACAGCACTTAAAACATAAAATAATCATTTAGTTATCTAATTAAGCATTGATGAATTGGAGTAAGTACAGAGCATAGAGTATAATGTGCTAAGACTGTTTTAGCAGGACAGCCATAAACCATCCCCATTAATTCATCGACAATGCGAAGATATAATCATCGGCCTCCTGTGCTCCTTCCTGCATAACTGCCGAACACCACGACTTTCTGGAGTCGTTGACAGTAGCAACTGTTTGTTACAGTACTCACCCTTCTAGTGTGTGGGTCATAAAATTAAGCCCACACCTGGATGTAACCCATGTTTTCACTACAACAAGGCATATGAAACCAGGGAATCGAAGCATACATGCTAGGTTGGCGAAATCAAACGAACTGTGGGGGCGTATTAAATTCTATGATAAACTGGTAGCTAATAAGAAGTTTAAGGGTGTAGGAACAAGTTTCATTATTGGCGGAATAACATAACACTTCTGAACTATGACACAAAACTGACGAATATTTAGTGCCACAAGGTACAGACGGAGCAGGGGTGATCAATGAACTGACTCTGCATACACACGAGAAGTGATCTGATGTTGCTCAACGCAGATGTGGAGACTGCATCACAGCGGCGGACTCACTGGTCGCTGCAATGATCGGCGTGTACGTGACACACAGAGAGACCGAGAAACGAGGCTCAACTTGCTAATGACTTTACGACGTCCGTCCGACTCCAGGGAGGCAGCGGACAGTAAAGCCTACCTTCTGGTCCCCATCAAGGCGGCAAGTACTGGGATTGAGGACTCCAAGCTCAACGAACATTTGTAATGTATTAACCTAACAGAATCTCGGGTGCACAAGCAATAATTAACTCACAATAAATCTTCCAAACATGTCAGGATATCTTGAATTATTCGAAGAAATTTATTAATTTTTATATTGTAACTTTGTCGTCCTGTACTCTGTTTCCATATATATATATATATATATATATATATATATATATATATATATATATATATATATATATATATACAGGGTGTTACAAAAAGGTACGGCCAAGCTTTCAGGAATCATTCCTCACACACAAATAAAGAAAAGATGTTATGTGGACATGTGTTCGGAAACGCTTAATTTCCATGTTAGAGCTCATTTTAGTTTAGTCAGTATGTACTGTACTTCCTCGATTCACCGCCAGTTGGCCCCATTGAAGGAAGGTAATGTTGACTTCGGTGCTTGTGTTGACATGCGACTCATTGCTCTACAGCACTAGCATCAAGCACATCAGTACGTAGCATCAACAGGTTAGTGTTCATCACGAACGTGGTTTTGCAGTCATTGCAATGTTTACAAATGCGGAGTTGGCAGATGCCCATTTGATGTATTGGATTACCACGGGGCAATAGCCGTGGCGCGGTACGTTTGTATCGAGACAGATTTCCAGAACGAAGGTGTCCCGACAGGAAGACGTTCGAAGCAATTGATCGGCGTCTTAGGGAGCACGGAACATTCCAGCCTATGACTCTCGACTGGGGAAGACCTAGAATGACGAGGACACTTGCAATGGACGAGGCAATTCTTCGTGCAGTCGACGATAACCCTAATGTCAGCGTCAGAGAAGTTGCTGCTGTACAAGGTAACGTTGACCACGTCACTGTATAGAGAGTGCTACGGGAGAACCAGTTGTTTCCGTACCGTGTGCAGGCACTATCAGCAGCTGATTGGTCTCCACTGGTACACTTCTGCAAATGGTTCATCCAACAATGTGTCAATCCTCATTTCAGTGCAAATGTTCCCTATACGGATGAGGCTTCATTCCAACGTGATCAAATTGTAAATTTTCACAATCAACATGTGCGGGCTGACGAGAAACCGCACGCAATTGTGCAATCACGGAATCAACACAGATTTTCTGTGAACGTTTGGGCAGGCATTGTTGGTGATGTCTTGATTGGGCCACATGTTCTTCCACCTACGCTCAATGGAGCACGTTATCATGATTTCATACGGGATACTCTACCTGTGCTGCTAGAACATGTGCCTTTACAAGTACGACACAACATTTGGTTCATGCACGATGGAGCTCCTGCACATTTCAGTCGAAGTGTTCGTACGCTTCACAACAACAGATTTGGTAGAGGCGGACCAATTCCATGGCCTCCACGCTCTCCTGACCTCAACCCTCTTGACTTTCATTTATGGGGGCATTTGAAAGCTCTTGTCTACGCAACCCCGGTACCAAATGTAGAGACTGCTACGGTCGCAGGTTCGAATCCTGCCTCGGGCATGGATGTGTGTGATCTCCTTAACTTAGTTACGTTTAAGTAGTTCTAAGTTCTAGGGGACTGATGACCACAGATGTTAAGTCCCATAGTGCTCAGAGCCATTTGAATCAAATGTAGAGACTCTTCGTGCTCGTATTGTGGACGGCTGTGATACAATACGCCATTCTCCAGGGCTGCATCAGCGCATCAGGGATTCCATGCGACGGAGGGTGGATGCATGTATCCTCGCTAACGGAGGACATTTTGAACATTTCCTGTAACAAAGTGTTTGAAGTCACGCTGGTACGTTCTGTTGCTGTGTGTTTCCATTCCACGATTACTGTGATTTGAAGAGAAGTAATAAAATGAGCTCTAACATGGAAAGTAAGCGTTTCCGGACACATGTCCACATAACATATTTTCTTTCTTTGTGTGTGAGGAATGTTTTCTGGAAGTTTGGCCGTACCTTTTTGTAACACCCTGTATATACAGGGTGAGTCGCTTAACATTACCGCTGGATATATTTCGTAAACAACATCAAATACTGACGAATCGATTCCACAGACCGAACGTGAGAAGAGGGGCTAGTGTAATTGGTTAATACAAACCATAAAAAATGCACGGAAGTATGTTTTTTAACACAAACCTTCGTTTTTTTAAATGGAACCTCGTTAGTTTTGTTAGCACATCTGAACATATAAACAAATACGTAATCAGTGCCGTTTGTTCCATTGTAAAATGTTAATTTCATCCGGAGATATTGTAACCTAAAGTTGACGCTTGAGTACCACTCCGCCGCTGTTCGATCGTGTGTATGGGAGAGCACCGAATTACGTAGGGATCCAAAGGGAACGGTGATGGACCTTAGGTACAGAAGACACTGGAACAGCACATTACGCCCACATGCTAACACCTATTTATTGGTCTTTTTCACTGACGCACATGTACATAACCATGAGGGGTGAGGTACACGTACACACGTGGTTTCCGTTTTCAATTACGGAGTGGAGTAGAGTGTGTCCCGACATGTCAAGCCAATAGATGTTCAATGTGGTGGCCATCATTTGCTGCACACAATTGCAATCTCTGGCGTAACGAATGTCGTACACGCCGCAGTACATCTGGTGTAATGTCGCCGCAGGCTGCCACAATACGTTGTTTCATATCCTCTGGGGTTGTAGGCACATCACGGTACACATTCTCCTTTAACGTACCCCACCTGCACATTCCGCAATTAACACTAGGCTGACCCTTGACAGGATGTTCGACGGGCGTTTCATAGGACGTGGAGGAGGCATAAATTGGTCAGCCCGTTCTCCTGATCTTACACCTCTAGACTTCTTTCTGTGGGGTACGTTAAAGGAGAATGTGTACCGTGATGTGCCTACAACCCCAGAGGATATGAAACAACGTATTGTGGCAGCCTGCGGCGACATTACACCAGATGTACTGCGGCGTGTACGACATTCGTTACGCCAGAGATTGCAATTGTGTGCAGCAAATGATGGCCACCACATTGAACATCTATTGGCTTGACATGTCGGGACACACTCTACTCCACTCCGTAATTGAAAACGGAAACCACGTGTGTACGTGTACCTTACCCCTCATTGTAATGTACATGTGCGTCAGTGAAAAAGACCAATAAAAAGGTGTTAGCATGTGGACGTAATGTGCTGTTCCAGTGTCTTCTGTACCTAAGGTCCATCACCGTTCCCTTTGGATCCCTACGTAATTCGGTGCTCTCCGATACACACGATCGCACAGCGGAGGAGTGGTACTCAAGCGTCAACTTTAGGTTACAATATCTGCGGATGTAATTAACATTTTACAATGCTACAAACGGTAGTGATTACGCATTTGTTTATATGTTCAGATGTGCTAACAAAACTAACGAGGTTCCATTTAAAAAAACGTAGGTTTGTGTTAAAAAACATACTTCCGTGCATTTATTATGGTTTGTATTAACCAATTACACTAGCCCCTCTCCTCACATTCGGTCTGTGGAATCGATTCGTCAGTATTTGATGTTATTTACGAAATATATCCAGCGGTAACGTTAGGTGACTCACCATATATATATATATATATATATATATATATATATATATATATATATATATATATATATATCGGTTTATCGTTGGCTTACGTTCCACAGTTTGCCACCCAACAGTATGCCACCCACAGAATGACTTTGAGTATAAGCTGCGTTGAAATGACACTGTATTTAACTGTTTGAAGTTATAAACGTAGACTAAAGAAATAAAGGATGTGTACCATTTCCCTGACTGAAATTCTTTAATCTGATACGCTTCGTCCAAAATATGACACACGTGTGATAATGTTATTTTTACGGCGTAAATTCAGCGCCGACACCCCAGTCGGGAACGACAGAGAAGAGAAGTCTGTGAGAAGAGGTCAGCCAATCGCACCCTGACGATCTTCCTCCAGGACGACAACGTGATAGTAGCGGCCTCTAGGCGAAGACGACATAGGTGGCGCTCCCGACTGGTGGTAGCCCCATTTCGATAGCAGCTTCTACGTTAGCCTCTTCTTTAGCCGACGTATCGCAGCCTCTTCGTTAGCAATCACTAAGCAGCGCAGTTAGAGATCAGCACTCATTGCAGTTCCGTTGACAGACTTTTGATAGTAGTGGTTGCTAGGACCAGAAGCGTTATTTTTGTTTGTCTGTTCTGAAGATGACTGATTATTTTGTATGTCACCATTTGCTTGTGACACACTGTGTAATTACACTTATAGATGATCATGTATAAAGGACTACAAGAATTTTCATATCAAACTTAAGTATTTGTGCTTGTATTGTAACAAAATTCATTACTACGAATTGCTAGATAGTTTGTCTAGCGAACCGAGTACAAGGATTCCTAAACACTACATTTATGTTCACTGAAAACAGAAGTTTGAGGTCTTAAAAATGAAACAGAGACCACACAGAACAATGCAAATATATAACAAGGATATATCTAGGAAATTTATGCCATGAAATGTACATCACAGGCAACTACAGAAACTTAGTATTTTATTCTTCCTATTTCTGATACTGTAAAGTCACCCATAAATGGGTAGTAACTGGTTATAATTATACCTAATACACTGACGTTAATACAAAAATGAGGGATACGCAAAAGGAATCACTATCTTTCTTCATGAACACCAACAGGACTGCACAATGTACATTCCAAGTTTGACATTTCCCTTCCCGCCACAAAATGAGGAATTGACAGTTTCCCTACGACATCACTTATATTAATAAGCGAAATGTCATTTTCAATTATCTGAGAAACTATTATATTTATGTACACAGACATTTAGAGACATAACTTCTAAGTCATTTTCCAGTATCTTTTGTATAGTGCGGACATATTTGTAGCTTTATGAATTCCTCTTTCCTCATCGAAGTTTAGCCAAGATATAATCTCCTCCACCACAATATGCTGGATCTGCCACTACAATAGGAACTAGTGTGGGCTGTCTAAACAGATCGGCACTGCCCATGCTATCATCGCTCATCAAAGAGATGTAGGAATCAGAAATACTCTACTCAGCTTCCTTTCTTTTTTGTGCACTTGCCACACATTTGGTTACAGGCGTAGCCTTTTGGGTCTCCTGCGTTTGGCCTACTCCTATTTTTATTGGAGACTTTTCTTTTTGAGCAATGAGTTTACTGCTGCAGGTTTGGTCTCTGGCGCTTGGGTTTGCTGGAATATGGGAAGGGCGACAACCCGAGGTACACCCCTACGTGGCCCGTGGCTGAAACGTAAGCGACTATGTATCGTCCTTTGGAATGGAGTGTATTATATTTAAGGATTATACAGGTCACTTAATAATTATCTCCATATAATAAATATGACACTAATAAATAATTTAGCTGATAGAACGAGGTTTTCTGTGTGTGCAGTACAAACTTAGTGGGTACAATCCTGGGCAAATGTTCCAGAGCTGTGCGCATATTTATTTTTACTCTGAAAGTGCTGTTTTTCTCAGAATTATTTTTCACCAACAAAATTAAGTTGACAGTGAAGAAACCAAACTGCGACTAACAGTCCCCAAGCCATGGCAGCATAAATAACAGTGGGAATATACGTGATTGGTATGATTTTACTATGAATAAATTTGGTAAATTAGACGCCACGCCAGTGGCTGGTCTGTATTCGTAGCAGAGAGCTCTCTGTATAGTGAAGAAAATATGGGAATATTCATAGAGTAAGAATGTCAAAATATGTAATCCACATAAACATATTTATCATCACTACACATGTACTCTGAGACTTCTTAAAACTGACAACATAGATATCAAATTTTAACTAAGTATCTATTCTAGTACAGAAACTGTTCAAACTCGTATGCTGCTGAAAGGGGCCCTTTTATCAGCAAATATCAACTTCAGGTATTAGTCGTTAGATATACGCAAAATGACCTGGTGCCTACACTGGGCGTCTGTATTCACACGAACGCAGCAGCTACCTTGGCGAGCTAGCAGTTTCTTTAGCACTTTCTCTTACTTTCTGAAAGAGTGGTATTAAAACTATAGGATTTCAGGACACTATTCCACCTACCTATTACTTATTTACCAAATGAGATACAACTTAGTTATTAGATCGAGAAATGCAAGTTTCGGATATGCATCCGTTTCTATTTAATGTAACATCAACGCACAGATAATCAACAATTTGCTGCTAACGAGGACGCACGCTCTCGTCGCGATAGTGTGGTGCATTTGAAGCCTACGTTCTTTTCGAAGGATCGACACGGTCGCACTACAGGCTTGCCAGTATGAAATTAACGACTGCTTGCTGCGCCTCCATCCACCTACCTGACAAATATCTTAGTATACAACACGAAATCCAATTCAAAATTGAAGGTGGAGGGGGGAGAAATGAAAGGAAAAAGATTACTGATGTCACTGCACCGGGACATTGCGTGGAATCAGCGGCAACGCGTGAAAATGTGCGCCCGACCGGGATTCAAACCCGGACAGACACCATATCCATGATTCGTGAAGACGACGGTTCAATCCCGCGTCCGGCCATCCTGATTTAGGTTTTCCGTGATTTCCCTAAATCGCTCCAGGCAAATGCCGGGATGGTTCCTTTGAAAGGGCGCGGCCGACTTCCTTCCCCGTCCTTCCCTAATCCGATGAGACCGATGACCTCGCTGTCTGGTCTTCTTCCCCAAAAACAACCCACCAAATCCATATAAGTATTTAGTTCTGACAATACCGGCCATGACCTTTTATTGTGCGGATGCACACATATTCCCCGAACTCTTACGCGACATGGTAAGAATGTCTTTCACGAGTGAAGAGTGTGTTGGGGTGGGACACTACGAATGTAGTGTGTCTGTAAGGTGTCAGGCAAATCCAACACCTTCCATGAAAACCCTGACATGATAAGCAAATCCAGTAGTATGTCGCATAGCTCCGAATAAATCGTGACATTAAATTAACCAAAGTAATACGAGTGAGCAAATGGAATACCACAGACTAACACAAGAATGCCTAAATGCATGTCATACCTTCCCACCGTGAGACAGACGCAGTTCCGAGGGGAGAAACGAGAACAGAAGCCGAGAGCAGAACCGTGTTAAGCTGGAAGGCCCTACGATAAGGGACGGACACCCACGTCGCCAGCTAACCGCTAGGACCACCCCAGAGCCCATGTTAAAAGCTAGAGCCCTCCAGAAGAACAGTATAGATCTTACGATAACACTAAAAGGGCCACCCCAGTCGCAAGTTTTAGCGTGAGACTTTTTCGCGTCTGTTACGTTGCAAACTTTAAAAACATTGCTCCACCACGAAAAGTATAACGTTTCTCATTGGCTAGACAGAATTTTTGGTAGGCGGAGCTTAAGGTTAACATTGAGACCCTGATTGGTCAGATGAAATAACAGCCAGATAGTTTTTCTTAAACCAACTTCGGTAAATTGTAGTAAGGAGAAGTTAGAGAGAGTTGCTTCCGAGACGGCGAGGTGAGCAGAGCTGTGCTGTCCGCCGCCCCCTGACGAACACCGACAAGGTAATGAACGCACACGATGCCGCATAACAGCTCATAAAGCTTCACTCAGAACTGCAGAAGTCTCATCTGTTACACCCCCTTTTTTGCGTAATACTAGTGTCGATCGTCAATTAAAGCTCATGGTGTTCACATTTGCCACTTGAAGTAAAAATCTGAAACACGATGATTTTTCTGTTATATAATTATTGAGAAGCCACTGTAATTTACGACAAGTTAGATAAGTAATTAAAGATAATTGAGGGTCACTGTAGACCATTTTGATAGTTTTCTCTTTTGTGAAACTTAATTTAAACCTAGATTATAGATGTGATATGGCATAGGTCATCCTTCGATCCATTGTAGAACTTGGAAACCCATTCAGGGAATATTCGTTCACATTTTTGTTGAACGCAGTTGGTTTTTTCCATCCTATATTAAAACATTTCCTTTTATCAGTAGTGCAATTTATAAACAATGTTTTGTGAGTAGAATAAAATTTCCAATGGTAAACTTAACTGCTTTATCGACGTTATTTTACCAGCTAACTAAAAACAGGAAAGCCTTGAACCCCTTCCACTAAATTTAGTTAGTATTAAGGTTCTTTTACAGGGAGTGCAGTGGAGCTGACGCAGAAATCATTAAGTATTTGGTTATATCATCGCTAGTCTCACTGAACTCTTCTGAACTCTACATGTCATGTGTGGTCTGGCGTCTCCTTACCAGCAACAGGTCCCAGGTTCAAACTATTCAATTCCCAAAAAGACACGCTCAGAGCGTAGTTGCGCGAAAGTGGTAGGGAGACACGATATATAACAAACAGACACCACGCAGAATGTTAGATGTGGACATACAAGGTGAGAATCTGGGTCTCGCGGGAGGCGTGCGAGAGATAGTCCCTGCAGTCGCACTATCCTCTTTGCCCTCGGTGGCTCAGATGAATAGAACGTCTGCCATGTAAGTAGGAGATCCCGGGTTCGAGTCTCTGTTGGGGCACACTTTTTCACCTGTCCCCGTTGATATATATCAACGCCCGTCAGCAGCTAAAGGTATTAATTTAATTCTAATTTCCTTCTAGACGGCTGCAGGTCATCAATGGTGTCTGTTCTTTCGGACATGTTCGAATAACAGACAACATATCCATATATGAATAGCAATTAGTCTTCTAAGGTTGACAACCGTCTCCTAGAAACGTCTCTCGTACAGTTATAACACTGAGAGTCCATGTTTTCGTCTGCTTCCACAGCCCCATCTTTGATGATGCAGCGTATCTGTAAACATTACTTTGAAGGGTGATTGATCAACCAATCAGGCCGCTAGGAGGTTAGATTCGAATCCGCGTGGCCCTCGTGTATGTGGGCAAAGCAAACTTACTCTTTGTTCCCTCGTTCTTCCTTCCTCACTGCACTTACAGTTGGGGACGCTGTATACATCGCTACATACGTCTATGTCTTAGCAACAGATCAGACATGTTGTCTTGTGACTGAAATGAGACGAACATTACACAAATGTAGCTTCCAGGAATTTTGGTAAGAATGTAGCATGCTTGTAGTGCGTTGGCGTGATTATATTTTATACAGTTTTTCAAACGCTGTTGTGTATCCATGTGTGTAAGGGTAGTTTTCTATTTCGTCATCGAGTCTTTGCCAGAATATGCTACAAACAGTAATTATCTTGCACTGAGTCGTCCTCAGGTGCAGATCGAATTTCATGTTACTTTCTCACTCGCTTAATAATGACAGGTATCTGGAAGAATAATAGCCGGCCACGGTGGCAGAGCGGTTCTAGGCGCTTCAGTCCGGAGCCGCGCGACTGCTACGGTCGCAGGTTCGAATCCTGCTTCAGGCATGGATGTGTGTGATGTCCTTAGGTTAGTTAGGTTTAAGTAGTTCTAAGCTCTAGGGGACTGATGACTTCAGACGTTAAGTCCCACAGTGCTCAGAGCCATTTGATTTGAAAGCACAATGAGTTCTTTCCTGCTCCTGTGAATGTGTTCCAAGATGGCCGCCGAGTAAGTAACGCCAGAAACTATTTCCAGAAAGGTAAGAGGTTTAGACAGGAATATAATTTAGTTTAACACCGACAACAAATTAAATACGTGCATTAGCGTATCGTTTAGTCTTGCCGTAAAGGGTTTCACTTTTGTTTTCGCATTTTTTCAGAAAACACGAAAGGATCGTAACTTCGCGAAGTCGCGTTTAGGCTTCAATTTTGTAAACGTGTTTGTTTCTTGTTTCACGGTAATTTGACTGGTTTCTCGGTAACAAATAAGTAAACTACCGTAAATAGCGTATAACGTCATTGTTTTAATACAGATTTCAGAAAAACAGCGTAACTTTATATCAGGAACTTGCTTATATACATTTGTCTATAGGCCTAATTCTCGTAACGTTTTTGGAGAATCAAACTTAATGTATCTCGCTTAATTGTCCTTTTTTCATTCCATCGAGTGAAATATATAATAAATAGCGTATACCTTCATTGTTAAAATACAGATCTCAGAAAAACAACGGAATTTTAAATCAGAAACTTGCTTATATACATTTGTGAATAGGCTTCATTCTTGTAACGTCTTTTTTTATTTTCGGTAATTTAGTTGATTTATTCTAGTTAAAGTATTATTTTTGCCATGAGTGAGAAGTGCCTGAATTGCCGTAGAATTGTTAGTGGTGTGATGGATGCAGTAGTTTTTTTCATTTTGGGGACTGCAGTGGCGTGGGTGTCGGGAAAGTGGATCAGGCTCATCAGTGGTTATGTAGGATTTGCAGCAGAGATAGGAAGATAGTGGAACAGGAGGGGAAAATTGCTGCCCTTCAGGCTGAGCTAGATCAGGCTAGGGAAGATCTGGACAGGTTAAGGAGGGAGAAGGGCAAAGAGAGGTGGGAAGTGGCAACAGGTAACTGAAGGAACGGGCCTAGAACTAAGTCTGACAGTTTTGTGGTGAATGTCAAAAATAAATTTGACCTGTTGCTTCAGTTAGAAACTGATCAGCCTCAAGCAGAGGTAGGTGTAGACAGGACACAACAAACTTTCAATAGTAAATTGAAAAAGAATGTAGGAAAGTCATTGAAAAGGAAGAAAGTCTTGTTGTTAGGCAGTTCTCATGCCAGAGGTGTAGGCCAACTTCTGCAGGAGGAATTAGGACCAGAATATCAGGTCACAATTTTTTTCAAACTAAGTGCTAGTCTGGATCATGTGACAGAGGATTTAGGTTCACTCCGTAAAGGATTTACCAGGGAAGACACCGTGGTTATTGTGGGAGAGCCAGGGAACAGTATCGACAGAGATCCTGGGTACAGTATAGAGTGTGACCTGGTAAAGACTGCGTCGGCATCGAGACACACCAATGTTGAATTTGTATTTGTCCTGAGACGCCATGACCGGCCTCATTTGAACTCTTCTGTTGGGAGAGTTAATTTGGAGTTAGAACGGCTGCTTGGGTCGGGTGCGGGGGCTCATATTGGTGTGATTCTCTCAGCAGGTGGGACTATACCAGGCACGGCCTACATCTCAACAGGAAAGGGAAGGGTAAACTGCCTGGGGTAATAGTAGGAAATTTAAGGGGAGGAGGCACTGCCATGAATAGTAAAATACCAGTGGTTACAGGTGTTGGAGCAGCACCTTTTTTAGGGTAGGCAAGACAGAAAGATGTCAAGTTCTACGAGAGGTCAGGATTGAAACAAATCTTCAGTTTAGGAAAGAAATTAAACACCACAATTCTAGCACATTGGATCACCAATCACAACTGTCAATTATAAATTTTCACCAATCACCAGAAATTTTATCTCCACCAAGTTGTATCTCAGTCCTAGGTAATTGCATTGATGAATTAAAGTCACCCAACCCAGTTGACATAATCTGCCTCTCTGAACAACATGTGACCACTGGTATAGGAACTAGGCCTAAGCACAATGAGAAACTCAGACAGGAGAGTACTGCAAATGTTAGAATAAGGAAAGGTTCTCATAAAAGTATAATTAAAAATAATGTAAGTATATTTCATCAAAATATTGGGAGTTTAAAGAATGAAATAGATGAGCTTCTGGTTTGTTTAGAAGATTTAGAAGCTGAGGATGAAATAGATATACTATGCCTGTCTGAGCATCACGTTGTTACTGATATGGATAAGGTAAATGTAAGTGGATATAAGCTATCTGCACATGTAATTAGAGAAAATATGGAGAAAGGAGGAGTTGCCATATATGTCAAAAGTTATCATTGTGCAAAAAGTATAGAAACAAAAGAGTTTTGTGTAGAGAAACATACAGAAGCATGTGCCTGTGAGCTTAAATTAAATAAAGGCACATTTATAACTGTAACTGTATATTGGTCCCCATCGGGAAATTTTCATCCACTTCTGAAAAATTTGGACTCCTTGTTGTGCTATCTGTCAGACAGGGGGAAGCAAATTATTATTTGTGGGGACTTCAATGTAGATTCTCTGAAAGAGGGTAATAGGAAAAATGACCTTGAAGTATTACTCGGTTCTTTCAATTTGACACCCGTTATTGATTTTCCTACTCGGGTGGTAAAGGATAGCAGCTCACTGACAGATAACTTCTTTATAGACCAAGATAAGTTTAACCAGATAAATGCTCAGCCTATTGAGAATGGTCCTTCTGATCATGGTGCACAGCTAACTACAATATATGGCATAGCTCCATTCAGCAGTACTAAGTAGTACGTTCAGTCATAAACATCTTAGTAAATTAGCTTACTACGCCTATTTTCACTCATTGCTTGCATATGGCATATTTTGGGGTAATTCATCACTGAGGAATAAAGTATTTATTGCACAAAAGCGTGTAATCAGAATAATAGCTGGAGTCCACCCAAGATCATCCTGCAGACATTTATTTAAGGATCTAGGGATATTCACAGTAGTTTCTCAGTATATATACTCTCTTATGAAATTTGTTATTAACAACCAAACCCAATTCAAAAGTAATAGCAGTGTGCATAACTACGATACTAGGAGAAAGGATAATCTTCACTATTCAAGATTAAATCTAACTTTGGCACAGAAAGGGGTGAATTATACTGCCACTAAAGTCTTTGGTCACTTACCAAATAGTATCAAAATTCTGACACATAACCAACAAGTATTTAAGAAGAAATTAAAAGAATTTCTGAATGACAACTCCTTCTACTCCATAGAGGAATTTTTAGATATAAATGAAGAAGAAAAAAAGTTGTTATATAAACTTAATTATGTTGTTAAATTAACTTAATTATGTCATGTATTGGAAAATTTGACTCGTTCCACATCATTACGAAATATCGTATTCATGATCCATGGAACTAGTATTAATCTAATCTAATCTCTAATCTGTCCGGGATTTTCCATGTTTATTTTGAATAATAATTGAAATTAACTTAAAATCTCTGTTGCGTTATTGTCTCCTGAAATCGAATTCATTTGGGCCAGGGACATATGCCTTTGCTCTGATTGATAGCAGGTGAGAGCGTAACTTAATAAACTATCTACATTCAGCGAAATTCAGCATTCACTAGAAATTGCCGTCACCAGACGAAATATCTACTACATTTATAGACCATTTTCAGGCCAATTACGGTAAGTGGCAAATTCCAGAGGACTTCTATACACATGTCGCAACCATGAGGATATCGAGACATGACATTTCAGCAATTAATTTTTTGTTATTAGTCATTAGGTCTTACAAAAGAGAATTCCATCTGCATGTGTTCTATAAGAAAAGAAGCAATCGCCCTTACACGCTGTATTTGGACAGTTGAAACACTTGTATATGATATTGTTTTACCTTAAACGCAAGGTAAAAGCACCAATACGCACTGTCCATTCATATCAATGTGACCACCTGCCAGAAGCCTTAATAACCATTTTTCGCAGACCGGACTGGTGCGAGACATGCACGAGGAGAGAGAGTGAGATTCTGGAAGGTTGCGGCAGGGATGTGCTGCCTTGCCGATTCCATCGCCGTGTCCTGCTGCGAGGGTTTTCCTGTTGAAGACCTACGGCGCTAACAGCCGAATCATTGTGGTCCCTCAGATCCTCGACTGTGTTTGAACGCGAGGGGTCTGGTGCCCAGGAGAGAACAGCAAACTCAACCTGTTGCTCTTCGAACGACGCACATACACTGAGAGCTGTGTGACATGTTGCATTGTCCTGCTGGTAGATACCATTGTGTCACTGAAATGCAAACTGCATGAAGGGATAGACGTGATGCCCAAGGATAGAGGCATACTTGTGTTGATCCACAGTCCCTTCAAGAAGGACGAGCTTACCCAGGGAATGCCACGATAACATTCCCCAAGCCATAATGCTCCCACCTCCAGTATGGACCCATTCGTCGATTGCTGTAGGGAATTTGCTTTTAGACGTTTCCCGCCGGTACAGCATAAAACGTGATCCTTATGAAAAGGTCAAATGTCACCACTCAGTGGACTTCCAGATGCAGTGATGGAGTATAAATTCGAGCATTCATTGCCGATGAATAGCATATCGAGGAGACACTGTTGGTAGCCCCTTGGCTCATCTGCGGGGGGAGCTGCCGAACACTTGCACGTTTATTCGCCCATACACATCTCCACAGCCGTCGTTCACCTCTGTCAGTGCCCGCATCTCGTGGTCGTGCGGTAGCGTTCTCGCTTCCCACACCCGGGTTCCCGGGTTCGATTCCCGGCGGGGTCAGGGATTTTCTCTGCCTCGTGATGGCTGGGTGTTGTGTGATGTCCTTAGGTTAGTTAGGTTTAAGTAGTTCTAAGTTCTAGGGGACTGATGACCATAGATGTTAAGTCCCATAGTGCTCAGAGCCATTTGAACCTCTGTCAGCTGTGGCCCGTGGTGCATCACAGTTGTCTCGGTGCGGGTTTTAGATAGCACCATTTTGCCATGCACCGTATACTTTAACCACGTCGCCACGGGAACTGCTTTGAAACTTAGCCGTTTCGGAAATGCTTCTACCCTTGGCCCGAAAGCCAACGATCCTGCCGTTCTGAACTTCAGATAAATCAGTCCGTTTCCGCGTTACGACGACGATCGAACTTCTTCCGCGTCCACGCTACACATACCCTCCGCTGCCAGTGCTGCCACCTGCCACTTGTGAATAGTTATCTACCTTTGACGTGGAAGATGGTGGGTGGTCTCATTAACGTGCCTGGTCTATGCATATTCCGTTATGCTACGAAAGTTCTCTCACTAACACTTATTTCACAACAGTAGTCAGATCGCGTTGTTGTTCACTCTTGAGTGAAACTGTGTGGTAAGAGGAATATTTTCAGAGCATTAGTACCGGAGTCATGACTTGTGTGCATTCTTGAGTATCTAAAAACCGTTACGAACGTAGTCGTTCAAGGTCTGTTGAAGGAAGTCTTACTTCTACAGATATTACATACTTGCATACAAAATTGTTTATTTAAGCAGCCATTGGCTAATTTCGGCTGTGTAGCCATTTTCAAAAAGGCCAAGTCTGAATATACTGTATGTAATATGACATTCAACGAGCAGGTTATCCAGTCAAACAACGTAGTTCTCTTAACCTTCTTATATACAGGAGACACCTGCTGTTTTTTTTTTTTTTTTTTCAGTCGCTTTGGACTTTGAGTTGGGCGAGAGATTCGCGATAAAGGGAAGCTAAGTAAGGGTCCAATGTCGTAGAGTACCCTTTGCTAAACCGAATTAGTATTCCATCAGTACGTGGTGCCTTATTTGGTTTCAACTATTTCGGTTGTTTACCTGAGACAAGGACGCCTATTATTATGTAGTCCATACAGGAGTCAGTGCGCTAATCAAACGACCGGTAAAATATATTGGCGACGCAATTAATCAGGCTTTCCAAATTGTAGAAGAGACATTACAGAAGTACGCAGTTGCGATTCTTATTGATATTGCTGGCGTCTTTGACAATCTTTGGTGGGCAGCAATGTTTGCACGATTTCGAGAACTATTGACACCCGGTCCACGTACAATAGTCTTCCACGCTGTTGTAGGAACAGAGTGGCTGTGTGGCAAGAGGGCATAAGCAAGGTTGTAAAAAGGATTACCAAAGAATGTCCACAAGGTTCTATTTGCGGACCCATCTTCTGAGATGTCACAATTGAATTACTCTTGAATTTAATCGAGTGAGGTGAACATTGAACGTTAAGACTGGATCGTTGCGTGCGCTAAAGACATGTTAGTTGTGATCTCAGCCAACACAAGAGCAGTTATAGAAAACAAGGCCAGTGGTATGATACAAACAATACAACAGTGATGCAACCAAAACAAATTATCCATAGGAGCACAAATAACATCATGCCTAACGCATAAAGGATCACTACATTGACACCGGGAAATCAACTATATGTTAACACAAACATAAGACGCGAAGTAGTAACTAGATACATTGGGATACACGTTGACGGATGACACAGTTTCAACGGACACATATGTTTTGTCACAAGCAAAGCTGAAAGTATACTTCACGAACTAGCGACCCATACACATAAGAATGTACCAGTGTACACTTTTCGAGACGGTATCGAGCTTTGCAGCTAGTAGATGTACACATACACTAGCTCTAGTCATGAACAGGATGACTCTTAGGTGGCGACAGACGAGTGTGCTACTTAGACTACCTCGCGTATTCGGCACCACATCAGTCGATTCTCTGTACAGCTGACAGTGCGGTTCGTCCGAGGAGCAAACGACTCTTCTCGCTACGAGTGTACATTTCCCGTAGTCGCGTTTGAAGTTGGACGAAAATGGTATGTGATAGCATAATGACGATAGGGACCCACGACGGTGCCCTGTTCTCGGTGTGTGTGCGTACTGCGAAGCGGGAGATTTGAAAGTAAACCGATTTTCTAACTTAATTTATATCCAAAGCTGCAACAGAAATTGTAAAACACCTTAGTCCATTTCAGAACGGCTCTATAGCAAAGATTGACCAACAGCATGTAAGGTATGTAACTTACTTTCATAATCGTATTATAGCACAGGAGGTGGCATGTATTTGTGTCAGCAATATGGGAAGTATCTTGCTGTGTCGACAATGGCCGGCCGAAGTGGCCGTGCGGTTAAAGGCGCTGCAGTCTGGAACCGCAAGACCGCTACGGTCGCAGGTTCGAATCCTGCCTCGGGCATGGATGTTTGTGATGTCCTTAGGTTAGTTAGGTTTAAGTAGTTCTAAGTTCTAGGGGACTAATGACCTCAGCAGTTGAGTCCCATAGTGCTCAGAGCCATTTGAACCATTTGTCGACAATGCGGGAGTATACAGTTGCAACTAACGCTGGGCGCCAGCCTCATTTCTATTCGAGTTCTTTCGTGTGAACTTTCGCCGACTGTTTTTTTGGCCTGGAACACTGTTCGTTTCATGTTAGAACCATTCTTTGTAGAGTTCTCCTTGTAGATAATTATGGGAAACTTGCTTTTATCTTAAGCAGTTGTTTAGTGATATATGATATGGAACTATGTGAAGAAGAAGTGTTAATAAACATCACAAGTCCAGTGTTATCAAAATGTTCTTGTTGTTCATCAACTAAAATGGTTCAAATGGCTCTGAGCGCTATGGGACTTAACATCTATGGTCATCAGTCCCCTATAACTTAGAACTACTTAAACCTAACTAACCTAAGGACAGCACACAACACCCAGTCATCACGAGGCAGAGAAAATCCCTGACCCCGCCGGGAATCGAACCCGGGAACCCGGGCGTGTTCATCAACTGATGCGGCATCAGATTCAAGCGATAGATACCATAAATCATCTTTCCGTGCCAGACCCTCACCGAAGTCTACGTATTTAGAACGAGAAGCGGTTTCAGTGTTCTCTGCTTAAATTGTAGTATAACTATCACGTGAAACAATGGCAACGGTTTACAGACTTTCCGTGCAAAATAATCTGATTCGCATATAAGGAAATATCAGAATCGAATAAACTGAAAGCAACAGATGCATGTGTAGGGCGACCAAATTTCTACGTTCCTGTATCAGACAGAAATAAACAGGAAAAAAGTCTTGGAGGAGCGCTGTCCATTCCATGCAAACTTAACGTTTGACATTATAACCATCTTAAAAAGTTTTGTTGTTAAGTATCAAACTGCCATTTTAAGGTAAAGTACGATAAGAGATTAAAGACATACTTGAAAGAAGGAAGTGAGATACGAGGTCGCTAGAACGGAGCATAATTTTCGATGAAAAAGGAAAGATGTGTTTTTCAATAGAACTGACGTGGCACTTTTCTTAACCGATTTAGGGAGAGTACCGTACCAGGATGGCCGGACATGGATTAGAGCTATCGCTCTCTCGTGTGAAAACTACTGCGTCCACCCTCTCGGCAGCTCTAGTTAAGCTCAGCTAGAACTTTCGAAGCAGTCCAGTAGATGCGGAATCTCCATTACTAACTGAGTTTCAATCCCAGTGAAAGACTCAAAAGTAACATCAAGCAGTGCGCTGTACAGTGGAAAGTGGCATATAAATGAGGCTGTAGAGGCAGATTAACGGGTTAGCCTGTATCTTAGTCGCTAGAGTCACCCGTAGATTTCCTGTATCCCGTATAGCAGTTTCTAAACAGACGTTTTGGTGGCTGATGTGTCACTTACGATTTCCGACTGAACGATACAGAAATCGTGTGAGGTCGACGTAAGTAACTAACATGAAATCGGTAGCTCTTCTCTTGTGGTTGGTAGGAGAGCCAACTCCGTGTTACTAGAGACGGCCGAAATGCACGCGTTTTAGCTCACGCAGGCTGGCGTGAGGTCTGGAACAGGACGAGGTAATTAGAATTTAGAAAAACGGACGTAGCTGGTGGCGTACTTAACTTTAATCCATTAATGATGAACGTCGGTCTTGACGGTACATGATTCACAATATTAATAGTAACTGATAATGGCGCCTTGCTAGGTCGTAGCAAATGACGTAGCTGAAGGCTATGCCTAACTATCGTCTCGGCAAATGAGAACGTAAGTAGGCAGTGAACCATCGCTAGCAAGGTCGGCTGTACAACTAGGGCGAGAGCTAGGAAGTCTCTCTAGACCTGCCGTGTGGCGGCGCTCGGTCTGCAATCACTGATAGTGGCGACACGCGGGTCCAACGTATACTAACAGACCGCGGCCGACCCCATGTTGACGTATGCGACGAGGTGGGGAGCCTAGCAACAGGCGAGGCTGTGCCACCCGCACCCTGCCATTCGGACCGCGGGGAGCTAGGAAACGCCTGAAAACCTGCTCCAAGGTGCACGCCAACATGAAGTGTATGCGCCCGCAGAGAGACAGGAGGGGCCGAAGGGTCGACCTCCATCGGGCCGGGGCACCCGACGGGCGAAGACGACATATGGTCCGGAGGGGGCAAGAGTTCCATGTCGGAGGACAACTGGTCACGGGAAGCGATCGGCGGCGCGTGACCCAGGGAGGCGCCCGGCGGTTGCAGCGACGCGTCCACTGCGGGCGTCGCCGGCGGGAGAACAGGCGGCGGCGGTGGCGCGTCACCATGGGGCAAAAGGGAAGGCAGCGTCGGTAACACCTGGGGCTGAGGCGAGCCAGTAGATGGGTCCCCGGGGCGCTGACCGGACGGCACCGTCGCGGAAGCAGACGGCGAGCGGCCGAGCCCGTGCGACGACAGAGGCGCAGTTGGTTCAGATGCCGGCGCACCTCACCAGAAGCCCCCAAAACCAGATACATAGCGCGGCCGAGGCAGCGAAGAATGCGCCCTTCAAGCCAACGCCGTGAACCTCGATAGTGGCGGTAGGAGACAACGTCGCCTGGGGCAAAAGCAGGTGTCTGCCGCTGCACAGGCACCTGATGCGGCTGATGTAGCAAAGACATCAAGGTTCGATGATGACGACCGTGGAGCAACTCAGCCGGCGAGCGACCATCTCGGGGCTGAGAGTGATACGAGGACAAAAAGAGCAATAACGCGTCCTCCCGAGAATGCGACTCTTTCAACTTCAACATCTGTGACTTGAACGTCCTGACCAATCGTTCAGCGGCACCGTTTGACTGTGGCGAAAACGGCGCGGACATCAGATGTTGAATACCACTGGCCTTGCAGAAGGACTGAAATTCTGTGGACATGAATTGTAAGCCATTGTCAGAAGCAATAGTCTGTGGAAGACCTCCAATGCAAAAGATAGCAGACAACGCTTGGATGGTGGCAGACGATGTCGTGGAAGACATCCAGACCACAAAAGGAAAATTAGTGAATGAATCTATCACTACCAACCATCGAGCATTCCAGAATGGACCAGCAAAATCGATGTGTAAGCGTTGCCAAGGGGAAGTGGCTTTTGGCCACGCAAAGAATTTCCGTGGTGGTGCTGATTGTTGTTTGGCACACACCATGCAAGAAGAGCACATATTCGTAATCGCGGCATCGATTCCGAACCAAGTACAGTGCTGACGAGCAAGTTATTTCGTTCTCACTATACCCCAATGTCCTTGGTGGAGAAGCTGTAAGACACAGGACTGTAACGAACATGGGACCACGACCCTGGACTGATCAGTATCACAACGCAACAGAAAAACACCACGTCGAACGAAAAGCCTCTCCTTGTGAGCAAAAAATCGGCTAACCAACGGGTCCCCGATCCGTGACTTTGACAAGGGCCATTGCGTAGCAACAAAACGCTGAACGGTAGCAAGGACTGGGTCGGCAGCTGTGGCTGTAGCTACACTACAAAAATCAGTCGGAAACGATTCGACTACGTCACCGGTTTCCGAATCAATGAACATGTAAGCAAGTTCGGAGGAATCGAATGCTCTATCCTCAGCAACAGGCAAACGGGGCAACGCATCTGAGTTTCCGTGCTTAGCAGTGGACCGATACAAGATATCGTAGCGGTACTGTGAAAGGAAAATAGACCAGCGAATGAATTTCTGCGCAGTGCATGGAGGTACAGGCTTGTTCGGATGAAAAAGCTATGTCAAAGGTTTGTGGTCTGTGATGATGGTAAAGTGACGACCATACAAGAAATCATGAAACTTTGTAACACTAAATACGAGAGCCAATGCTTCTTTCTCGATCTGTGAATAATTTCTTTGCGCAGACGAGAGCAATTTGGACGCAAAGGCAATAGGGCGATCGTGCGATCCATCTTTGTGCGCAAGCACAGCACCGATCCCGAAATCCGATGCATCCACCATAAAGAAAAGGGGCTTCTGGGAATCGAATGGCGTAAGGCAAGTACTGGAAAGCAACGCCGATTTCAACTGGCGAAAGGCACGTTCGCATTCCGTCGTCCAGACCTTTACGGCGTAAGCGATGAAGCGGAGCTGAAATGGAAGAGGCATGTGGCACAAATCTGTTATAGTAATTTATTTTTCCCAGCACACTCTGTAGCTGCTTCAAATTCTGCGGCGAAGACAAGTCTTGTATGGCACGGAGGTGCGTGGGACTGGGATGTATGCCTTGGGCATTGAGTACATGTCCCAGGTATGGCAAGTCACTAGCAATAACACACATTTGTCCTTCCGTAAGCGAAGACCATTTTGTCGCAAGACCTGAAATAATGTTCTGAGATTGGCTAAATGTTCTTCTTCCGTCTTTCCGGAGATCACAATATCGTCCAGATAGTTTGCTGGAGTAGGGACCGAAGCACAAACAGACTGTAGAAATTGCTGAAATAATGCAGGGGCGGAGGCACACCCGAATGGCAGTCGTTTGAATTGATACAAACCATGATGCGTGTTAACCACCAAAACGTGCTGGGATTCTTTGTCTACCGGTATTTGCAAGTACGCATCTGCTAGGGCCAACTTCGAAAAATATTTGCCCGGCACAGTTTGTCAAAAAGATCTTCCAGGCGGGGTAAAGGAGAAGATGCAATCACTAGTTGTGGATTCACTGTTGCCTTGAAGTCCACACAAAGTCTCAATTTTCCGGAATGTTTTGGCAAAATTACTAAGGGTGATGCCCAGAGAGAAGCCTGCACATGTTCAATTACACCTTGTGATTCCAAATCGTGTAATGTTTTTGCGACCTCATCACGCAATGCGTGGGGAACATTGCGCACTCTGGAAATTTTCGGTTGCGCGTTTACTTTCAATTCCAAATGTGCTTTATAGTTCTTAGCGCAACCAAGGCCCGGTTCAAAAATGTCTGCAAATTCGTCACATAGACGAGAAACACTGTCGGAAGGCACAGTCTGGTTCACTGATAGGACCTGATTTACTATAGACAAGTTAAACAACTGAAATAAATCTAAACCAAACAAGTTCACTGCAGAAGAAGAACGAAGGACGTAAAATGACACAAGTTTTGTTTGTCCTTTGAATGTTGCAAGAAGGCTGCACTGCCCTAACACAGGGATCTCTTGACCTGAATAACTAGTTAACTTAACATTTGCGGCACGCAATGGAGGTGTGCCCAGCAGTTTGTAAGTGTCTTGATTGATCAGTGAAGCTGCAGCCTCGGTAACGAGCTGGAATGGTATCACTTTGCCGTTAATGTCCAAGTCCACAATACGTTTATTGTCCTGCTGACGACAAGAGCGACTGTCTCGTGCAACGTGAACTGACACTGGTACAAAATCACTTGCGACTTGACGGGAGTTCTGGCGACGTCGACGCACACTATTTGTGGGACGAACACAGTCACTGTTAGAGAGAGTGGCACTGGGCGGAGTGGAATGAACGACATGAATATCCATGGGCGAAGTTTCGCGAGCCTGAGTATCCTTGGTTCGATTCCGATTCCGGCGCGAAGCAAACGGCCTGGAATGGTTTTGAGCTTCCGATCTGAGCTTTTTCTGGCAAACACTCTGAACATGTCCTTTTCTATTACAATAAAAGCAAATAGCTTGGCGTGACGGGCAATTCTCACGCGAATGTCTAGTAGCGCACCGCGGGCAGGATTTGAGCACTGCATTTGCTTGCCGGCGCGGCACACGTGGCTAAGAGCCTGGCGGCAGCGGCGCGGCCGCGCGCGAGGGCTGGTTAGGCTAGGCGCAAATTGAGCAGCGTATAGCACGTGTGACATGACAAGACACTACAGCGCGACACGCACGTGCCGCACGGGTCGCGCGGGTCCAGCACATATTGCGACGTGTACACCTTACTTCGCACGCGCCAACTGGCGACGCTCTGCGCTGACTGAACCGAAGTGCGCGCAACCTCTTATCTTTCTCAAACGACTTTACAGAAACTATTATCTGAAAATATATGATGTTTGCCTTACTTGTAGCGTTATATGTCAGCTTCGTGACGAAGTGCTGATCACCTCGCTAATGACCTTTCTTATTGTGATGTACACATTTTAGTAAGATACTACGCAAAACTCAAACAGTTTGCAACGAAAATTAGGGGTCGCTATGATTTTGCGTTTGGTGTGTATTACACCATATGTTGCTGCGTATGAAATTTAGCTAACATGCTGAATTTTTGTTTAGACTTGGGAGGAGATCTCTATCTGCCTCCGATCTCGAGAAAAAGGATCCCATGTAGCGCGCTCACATCCGATCTCACGCCCGCGAGAATGAAATACTCGCAACATCTCTCGTATCTCCTAAACCGCTCGAGACATCGAAACAAAAGTTTGGCGAATGATAGCACACAAGGAGGAGAGTGTTTTCCCAATTATTAAACACACGGAACTTTCTTATCTATGGCGATATATCACTACTTATACTTCTTTTTTTATTTATTTCACTCCAGTGACTAATTTTTTAAGAATTATCGACAGCTAGCGAAACAAGAGCTTCCTAGTACGAAACTAAACATGAAATTTCTTCTTTTATGTTACTGCAGACCGATACTATGAGGTTTTTCGTAAGCTATTGAACTCTGTGATTGCCAGTTACTTGTTTAATGAGGCCCTCCGTTTCGGAATTCTGTCTCAATAGCTGCTGTGAGATGAGTTGGGCTAATTACATTGTGAAAAAGGAAGTACAATTAAACCAGTCACCAAGAGAAATGTGGCCTTTACTCATAAATGGTGATGCTTCTTCCGCGCGACCGCTACAGTCGCAGGTTCGAATCCTGCCTCGGGCATGGATGTGTGTGATGTCCTTAGGTCAGTTCGGTTTAAGTAGTTCTAAGTTCTAGGGGACTGATGACCTCAGATGTTAAGTCCCATAGTGCTCAGAGCCATTTGAAACATTTTTGATGATTCTCTTAATGAGAAAAGGTTAACAACTCACACAAAAACAGATTGGCAATTCTGTTGGAATTTGGTGGAATCCCCGTAACCCATCGTATTTTTAACACTGAGCGACTGGAATAGAAATTTACCAAAGGATTTTATTCCTTCTCTTGATCTGAGCAGTATTAAAATAATGACAAGCGTTCCTTCAGGCGCAATGATAGGCACATGCCAGATACTGTTTACTCACCTAGGGCTTGCCAAACTGACAATGCGTGATCGCAAATAAAACAGTTGTTATTGAGAAAAATAAACAATTGGTCTGTCGCGCAACACAATGGTCAGTGTATTGTCGGCAGCGAAGGATAATGCGCCCGACAGGAATGCACAAGCTAGCCATGTGTGCCTTGTGAGATGGCAATAAAATTTAGTACACAGTAAGGCAAAATTTATCGTATTGGCAATACTACCACTGCTGATATGCGCCGTTCCGATGTGAGCATATGGCCGGGCTACTTTTCCGCTCCCCGCCTCAAATGGTTCAAATGGTTCTGAGCACTATGGGACTCAACTGCTGTGGTCATAAGTCCCCTAGAACTTATAACTACTTAAACCTAACTAACCTAAGGACAGCACACAACACCCAGCCATCACGAGGCAGAGAAAAGCCCTGACCCCGCCGGGAATCGAACCCGGGAACCCGGGCGTGGGAAGCGAGAACGCTACCGCACGACCACGAGATGCGGGCCGGTCCCCGCCTCAAATTTCCCACGGTGCTAGCGAGGCAAGCGCTACGCGCAGCGCGAGAAACTGTGCCTCAACCACAACGCCGCGCGACCTGGCGCAGGCGCGTGTCGCCTCCCAGTCGCGTCGCGTAGCAATTTGCGCGGTCCCATTTGAACCTGTAATGTTACAAAAAAACGCGCTGGGCTGCGTCGCGCCACACGCACTATACGCGTCTCAATTAGCGCGTAGCCTAAACTGCCCCGTGCAGCTCGCCCGGCGGGCCAGTTAACCTGACACACGGCTGGTGCAGTTTCAAATGATTCCTGAGCAAAGTCAAGTGTGTCCTGCCGATCCAATATGTCCATCACTTGTTGAAGGGAGGGATTGACTAGTTTCAAAATCTGTTCCCTTATACGAACATCAGAAATGTTCTGTTCAATTGCATCACGTACCATAGTACCTGAATAAGGGAGTCCACATTGACACTCAAAATCACAATCCCTAGTAAGGCCTTGCAAGGTTGCAACCCACTCCTGATTAGTCTGACCTGCCGTATGTTTTGTATGAAAGAAGGTATACCTTTTCGCAACTACATTGTCTGATTCTTTGAAATATGCATCTAATGCAGAAAAAATTTCTTCGTAGGACAGAGTTGCTACGTCGCGTCGGGGAAATTATTTGACTATCACACGGTACGTTTGTACGCCGACCGATGATAAGAGATAAGGCTGCCGCTCGTTACCTTGAATTCTGTAGGCGGCGAGATGGAATCCAAATTGGCGTGACCAATCCGTCCAGCTTTCCAGTGCAGCATCAAAGGTCGAAAAGTTGGTGCAACAGCGTGTTGTGGCTGCGTTAGCGGTGGAGCGGCGGCTGCCGCATCGTTTTGCATTGCACGTTGACCCTGGACGAGCTGTCCAAGGACATCCAGTAATGCCTGCGTGTGCCGATTCTGTAAGCGATAAAATTCGGACAGTACATCTGGAGATTGTGGCGAAGCCATTACACAAGTAAATCAGGGCAATTTAGAGAAGAACGCGGGTTTGCCTCGTCGCCAATGTTGTGGTTGGCAGGAGAGCCAACACCATGTTACTAGAGGAGGCCGAAATGCACGCGTTTTAGCTCACGCAGGCTGGCGTGAGGTCTGGAACAGGAGAAGGAAATTAGAATTTAGAAAAACGGATGTAGCTGGTGGAATACTTACCTTTAATCCATTAATGATGAACGTCGGTCTTGACGGTACATGATTCACAATATCAATAGTAACTGAATATGGCGCCTTGCTAGGTCGTAGCAAATGACGTAGCTAAAGGCTATGCCTAACTATCGTCTCGGCAAATGAGAACGTAAGTAGGCAGTGAACCATCGCTAGCAAGGTCGGCTGTACAAATGGGGCGAGAGCTAGGAAGTCTCTCTAGACCTGTCGTGTGGCGGCGCTCGGTCTGCAATCACTGATAGTGGCGACACGCGGGTCCGACGTATACTAACGGACCGCGGCCTATTTAAAGGCTACCACCTAGCAAGTGTGGTGTCTGGCGGTGACACCTCATCTTCCCCATAAACTAGAGCATGGGTTGAATTTTAAATAAAACAAGTTTTTTATACTTTGTCACTGAAATTGCTCTAGTTAAGAAGTATTTTGTTAAACATCTTTAATCGTGGCATTTTACTGAAGTTTGAACGTTTGTATTTTGTATGTAACTTGTCGACTTAGCCATTTCCTATTATGCAATTCTTCAGGCTTTCCGTCCGCAGCTCGTGGTCGTGCGATAGCGTTCTCGCTTCCCACGCCCGGGTTCCCGGGTTCGATTCCCGGCGGGGTCAGGGATTTTCTCTGCCTCGTGATGACTGGGTGTTGTGTGCTGTCCTTAGGTTAGTTAGGTTTAAGTAGTTCTAAGTTCTAGGGGACTGATGACCATAGCTGTTAAGTCCCATAGTGCTCAGAACCATTTGAACCATTTTTCAGGCTTTCCCGCTGATATGTCGACATCTTGAGATGTCTGGTGTTCTTCGGGATATCAGTGTCGTCCATGTACAATATATCTATAACGTGACTCGTTATCTTTATCAGGTGCTATCTGAAATGCTAGTCGAGTGGAGTGGGTCTAATGTTTATAACTACTGCCTTCCCTCACCACTGTCCGTTCTACGGGCTCCGTCTGCCGGTTTTTCTCACTAGAACCGTCCAGAGACCTTACCTTTCCCGCCGGGGGGAGCCTGGCAGCAATCTGATGCTCTGTTTTCGGTTCAGTGCGCTTGACATCGATCTGGAGCTTTTTCTCGGTACAGTGCACCTGGTGCTCTGTCATGGGTTCGTTTCCCATTACCACATTTTCAGTTATTCTTTTTGTTGAGTTGTGCTGCTGCAACAGTTACGTTTTCAGCAACTCCAGTGCAGGATCCCAGGCTTTGCAGACAAGAAACCAACTGTCACGAGTCATAAGATTTCCTGCCGCTTTTATCTCTGTTGACTGTCTTATAACATTGTAGCAGTATCTGGGGGTCTTTGCCAGAACTCTCGTTTATTCACAGATCACCGTATGATTAAGTTCCAGACAGCACTCGGGAATTGCTGATTTAGTTGCCTTTCTCAGCCGGGAGTGCCTTTGATGTTCTTGGCATTTTATGTCTGCTGTCTTGGTAGTTTAGCTAACGTACTACATCCCACTTTGTACAGTTATGCTATAAATTCCCGGCTTATGTAGACTAAGTTCATCTTTCACAATTCGCAGTGCGGAAGTTTGGTAGGGGATCTGAACACTCCGTGTTATGCTTCTAGAGAATCCTTTTGACGTTGGCAAAAATACATCCCTCATAGGGCACGTAGGCCATAGTCTATGCTTCATCTTGCTCTCCATCTCAGTCGGACCTCCTAGAATCGATCACGGAGGGGAAGATATTAGGTATAAGCGCTGGACGCGCTCACTCGACTAACGCTCTCAAGTAACACGTGTCACGTTGTCGAAATATTGAGTATGGTCGACACTGATGCCCGACATACCAACTGACACTTCAGAATGTCATCTCCATTTATGTTAATCCATAGTCGAATATGGCCCTAGGAATCTCCTCTCCTGAATATTCATATTTATTACACATGATGGTAACAGGAAGCCTATTTAAACTAGGTGCGCTATAATTACACATATAAAATCAGGTGTTAGGCAATCTGCCTTGCAGTTCAGGCATAACAGAGTTCCGCAATCTGACATTTGGCAGTCGGCTTTACCGAGAAGGCACCGCATTGTCTGCACTGGACGGAGAGTGTAAGTCGTGGTCACTCGTATATCGCGGCCGCTGCTGGCGAGGAAACTATCAGCGGCTTCCAGGCAGCACATGACAGGAGATAATCCGCCGAGAAGCGGCACCTCGGACGCGAAAAGGCTCGCCCCTACGTGATCCGGATACGGTAGAGCTTCCGCCACACAAAAGCGGCGCCACTATATATCCGCCGTGGAATGTGAATGTCCGGAAAAGTAGACAGACGGGGATCCTACGACGAGAGGGCAGATAAGAACTTCGGCCATGCCGACTGTCATCTCGAGGCGAAGAGTGGACAACACTGCAACCTTCCAGAGTTACTCAGACAGTGGATGTGACTAGAATCAACAGAGGGGATTCCAGCATGCTATCTGTTCCAAAACTTCTGCTGGAAAAATTATTTGTCTTACTTCTATGACACAGACTTCAACTACAGACACCGCTGTGATGGTGAAACACTAATGCTAGTCCCACTCTGGTAACATTTCGTTTTTTAATTTAACTTTTCAACCTTTGTGAATGGAGTAAGGTTCTTTAAGTTGTTAGCACTAAGCCGTGGCTCTATATTGTGTTTAAAGCCGTTTTCAGGGAGGATGAGTTTGATACATTTACATCTACGCTCATCTGGACAGTGAAGGGGGAGGCGTGTTTATAGCGATAAGAAGTGCAATAGTATCTACATCTACATCTAAATCTACATTTATACTCCGCTAGCCACCCAACGGTGTGTGGCGGAGGGCACTTTACGTGCCACTGTCATTACCTCCCTTTTCTGTTCCAGTCGCGTATGGTTCGCGGGAAGAACGACTGTCCTCCGTGCGCGCTCGAATCTCTCTAATTTTGCATTCGTGATCTCCTCGGGAGGTATAAGTAGGGGGAAGCAATATATTCGATACCTCATCCAGAAAAGCACCCTCTCGAAACCTGGCGAGCAAGCTACACCGCGATGCAGAGCGCCTCTCTTGCAGAGTCTGCCACTTGAGTTTGCTAAACATCTCCGTACCGCTATCACGGTTACCAAATAACCCTGTGACGAAACGCGCCGCTCTTCTTTGGATCTTCTCTATCACCTCCGTCAACCCGACCTGGTCCGGATCCCACACTGTTGAGCAATATTCAAGTATAGGTCGAACGAGTGTTTTGTAAGCCACCTCCTTTGTTGATGGACTACATTTTCTAAGGACTCTCCCAATGAATCCTAACCTGGTACCCGCCTTACCAACAATTAATTTTATATGATCATTCCACTTCAAATCGTTCCGCACGCATACTCCCAGATATTTTACAGAAGTATCGAAGGAAATTGACGGAGATCCGAAATGTGAAATGATTTGGGTGAAGGTCACGGTTAAAGCAAGCTCAGACATGGTAATTGGATGTCTCTATAGGCCCCCTGGCTCAGCAGCTGTTGTGGCTGAGCACCTCAAGGATAATTTGGAAAATATTTCGAGTAGATTTCCCCACCATGCTATAGTTCTGGGTGGAGATTTTAATTTGCCGGATATAGACTGGGAGACTCAAACGTTCATAACGGGTGGCAGGGACAAAGAATCCAGTGAAATTTTTTAAAGTGCTTTATCTGAAAACTACCTTGAGCAGTTAAACAGAGCACCGACTCGTGGCGATAACGTATTAGACCTTCTGGTGACAAACAGACCCGAACTATTTGAAACAGTTAACGCAGAGCAGGGAATCAGCGATCATAAAGCGGTTACCGCATCGATGATTTCAGCCGTAAATAGAAGTATTAAAAAAGGTAGGAAGATTTTTCTGTTTAGCAAAAGTGACGAAAAGCAGATTTCAGAGTACCTGACGGCTCAACACAAAAGTTTTGTCGCAAGTACAGATAGTGTTGAGGATCAGTGGACTAAGATCAAAACCATCGTACAATATGCGTTAGATGAGTATGTGCCAAGCAAGATCGTAAGAGATGGTACAACAACCGAGTTAGAAAACTGCTGCGGAAGCAAAGGAAACTTCACAGCAAACATAAACATAGCGAAAGCCGTGCAGACAAACAAAAATTACGCGAAGCGAAATGTAGTGTGAGGAGGGCTATGCGAGAGGCGTTCAATGAATTCGAAAGTAAAGTTCTGTGTACTGACTTGGCAGAAAATCCTAAGAAATTATGGTCTTATGTCAAAGTGGTAGGTGGATCAAAACAAAATGTCCAGACACTCTGTGACCAAAATGGCACTGAAACAGAGGATGACAGACTAAAGGCCGAAATACTAAATGTCTTTTTCCAAAGCTGTTTCACAGAGGAAGACTGCACTGTAGTTCCTTCTCTAGATTGTCGTACAGATGACAAAATGTTAGATATTGAAATAGACGACAGAGGGATAGAGGAACAGTTACAATCCCTCAAAAGAGGAAAGGCCGCTGGACCTGATGGGATGTCAGTTCGATTTTACACAGAGTACGCGAAGGAACTTGGCCCCCTTCTTGCAGCGGTGTACCGTAGGTCTCTAGAAGAGCGTAGGGTTCCAAAGGATTGGAAAAGGGCACAGGTCATCCCCGTTTTCAAGAATTGACGTCGAACAGATGTGCAGAACTATAGACCTATATCTCTAACGTCGAAAAGTTGTAGAATTTTGGAACAAGTATTATGTTCGAGTATAATGACTTTTCTGGAGACTAGAAATCTACTCTGTAGGAATCAGCATGGGTTTCGAAAAAGACGGTCGTGTGAAACCCAGCTCGCGCTATTCGTCCACGAGACTCAGAGAGCCATAGACACGGGTTCACAGGTAGGTGCCGTGTTTCTTGACTTCCGCAAGGCGTTCGATACAGTTCCCCACAGACGTTTAATGAACAAAGTAAGAGCATATGGAATATCAGACCAATTGTGTGATTGGACTGAAGAGTTCCTAGATAACAGAACGCGGCATGTCATTCTCAATGGAGAGAAGTCTTCCGAAGTAAGAGTGATTTTAGGTGTGCCGCAGGGGAGTGTAATAGGACCGTTGCTATTCACAATATACATAAATGTCCTGGTGGATGACATCGGAAGTTCACTGAGGCTTTTTGCAGATGATGCTGTGGTGTATCGAGAGCTTGTACCAATGGAAAATTGTACTGAAATGCAGGAGGATCTGCAGCGAATTGACGCATGGTGCAGGGAATGGCAATTGAATCTCAATGTAGACAAGTGTAATATGCTGCGAATACATAGAAAGATAGATCCCTTATCATTTAGCTACAAAATAGCAGGTCAGCAACTGGAAGTAGTTAATTCCATAAATTATCTGTGAGTACGCATTAGGAGTGATTTAAAATGGAATGATCATATAAAGTTGATCGTCGGTAAAGCATATGCCAGACTGAGATTCATTGGAAGAATCCTAAGAAATGCAATCCGAAAACAAAGGAAGTAGGTTACAGTACGCTTGTTCGCCCATTGCTTCAATACTGCTCAGCAGTGTGGGATCCGTAACAGATATGGTTGATAGAAGAGGTAGAGAAGTTCCAACGGAGAGCAGCGCGCTTCGTTACAGGATCATTTAGTAATCGCGAAAGCGTTACGGAGATTATAGATAAACTCCAGTGGAAGACTCTGCAGGAGAGACGCTCAGTAGCTCGGCACGGGCTTTTGTTAAAGTTTCGAGAACATACCTTCACCGAAGAGTCAAGCAGTATATTGCTCCCTCCTACGTATATCTCGCGAAGAGACCATGAGAATAAAATCAGAGAGATTAGAGCCCACACAGAAGCATACTGACAATCCTTCTTTCCACGAACAATACGAGACTGGAATAGAAGGGAGAACCGATAGAGGTACTCAGGGTACCCTCCGCCACACATCGTTAGGTGGCTTGCGGAGTATGGATGTAGATGTAAATGTAGATCTAAATCTTCATTCACACCACGAAAGCCGAACAGCACGTGGCAGAGGTTACCATATACCACTATTAGTCATTTTCTTTCCTGTTCCACTTCCAAATGGAGCGAGGGAAAAAGGACTGTCCATATGCCTCCGTACGAGTTCTAATTTCTCTTATCCTGTCTTCTTAGTCCTTACGCGAAATGTACGTTGGCAGCAGTAGAGTCGTTCTGCAGTCAGCTTCAAATGTTGGTTCTCTAAATTTTTTCAGTAGTGTTCCTCGAAAAGAACGTCATCCTCCCTCCAAGGATTACTATTTGAGCTACCGAAATACTTCCGTAATACTTAAGTGATGCTCGAACATGGCGCGAACAAATCTACCATTCCGTTTCTTAATTGCTTCGATGCCTTCCTTTAATCCGACCTAGTGCTGATCGCAGACCCTCCAGCAGTACTCAAAAATAGGTCACACTAGCGTCCTATAAGAGTTCTCCTATATAGATGAACCACACTTTCCCAAAATACTTCAAATAAATCGCAAAGTCGGACATTGCCTTCTCTACCACAGTTCTCAAGTGCTTGTTCCATTTCGTATCAATTGCAACGTTACACCCTGATATCTAAACGACGTGACCGTGTCAGTCAGCATAATTTTAATGTCGTATTCAATCCCCCTTCCCTTCTGTGTGAGAGGATGAATGAGCAAATGTATTTCTAAGTGCATGCTTGATGGTAGCAGACAAGCCTGTCTGCTAGAGAACAGTAGGACCGACGTTGATCATCTTCACCAACTTACATTTTTCTACATTTCGAGCTAGCTGCCATTCATCACACCAACTAGAAATTTTGTCTAAATCATGTTGTGTCCTCCAACAGCTACTGAGGGATGACGCCTTCCCATATACCACATCCTCATCAGCAAACAACTGCTTATTGCTACCCACCGTGTCCGACAGATTATTTATGTATACAGAAAATAACAGTATTCATATGCCACTTCCATGTGGCACTGCTGATAATACCCTTGTCTTTGATGAACGCTCACGGTCAAGGACAGCGTAGTGGGTTCTATTGCTTAACAAATCTTCGAGCCGTTCGCATAACTGGAAACGTACTGCATATACTCATACCATTGTTAACAGTCTGTGGTGGCGTACCATGTCAAGTGCTTTTCGGAAATCTAGAAATATTGACTCCGTCTATTGCTCTTGATCCATAGTTCACGTTATATCATATGAGAAGAGGACAACCTGAGTTTTTAGAAGATAAATAATAGGATGGTGGTTGCTTGTGGACTCTCCTGCAGCTATGTAAGAACAGTATAACACTTAATTAGATTACATTGCTGAGAGCACTGAACTTGCCGTTTGACCGGCTACGAAAACCACCTGCATAGACCACCGGCCATCCGGTGCCAGACAGTCGCACTCGGCAGGGCACAGTCCACGAGTTTTCTCCGAACCAAGAGGACAATGCAGTCAGTCGGTGCCAGGAATCTTCGTTCCGGACGCGCCAGAACGGTAAACACATAAACTGCGGCGACACTCGGCGTCTCGCAGGTCGTTTCGCCCTGCATACAATAGGCGAAACTCGACCGACGTCAGTCGTTCCGCCAGGAGCTTAAGCCTATAGTACGAACCCCTCAGAATTCAGGGAAGTGCAGCTCTCAACCGGAAACGCTGAGTGCCGCGTCCTACGATGCTCGCCTCGCCCAGGCCACCCAAGGAAGTAAAACAACATGTTTAGGAATCAAGTGAAAAGTATTTTTTTGAGCTCTCAGTACAAGTACTCTCATTACAGTAACCTTATTCGGTCTGTTACTACCTTGCAATGGCATAGAACATTAATAAAATTGATGAAAATGAGAGGAGACATGCAAAAGAGGGCATGGAACCTTTCATTACCCCCCAGTCACTTCAGATTATTTTTGGTAGTGATTGACTCTCTTGACAAACGTAGTGTGTCAATGAAACAAAAAGAATCGGTCTAAACAGTTTCCAAAATATCACAACAAATTGGCAGATTACATTGGAAATTGATTATATAATGATAGGTGGAATTTTTCTTACTCCCATTGAGGAATAAGTCACACGCAACACAGATTCACTCTCAGGGAGCCCACTGTCATACAAGGACATACTCGCACAGTCATACAAATGTTGAACACATGCCAGAAGGCCAATTTCGAAGCAGCAGTAAAATGTTGACCTAATGGACGTGCAAGCTTCTCATTAAGGTATCATTTAAGAATTAGCTACTGGTGCCCAACTCAAACACACACATACTTCTGCATGAAGCCAAAAAGACAAACAATATTTCTATGCTTCATGGTTGAAACATGTAAAACGACACTCACGCCATTTCCCTGAACAGAAACGATGATAATTTTTGACAGTGATAGATTGACTGATGATCGACTCACCATTAACAAGAATTGTAACCGCAGATATCCCACCCACATACACAAACAAAAATACTCTCATGTAACTGTTGAAAGGTCTCTGTTGGATTCCTTTCATGTTAATTTCTTAAATCTGTTGTCATTTACGGCATAAATTCCTCTTCTAATTTTACTGTGGTGTTTCTGACTATCTGGGAGGAGACTGAGCAGTGGAACGTGTTACTTTTACACATAAACAAGAACGATCTGACACACTACTACACTTTAAAACACAGTTTATATGTAATTCATGTCACACAGTCTCATACGGAACCTACATCCGCTTTCTTTTATATACTGTATATGATAAGATACTGTCATCCCCCTTCCCTTCTGTCTGAGAGGATGAATGAGCAAATGTATTTCTAAGTGCATGCTTGATGGTAGCAGACAAGCCTGTCTGCTAGAGAACAGTAGGACCAACGTCGGAACAGGTAGCTATGCTTTCTAAAAGCAGAGAGGTTTCTATTCTTAGTATGGTCCTGTCCGTCCCTTGTCATGTTGGTATAGGAAGCTGCCTCTCTGGTCACTTCCGTTTGTATTTGTGAGGCACCCCACAGGAAGGGACCACGGCAGTCTGTCCACGGCGAACGTCTGAAGTGGTAAGATCTCCGGCTAAGCGCGTGTCTGCTAAGTCCGTAGGACAATGGATTTCTTAAGTTCAGCCTAACTGAAAATTTAATCACCTTTATTTCACGTTTAGCTCTAAAATATCTTATGTTATCTTAAATTGCAACGCAGTGTAATTCAAGTGTGAAGTTCAGAATATATTCCGGTAGTAGCTTTGTTACTACTTTGTGAGTAAAGTGGAACCACATGTTGATCAGTAACTCTAACTAAGGTCATCAATCTTAAATGCGAATGTGAGTGAGATTATAACGTCTCGTCTTGACAATATTTTTCAATATAGCAACTTTTCTTTATGTTAAACCCACGTGGGGTGTACTTTGTGAGACCAGTACCACGTGCTTATACAATTGTTTGACCCATCAGGTTAATAGTAAGACGATAGTAACCAGTTCGAGGTTTTTCTATTGTAAATTGCTTTTCGATCTAATTTATTTTAATTATCAAAATTATTGTGGAGTTACACTCTTTGTGTAAACGAAGTTGACCACGTGAAGCATGTGGTGTAAGCATCAAAGTATCCCTCAGCTATTCTTTTCGGGAAGATTTCACAGAGAGTTAGTATGAATTTAGTATACCAGTGAGTGGTAATTACATGACTGGCAGGATTGTGCTACGAATGTAACTTCTTTGGGTGAAAACTGAATCTGTTGGTTGTGGTTAATTTCCTCTTGCACATGTTTCAACGTTCTTCGTGTTTTATTTTATGAATGCAGTATTGTATGCAGTCTCCCAACCTTGGCTCCATATTTGATGCGTTCCGTAAGATTACAATGTCACATTTTCACAATCCTAAATAAGGCACCAGTTTAGTTATGAATCAAGTTTAAGATGCTGAAATTTCAATGATCAATGTTAAAATAAATTTCCAAATATAAACTGATTTATTTCTTTTTATTTAAATTCTCACACACACACACACACACACACACATATATATATATATATATATATATATATATATATATATATATATATATATATATATATATACTCCTGGAAATTGAAATAAGAACACCGTGAATTCATTGTCCCAGGAAGGGGAAACTTTATTGACACATTCCTGGGGCCAGATACATCACATGATCACACTGACAGAACCACAGGCACATAGACACAGGCAACAGAGCATGCACAATGTCGGCACTAGTACAGTGTATATCCACCTTTCGCAGCAATGCAGGCTGCTATTCTCCCATGGAGACGATCGTAGAGATGCTGGATGTAGTCCTGTGGAACGGCTTGCCATGCCATTTCCACCTGGCGTCTCAGTTGGACCAGCGTTCGTGCTGGACGTGCAGACTGCGTGAGACGACGCTTCATCCAGTCCCAAACATGCTCAATGGGGGACAGATCCGGAGATCTTGCTGGCCAGGGTAGTTGACTTACACCTTCTAGAGCACGTTGGGTGGCACGGGATACATGCGGACGTGCATTGTCCTGTTGGAACAGCAAGTTCCCTTGCCGGTCTAGGAATGGTAGAACGATAGGTTCGATGACGGTTTGGATGTACCGTGCACTATTCAGTGTCCCCTCGACGATCACCAGTGGTGTACGGCCAGTGTAGGAGATCGCTCCCCACACCATGATGCCGGGTGTTGGCCCTGTGTGCCTCGGTCGTATGCAGTCCTGATTGTGGCGCTCACCTGCACGGCGCCAAACACGCATACGACCATCATTGGCACCAAGGCAGAAGCGACTCACATCGCTGGAGACGACACGTCTCCATTCGTCCCTCCATTCACGCCTGTCGCGACACCACTGGAGGCGGGCTGCACGATGTTGGGGCGTGAGCGGAAGACGGCCTAACGGTGTGCGGGACCGTAGCCCAGCTTCATGGAGACGGTTGTGAATGGTCCTCGCCGATACCCCAGGAGCAACAGTGTCCCTAATTTGCTGGGAAGTGGCGGTGCGGTCCCCTACGGCACTGCGTAGGATCCTACGGTCTTGGCGTGCATCCGTGCGTCGCTGCGGTCCGGTCCCAGGTCGACGGGCCCGTGCACCTTCCGCCGACCACTGGCGACAACATCGATGTACTGTGGAGACCTCACGCCCCACGTGTTGAGCAATTCGGCGGTACGTCCACCCGGCCTCCCGCATGCCCACTATACGCCCTCGCTCAAAGTCCGTCAACTGCACATACGGTTCACGTCCACGCTGTCGCGGCATGCTACCAGTGTTAAAGACTGCGATGGAGCTCCGTATGCCACGGCAAACTGGCTGACACTGACGGCGGCGGTGCACAAATGCTGCGCAGCTAGCGCCATTCGACGGCCAACACCGCGGTTCCTGGTGTGTCCGCTGTGCCGTGCGTGTGATCATTGCTTGTACAGCCCTCTCGCAGTGTCCGGAGCAAGTATGGTGGGTCTGACACACCGGTGTCAATGTGTTCTTTTTTCCATTTCCAGGAGTATATATATATAACAACGATCCTGAAAGAAGTGGAACCAGCAGCCGTGGAGGAGGACGCCAACGACCGGATGAGATGGACTGCCATCTGCAACAGCTCCCTCCTCTCGTGTAATTGACAGACACTGCGTGTGTGTTTTTTTTGTTTCTGTAATGTATCCCTCTTGCCTTTTAAACCTTTAAGCTGTAATGTATATATGTAACCTTTTACTACTGTATAGTGTACTTTTGTAAGTCTTTTTTCTTTAATTTTTCCGTTTGTTCTTCTTGCTGTAGGCCTTAAAGGCCCGATAAGGCAATAAATGATGATGATGATATATATATATATATATATATATATATATACCGGTTGTCATATGACTATTAAAAGATTATAATTAATGTTAGTCTGGTTGGGAATTTGGTAAGCTAGACTGGATACCTGGTGAAACAGTTGCGCGGTAATGCAAGGTTAACTTCCCCAGACAGCTCACAGCTTTTAACCCGCTTTTATTGAATATCAGCACCGTAATCAGAACAAATTAAAGCAACAACATTACACTGTAGCATATTATTGTGTGTAACATTTTGTAACTACTGACACATACACAAGAAATTTGTACACATAGTGACAATTGACAGGTATAAAAATAAATGAGATGGAGAGATATAGTGTACACACAAAAAAAAATAGATATTTTGTAAGTATACCTGTGTGATCGAAGATTATGTAACATAGTGTGCATAACAAAAAAAAAACTTTGTTCCAAACTGATATGATGATAGGGAACCAGGGTACCTTTAACATTAACATGTATATATATAAGAAAAAGGAAAACTGGACGCTATAAAACAAAACAATATACATGTAGTTGACATAGTGTTTCTAGTTTATAGTCTCTGAAATAAAGTTTGGGGGAAAAAGAAAATAATGTTTTCACTAAAGGCACGAATATTACTGTGTTCATGCAGTTGTCTGAGCAAAAGAAAGAAAAAGGCAGTTGACCATAACATCTTTCACACGCTAACATCACACAACGAATCACTCAACACACGGACATTACCACACTCGTCTGTGGAGCGGGGTGGTGGCTCCTGGCGAGGAGAAAGGGCCGCCTGTTGGGAGGAGTCGTGTGGGCCACCAATCTAATGTTTCTCGGAACCAGGCGCAGCATCAGGAAGTATCTCCAGTCATCCTTCACTCTCTGTAGTGGCATTGTCTGTCGAAAAGAAGCTCTTAGGAAGGTACGACAGTCTATTGTTGGTGTGCAGTACAGTGCGGTACGGTGGCAAGCACATGTACAGCCTCTGATTCTATTGAGTACCGCAAGATTCGGGACAGAGCCATAGGACAGGTAGTTGGCTGTCCGAAGACAGTAACACTTGGTCTCATCTGGACCGAAAAATTGCAATACAGGATACTACTCTTAGATTGAGAGATGGAGATTGAAACAAGGACAGCAGATCGATCACTGTGGCTGATTGCTCGGAATTGCTCTCTGTAGGAGAGGAGATAGTCATGACAAACTGCAAACCAGCAACATCCAGCACAGAACTGATTTGAGCATGCTGTCCGGCCTATTATAGTGTGCTATACGAACTCGTGCAGGAACTGTAAATGGCGTCCGTCATAAGTGCGGCTCGAGAGGTCTCTCCGAAGCTTCGTGGCACCATCGTTAGAGCACGCCCTCGTCGTCCGGCACCTCTTCTGCAGGGGAATCCCCATTTCTGCGTCACCACTAAGCGGCGCCGTGCTGCCTCCTCGGCCAGCCGCCAACGGGTTCGCCTGTCCCGGTGGGAATACGAGGTTGTGTCCGCCCTCAGCTGACACAGAGCTGTCCGCCACGTCAGCAGCCGCTTTACTTTCACTGTGCTGAGCGGGTAGGCGACACGCGCCGCTGAGCCGTCAGAGAGAGGGGGATGTCTCCTGACTCTCAGCCGCCTCCCTCAGGCTTTTCCCTGCTGCTCGGGCCCATTTAATCTACACCGACCACCTTGTAGCGTCAATTCTCGTCCAGCAGTTACTCGTTGTTCCCAGTACCTGCACAATACTTAAATCCTTTTATAAAGCGTCCCTCCCCAATACAGAACACAGCATGTTGTTCTCAATGGAGAGACGTCTACAGACGTTAAAGTAATCTCTGGCGTGCCACGGGGGAGTGTTACGGGACGATTGCTTTTCACTATATGTATAAATGACCTAGCAGATAGTGTCGGAAGTTCCATGCGGCTTTTCGCGGATGATGCTGTAGTATACAGAGAAGTTGCAGCATTAGAAAATTGCAGCGAAATGCAGGAAGATCTGCAGCGGATAGGCACTTGGTGCAGGGAGTGGCAACTGACCCTTAACATAGATAAATGTAATGTATTGCGAATACATAGAAAGAAGGATCCTTTATTGTTTGATTATATGATAGCGGAACAAACACTGGTAGCAGTTACTTCTGTAAAATATCAGGGAGTATGCGTGCGGAACGATCAGAAGTGGAATGATCATATAAAATTTATTGTTGGTAAGGCGGGTACCAGGTTGAGATTCATTGGGAGAGTCCTTAGAGAATGTATTCCATCAACAAAGGAGGTGGCTTACAAAACACTCGTTCGACCTATACTTGAGTATTGCTCATCAGTGTGGATCCGTACCAGGTCGGGTCGACGGAGTAGAAAGAGAAGATTCAAAGAAGAGCGGCGCGTTTCGTCACAGCGTTATTTGGTAAGCGTGATAGCGCTACGGAGATGTTTAGCAAACTCAAGTGGCAGACTCTGCAAGAGAGGCGCTCTGCATCGCGGTGTAGCTTGCTGTCCAGGTTTCGAGAGGGTTTCTGGACGAGGTATCGAATATATAGCTTCCCCCTACTTATGCCTCCCGATGAGACCACTAATGTAAAATTAGCGAGATTCGAGTGCGCACGGAGGCTTTCCGGCAGTCGTTCTTCCCACGAACCATACGCGACTGGAACAGGAGAGGGAGGTAATGACAGTGGCACATAAAGTGTCCTCCGCCACACACCGTTGGGTGGCTTGCGGAGTATAAATGTAGATGTAGATGAAAACTTTTAGCAAATACATCATTTAGAATTTCATACAATTCTCTCTGGTAGTATTTTGTACATTCAGTAAAAAAAAATTAATGGAAATGAATATTTACATGAATAAAACTGTTACACTAATTCAGTATGAAAGGTCTTATACTCTGCTGACAATATTGACCATTGTATTACATATAAAGAATAGTCACTCAATCTATGGACCCATTGTTAGTACTAGTGTACGTGTGTGTGTGTGTGTGTGTGTGTGTGTGTGTGTGTGTGTGTGTTTGTGTGTAATTATGGATTCATTAAGATAAATAAAAGCTGAAGTACGCTACCCATCACCCTAAAATACTATATGTATTCCCAACTATGGCCTACCCGTCACTGGAGCATGCTCACAATTACTCGTGACTATTTAACTTCACTAACTACGCTATCTATGGGCACCACTGCACGTCTCTCGCCTTCTCTGATCCCAGAGGCCTCGATGGATCCCTGAAACTGCTCAAGACATGGCAGCCGCACACAGATACACAATGAACACATATTACACCAGAGAAAACTAGCTGTAACTGCATTAGTAGTGGTGTGAGCGAGTGGATGCTATTCTGTCATTCTGCGCAACGGATTAATCTGAGATGTTCCCTTTACCGTGAGGATACTGCAAGATGCAATTTCCACCCCCACACTACTACAGAAGTCAGACAGACGCTCATAACGTTCTAAAGAAAAAGGAAATGACACAAAAGTTCACAAAATTCCTTACGTAACTAGTGGGATACTTGGATACTGGAGTAGTGCTAGTTAGTGTAAGAAAAACATGAAACTAACGAAAATTATTATTTATTTTACAAAAATCCTGAGAAATCACATGGCACTTTTAGTTATGAACTGAACAAGTCATTTCCAGGTTCTTTTCAGAATGTGAAGTTACCTCTTGACGATAGGATACGCTAATGAAATTTCTATACAAAGTTTAAGATTGTTATTGACTTGGCAGAATGGCTGAAAGCCGCGCCTACTCAACTTGAATAATTATCCGTTAGAATGTTGCTAGGTATGGTCGAGGCTGTCGCATGTGAAATGTAGTGAAGTGTACTGTTGTGGAGTAAATATGGGGCTCGCAAGAGCTGTACCGCATAATACCGTAAGCTGCGATGACTGCTGTCTGTGCCGCTCGCTGCTGACAAATAAAATAACTCTCGTTCTTTCTGGATTGACCTTCGCCAGTCAAACTCTCCATATGCCTTGATGAAGTCATGGACTCCTATTCGGCCCTAGTCTAACTATTGGTGTGGTACACCTGTCAGATAACCAGTCCACCGCAATGCCACTCAAAAATTCGCTCGCAGGCATTTAACTACAACTCTGTCCGTTTATACCGCACAATAAGTGTGGCGGCCAACAGAGTGAACAATGCTTAATAGCAAGGACTCAATATAGAGTCGCACTACGATTCGCTCTCGACAGAGCTGCTCTCCCAGTGAAGTACTGAAGAGAGACTTGTTCCTCGCTCTGTGAGTACGCGTACGAGCGCACACGCTCTCGTTACGTGTTCTCGCTACAAGAGCGACAACGGAACGGCCCCTCTCCACGCCAGACATGAAGGGGTATATCTTTTGGTCTCTTCAATTACTGCTTCAGCTCAAGACGTCAGGGATTTCATCTGCCAATCACTATTGCTCTTCTAAAACGGGAGGATGACGTTTCGTTTAAGGCGACAAATCTGGCAATCTGTAGCATCGGCGTTTGACGTTTGCTGTCTCCCTGTGAAAACCTCTGAAACTGCGTGCTATGTTTGTAAAGAACGCGTAGGCTGGGCGCTCCCATACAATGTAGCGGAATTTGCTTTTAAGCCGAACACGAGGTCGTTCTTCCTCCACTCGGGCAAACGCTGTCAGCTCTGCGGGCGGTTGCTGGCTGACGTAGGTAGGTTGGCTCGTTCTCTGAAGGGACCGGCCCCCTGTCGTGCGGTTTGCCTCTCCTGAACTAAAAGCCCCTGCGACCGTAGTGTATTGAATGTGTGTGTGTCGCCAGCCTCGAGTATTTCAATCTCAGTGCATAGTTGCGATTTACTAGTTATTTGCATATCGTTTACATGAATTCATACAACATTGACTTTATCTTATCGAGTTTGGGTTCGAATGAAGCGTCTTGATGTTCAGAATATGATTGTGAGGGCGGAATATGTAAGCGATGAAGGTCAGGAGACCACGACGTCTTACATACCTCCCGCTCTCTGACAAAATTTTTGTCTGGGGTTTGTCAATGCTGAGGAAAACATTGACGAAGTCAGGCCAAAGTTGTTCTTTTAGATTTTCCAGTAAACTTTTCTCAGGCATTCTTAACAATTTTTTCTAATGATTTCTTTATAGCTATTGTGTTTTTTTTAATTCTACTATTTATGTTTTGTTGTTGGGCAATTATTGACTTTACAAAGGTCGTTATTCTTTGTCGTTGCCAGTACGTGTCTCTGTTTTTCTTTTTCATTTCCAAAAATTGTTTTTACAATATTAATTTTTCTAAACTCGTTAGTGTATGGTGTATCATGGTTTAGTGTGGTTATATATTTTCTTTAGTTAAGCTTCGTGTGAATGTTCACAAAAGCTCTGTTGTGTGACTTTGTTTTATTTATTTAGGCATTATTTGTGTCACTGTTTTAAGAGTGAAGAAGTGTTTTATTCTTTATTTTATCGTCTTTCAACCTATGATTAACCAAAACCTTTTTATATAAAAAAACTAACTTGGCTTTACAGGGATTTTTGAGAGCATCTACTTAAACTAATTAATATTCTTTACATTATATTTTAAGGTGTCTATCACATTATGGGCTTCACATATATGATAAAACAACTACTTTTACAAAAAAGGAAAAAGTATTTTTACAAATATATCATTTTCTTAACTCTACATTTGTATTTTATCAGTCTTTTCGGTTTGTGCTGTGTCAGTTTCTGTGCTCTACGATTCCCACTGAAATACTGGATGGCGTCGACTCATTTGTATGGGTGTCACAAATCATGAGAGCAGCACTCTAGCATGTGACGCTGGGTCTTACTTGTTGACATAATGTTGGTTGGTACTACTTAATATTCTTTTTGCCATTTGTTTGTATTTGTTTGACGATTCAAGGTTTATTGTTGGAGAGGTGGTTGTAGTAGCAATTTGCTTTGTAGGATAGGAGAGAAAGGTATCTTGCTGTTTTCTGCCCTTCTTCATCTTGCATCTTCTGTTCTTCTCTTCTTTCTTGCATACTTCTGTTCTTCTTGGGCTAGGAATATGTGAATTTTAGTGTAGGAGTGATATAGGATTTGTAGGACCTGACTGCCTTTCCAAATGTTACATGATGAGTTTGTAGGCCTTAGTAATTTTTTGTACCTTCATTGTCGTCTCGTCGTATTATGATTCTTCCCATGCTCTTCCGTTGTGTTGCATTGTCGTGACATGAAATGTTTGTGCTGCGTGTTGTCCTCCTGAATTCCAACCTAGTTGCAACCTGCATTTCCAGTATGGTGTTGGACTTTATGTTGTTCTTATTGCCCTAAGTGCTTTCTCAACATATCTGTAACCCCTCCGTCGCTATCTCGAAGCATCTGGTGTTCAGGGAGCTGGTGATTGGTGTTGGTGGCGATGTCCCTTTTTTCGTGTAGAGATATTTGTTTACAATGTTTTGATTTATATAAACAACAAGAGATTTTGACTCTATACAATGCAATGTTTATAAAAATGAAGAAAATTATTATTTATTTCTCATATGATAATTTAATTAAAGCATATATCTATCATTTTTATAGCCTACCACCTCTTCATTCTTTTAATTGTTGTGTACCACTTATTGTTTGTGTGCATGTTGTAGTGTACTTGATACTACAAGAGATTGTTAGTGTGTACTGTGTCTCTTTTTCTTTTAATTAATGTGTTATTTTGTTGAATGAGATTTTCACTCTGCAGCGGAGTGTGCGCTGATATGAAACTTCCTGGGAGATTAAAACTGTATGCCGGACCGAGACTCGAACTCGGAACCTTTGCCTTTCACGGGCAAGTGCTCTACCAACTGAGCTACCCAAGCACGACTCACGCCCCGTCCTCACAGCTGTACTTCTACCAGTATCTCGCCTCTTGCCTTCCAAACTTTACAGAAGCTTGCCCGCGAAAGGCAAAAGTCCCGAGTTTGAGTCTCAGTCCGGCACACAGTTTTAATCTGCGTGTTATTTTGTTGATTCTTAATTTATTTTTCGATTTAGTGGTTAGTACACGATTTGCGATTGCCCATCTGTCTCTTTCCCTTTCTTCTCTTTTACCATTTCTTTCATTCACATTCTTTTAGGTGGCTCACGTGGGAGATGCCAATACTTTTATGTGTTTTTGGGTTTGTTAGCTCTACGGCATTTTCGTGAGTAATCCTGGAAATTATAATTGGCCCTTTATAGATTGCAAAAAATTTTCTGCATTTATTTCGACTCTTATGTGAAAGGTAATGTGTTCTTATGAATACCTTTTGGCCCAGTGTGAAGCGTTTCTTTGTGGCAGATTTGTCTTGAGTGATCTTACGTCTCATTGCTGCTGAGTGAATGTTTTGTAGGGCAGAAGCGACGATTTGTCTATGTTGCTTTCGGGGAGTAACTGGAAATTTAATGATTTTTTTTATTTTTTCTGGAGGATCTTTATTCCTTAATACTGTAATTGGTGGATAAGTCGTGGTACTATGTGGTGTCTCATTAATTACTTTTTGGAAGTCTCGTAGATATAGTTCACAAGTACAATGGTTCTTTCTAGAAAATAGTCTACAAAGTGTTCCCAAATCTTTCATGGTACATCGGCCGAATTTCCACTTGGTTTATATTTGGAAATAAAGTTGGGTTTGATTTTTAATTTGTCTAATGTGTTTTTCCAATGCACTGATCTGTATTGGGACCCATTATCTGAGATAATTCTTTTCACTCTCCCAACTTGTTGTATAAAGTCCTTTTGAAGTGCTTTACTAATTGTAAATCCAGTGGCTTTCTTTAAGGGTGTAAGTGTAGTGTACTTTGATGCTAGTTCAATTACAACAAATATGTAGGTGGAGCCTTTCCTTGTTCGTGGAATTGGACCATAAATATCGGTTGCAGCGATCTGTCTTAATTTATCAGGGATAATTGGAAACATTGGGGGTCTGGTATGATATGTCACATGTTTTGACTGTATGCATTTTTTACAACTTTTAAGAACGCATCGAATACGTCGCTCCATATTTGGGAAGTGTACTGTTTGTTTCATTTTTAGATAGCATTCCTTGGGTCCAAAATGTCCACTGCTAAAGTTGGTATACCAAATGTATTTATTAAGAACTTCGTCAGGGATGCATGTTAGCCATTGTGCTGTATCATTATTATGTTATTACGTAATATAGGATAATATCTTTTATTTATGTAATTTTTTCTAATTTCTGTGTTGATTTTATCGGTAAGTTGGTGTTTAATCTTGAGGAGGGTCTGATCTTTGTTTTATTCGTCAGATAAATTTTTTAAAGCATTTGTGATAAAATTTTCTAATGGTACGTTTTTCAACTTACGAAATTCTTCATCTGCTTGTTTATCCCATATTCAGGGTGTGTTTTTTCTTGTCAGTGCACACAGTCTAGGTGGTGCAAGTGTGTCTATCCATATAAATTTTTTGTAAAAATTTATCAACCCCAGGATTCCCCTTTGACTTTTCTTGTTGTAGGGAGTAGGAATATTACGAATAGCGTCTATCTTCTTCTCGTCTGGCGTTATATATACCTTTTGCTGTTATGTTATGTTCTAAAAATTTAATTTCTGATTTTACAAAATGCGATTTAATAATGTTGACGGTGACCCCATGTTTTTTCATAATTTGTAGGAAATTATCCAGTATACAATTATGTTCTGCCCAAGTTGCCTCCGCCACAAGAATGTCGTCCACATAGCAAGTAATTTTCTGAAGTATGTCGAGATTCAGTATAGAATTCAGGCCGCGAATAAAGGCAGCTGACGAAATTTTGAGGCAAACGGTAACCGTTTGAATTGGTAGCAACGACCAAAGACAATAAAGGCTGTGTATTTTCGACATGAATGCTCCAATTCTACTTGCCAAAAACTTTAACGCAAATCGATGGATGAAAAATTCTGTACTCCATGAAACTTCTGAATCAACTCTTCCAATTTCTCTGGTCTATCTGTTTCCGAAATTATAATTGTATTTATTTGTCTTGTACCAAACGTATTCTCCCATCCTTCTTACTTACAACTTGTAAGGGTGAATTATATGGTGACATTTTTCTGATTTCAAGAAATACTTGCTCTCGATAACTATATGGTATGGAATAAGGTGGAACACAAAAGGGTTTATGATCTTTGACCTCAAATTTGTATTGAAAATCTTTGATGCTACCTGTCTTTCGTGCAAATACCTACGCATGTGATCTCAACATGCTTTCTAACATTTTTTTTTTTTTTTTCGTGGAGCGAAATATCACCCATTTCCTCTATCTTCATACTAATCTCTTGATGAATTTCTTCTATTATTTGTGGTGGGAGTGGGTCAAGGTTTTCCTCGAACTTTCATCTAGGGTGTCTCTCCTCCTCTATTTCATTCCCTTCTTGACTTAAATGCAATTGCTTTACTTTTCCCAGTTCATTTTCATCGTTAAAAGTTTGAATAAAATATAGTATTACATCATCTATTGTTACGAAACCTTGTGGTATGGAAATGTGAACCTTACGCTCATTCATGAAATCTACACCGATTATCACATCAGCCGTAAGTTTTGGTACGAGTATAAAATTGTTTTCAAACTCGTAACCTTGGCAATTGAATGAAAGACGTGTTTCGTATTTCACCTCTGTTGCATTTTTTCCTAAGGCTCCAAAAACTCTTATCCTTTTTGTTCTTAAAATCGGTAATTCTTTCTCTCTATTGCACCTTTCAAATAGGCTTCCTGATATAGCTGTCACTTGACTCCCACTATGATTGCTCGTGTCGTGATTTCACCAATGTTTATCTTTAATATTGGTTGTATAAATGTGGATGTTACGATTTCCTTTTCTTGCATCAAATGCTCTGCTATAGATTCATAGCTTAACCTGTGGATAATTGTACCTTCCCTTTGCGTTTGTGTTTGCTTTGGTGTTAAGTCCGTGAGCAAAACCATTTGCGACCTATCTACCTCTTTTCGTCTGTTTTCGAGCTCCTGTCTCTCCTTTTCCTTCATTTCCAAACATTCCCGAATGTACTCTCTCTCTATCTCCTCATAGTCATCCATGTTGTCTTTTGTGTTCGTGGCGTCTGTCCTTTGGACGGCCGCTGTGGCCTTGCGGTTCTAGGCGCTTCAGTCCGGATCTGCGGTGCTGCTACGGTCGCAGGTTCGAATCCTGCCTCGGGCATGGATGTGTGTGATGTCCTTAGGTTGGTTAGGTTTAAGTAGTTCTAAGTTCTAGGGCACTGATGACCTCAGGTTTAAGTCCCATAGTGCTTAGAGCCATTTGAACCATTTTTTTTTGTCTGTCTTTTGTTTTTATCTAGGATACTCTGCTCTGTTTTATCGCGTTGATTTACTTGCTTCTGGTCAAATATATTTCTAAGTCCGGTTAACAATGCTTCATCGCTTAATTCTTTAATACACGGAAGTGGTGGCAGTTCATCCTCGCTTTCAGAATTTTCCCATTCTATGCTGTTTTCCCAGGCTATGTAGCGTAATTCAAGTGGATCTGGTGCTGACTCTTTATCGGAAATTTTCGTAAGTCCCCGTTTGTCTGAATTTTGGCTATTTTAAGTTTTTCTAATTTTGATCTAGCTTCTTCCAAAATATAAATGTCCTTTCTTGATTGTTTTAATGAATGGACGTCAGTTTGCCTAACCTCTTCCGGATTTTACCGTCAATCTTTACGTTTTTCAGGATTTGGTGGCCTAATTTCTACTTCTGGTTTCCCTTTGCTGTGTTGTTCTTGCCTCTGTGGACCATAATTTCCTCGGTAATTATTCGCGCCCTGGTCTCTCCAGTTGCTGGTTCTAACATCTTGACCTCTTTCAAAGTACCCTTGACCGTTGGCATTTTGATTCCTAAACCCATATCTGCCAATGTATGAGTGGCCTTTACCGTTCCTATTTCGGTACCAATTATTCTAGTTATCGTTTCTATGCCAATTGTCTCCATTGTGCCACTGTCCTTGTCTGTTAAATTGCCTAAAATTATTGGTGTTAGGATTACGATTATTATTATTGGAATATTCGTTCCTAGTCCTCTCCTTCTGCTGTTCCCTTTCCTTTCTTCTTTCTTTCACCTCGTCTTCTTTAAACATAAATTCAAGTTCCCTTAAAACCTCTTTGAATTCTTCGGTATTTTCATTTTTCCCTACTGTCGCCTGTTGATACTTTCAAATGGTTCAAATGGCTCTGAGCACTATGGGACTCAACTGCTGAGGTCATTAGTCCCCTAGAACTTAGAACTAGTTAAACCTAACTAACCTAAGGACATCACAAACATCCATGCCCGAGGCAGGATTCGAACCTGCGACCGGAGCGGTCTTGCGGTTTCAGACTGCAGCGCCTTTAACCGCACGGCCACTTCGGCCGGCTGTTGATACTTTACCGGTAATTTCATTCTAGATAGACATATCAGCTCTCCGTTACTGTATGGTTTGTCTAGGCATTGATACTTTTTGTCCATTGTACCAAAGAATTTTACCACGCTTTTCTCTCCTGAGTTATCATATGGTGTCATCTGAAGTAACTCGTATTTAATTTTGTTTTGCGCCTCCTTAGACCAATATCTTTCGAGAAATGCTGTTCTGATCTGTAGGTAAGACGTACAGGTAGCTGCGATCTTTAGCATCACCCCTGCTACTGTCCCTGACACGTGTGCACAAATGATGTCAAGTTTGTGAGCTACGCTCCAGTGGTTTGGTAATCCTACTTGAAACTGACCGATGAATATGCGTGCATGCAAGCTACCGCCTTCTTCCTTGAAATGTTGAAATGTTCTAACTGTAAGGAAGTGGTTTGTATCATATCTACTCATAAATCCGGTTTGTGGCTGATTCATGGACTCAAATAATCTGCCACTGCTTGTGTCGTCGTGTTTATTCTCTGGTAATCTACTGCCTGTCTGCCTGTTCTCAATTTCCTGACTCATATCCGCGTCATATCGTATCATTGGTGAACAAAAGAGTTGTTCGTGTGTTTCTACTGTCGTCGTTCGCGGTATAGTACCTGTGCTGCTATTATGTTGTGTCATTGGATTTACTGGTTCAGTTTCCTGTCTTTCGATTGGTATCGGCTGAATGTATGTGTTCCGCTTTTCTAGATACTGTTCCTGGTCCTGTGGCATGTCATGTATTATTTTAATCGGGGTTTTCTGTTTCGATGTCTGCGCGAGTGTTACGTCTAGCCTTGGTTCTACTTGAAGTTTCTTAGACGGCGCGTATTCGTGTACTGAATTAATGCTTGACGTGTAAGTTGTTTCGCTACAGGTGTAATCGGTCTCGATCTTTTCTTCGACAGTTTGTATCGACTCTGTTCGAAGCTTTTCAAACTGATCTTTGTTTTTAAGTTCTATTTTATTGATCCGCTGATCATATTTTTTCAGTGCATCCTTTGCGACCTTGCTTTGAATTGCTTGTTCTTCCGAAATTTGTATTGCTGTTCGAGTGGCTTTTTTCGTAAAATGATCCACCTTTTTGTCAACGTTTACGATGTCCAATTGGACCTTGTCCACGTCAGTGCGTAATTGCTGCTGACCTTGTGTTAGTACCTGAATTCTTTCTCTAGATTCTTTCACGTCTTTGTTTATCTGAGCGATCTGACTATCAAATCTGGCGATCCCTTCTTCCATCTGGATTTTAACCTGTTGGATCTGTGTCTTAATAGCCTGAATATCCTGTTGGATCTGTGTCTTAATAGCCTGATTATCCTGTTTCAATTCCTGATACTGTTTTGTCATCTGTGTATTCTATTTCGTTATCTGTGTATTAATTGTATTAATATCCTGATTCTGTTTCGTCATACTAGCGTTCATTTTTTGTAACATCTCCATGATCGCGTCCTGTCCTGTAACACTACCTTCTGCTGAACTATGTATTCTCTATCTATTTTTTCTACTCGGTCACTTACGTCGTTTACTGGGCTATGCTGTGGCGTTTCTAAGTTTGATAACTGCAATAACCCGTGCTGTCTGTGTTGAGGACTAGTTGCGTTTGTCATTGAACCATTACGTGGCGCAAACAACTCCGCATTCTGCTCTCTCTGTTGTGTATGTCTTGTGTTTGCATGTACAGTTGCGTCTGTTACGGAACCTTATCGTGGCGCTCGTAACTCCGCAAAATTCTGTGTATGTTGTTGGGGCATATTTAGAATGTGTACGATAGATTCCACGTATTCTAAATGTTCCCACTCTTCCTCACTGTCTACTTCTCTTTGAACGTTAGCTAACTGCCGGTTCATTGACTGTATTGACGCGTATTCTGTCCCTGAATACGCGGCAAACAAACGCGTTTCCTGTGCTCGTTTCGCTTCTAATCTTTGCCATTTCCTACGTGGGCTGTCTATTTCTGGATCAGAATGTGCCCTACCTGGAATTTCATATTCTGGAAATTCGATGTTCTCGTCCCTTCGATTCCCATATGTATGATCTGTCTCAATTTTATTCCAGTCTGAGCCTGCTGATTGTGCAGCTCCCCGACTGTCCTATTCTCTGATTCACCGTTTGTCCTAATCTCAGGTTCAACTTCTGTCCCATTCTCAATAAGCTCGTTTACTTGCTGTCTATCTGGTTGATTCTCCCCCATCTTGTCTACTCGCTGTCTTTCACGTAACCTTTTGGCTTGTGCTCTCGTTAACATGGTATTTCTTTCAACACACCGCAACCCTATCTACAAAACTGTACCACCACTTACCAGTTGGCTGAACCGACAACTACAACAACGTCATGACTTCTCGGCTAATGTTCTGTCTGCTCTGCTACAGTCTCCATTCTACACCAGTGCGCTTGCAAAGGGAGAAAAATGTTATTTCCTAATTCTAACTTACATGATGCTGCATCACACTGCGTCTCTGCGTCACTCTGCGTCTGTGCCTATCACCTGAAAATCCCATGCCCTAGCACCTACACAAAAATCGTAAAAAAATGATAAATTTACCAACACAAGAACACACGCCCTTTTCCCTACAATTTTACTTCCTTCACTACCTTTATCTATTCTGATCCCAATCTTTGCAAATAGCTATTTAATACATGAAAGAAAGTTCTTCAAAGTGCTATTGCTGCGACCTGCCGTACCTAACTATCCTGACACTTTCCTATCCTGGTAGCTTACCTATTTTATCTATCCTGGCAGGCTCGCTATTTTCTGTGAGCGAGTGGGTGCTATTCTGTCATTCTGCGCAACGGATTAATCTGAGATGTTCCCTTTAAAGTGTGGCTCTTGCAAGATGCAATTTCCACCCCCACACTACTACAGAAGTCAGACAGACGGTCATAACGTTTTAAAGAGAAATGCCTGAAAACCTTTCAGCAATAAATATCTTCTGGAGTCGTCCGCTGTAAGGAAATGACACAAAAATTCACAAAATTTCTTACGTGGCTAGTGGGGTACTTGGGTACTGGAGTAGTGCTAGTTAGTACAACAAAAACACGAAACTTACGAAAATTATTATTTATTTTGCAAAAATTCTGAGAAATCACATGGCACTTTTAGTTATGAACTGAACAAGTCATTTCCGGGTTCTTTTCGGAATGTGAAGTTACCTCTTAAGGATAGGATTCCCTAATGAAATTTCTATACGAAGTTTAAGATTGTTATTGACTTGGCAAAATGGCTGAGAGCCACGCCTACTCAACTTGAATAATTATCCGTTAGAATGTTGCTAGGTAGGGTCGAGGCTGTCGCATGTGAAATGTAGTGAAGTGTACTGTTGTGGAGTAAATATGGGGCTCGCAAGAGCTGTACCGCACAATAACGTAAGCTGCGATGACTGCTGACAAATAAAATAACTCTCGTTCTGTCTGGATTGACCTTCGCCAATCAAACTCTCCATTTGCCTTGATGAAGTCATGGACTCCTATTCGGCCCTAGTCTAACTATTGGTGTGGTACACCTGTCAGATAACCAGTCCACCGCAATGCCACTAAAAAATTCGCTCGCAGGCATTTAACTATAACTCTGTCCGTTTATACCGCACAATAAGTGTGGCGGCCAACAGAGTGAACAACGCTTAATAGCAAGGACTCAATATAGAGTCACACTCCGATTCGCTCTCGACAGAGCTGCTCTCCCAGTGAAGTACTGAAGAGAGACTTGTTCCTCACTCTGTGAGTACGCATACGAGCGCACACGCTCTCGTTACGTGTTCTCGCTACAAGAGCGACAACGGAACGGCCCCTCTCCACGCCACACATGAAGGGGTATATCTTTTGGTCTCTTCAATTACTGCTTCAGCTCAAGGCGTCAGGAATATCGTCTGCCAATCACCATTGCTCTTCTAAAACGGGAGAATGACGTTTCGTTTAAGGCGACCAATCCTAAAATCTGTAGCATCAGCGGTTGGCGTTTGCTATCTCCCTGTGAAAACCTCTGAAACTGCATGCTATGTTAGTAATGATTGCATAGGCTGGGTGCTCCCACACAATGTAGCGGAATTTGCTTTTAAGGTGAACACGGGGTCATTCTTCCTTCACTCAGGCAATCGCTGTCTGCTCTACGGGCGGTCGCCAGCAGACATAGATAGGTTGGCTCGTCCTCTGAAGGGACCGGCCTCCCAGCATGTGGTTTGCCTCTCCTGAACTAAAAGCCCCTGCGTCCGTCGTGTCTTGAATGTGTGTGTGTATGCCAGCCTCGAGTATTTCAATCTCGGTGCGCACTTACGATTTTCTAGTTATTTGCATATCGTTTATGTTGTGGATTGGCAGGAGAGCCAACCCACGGAGTTTGGAGGAAGCCGAAAGGCACGCGTTTAAGCTCACGCAGGCTGGCGTGAGGTCTGGAACACAACAAGGAAATCAGAACCCAGAAAAACGGACGCAGATGGTGGAATACTTAACTTTAATCCATCAATGTTGAACGTAGCTCTTGTCTGTACATTCTTCACAATATCAATAGCAACTGATTATGGCGCCTTGCTAGGTCGTAGCAAATGACGTAGCTGAAGGCTATGCTAAATATCGTCTCGGCAAATGAGAACGTATTTTGTCAGTGAACCATCGCTAGCAAAGTCGGTTGTACAACTGGGGCGAGTGCTAAGAAGTCTCTCTAGACCTGCCGTGTGGCGGCGCTCGGTGTGCAATCACTGAGAGTAGCGACACGCGGGTCCGACGTATACTAACGGACCGCGGCCGATTTAAAGGCTACCACCTAGCAAGTGTGGTGTCTGGCGGTGATACCACGGTTTACATGAATTTATACAACATTGACTTTATCTTATCGATGTGTCTTGATGTGCGGAATATGATTGTGAGGGCGGAATATGTAAGCAATGAAGGTCAGGAGACCACGACGTCTTACAGTGGAAATTAATAAAAATACTACATGTAACTTATCTTCTACACCCATTTACCATACACACTCCCCCGTCCTGCGTTGCTGAGACTACTCGATGGATGTTGCTGTCTCTTGTCGCTACTCATCTGAGATGGAACTGGATGTACTGAAACTTACAGTGGAAAATTTACACAAAAAAAACATGGCAGACTTCGCAAGTTATAATGCAAAGACTCTACCTCTGTAAACAAGTTCTTATAAATATCATACCTGTAGACTTCTCATGTGTGCAAAGGTCTCACACCACGACACCAATTACCGAACTTGTTGAGGAACTCCATACCTTCTGCATAACACCGCTCATACGATAAATCACGATGACCGCACACGTTCAGAGACGTGACGTACCATCGTACGAGAAACTCGCCACACTCCAGAAAGGTTACGCCCAGAAGCAGCGGCATGGCGGGCACAAATGCCACCTTTGCATATCCGCCTCCAAACCCTAAGAGTATGGTGCAACGCACTGTGGCGTGCCCAATACGCCTACGAAAAAAAAAAGAACCTCACTGAAAATAGGTGCAAAACTGCAGTTGTTTGCCCATGACATCAGTGACAAATACCGCGAAAACAAACAAATGGTGGAACACAGTAAGACGTACCCAGAACACTGTCGATATGCATCCAGTAGCTCTTCCTGAACAAAGACACAGTAATAGGTATAGTGTAAAGACAAAACACACATGAAGATTTAGTTTGTGTTACCAACGTCTGGAAAGAGTGGTGGCTCCCCCATGTAACGGGAAGTCCGGAAAAGTGAATTAGACCGACACTTCGCTTTCTGAGTTAACCAAGTTCGCGCAAGATCATATGTCGCTTCAAGTCACACATTTACATGTTATAGAATATAAATAAAAACAAATTACCACACTTAATGTTTAATATGTACACAACAGTAAGTAGTTTTCTAACCCAGTTTATTTTACAAATGTTTCCTTTTTTTTCACACACAGGCACCACCTTTTTTTTCCTATACGAAAACTACGTTCCCGTGCTCCTTACATTTCAACGTATGTTAACGGCTCTGTGCGAGTATTTGTGCGGATTTTCCCCGAGCCGAATCCGCACGGACTTGGCTTCAATCTCGCCCTCCAATTCTGATTCGGTGTTGGAACTCAGGTTAGGACCACGTATTTCGATTGACGCATCCCGCTGTTCATGTGAATCTCTGCGCCTCCAGCTCGTGTCGTACTGGCGGGTATCGTTTTGCCTGTGCAAGTTACGTTGCCATCCTGAATTTTATCTCCCATAGTCCCGTCTCCTGGATGTTCCATCTCGCTCATTCCTCCTGTCATTGTTGTTGTTACTGCGCGGTGCTCCACGAAAGTCGCCATTGTAATGGTTATATTGCCCTTTCCTTCGATCGCGTGCCGCTTCTTTTTTAAAAACTAGCTCCAATTCGCGCAGAAGGCTTTTTTGTGTTTCAACATTTGATCTGTACTTTCCTACAAGCGCTTGCTGGTAGTTGCTTGGCAGTTTCGCGAAACAGAACTTAATTATTTCACCATCACTATGTAGCACATCAAGAAACTGATTGTTTCTAATTAAAGCCTCAAAGAGCTTTGTGGGGCTCTTGTATCCTGACGCCTCCAGATCTGGACACAAAATGATTTCTTGTTTTATTCGGTCTTGCACTTCGCGCGACCAATACGTTCCGAGAAACGCGTCGGTGAATTCTTGGTGCGCGTTTTCTCAGCTGCCGTGCCCTCGATGTTCCCGCAGATGTATTTCTAATTTTGCTGTCAGTGACCAAGACATTGATAGCGTGTTAGAAAATTGTGACAGCCAAATTTTTGGGTGAAGTGAGCCTCCATTTTCCCGGAAATTTTGGAATTTGAGGACCGATAAAAAGTGTTTGTAATCAAACTCCGGTCCCTCGTTGGTTGTAGTATCAAACGCGCCCGTTTGTTTGATACGAGCTGACATCTCCTGGTGCGTGCTGTTACCACATAGTTCCGCCCCATAATTATACTGAAACTGAGCGTTAGTTGTTGCGGTCGGGCTGTCATTTTGCGTCCGTGCGCCCTGTGGGCTGCTGTGCGCGCTTCGTAGTCGACTGCCGTCCGGCGCCACACTTCCATGTCCGCCAGTCGTCGCCTCTGGACGCGATGTACAAATTTGTACTTGGCGTTCAAGGCGTGCTAGACGTTCTTCTACGCTTTCGCACCTTTGGGTAGTGCCCGCAACGCGTTCTTCAATTCTTTCCATTCTTTGCGTTGTACTCGCAAGTGCTTCCTTCCCCTGAGCTTTTATTGCATCAATTTCAAACGCATTGATGTGTCCAATTCACCTAGCGATTCTTGCACGGTTCTTTGCAATTTTTTTTTTTTTTTTTTTTTTTTTTTTTTTTTTTTTTTGCGCCAGCTGCTTCAACCGTTGCTGCTTCCACCTTGGCTTCAATGGCCCTTACCTTCGCCTCGACACTCGTCTTACCGACCTCCGCTATTTCATTCTTCACTTCGTTCACAACCGCAAGTACCTTATTCTCTACTTCATCCATTCTCTTTCCTAGGCTCTGTTTTATGTCCTTTACCACCCCCAAAATCTCCAATAATAAATCCTCCGGCTGACTAGGCCCGTCTTCACCAACAGGTGATATTACTCTAGACACTTGAGCACTGTTATATTGCCAAGGCCGAATTTTCGTCGGTATGTTCTCATCTGTGCCCTTATTTATATAAACAAGAGCCTCCACATGCCTATTTACTTGTGCCCCCCTTCTTTCTCACTGCTTTCACCGTTCAGATCCTCCCGTTCTCGGTCTGCCTCCGGTTCGCGTCTAACGTCTGTGTTCCACACCTCCCGTCCCGTAGGAAGACTCAACAGTTCTTCATCTGGCTCAGCCCTGTTACTTCCCTGATCCTGCTCCATCGTGTGCAGTCTATTTATTGGAGACGCGTTCGACAACAGTCACGCCCTGCTACGACGAAACATTCATTCAAGGAACATCAACAACAAGAAAAATATAACAGCGAAAACCCCATACAACACTTGACACAAAATTGCACTAATCGACTCCTACTACTAAAAAAAGAAGAATTTTACCCACAAGTACAAATGTCGATAAAACAACCCCTCCAAAATAATTTCAACTCTGAAGCAACGCAGTCATTTTCAACGGAATGTGATGTGGTACAGATCCCACAAAAATCAACCAACACACACAAAATAAAACAACATGAAATTACTAAATAAATGAACAAAATCAATGGCTATTACATGCGCGCCGCCAAATATTTCTATCACTAAATCAAATTACAGCGAAGAATTTTTTTGATCAGGAAATGTTATCGATCAAGTCCTGACAGCAACTCAGCAATAACAGAAAAGACCCGAGGCAAGGGTCGCCATATTATTCGAGGTGCCGGGGTGGAGACGACCCACTCCTTATCTACCAGCTAATTAATTATGAGCACAACGGTAACGGAAGGAAATGATGGTGGACCCTGCTAGTTGGTAAAATAAGGAATTCACACTCACAATAATTTAATAAAAATTGTAATATACTCAAAAAAGAGAACTTTATCATAACAAACCACAGGAAATGGGATTCTGCATATATCTACGAAATGAAATGCGAATTAAATATTTAGTACACATCACAACATAAATGCATGATTATCGACACACACAGTAGGTTAAAGGAAAGACTATACTGAAATATTATGACAATAAGAGTTGGCTCAAGAACAAGGGGCTCCTACTCTCTGTGGTGCAATAGATTGACGATAATGAATGGAGGTCTTATGAATCAAATATTAATCTCCTGACTATATAGCAGTATCGCAATTAGTAGTGAGAGTTCAAATGGGATCACATGGAGAGACAAGCAAGGTGTACTTTTAGCAAAGTGAGCGCGAGTGCTGCTGAGGGATTCAGTATAAAAGTCATAAGGTCCTACAATGCTGGTGTCGCAAAATACTGTACCAGTACTGAAATCTGCAGCACGTCGTCGGTAAGCAGCGTCCCGATGATTTAGGCGCCGACTTCTGCCGTGCAGTGACTGTGTCAACCCCCGGCCGCGAAGGCTGTCCGAGAATTCTAAGTTCTTCTGAAAACGAGCGACCAAGTCGCAATACCGTCCGACTCCGAGGAAGATCAGATCCCGAAGAAAATCTCTCTGTCATGCGAACAAGCCGCGAAGCCAGCAGTGCTCAACTCCCTACTATTCTCTAAAACCGCGAATCAGCATTCAGTGCTGATTCCAAAATTCCCCCTCACTGCCTCGGAACATCATTCGCGCCAATAGCGACCCTTCCGTCCAATTTCGAGCAGGGCTTTATGACGTCAACTAGCCTCAGTTGACCAATCATGCCTCTGATACTCAGCTGAGGCACTGAACTTGCCGTTTGACGGGCTACGAAAACAACCTGCCTAGACCACCGGCCATCCGGTGCCAGACAGTCGCACTCACCAGGGCACAGTCCACAAGTTTTTTCCGAACCAAGAGGACAACGCAGTCAGTCGGTGCCAGGAATCTTCGTTCCGGTCGCGCCAGAACGGTAAACACATAAACTGCGGCGACACTCAGACGTCTCGCAGATCGTTTCGCCCTGCATACAATAGGCGAAACTCGACCGACGTCAATCGTTCCGCCAGGCGCTTAAGCCTATAGTACGAACCCCTCAGAATTCAGGGAAGTGCAGCTCTCAACCGGAAACGCTGAGTGCCGCGTCCTACGATGCTCGCCTTGCCCAGGCCACCCAAGGAAGTAAAACAACATGTTTAGGAATCAAGTACAAATACTCTCATTACAGTAACCTTATTCGGTCTGTTACTACCTTGCAATGACATAGAACATTAATAAAATTGATGAAAATGAGAGGAGACATGCAAAAGAGGGCACGGAACCTCTCAACAGTACAACAGGAAGAACACATGATTTAATGTGTATGAGATTTGGAAATATACAATGCATCGTGAGAAATTTAGTGTTCTGGGCTGTTTCCTCTAACAGTAACCATGATTCGAACTTATAACACTATTTGTTTATCGTTCCTCTAAAAAATTTTAGATTTTTATTTTTTATTTATTTATTTATTTTGCTTCAAAATTGTCGCATATTAGTCCAAATGGCTCTGAGCACTATGCGACTTAACTTCTGAGGTCATCAGTCGCCTAGAACTTAGAACTAATTAAACCTAACTAACCTAAGGACATCACACACATCCATGCCCGAGGCAGGATTCGAACCAGCGACCGTAGCGGTCGCTCGGTTCCAGACTGTAGCGCCTAGAACCGCACGGCCACTACGGCTGGCTGTCGCATGTTGCTACGGTATTTTCCAGTATAGTGTGCCATATTGGAGGTTGAGGTTCTTCGCATTGTATGTGAGTAATTGGGTTGGGTTGTTTGGGGGAAGAGACCGAACAGCGAGATCATCGGTCTCATCGGATTAGGGAAGGACGGGGAAGGAAGTCGGACGTGCCCTTTCAAAGGAACCATCCCGGCATTTGCCTGAAGCGATTTAGGGAAATCACGGAAAACCTAAATCAGGATGGCCGGACGCAGGATTGAACCGTCGTCCTCCCGAATGGGAGTCCAGTGTGCTAGCCACTGCTCCACCTCGCTCGGTTCTATGTGAGTAATGTATGTAAAATATTATGTAAATTGTTTATTACGTTAAATAATTTTCTGATGATATTTTGTATTTAAAAGTATTTGTGTGTATAAACTGTTCTTCAAAATGGTTTAAATGGTTCCGAGTGTAGTGGACTGTTAAGGCAGCCAGTCCATAGTGAAGTAGCCGAAAGGGCACGCGTCAACTCACGCCGTCTGGCGTTAAGTCTGGAACAGGATTCGTAATGAATGTGATAAAGAAAAGAACGTAGCTACTAGAACACTTAACTTTTATATTGTCCTTTGGTATACAGCATTCTGGATGATACAAGTGAGACTCTATCTTGAGGTACATGCAATGGTACAAATGGCGCCTTGCTAGGTCGTAGCCATTAACTTAGCTGAAGGCTATTCTAACTGTCTCTCGGCAAATGAGAGAAAGGCTTCGTCAGTGTAGTCGCTAGCAAAGTCGTCGTACAACTGGGGCGAGTGCTAGTACGTCTCTCGAGACCTGCCTTGTGGTGGCGCTCGGTCTGCGATCCTGACAGTGGCGACACGCGGGTCCGACATGTACTAATGGACCGCGGCCGATTTAAGCTACCACCTAGCAAGTGTGGTGTCTGGCGGTGACACCACACTGAGCACTATGGGACTTAACTTCTGTGGTCATCAGTTCCCTAGAACTTAGAACTACTTAAACCTAACTAACCTAAGGACATCACATACATCCATGCCCGAGGCAGGATTCGAACCTGCGACCGTAGCGGTCGCGCAGCTCCAGACTGAAGTGCCTAAAACCGCTCTGTCACTCCGGCCGGCAAACTGTTCTTGTTGATGTAAATTTGACAATTGTAAGAAATTGTCACGCTTAGTAACAATGTATGTAATAGGTGTTATGCAAAAGCCAGTGTGCTTTTGTTTGAAACGAAAGTGTATGGGGAGTGGAAAAGGTGGCAAGGGCGAATTGGCTGGCTACCTAGAGCAAGCGCTGTATGTAAGTCACACAGTCTGTAGGCAGCAGAGACTGAGGCAACATCCTTGTGGAGCAGAAGCTTTGCCTGAAAATTCGCAAAAAAAATGTCTCGGATGTAAACTGCAAACAGCTTACGACATAACTGCAAGTTGTTGGGCTACTGTATGTAAAACTGAAAGACGAAAAGAAGAGAAATTGAGTCCATACAGCAAAATACTTGCAGGGCATATTGTGGGTAGTGTAGCCGTCATAATTTTTCGCCAAATCCAAGCCTACAGCCACCAGATAACATTTTTTGGTATTTTACATTTGTAGAGCATGAACCACTAATTTAAACTGTGTTTTATTAGTGAATGATCATACTTAAACTCTAAAGAAACTGTTTCCCCCTTTATTTCATCCTAATCATATACATATGTAGGGTTCCGTCCTGGTGTTTAATTAATCCGAGTATCTTGTTTTACAGACTTATGAAGTGCCAAGTTAATATAAAGAGGCAACATTTAAATTGTTTTTGTGTAAATAATGAGAGTAATAACTTTTGAAATTAAGTTCAGTAAGAAAAAGTTTTTCTTGAATTGAAATATTCAATACAAAACGTTTGCTCTTTAGTATCTAAGTAATTTAGTATTTAAGGTGGTTGTTATGGAAAGTGCGTTTCGAAAGATCCCCCCTGGCCAATTGCTTTTAGCTTCCTTGAAGTTATCTAGTGGGCTTCTTCTCTTTGAAAAACGTAATGTATAAGGGTATAGTAGTCAAATAATTCGTGTCTGTACCAACATTGTTTACGTGGAGTAATATTTATTTGAAGAAGCAACTTAAACAGTAGCAAGAAAGTAAGCAAAATTCATACTCCTGCTTTTCCAATACTTCACTGTTTCATTGTCTGGATAGGCTGGCGACCGTTAGTGCATATTTTAAACCACTAAATGAACGTGGAAGTGAGTTGTCTTAGCTTCAGTATAATACTATTCATACTGCGTTTATTTCTAACCGCTGGGTAAGATCTTAGGAAAAGAATTGATTATGAAACATCCTGGCAGATATAACTGTGTGCCGGACCGAGATTCGAGCTTGGGACCTTTGCCTTTCGCGGGCAAGTGCTCTACCAACTGAGCTACCGAAGCACGACTCACGTCGCGTCCTCACAGCTTTACTTCTGCCAGTAACTCGTCTCCTACCTTCCAAACTTTACAGAAGCTCTCCTGCGAACCTTGCAGAACTAGCACTCCTGAAAGAAAGGATATTGCGGAGACATGGCTTAGCCACAGCCTGGGGGATGTTTCCAGAATGAGATTTTCACTCTGCAGCGGAGTGTGCGCTGATATGAAACTTCCTGGCAGATTAAAACTGTGTGCCCGACCGAGACTCGAACTCGGGACCTTTGCCTTTCGCGAGCAGGTACTCTAAGAATTGATTAGTCTGATTTACTTATCAGTTAGGCACAACACACGGTGAAATCCTGTAAAAAGTGTAACTCTATTGATTAGCTTTGCCTATTAACAGGACTACCTTCCCATAGCATACTTTATTTGGTAACTAAACTCCATTTACTAAGAGGGCAGGGCTTTCTATTATTTAGGTAAAAGTATACTAAATTATAATAGTAGTTGTAGGGTTGTAAACTCGACTGGTCATCGCGTCCACACGAGATTGTATGACAGACAAGGATACGTAATTTCATTCCGCCTCAACTCCATCATGGTGGCTGTCGAGTATTGGTGTGTCAATCTCTCAGCAGTCCAAATCCATACGTTTCCAGTGTGTGAGACAGGTGGACGAAGTGCTGGCCCATCCAAAAGTCGAATACGGGCTCTACTGATGTAGGTAAGGACGGCACAGGAAACATCCGGTCTTGCGTCACCATTTTGAAAGTTAACATTACAGAAACGTCAATGGTATGGCGAGCCACCGGCCTCATCACATAAGAAATGTGAAGGCTGTCATCCAAACCACCGGTAATGCGAACCAGAGGAGACCTTCTCGTGCAATCAGTGCCGCGTCATATCGCTATGAGTGCTAATCTCGTAAGAAAAGTGAAATGAAATGAGTGTATGGCATTGTTGGTCGCGAGGTCCCGTTCGGGTTCATCCGCCCGCTGCAAGTCTTATTTCAGTTGGCGCCACATTGGGCGACTTGCAGCCGCTGATGAGGATGAAATGATGAGGACAACAAAACACCCAATACCCGAGCGGGGAAAATCTCCAACCCGCCCAGGAATGTAAACCGGGCCCAGTGCATGGGAGGCAAGCACGTTACCGCCCAGCTAAGCAGGCGGACATGAGAAGTATAAATACAATCTTGTAACTTTCTTTCTAATCGGAACCTCCATCGTGATGCAGTAAGCAAAATTGGCACCAGAATGAGAAGACGACATGTTTCCAGTCCTGCGTATTGTGTCGTAGGTGTGCCTCTCCCTGTTGCCGCGTCAATGGAAACGGCAAAAATGTTCGCCGTATTGACTGTCAGTAGTGCTGCAAACAAAAACTTTGCCTGGCCCAAGTACATGACCGTAAGGTCATTGTATGGCCGAGCAAACAAGACGTCTGTCCTCTCGGGCACTACTCGCGAGGTACGTTTGATATCCTGCACGGAGTTTTTTAAGACAATTCTGAACCCGATATTGCAATGTCTGTGCTGTTAAGAAGAATAATGCAATGTTTCTTTGGACATGCATGCGCGCATGCATATAGCAGAGCAATATCGTGTTTATCCATCGATACCAGACAGCGACAGCGCATGCATATAGCAGAGCAATATCGTGTTTATCCATCGATACCAGACAGCGACTTTTAATTAAAATGTCCTCGCCTGCATGGTAATTACATAATGTGTGTACGAGTACAGGTTGTGACGCAGGAACGACGGCATATGGGTGTGTGTCGTGTGTTGTGCAAGGAAAGCTGAAGTGGTTAAGGCGACCGCTACAGCAAAGTAGGAAACCAAGGCTCGAATCTCTCTGCGGCAAAAATTTTCACTGTCGTCAGTGCCTTATGAAACTGAAGGCCGTTTTCACTCACAACTGCAGATACATTTCATGTACCTCCGAGCCCAGCGATTCCGTATTAGTACTACAGTTGTATGATCCCCTATAACGTTAGCAGCAATATCACGAAACGATAAACCGCAATCTCGGTAGGCTAGCAAGCATTCACTACAACTAACATGAGCATTTAAGAGAAAACAGTTCATTCTGAAAATATTATATACGTGCAGATCTTGTTAAATACTTGCAAGGATACCGAACGGTTACTGCTACTGTAGTTGCTCTTCCAACAGCAGCCTTTACGAGCAAACCAGTTGTGTATTTACCTGTGGTTACTCCTACCTCGTGAAACATGGACGGCCGGCCGCGGTGGTCTAGCGGTTCTGGCGCTGCATTCCGGAACCGCGGGACTGCTACGGTCGCAGGTTCGAATCCTGCCTCGGGCATGGGTGTGTGTGATGTCCTTAGGTTAGTTAGGTTTAAGTAGTTCTAAGTTCTAGGGGACTTATGACCTAAGATGTTGAGTCCCATAGTGCTCAGAGCCATTTTTTTGAAACATGGACGATAGATTGGACAAGAAGAGAATAGAAGCTTTCAAAATGTGGTGGTACAGAAGAATGCTGAAGATTAGATGGGTAGATCACATAACTAATGAGGAGGTATTGAATAGAATTGGGGAGATGAGGAGTTTGTGGCACAACTTGACAACAAGAAGGGACCGGTTGGTAGGACATGTTCTGAGGCATCAAGGGATCACAAATTTAGCATTGGAGGGCAGCGTGGAGGATAAAAATCGTAGAGGAAGACTAAGTGCTGAATACACTAAGCAGATTCAGAAGGATGTAGGTTGCAGTAAGTACTGGGAGATGAAGAAGCTTGCACAGGATAGAGTAGCATGGAGAGCTGCATCAAACCAATCTCAGAACTGAAGACCACAACAACACTCCTACCTCAGGTACTTGGGCTATTCACGGCTCTATTTAAAAACGATAGCTCGATGTAGTCATAGGGTCGAGGTGTATACGTCTGCTTTCACGCCCACAGCTGAATCGCTGCAAATAATAGCGTGTAGCTGTGATTCTCTAGTCAAATAGTCTACGAATTGTCCAGAATTTCTGGTAATAAAACACACAGAAACACAAAACAAAAGTTAAATAACTCATTAATAACAAGGGGTCTATTCTAACGTTTGTAACTGATGCACACGACAGAGAATTACGTTGAATAATGTTCATTCAATAAAGGACATCTCAAATAAACGCGAAGCGGTCTACTATATTCAACTAAATACAGACAGAAAATACCCTTATCGAATGCAGTAAAGCCACATTGAGAGTGTTACGAGAATAGCAGCAAAATCCCCAAACTAAACTGTAATCAAAAATATGCGAAAACTAAGTCCATTTCATAATCACAATACACGAGATATTCACCAGATCAAAACAGTTCTGAGCCGGCCGCGGTGGTCTAGCGGTTCTAGGCGCGCAGTCCGGAACCGCGCGACTGCTACGGTCGCAGGTTCGAATCCTGCCTCGGGCATGGATGTGTGTGATGTCCTTAGGTTAGTTAGGTTTAAGTAGTTCTAAGTTCTAGGGGACTGATGACCACAGATGTTAAGTCCCATAGTGCTCAGAACCAACCAAAACAGTTCTGAGTTCAACATGATAATTCACAGATTAACACAAGCGATGCAAAGAATAGTAACTCATTCTCTGTTTGTCTTATACTTGAGTACATGCAGACCTCTGAAAATATAAAGCCCCTTCAGAAGTTGAAGTATGATAGCTGATGTGCACCGCCCAGAATCAACTGCCTACGTGATCGCATGCCACTCATGACCACAGGCAGGTCTGCTTCCGTCGTGCACAAATGTAAATGTTTCCAATAGTCAAGATCTCATAGAGGCCGTTCACCACCAAGAATCTGTGAGCCACTCTCGGTAATATAGCACTCGATACTGCAGGCAGGTCCGCCTTCTTCCTGAACGGACATCCAAGTGTCCAGAACCGCTTCCTTGAGTTCTTCATTCCACTCGACTTCCATTGTATTCTGCTACTGTTTGCTTTTCCATTGACTGAAGTTGGACCCCACCAAAAAGTACATCGTTCTTAAGTTCTACAGACATCATTTGACTCAGTTTGACTACTTCCTGGACTAAGCTATTATATTACAACAATATTTAAACAAATAAATGTTATAAACTTTCAATTACAGTCAGACCATTCATAATAAAAACAAATAAAGGTGTGTCCATAAATAAGCAAGCCAGTATTCTTGAGCAAGTGCGCTCACGATAAATGAGAACAGATAGTCGTTAAATATTCTTTAAGGAGTTATTTAGGCCTGCTTGTCAGAAGGGTGTTCTGGCACTCTCTTACTAAGGTGATGTCAGCTAACATATGTGACTGATCACTCCTTAAATTACCATGATTTTGTGTTATCAATTGCAATTAATATTTGCTTAAGTTACTGGCAAAATAGAAAAGTGTTCACTAAATAAATATACAACTACGCCAAAATATGAGGTATTCGTGCTGTATTCATTTGCTGTGTGATTGTGGAGGATACTATGTTCTGACATACATTTGCATAATGAAAAATTGTAAAAAAACGTAATAAATTGATAAGAAAATAGATACAGATAAGTAGCTTTCAGGAATGATGGATTAAGTGCAATATTGTCATCTGAGATATCGTATGTTGTAGACGCAGGGAGCATTTAAAAGTTGTTAGTTAAAAGGTTAACTATGTAAATGTTTAGTCACTGTGAAATATTAACTTCTCCAGTTTTAAGGATATTGTAATATTGTTGTGTCATTAGATGAGTCTCATTTACCTGAGATCGCAGATGTATTCAGATCACCTTAAATAATTCACTGTGAATTACACTACTGGCCATTAAAATTGCTACACCACGAAGATTACATGCTACAGACGCGAAATTTAACCGACAGGAAGAAGATGCTGTGATATGCAAATGAATTAGCTTTTCAGAGCATTCACACAAGGTGGGGGCCGGTGGCGACACCTACAACGTGCTGACATGAGGAAAGTTTCCAACCGATTTCTCATACACAAACAGCATCTGACGGCGCTAACTGGTGAAACGTTGTTGTGATGCCTCGTGTAAGGAGGAGAAATGCGTACCATTACGTTTCCGACTTTGATAAAGGTCGGATTGTAGCCAATCGCGATTGCGGTTTTTGCGGTGTTTGGCGACATCGCGGTGAACGAACATTGGAAGCGTGTCATCTTTAACTTTTGTGGTCCTGTCCTCCTCAGTTGCGCGTAATACTACGGTATATTGATAATTTTCACTTATGGACCGTCTGACAGCAACTGAATAAAACACAATTTTAGTACCATACGCGTTTCGCCTTTTTTTTCTGCAAGGCATCATCAGTGGCCTGGAATATGTACATATGTTAGCTATTTTATTTACATTTTTGTCACTGTGCCTATAGGTTATAAACAGTTCTGGTGGTTGGTATTTCCTATTAAGTAGTAATGTTTTGAACTGTACTTACAGGTTGCGTAGACAGTTTCTTACATATTACGCTCCTGTTGCATTTTTGGTGTTGTTCTTCTTCCTATGAGCTCCAATTTGCTGTTTTTTCCGCATTCCACAGCACTATGCACTGAGCTCTTGTTTTAATGAAATGTTTTGGTTTCTGTTGCCGACTGTCAAATGTTTTTGCCAAAGATCGAATATTACTGCCAAACTTATGAGTGTAACTATTGAAGTATCTGTGGTCTGTTCGTGTATGCATTTGTGTGTGTGTGTGTTTTTTTTTTTTTGGTGTCGTATTAATTTAATTTTATTTTATTGTATTTATTTATTTATTTTTGTTTTTGTCCTGTGTATGTGTGTGTGTGTTTTGGTGTAATATATATTTTTTTGTGCTGTGTGTGTGTGTCTGTCTGTATTTTGGTGCTATGCAATTTTTTTTTTTGGAGGGGGTGCTGTGTATGTGTGTGTGTGTGTGTGTGTCTGTATTTTGGTGTTATATATATATATATATATATATATATATATATATATATATATATATATATATATATATATATATATATATAATGTTATCATTTCCTTTATTAAGTGTTGTAGGGAGCCTGTGTTGATGTGTGTTTGATCATTTATCACATGTTTGTTTTCTGCTATGGCTTTCTGGATGTGGAAGTTTTCTTGCATTTGTATAAGATGTTTGTCATGGTTGCTTATTCTCATTATTTTCATTTCTTGTTCCATGTTTGTAGGATGATGGTTGTAGTGTTTTAAATGCTGTGCAAATGTGGAATGGTTTGTTTCATACTTCCAACATCTGATATGTTCTTTGTATCTTGTTTCAAAATTCCTGCTTGTCATGCCTATGTATACTGCATCACAACTTTGACATTCAAGTTTATATATTCCTGATTGTTGGAATTTGTCCCTCTTGGTAGTTGGCTGGCTTAGGTGTGATTGAAGGGTTTGCCCAGGCTTATATGCTATTTTGAAGCCCTGTCTCTTCAGGATGTTTGCAACTCTGTGTGTTAGTTTTTGTGTGTAGGTCATGGTGTACCATCTGGTTCTTTTCTGTGTGGTGTTGTCATTGTGTGTGTTTGTTGAGTGTGTTTGTAAGTTTTCAGCTTGTGAATTCTTTTGTATTGTGGAAATGTTGTGTTTGTTTTTTATTTGTGTTTTTATTTTTTGATTGAGCCTGTGTACCACATGTGTGTCATATCCGTTGTTCCTAGCTATTTGTATGATCGTGTTCATTTCTTGTTCATAGTTTCTCTTGCTGAGTGGGATTCTGTTTAATCTATGTAACATGTGTCTTAGTGCTGCAAGTTTCTGGCTTTGGGGGTGGTTGGATGTGGAATGTATTATTGTGTCCGTGGCTGTTGGTTTTCTAAAGATGTTAAATGTATGTTTTCCATTTTCTTTTTTAATTGTAATGTCAAGAAAATTTATTTGATTTTCTTTTTCTTTTTCAAGGACAGGACAAAAACAAAAATAAATAAATAAATACAATAAAATAAAATTAAATTAATACGACACCAAAAAAAACACACACACACACACAAATGCATACACGAACAGACCACAGATACTTCAATAGTTACACTCATAAGTTTGGCAGTAATATTCGATCTTTGGCAAAAACATTTGACAGTCGGCAACAGAAACCAAAACATTGCATTAAAACAAGCGCTCAGTGCATAGTGCTGTGGAATGCGGAAAAAACAGCAAATTGGAGCTCATAGGAAGAAGAACAACACCAAAAATGCAACAGGAGCGTAATATGTAAGAAACTGTCTACGCAACCTGTAAGTACAGTAAAAACATTACTACTTAATAGGAAATACCAACCACCAGAACTGTTTATAACCTATAGGCACAGTGACAAAAATGTAAATAAAATAGCTAACATATGTACATATTCCAGGCCACTGATGATGCCTTGCAGAAAAAAAAGGCGAAACGCGTATGGCACTAAAATTGTGTTTTATTCAGTTGCTGTCAGACGGTCCATAAGTGAAAATTATCAATATACCGTAGTATTGGAAGCGTGTATTCGTCATCGCCATACTGGCGCACCACCCGGCGTGATGGTATGGGGTGCCATTGGTTACACGTCTCGGTCACCTCTTGTACGCATTGACGGCACTTTGAACAGTGGACGTTACATTTCAGATGTGTTGCGACCCGTGGCTCTACCCTTCATTCGATCCCTCCGAAACCCTACATTTCAGCAGGATAATGCACGACCGCATGTTGCAGGTCCTGTATATGCCTTTCTGGATACAGAAAATGTTCAACTGCTGCCCCGGCCAGCGCATTCTCTAGATCTCTCACCAGCTGAAAACGTCTGGTCAGTGGTGGCCGAGCAACTGGCTCGTCACAGTACGCCAGTCACTACTCTTGATGAACTGTGGTATGGTGTTGAAGCTGCATGTGCAGCTGTGCCTGTACACGCCATCCAAGCTCTGTTTGACTCAATGCCCAGGCATATCAAGTCGTTATTACTGCCATAGGTGGTTGTTCTGGGTACTGACTTCTAAGGATCTATGCATCGAAATTGCGTGAAAATGTAATCACATGTCAGTTCTAGTATAATATATTTGTCCAATGAATACCCGTTTATGATCTGCATTTCTTCTTGGTGTAGCAATTTTAATGGCCAGTAGTATATTATAGAGTCTCTTAGAGTTGTATCTGAGCCATGTTACAGGATGGCTGACACTCAGCCATTTCTTGGAGCATTGTCTGTTCTCTTAAGTGAACACCCGTAGTCAAAATTCCCAGCACCGAGATTTACTACGTCCGGCCCTCTGCTGGAGCCCTTCCACGTGGCTCGCCTGCTGCGACCGCTGCGGCCCGCCTGGCCGCCACTTTCTCTCCATCCTGGAGCCCCACAGCTTCGCAAGCTAGCTCACTACACCTCGTACTAATTCTAGGCGGTCGATTAGCTTGCCTACATAAGCGTAACGTTACATACTGTAAAACACAAGATTCGAAGTAAGTATTTATGAGATATAACCCTGCATACACAAAGACATTGTAGGTCATTATAACTGCATTACAGTGAAGGAACATGTAATAAACGTCAACGTGGGGTGAAGTGTACCACATACTGAAAGCATTTCAGGGCAATCTTACAAAGTAGGTAGGTTATAACACTGCAGCAGCGTATTTACGTAGCTTATTAAATCAAATACCAAGTTTAGCATAGTACATACTATGCTCAAACAGAACAATTAGTCCTGTCACTGAAAAGCCACGTATAACACTCCTGTCTGCTACTGCTATACCATAACCTCGAAGCTGGAGGCAGTTTGCAAAACAGAATTATTTTGTTATAGTAATTATGGTACAAAGCAACAGAGCAGTGTTACCCTCTGAGAGGAATTTTGTTGTGTTGACCATGTTATTCCTAATGGGGGTGGCTTATCGGAAGTGAAAGTCAGAATTACGTAAATATTTGAACAGTAACAAACGAAATTTTGTTTATCTGCACTGTTTAATGGATAAAGAAAACGGTCGCCAGCCTAACTAGGCAAGAGAATGATTAACATTCTCGTTCAAGAAAATAGTTATTAGTAACTTTAATGGATAAACACAACCTATACTTGGCCACACGCGAGTGCAATGAACTCTGACACACTCATATGCTTACGGTAAGATTGAAACTAACAGTTGGAGCAGCACAAACTATTTGCAAAATTATAACAGGTACAGAAAAACACTATCACTTTCAGGGCTTACACAAACTGAGTGGTCTTTCTACTGTTAATATGCATTCAAGAGAGACAAACACTTAGTAATTATGAACATATAATTTCCTACTATGCAGTTTTCCACTTTTACTACATCGAAACACAATGTTAACAAAATCGTAAGAAACTGGCTCACCTTATAGAATTTACTACAGATATCAAGGTGATCATTAGCTAAGCAAAACTTTAGAAGCCTCAGTCTTGAGAAATTTTAATTTGAATTTGCCAACAACACATTAATAATCAATTTTACTAGGAAAATTATTTCAGCAACCATCATTAACTCTAACTCACTCTCTTGCCACATTAACTTTAACTTTACTCTGTCCCCGGGTTCGATTCCTGGCGGGGTCAGGGATTTTCTCTGCCTCGTGATGGCTGGGTGTTGTTTGATGTCCTTAGGTTAGTTAGGTTTAAGTAGTTCTAAGTTCTAGGGGACTGATGACCATAGCTGTTAAGTCCCATAGTGCTCAGAGCTATTTGAACCATTTGAACCTTTACTCTGTCCAATAGGCATTAATTAGCAAACTGAGTTTTAACGTACTTTCAGTAAGGACACTCGGTAATCACTTTAGTTCATACGGAGAGGACCCTGAGAGGTGTTATGATGAGGAGAAAAGTCAAGGTAGGTACATAAATTGAGATATAAATTACCTTATATTTCAGCACAATAACACATCCATTAAGCTGATCCTTCACTGTACATCATTATAGTATTACGTTACAGTGATTGCGCAATGTGGTGGCAACTGCATGTTGGTAGGTGGAATTGCAGGCAGAATTGCTGGACTCGGTCATTTCTTGGTGGCGATGATAGATACAAATTCCAGAATAGTTCCAGCTATTTATCCATCCATCCGAGGCCTTGGAAAGTAGCAGGAAAAGCCTCTCTCGGAAGCTGCACCATATGCATCTTTTACATGGCAGTGCACTGACTCGTAGCTTGTCTCCGACTGGTGGCTCTTCCCCGACTGGTTGCTCGTCCCCGACTGACTATCAGTTCCACCTTTTCCACCTAAGCCAACCACAATTTGCGCGCGCTACACAGTTCCGTTCCCGAGGGGAACCACAACAACTTTTATACACAGAATACTAAGAGCCCTAAGTGAGGATCAGCAATTTACATAACAGTAAACAACCATTTTAAACAAAACAGAACATTTGCAAATATAGACATTTCCACAAAAAGTTATTCACACAAAATTACAATTATATACAGTAAGTTTTGTTCCCTCCAAATGGGACAAAGAATATAAATTTCAGATACACTACTTTACATTGAACCAAAACATGACGTCAAAGTTTGTACAAAGAAAGCAGTATACAATTTTATGTTATCGAATCAATCACACACATTTACAGAAGCTCAATGATGTAACATTATATGAAACAAAGGCAAAATAAATCAGTAGAGCATTAGAGCCATGGTGTTACACATGCTCCATGTTTCGTTGAAGTTTCCTGTAAGGGATACTTCAAGGAAACATCTATAACACCTAAGTGGTGTTGGCTACAGAAAAAAAATTATATCATCCAACTTCAGTTGGGACAAAAAAATACACATTTTACAAATATACAGTATATACACTAAGGAGATTCATACACTTCTTCCAAAAACATTTTCAAAGTAAAGTATTTACAGTAATTTTCATCCACAGACTGGTTTAAGGAAATTAATTTTCATCAGTACACAGGATACCTTCAAGCATGTTCATTTCATACACACACAGTTCAAATAAAAGACAAAACATTACACAAAATAAGCTTCATATTAGTAGAATAGGTATGGCCTTCAAATAAAATAAAAAAATAATAATAATAAACACATATACAATAGCACAGAACATTTTAATATAACAAAGCAGAAGTTTGTCTTTCAATATTTTTAAAGGAATGTAGATATTCAGACACACAAGCATACTCATGATCACTGTACATTTTACAAGATTCAGCAATTAATGAAATATTGAAAAATTCAGTTTGCATTCATTTATGTACTAATATTTACAAAAAACAGCTATGAGATCTTTTTTTCAACTGACACTTCAAATAAAAAGTAACTTTTCAAGGTTTTCTCAAAACAATTAACTTTAAAGCTTCTCTTCATTAATAGCAGTCCAAAATGTTTGTGACACATAAACACATTAACTTATTCAGAACTTATCTGTAATCATCACTGCTGTGTTTTAAAACAGACAGTCCAAAACTTTAAGCTATTCCAAAAAACCTAGCATCAAAACATCTACATCCATTTGAATGAGAATGCATATATATTTTATAATAACTTTTCACTGACTTCAATAAGAGTAGTCAGTTCATAGCACACTGATCAAAAAACCTAACTTACTTCACTGCTTGCCTCAGTGTCCATGTTACACATTCTGCCCGCTATTGGTTTGGCAGGCTTTATAAACATTTAGGCACAAAAACACAATTTAGATTAAAAACACCAAAGAAAACACATTTTTAAATTGACACACTGCCCCATCCTCTGGGTTTGGCAGTTCATGACCACTTATCAGCTGCTTGTCCCCACAATGGCAAGTCCTTTGGCTACTGCTCAACACAGCATATTTGGTAGCCCTCAACTTCAGGACCACAGCATTTTTATTGTTTTGTCTTCTTTTTTCTGCCCAACAGCATATTTTTGAGCAGTTTATTGTCATCATCTCCAAGTTTTCCATCATTATGTCACATATTTTTCACCAATTGCATTAATAGTATAAAACATAAAATCTGCAACTTTGAAACAGTAATTAGACACTGGCAAACCATTTCTTTTCAAATGACAACATCAGAAAACATATACATTAATCAAGAAAATTTTAAATGACATTTTTGGCATAATGACAATGTTCAGGGGTTACTTGAGTCCCTGATTTGTGGTTTTTCTCCCCACTTTCTTACTCAGTAATATTTCTTACGAAGTCAGTATTTAGTTTAATTATTTTTTCACACATTTAGGGCATCAGATATGTCAAGATCAGAACAATAACTTTAAATGCTATTGCAAGTCATTTCTGTCTACCTTTTGTGGTACTAGACACATGCCTCTCATACCTATTTTCTCATACATTAGTCAGGTTCATTTCCTCAGATTTAAACACACATATTTTTTCAACAACATAGTTATCCCTATTTTCAAAAACACATTTACATTCAGTCATATTATCGCATTCATTTACCTAGTTTTCAGTATTCTTTCCTTTTTTCATCCATATTTCTCTTTCCAATTACTTTCCCATTACATTTGTCCTTTACAGTATCCACAATACTAACATTCATATTGGTCATTTTCTAGTGTACCCAATTTAATTATTCATTACTCTTCTCAAAACAATACACAGTATCTTACATTATTTCTACACTTTTCAGTTTATTCTGATAGAGAAGAAGAAAGGAAGATAGTAAAAGTTCTGAATGATGAAGAGGAAGGTTGACAGCACGAAAAGAAACAGAAGTAGTGCTGGCAACGACTCGGGTCCCTGGTGCTCGTCAGGCACCTGACAATGCAAAGAGTGCATGTCCCCCGAGGGTAACATCCCTCATCTGAGGACATGTATCTTTAAATAAACCACCTACTGCAAACATAAGCCCATTCTGATTTTTAAGTATATTAGAAATAAGTTATCATCTTGTTGAGTTCTTTGCATTTTCATGAAGTGACCATAAGCATCATTATTCCTAAAGTTTTCAGGTTTGCTACACTACATGACCCCATCCTCATAATTAGGCTGGCAACAATAAGTATTCAATTGAAAATAAACAGTTCCTGAGCAAAGTCAAACAGTATACTACAGTAAATAAACAACAAACTTCCACAGGCCTCAAGGTCAACAAAACAATAATTCACTTTCAGATAACACTCAGATACAATAATAATACTGAAGTCATGCATTATATTAACAAAATATATACATACATCCTGCCCCCAGTCTCTTTATTAACAAGGCAGTCTTTTATGGTTCAAAAACAGTGACTTAAATCTGGTGGCTTTTTAGGCCTCCTATTTTCTACATCTTTCACTAAGCTATTCAAATCTTGCCAACGTTTTGTTTCATGAGGTGGGTCTTTAGGTCTTGGAATTTCAAAATCCTTAGCAAGGTACATGATCTCCTGTTCTGATATTATCTTACCAGGTGGTTCTTTTTGTTCCTGTAATTCACACTATTTCAAAACATTTGTTAAGGCTTGCCCCAGTATAGTATCATCTGGAGGTTCCTGGAAATTATGCCCTTGTGTTACATTACTGAATAATTCCTTCGGTTTTGGCCCAGTTCTACTTTCTGTATCTTGCTTTGGTAAAATGTCACTAATTTTTTCGTACCCTCTGTCAGTAAAAGTATATTCACTTTCGTTTACACCTGAAAATTCATCTTCACTGGAGTCATCACTACTCTCTTCCTCACCATCAGATTCACCTAAGTACGCTACTTTTGAACAACAGGGAAAGTTAGTATATTCATTCCTATCTGTATTCGTATACCCTTCATCACCTGAACTATCATTGATTTCATTTTCGTCATCAGATTCGAGCAGGAAAGCAACTTTTACACAGTGGAGCAGATTATCACTAGATGTTTCAGCCACTTCGTTTTTCGACTCATTTTCTACACAATGCACATCGTTTGGACACGCAGGCACTTCAGTAGTAGCACTTGGGACAATTTCAGACTTAGTTTCGTACATAGTATACTCGTCACATACATTGATAACCTTCGTTTCAATGATTCCTTTACTATCAGTTTCAGATAATCGTGTGAAATCCCTACCAGACCCTTCTGCATTCGATCCACAAAACACCTTTTCATCAACAATAATTTCACCTGCACTGTTTATAATGTCATGTTTACTAACGCCCTCCTTTAAATCACTTTCACCTATTATTAGTTGTGCACACGTCTTTTGCGTGGCATATTTCATCATAACCTCTCCCACATCTACGTCTTTGACCCAATACACATCATTAACAGCACAAATATTCTCCTTTTCACTCGCCTTTTCTGGCTCCCTTTTATTCTTTAATAAAGTCTTTTCGCACGATTCCGATACCGAGTTATCTTTATCATATGACATATTAACTTTATTTCCATTTTTACATTCATTTACTACTGAAACCGGCCATCGGAAGTGTCCGATCCCGCCTCTTCTGTTTCTCTCTACGGCAGCCATCTTGTTCTAACGTCTGCCATTTGTGTGTGCTACCGAGTGCAATGTACGCTGCTCCTGCAACCGCTGGCCCGAGCACGAACGGTCACGTGACTTCGCACTGGGAACGCCACTAAGTATCACTCCGCGCCCATCTGCTATAGGCGCGCCCTTAACCTTCCTGCCCCGTAGTTTACATATTTCCTTCTCGAATCTAATATTTGACATCTTTTCTTTGGGCCCAAAACCAGTTTCCGCGTGAATCCGGCCTGTAACACACGCGGTTTTCAGTTTTCCATTTCTTCTCTATTTTGGAAATTCCGCGTCGTGTATCCTCTACCGCGTGTCGTATAATTTCCCCTGCCTCTCGCACGACCTCTTTGAATCGTGTTTACACGATATCTATCATTTTCATGTCGTTCAGCTTGGTCATTACTTTCTCGCGAATGATTGTTGTTATTATGAGGACGGAACTCGCGATTTCTTCGCCAGTGATCTTCATCCTCTACCCTTTCCAGAAATGCAGAAAAACTTCTGTGTGTACTCCCAACATATCGTTTAGAATCCTCAGGCAGTTTCTGCCAAAGAACCCAAATGATCTCAGCTTCAGTCCTTCTAGCCTTCAAATGTATCAGTTTTCTGTACCATGATTCGCAGAATTCTTTCATGGTTTGCCTATCTCTGACATCATACTGTCTGGCCATTAGAAATTCACGCCACAACTGGTCTTGTTTTTGTTCTGACCAGTACTCGTCAATAAATTTGTGTTTAAAGGTCTCAAAAGACATCTTGTTAGTATCAAGATTCAACCCTCACCTTTTTTGCTTCTCCCGTTAATGCACTGATTATCACATTAATTTTTTCCTGGTCAGACAAATATTCAGGAAAATTTCTTTCGCAGTTCTTTACAAAATCAAGGGGGTGCCATCCGTTATGTCTCTTTGCAGGGTCGAATTTTTCCTCGCCCTCTAATATTTTAGTGAAAGGGATCCTTTCTGTAAATTGTGTAGGTCCTGTTTGTATTTTTCTTTCCAAGTCATACATTTTGCCTTGGATTTGTGAAGTGTTATGGTCACACTTCTTTTCGCAATTAACAATCTGTTTGGTTAGTTCCCTACTTTTTTCTGTTACAGATTGTTTAATCTGTGCAAATTCCGCGTTACATTCTGTTTGTATTTCGGATTTAATACCGAATACCTTTTCGTCCACTTTAGTACAGACTAAGGGTTCTATTTGATCTTGAATTTTAATTACTTCTGAGTCAAATCTTTCGTTAATGTCATCAATTTGCCCTTGTACATTGGCAATATTGCCATTGATGACAGTAATTTCGCTTTTAATACTTTTGATTTCGTTACTCACTGTTCCTACACTTGAGTTAACTTCTTCAATTTGTTTACTAAGATTATTGCCCTGCTCTTGCATTTGTTTACTAATATCACTACCTAGTGCTGCGTTTTGCGCTGCATTTTGTTGTCCCTGTACTGCAATTTGTGCAGACAACATTTTTAACAATTCTATCATATCTGGATTCCTTTCACTTTTAGGTTCTGCTACATTTTTGTGTTCGAGTTCTCCTTCCCTTTCAGTTTTTGGTGATTCAAACATATCCCGCGATTCATTGACATAGCCACTGTCTTCGACAACATCGCCCATATTGTCTTGCCTAGTACGCGCGACATTAAAAGCTTCTATCTGTTTATTTACATCGGCGTGGTACCGTACGTAATTTAACTCGCGAGTAATGCCATCTGTTGGTGTGCTCCCTAAACTGCTCTCGATTGCTTTCTGTTCTCGCGTGTCTAGATTTATTTCTAATTTCCTGTTCATTTTAGTTGCTATTAAGTATTGATACGTTTTATTTTCAATATAAACTGAACTTTCACTATCCGTTCTGTCAAATAATGTACAGGTTCGTGCCGCTGGACGTTTTATGTTCACTCTATGTTTGTAAAATACTGACTACTTATAATTTTCTCCATCTGTAGGTGGAAATTGAACAACGTCCTGTCACGCGGCGCCACTTATAACACTGCAGCAGCGTATTTATGTAGCTTATTCAATCAAATACAGAGTTTAGCATAGTACATACGATGCTCAAACAGAACAATTAGTCCTGTCACTGAAAAGCCACTTATAACACTCCCGTCTGCTACTGCTATACCATAACCTCTAAGCTGGAGGCAGTTTGCAAAACAGAATTATTTTGTTATAGTAATTATGGTACAAAGCAACAGAGCAGTGTTACCCTCTGAGAGGAATTTTGTTGTGTTGACCATGTTATTCCTAATAGGGGTGGCTTATCGGAAGTGAAAGTCAGAATTACGTAAATATTTGAACAGTAACAAACGAAATTTTGTTTATCTGCACTGTTTAATGGATAAAGAAAACGGTCGCCAGCCTAACTAGGCAAGAGAATGATTAACATTCTCGTTCAAGAAAATAGTTATTAGTAACTTTAATGGATAAACACAACCTATAATTGGCCGCACGTGAGTGCAATGAACTCTGACACACTCATATGCTTATGGTAAGATTGAAACTAACAGTTGGAGCAGCACAAACTATTTGCAAAATTATAACAGGTACAGAAAAACACTATCACTTTCAGGGCTTACACAAACTGAGTGGTCTTTCTACCGTTAATATGCATTCAAGAGAGACAAACACTTAGTAATTATGAACATATAATTTCCTACTATGCAGTTTTCCACTTTTACTACATCGAAACACAATGTTAACAAAATCGTAAGAAACTGGCTCACCTTATAGAATTTACTACAGATATCAAGGTGATCATTAGCTAAGCAAAACTTTAGAAGCCTCAGTCTTGAGAAATTTTAATTTGAATTTGCCAACAACACATTAATAATCAATTTTACTAGGAAAATTATTTCAGCAACCATCATTAACTCTAACTCACTCTCTTGCCATATTAACTTTAACTTTACTCTGTCCCCGGGTTCGATTCCCGGCGGGGTCAGGGATTTTCTCTGCCTCGTGATGGCTGGGTGTTGTGTGATGTCCTTAGGTTAGTTAGGTTTAAGTAGTTCTAAGTTCTAGGGGACTGATGACCATAGCTGTTAAGTCCCATAGTGCTCAGAGCCATTTGAACCATTTGAACCTTTACTCTGTCCAATAGGCATTAATTAGCAAACTGAGTTTTAACGTACTTTCAGTAAGGACACTCGGTAATCACTTTAGTTCAAACGGAGAGGACCCTGAGAGGTGTTATGATGAGGAGAAAAGTCAAGGTAGGTACATAAATTGAGATATAAATTACCTTATATTTCAGCACAATAACACATCCATTAAGCTGATCCTTCACTGTACATCATTATAGTATTACGTTACAGTGATTGCGCAATGTGGTGGCAACTGCATGTTGGTAGGTGGAATTGCAGGCAGAATTGCTGGACTCGGTCATTTCTTGGTGGCGATGATAGATACAAATTCCAGAATAGTTCCAGCTATTTATCCATCCATCCGAGGCCTTGGAAAGTAGCAGGAAAAGCCTCTCTCGGAAGCTGCACCATATGCATCTTTTACATGGCAGTGCACTGACTCGTAGCTTGTCTCCGACTGGTGGCTCTTCCCCGACTGGTTGCTCGTCCCCGACTGACTATCAGTTCCACCTTTTCCACCTAAGCCAACCACAATTTGCGCGCGCTACACAGTTCCGTTCCCGAGGGGAACCACAACAACTTTTATACACAGAATACTAAGAGCCCTAAGTGAGGATCAGCAATTTACATAACAGTAAACAACCATTTTAAACAAAACAGAACATTTGCAAATATAGACATTTCCACAAAAAGTTATTCACACAAAATTACAATTATATACAGTAAGTTTTGTTCCCTCCAAATGGGACAAAGAATATAAATTTCAGATACACTACTTTACATTGAACCAAAACATGACGTCAAAGTTTGTACAAAGAAAGCAGTATACAATTTTATGTTATCGAATCAATCACACACATTTACAGAAGCTCAATGATGTAACATTATATGAAACAAAGGCAAAATAAATCAGTAGAGCATTAGAGCCATGGTGTTACAAGGTGATCGCCTTTGGATATTGTTTGCAGTTCCTTTAAGTTCAGAAAAGTGTTAAAACGTGCTTACAATACCGACAATGAGAGTTACTTCTTAAAGAACAGTGCCGTAAATTGGTGCAGGCATTTCAACGTGAATAACACAATTGTGTATTATAAATTTATTTGCTTTGTTTTAAACCACTATTTGTTCGAATTACATTAGAGAAATCCTTCACTTCCATCCTTCTTTTGCTTTTGTGTATAACCTCCCCAGGCTACTTCACATGTATAAGCTTAATGTATGTTAATCCTGAACGGCAATCTGTTTATGAACCTGTTGGTTCTAAACCAGGAAAACTTATGAACGTTGCTCGTAGTTCGTATTTTAAAAAGTACGCTGCAGTCTTCCAGTAAATTTCATTTCAACATCAGGGCAGTGTCTCAGGTTCTAGTTTTCCTTATGGAGGCACTGATCATACCTCACAATTTCCAATAACTATTACGTTGGTTCAGTTAAGTAGGTTGTCGATTTTACACGTGTCTCAACAATCATTTGGATCTTTCCACTCCACTTTCAATATATTACCCGATAACTAAATTGCAGGCACCCCTGTCTAACAGGTACCAAGCAGAAAACATTCACGTTGAAAGTTGGAGCAGGCCAGTGTGGCCGAGTGGTTCTAGGCGCTTCAGTCTGGAACCGCGCGACCGCTGCGGCCGCAGGATCGAATCCTGCCTTGGGCATGGCTGTGTGTGATGTCCTTAGGTTAGTTAGGTTTAAGTAGTTCTAACTTCGAGGGGACTGATGACCTCGGATGTTAAGTCCCACGGTGGTCAGAGCCATTAAAACCATTTTGAAAATTGGACGTCTATGTTTCTGCTGTGTGCATACACAAACTCTGAGTCTGAGCTATAATTGCGAGTAGTAGGGAGCAAACAGTTGTCGAGAGGAGTCGGAAGTGGTCGGACGCAGCGTGCGGTTGCGGGCTTTAAAGTAAATGATGATGAAATGGTGTGATGGTGGCCCTCAACTACCTACCCTCCCACTTAGAGTTGAAATATTAAAGGTTTTGTCAGGTTTCGTTGTCTAGGGGCTGGGATACAAGTTAAACACTGATGAGTCTACAGTATACAATATGAATATATACGTGAATAGAATGGTCGAAGGCAATTCGGCAATCGCGAATGTAACGCAGAAACTTATAAATAAATGATTACAATAAATAAAATCTGCCGGTACTATTTTAACGACTTTGAATGATGAGGTACGATAGTAAAAGTACTTTTGAGAAAGTGGTATATTTCTGCAAAACATTTATTGGTGTCGATGGTCCAGGAATTAAATAAAATATAAGTTGAATAACAGGGAAACAATAAATTTCTACTGCACGCTATTAGTTGTGAACTTCTAAACTCATACCACATCTTCACTGCAGAACCCTCGGAAATCTCACAAGTCCGCACTCCGAAGGATTTCTATCTGCCGCGACCATGTGCAAACCGCTTCACATCCAAGTCTCTCTTGCGGCCGTGCGTCCCTCGCGCCGTACTGTATCAGACTCACTCCCGTGCCCTCTCCAGTACTCCAGAACTCTCCGTGTCCTGTGTCGTACTGTTCTCCCACTTCCATCCAGTCTCCCCATTCACGCACCGTGTCTTCAAGCTAACGGAAATTCACAATCATAATGAAACACATTCGAAATACTGGATTTACATTTAAATAACTTGAAATTAATTTAATATTCCTATGGCTGGACCATAAACACGCTCTAATACACATTATTAAATACATGAACAAGTTAAATAAACATATATCAAAGCAATAGTAACAAAGGTAGGCCTAATGCCTCTGTGCTTTCTAAATCACACTAAATATTTAACCAATTTCTTCATGAATATTATCTATATCGGATATAAACAAAGACATAGATTAATAAATATATTTGTAAGCATGCTGCTATCGTTTTTTCGTGTAACTGTGGAGTACTTACGGCCTGACGCGATCGATAGTAATCGGCCACTTTGACCCCCAATAAGCCATGTACTATTGAAGTTACATGCCTGTAATTTATACCAATTTAGGTTTACAGTAATAGCTTTCTATGGACACATCGATCGACAAAATCGGATGAACCGTTTAGGTTATGAAAATCCGTTGCTGGTTGTTACTTGTGTAATTTATCGTCAGATACTAAACTTTAAACTAATAAAGCTATTGAAAATCTGATTACACCATCAGAATAGTCGTGCAAATAATGGTAATGCGTATGTTTCATCTGGCTACTATTAATTTCTATACGAACAGTGAAATTTCTGCCATGATGGTTTCACAAGGTCCGCCATCTATGGCACTCTCGGCGTACAAGTCTCTTGCATCGACACAGCGTCACCGTGGAATTCCCAGCCACGCACTCGGACTGGACCCATCTTGCTTCGGACAATGTCCAGCACCACGTGGTCGGCCTGCCGAGCGGCCCGCGCGGCCACGGCAACTCCGAACTTAGAATATTTTCAGGCCGCCACAACTCGCCCGTTACCTCACACGGTGAAGCGAAGCAGCGCGACGTGAGAGGTCGCAGCCTGGCGTGATGGTGCTAGTAGCGCCGGAGGATACTTTGGTATTAAGTGAGGGTTTTTGGTAATTTGCCTTTTCGCTGCACGTACTTGTTGGTTGCCTGCGCATAGGAGGGATTTTGACAGATTTGAGCATGCGTACTTTGAGAGTCATATTTGCATCTTTGTTGTGGCCAGAAATTTATTTATTCGGTATAGACACTGTGGAATAATTAAAAGTCTGTGTGAATTTCGTCTGTTTAAATAACATGTTGCAAATATAATAGACTACAGACTTCATTGGTTCCTTTCAAATGGTTCAAATGGCTCTGAGCACTATGGGACTCAACTGCTGAGGTCATTAGTCCCCTAGAACTTAGAACTAGTTAAACCTAACTAACCTAAGGACATCACAAACATCCATGCCCGAGGCAGGATTCGAACCTGCGACCGTAGCGGTCTCGCGGTTCCAGACTGCAGCGCCTTTAACCGCACGGCCACTTCGGCCGGCATTGGTTCCTTTCATTTTACTTTATATCGTTTAGGGTTAGCTGACGAAATCCCTCCTGATCATTCATTTCTTATGTGTAAAAATATGGCAGTAATTGTTGCAATTAATCCATGCATTGCATTCTCCATGGACCAGAGTATTGGTTTTGAAATATTTTAGAATGTTGCTGATCATGCGGTTGCAGCGTCAAGACGAGGTAAGTTATCTGTTGCATACAGGAGCATTGCAGAAGAGTTGTTAGAGAACAGTTGTTAGGAGGCGTAAGAGAATTTTTTTGTTAAAACTCGCAGTCAGATATTTGAGAATTGATTTCTTTATAATTCGTAGGAGGAGTAATTAATTTTTCTGTTCGTAGTTCTGTTTCATTTTGTTCTCAATGAGAATTACGTTATTGCCAGGGTCGGAGTGTTACACATATGTTTCCGTACGTCCTTGCAAACTAATTACCAACAGACTTTTAACGTGTCAGCCAAATATTACTTCAGTTATGGTTGTACACCAGTCGCAGCGGACAACCGTTATGGAGGGACTAGTGAGCTTATTGTAGCAGGACAGTTCCACAGTAGTCAGGCATTTCTTTCGTGACTTTTTATTTCGTATCATGAACTGAGTAATGAATATTAGATAACGACCTACATAAATGAAGGGAACTAAATCCCGTGTGTAGGGGATAACTACCAGGAACTTTGTATTATAAAACTGTCAGCTATGTGCCGTGTGAGGAAGAATACTTTTGCAACCGGTAAAATACTGTGCACGAACTTTGTAGAAATTACCCGTGGGCTAAATTTCCATCAGCTACCTTTTGGCAGAATTAATTAGTTGCTTATATAGAAAGTAGCGCCGACCGTCAGTTTGTACGAGGCAGCGGAAACCCTCGGGAACCGTGCATCTGTTCGTGACAGTTCTGCTTCTTTCGCATGGTTGCAACGGAAGCTGACGGAGCCGCGCGGGATTAGCTTAGCGGTCTAAGGCGGTGCAGTCATGGACTGTGCAGCTGGTCCCGGCGGGGGTTAGAATCCTCCCTCGGGCATGGGTGTGTGTATTTGTCCTTAGGATAATTTAGGTTAAGTAGTGTATAAGGTTAGGGACTGATGACCTTAGCAGCTAAGTCCCATAAGATTTCACACACATTTTGACATTTCTGAAGCTGACGGGTACCACCATGCAGTCATTAATCTCCAGCACAGGAGGCAGCACGGTTAAAATGCAGCACTATAGTGCGATAACACCCTTCTACCTATTCGTTGTGTTCGCTAAATAAATATGAGCACAGAACCCGAAGTCGTGAACAACACGTTCCCAAAAGTAAGGGATTGGGTTGGGTTGTTTGGGGGAAGAGACCAAACGGCGAGGTCATCGGTCTCATCGGATTAGGGAAGGATGGGGAAGGAAGTCGCCCGTGCCCTTTCAAAGGAACCATCCCAGCATTTGCCTGGAGCGATTTAGGGAAATCACGGGAAACCTAAGTCAGAATGGCTGGAAGCGGGATTGAACCGTCGTCCTCCCGAATGCGAGTCCAGTGTGCAAAAAGTAAGGTTCCACTAGCTGTACTGTTTACTGCTGCACAAAAAATCCTCCAAACTCAGCATACAGGTCCCTGTGCGTCTTCACTCTACGCAACCCAAAGTAGATAGAAGAACAACGTTCTAATTCCATGGACAACTATTCTCTCAGAAGCACTAAAATAAATCATCGCTTGCAGGTCTAACAAACTAACGAATAAGGACCGCCGAATTTTAAACACCGTACTACGGACAGGTAGTCATATTTTCCTTTCTTAGTTATTATTTCATCCTCCTTTCCCTAAACGGCTGGGAGTGGGGAGGAGATGGGAGTCTAGGGCTGTCAGTATTATGTCTGATCTTCAGGCAGAGAGCGATTTTCAAAGATTAAAAGGAGTCAAATTAAAATAGTGGTCACTATCTTTCATGTTCATGGACTCCGATTTTGTTGATAATTATGTGGATGAAAACTGATGTTTATTTCTCACATTTGCTATTTCTGGCCGGCCGGGGTGGCCAAGCGGTTAAAGGCGCTACAGTCTGGAACCGCGCGACCGCTACGGTCGCAGGTTCGAATCCTGCCTCGGGCATGGATGTGTGTGATGTCCTTAGGTTAGTTAGGTTTAAGTAGTTCTAGGGGACTCATGACCTCAGAAGTTAAGTCCCATAGTGCGGGCTGTTTGTGATATGGGTGTTTTGGGGGAGTTTCCTGGAAAAGACGTGGAATGCAAGTGATATGGAATGGGACCCAGCCGGCCGCTGGTGGCCGAGCGGTTCTGGCGCTACAGTCTGGAACCGCGCGACCGCTACGGTCGCAGGTTCGAATCCTGCCTCGGGCATGGATGTGTGTGTTGTCCTTAGGTTAGTTAGGTTTAAGTAGTTCTAAGTTCTAGGGGACTTATGACCTCAGCAGTTGAGTCCCATAGTGCTCAGAACCATTTTTTTTTTTTTTTTTAATGGGGCCCAGGATCAATCTGCTGAATCAAAATTAGAGGGGTGGCAAGAGTAGGGGCCCTGATATGGAGACGAAAAGGATCACTCTGTCACATCTGGAAGGATGGGCGTACTTCATAACTTAGGGACATATGATTAACATATCGTTGCGGCAGAATGTGGAAAGGATATACGTGTACGGTCATTGCATAGTGCTAGGCTCGATGACGAGGATAATGTTCATATAACATGTGTGCATAAAAGTCGCAGAGTTTTTAAAACGTGAACTGACCAATAAATACGTAAGGAACGACCTAAAACACACACACACACACACACACACACACAAAAGAAATTACTTTCCCAAACCGAAAAATTACAGTTAACAATGGGAGAAGCAGTGGAAATATTTAAAATAAAACAGCAGGTAACTGCGACTGACTGATCGCTGGAATAGTAATAGAAGAGTCAGCTACTCTGCAGCACACTAAAATTTCAAACCGAAAACCTTAGGCCAGTGTACGGACATCTCACAAAATTGTAAAAGCTGTACCACATTCGTTTCGTCATTAGCTAAAATACAGTGCAGATCCACAATTAATTTGTTACTGCTCACATATCACAGTATAAAATGTACTCACTTAAAATGTGGTGGACATTTCCACGCCACAGACATCACACACTAGGAGATCCTCTCCCGGAGTTAAATGGCACGCGTTATGGAAAGTGCCCATTTAGATGGCGGGTCAGGAACACTGCATCCTTTATAGTGACCAGCATGGCCGGATAGCCTGATTCACTAACCGCAGCTTAATATCCGTCACTGCCTGTCACTCCTCCAACGATTTCGTGGAACTTTGACACCCTAGCCAGCTAGACAATGGCAGACTTTGTAACTATCGATAGTTCACAGGCGAAGTAATGGTGCTAAACTGTTCGCTTTGACCCTGTGCCCATAGTCATGTTGTACTAATGGAGAAGATGTCTCAATTATTGACGACGCCTTTGGCACAATTGTTTTATTAATCTCCATTACATGATGTAATTTCAGATATTTTACTTCTGATGAAGGTATATTTATATGTACCGAAACCTTGGTCAAGAAATTTTAATAAATTTTTATCCTGCAACTGTTTATGGCTGTCATCCTTTATCGTGAAGAATTTCAACAGTTGCTGTTGCAGCCATGCTTAAAATCTTGCACTCTCTATTCCTGATCGCACTGCTGCCAAGAAGTCACTGTACACAAGAACGAATGTCGCGGAGAGTGCTGGAAACAGCACTGTAATTGGTTCGTGAAGCACTCAAACTTTTTATCGAGTTACGGCACAGATACAGTGTATAACGCTGATCGACTTGTATGTGCCTTGTGGCTGCGCGAAAAATGTGTTTATTTGAGTCTCTCGTGATAGCAATGAAATTCAGATGAGGTGACGTGTTGGAATAATGTTCTGTTTCATCGTTTGAGAGCGGAAATTGCTTCTCGTCAAAGGAAAAATTACTTTATGAGTTTATGAATCTATTTAACACCGTACCACACAATAATCTGGAACCTTATTACTTCTCTCGAAGAACCAAAAACAGTTTATATTGCTTCGAAGAAAAACAGTTGGAGTCCCTTGATTGGATTCCTCAAAACGGTGACTCTAACTTCATCGAACATCTATAGCATAATATACAGAGCTGACTGAAAGAAAGATCAGTTCACTAGAAATGTTATTAATAGCAGTCACGATACTTCAGAATGAATGAAATAAATTCCATCTTTAGAGAATCAGAACTCAGAGCGAATTTTTTTTGAAGAAAACGCATACATGCGCCATCAGCTGTACAATTCTATGTTTATTCTCTACTGGTATCAGCTATAACAGTCATCTTCACAGGAGAAATATAGTATACATTAATGGATGAAAAATACGTTTTCGTCAAATACGACACAACCAAATGCACCTGTAAAATGTAAACTTACACGGCTGCAAATGTCACAGTTAATAAAATGTTTCTGGCTATTAATAAGTGGTCGGATGGATTTTATATTAAAACCCAAAGTTTCGTATCTATCTGTGGAAGTCATTTTCAAGGGTATCGTAGCTTCTTCCAATGTCCGATTCATACCTTGGCTCGCTACTGACAGCAGGAAAATTCTGGTTATGCGTGCTCCCACGCAGTGGCGTGACGTCACATGCTTGGAATGGCCAGTTGCAATAGGCTATTTAACTATGTTAAAAATACACTTCGGATGTTTGCTCTTCTGAGTGATTACAACATTCAAATAGCACTTAGGTCAATATATTTTTGTGTAATTAAATGTTAAAAATTCTTTAATTTCAAGAATTATTCACGTGATCGAAAACGCTCTGTTATTGGCTGAAGTTCTGGTGACGTCACAGACCTGGAGTAAGACGAAAGGATACGTGTTGTAGGACTGTTGTCCGAAATTACTATGTTTTTACGTGTTCCTTCTGCAAACAGTTTAGCCATTTAGTGATGGAAAATGCTTCCTTGGATAAGGTCTATTGATTCTAAACGTATGAACGTTAGCAGGTAAGTCAAATTCATTCACAGGTCGTTTTATAACTACATTCAGATCACCTATGTTGTATATGTTGTATGAGCGAGGACGATTCTCCACAGTCTCCCTGGATCCTAGGTGAAGTTTATTGTTCACCTCTCCGGTATCAGCACCATTTCACGAATGTACCGTGTATATCAGGAATCCAATAAAACATCAAATCTCCGACATCGCGCGGTCTGTAAAAGATCCTGCAAAAACTGACCAACGACGACTGAAGAGAATCGTTCAACGTGACAAAGTGCAAACCTCTCGTAAATTTCTGCACATTTGAATGTTGGGCCATCAACAAATTTCAGCGTGCGAACCATTCAACAAAACATCATCTACATGGGCTTTCCGAGGCGAAGACCTACTCGTGCATCCTTGATGACCGCACGACACAAATCTTTACGCTTCGCCTGAACCTGTCAACAGCGACATAAAACTGTTGATGACTGGAAACGCGCTATCTGGTCGGATGAGGCTCATTTCAAATTGTGTCGAACGGATGGACGCGTATTGGTATGGAAACAACCTCATGAATCCATGGATCCTGCATGTAAGCAGGGGACGCTTCAGGCCGGTGGAGGCTCTGTAACGGTGTGGGGCGTGAGTAGTTGGAGTGACATGGGACCCTGATACGTCTAGATACGACTCTGACAGGTGACACGTACTTACGCATCCTGTCTGATCGCCTGCATCCGTGCATATCCATTGTGCATTCCGACGGATTTGGGCAGTTCCAGCAGGGCAGTGCGACACCTCACACGTTCAGAATTGCTACAGAGTGTCTCCAGGAAGACTCTTCTGAGTTTAGACTCTTCCGCTGGCCACCAAACTCCCCAGACATGAACGTTATTGAGCATATCGTGGATCCCTTGCAACATGCTGTTCAGAACAAATCTCCACCCTCTCGTATTCTTACGCATTCACGGACGGCCCTGTAGGATTCATGGTCAGTTCCCTCCAGCACTACTTCAGACATTAGTTGAGTCCACGACATGTCGTGTTGCGGCACTTCTGTGTGCTCGCTGGGGCCCTACACTATATTAGGCACGTGTACCAGTTTCTTTGGCTCTTCAGTATAGATTGCTGTAATGTTCCTGAGCGTTTTGTACATCCTTTACTGTTCGGGCCGTGGTGGCAGTTCCACTCGCCAGTTACCCAACTGCCGTTAGCCCTGCTAACACTGGAATTAGGAATGATACAATTCTACCAGAAGACTTCGGTATTGACAGAACTGTAGTTGTTTTAACATGGCTTCTTCTTACTTCTTCTTTCATGGTACCTGTTGCCACTATCTCCTGTGACTAGATATAATTTTTGAAACAACCTGTAAGTTTCTTCTACTTCACTTTGTGATGAGCTGTGTCCCTTATTGATTCGAAATTTATTCCAGCACCCAATTTAAATATGGTACGCATTGCTTAGTCATCTGCGAATGCCACAATACGCTGTTCTATGCCTATATATATTCTGAGACGCATTTGCTTCCCGTTATTGGCAAAACTTCGGTCTACAGCATACCGTTTTGCCAGTACTTGATTTGCAATGTATGCTAAATCGTACTCTTTACGTGCCTCATTAAGTTGATTATCTCATTTATGACCATGAACCGTATACTTTTTCGGTTCTGTTGCAGGTCCACAGAAATGGTATCCAGGAAAATGAAGTTCAACTGGCAGTTTATTAAGAATGGCAGCAGCACCTCAGCTAATGCGCTTCCTGCAACTTATAGTACATTACTGCACTGTCTGTCATATAGCAAATTGTGAGAATTCAACCAACTGTTTTCTGATGCTGGAAATCCGAGACATTTTACTTAACCCTGTTCCCACGATGCCTTAGCATGTTTCCCGCAAGAAACACGTTCAGTTCAGAACTTTTCTGTAATTCTAAAGATTTCTTCAGAGTTGCTGTCCTTTAAGATGTAAGTTCTTGGGTCTGTTCTCTGTAAAATATCTCCAGTGGGCAGTTAGGAAGGTAAGATTTCTATTGTGTATTTAGAAATACGCACTAAACCACATGCAATAAACTTCTGCTTGCTTGGATCCACCATCTTAATACTATTGTACGTTGTATTTACAAGTCCACCGTCACATACATCAGTAGGCCTGATCTTATCTTGTGTATGAACCACAAAAATTCAATTACATCCAAATATACGTTTTACTGGTCCAGTTCAGGCACTCCACAATTAATGTTTTCATGTAGGAGAATGTTGAGTATTGGTTTATTTCGTATTGTGTATTGCATATATTAAATTTCACCTCATGGTCAATTTGTAGATTTTGAGGACATTGATTCATACCAGTCTATAGCAATTGTTCGAACACCTATGACACATCTCTCCTCGTCTTTGCCTTCACAGGAAGGATCCAGGCGGATTTGGAATACGTAACTACGATCATTAAGATGTATCTGAAACCTTTTGTTTGATTTTGAGTGATCTCTCACATCCACGAGATCGGCCTGCCATAAATCCTTCAGTCCATGTATTTTGACTCTTTCGTGCTGGAACGTTTTGCGATCAGGTCTGTGGAGTTCACAGACCAGTGTCTCCATGTGTCTTTCTCGAAGTTCTGAGATGGTTGGTATTATTTCGTTCAGGTGTGTTGTATTCCTTCTGAAGCCTGTGCTGTAATTAGCTGTAGTTGGTCTATGATTTCGTTAGGATCATATATACTCTAGACGTAATACGTTCAGCTCTTTTTGCCGGATGTCAACGTCATAGCCTTTCCTATATTCACTGCCTAACACTGGGCTAATAATGTATTTCCTGCTCTTTTTGCTTTGTAATCGACCTTTTCGTGCGTTGTCTCACCTATGTCCATTAGACATATGTAATATTTCAGCATATCATCTTTCTTTTTGGCTTGCACTGATGAGCCAAATAATTATGAGCACCGTCCACCACGAGGTTGAATACCTCCTGGCGGTGTTGCGAGAACGTGAAACAGACAGAAAAGAAAATAAGCGGAAGAGACACGAATGGGCAATCGTTATAGCGAAGATACGGGCTGCAAATGCGGAAATTCACTCATATAAACAGTTTTCACAAAGAACCCATTGCTGTGGGGCTGCAGCTGCAAACGAGAATCTCTGAAACGACGAGGCTTGTCGCCTGTTGGCGTACTACTGTCGTCAGTACCTATGGAAAGTGGTTGAAGGCTGGTGAAATAACGAGTAGGGCGTATGGCACTGTATGACCAAGTCTCACCACAAAACATAGAGGTCGCAGGATCCACCACTGTGTAATCCAGGGTAGGCAGCAACCTGTGGCGGATATGACGACAGAGTACAATGCTGCTGCAGGCACAAGAGTTTCGGAGCACACCTTTCACAGGCAATTGTTTAACATGAACTCCACATCACACGACCCCTACGTGTTCCTGTACTGATCCAACGACGTCGTCAGTTATGATTCCTGTGGGCACAGCATCACTGAGCTTTAACAATTGATCAATAGATACGTGTCGCCTGTCGAATGAATCGCATTTCTTGTCACACCGCGTCGTTGGTAGGGTCCTTACACGCCGTCATCCAGGCATGAAACCTGCCTGCACTGTACCACAGATACAGGCCAGTGTGGGTAGAACTATGTTATGGTGTACATTGAGTTGGGCTATTTGTGGTGGCAACTGAATGTATCGTGACAGCAGTGAACTACATGAACATTATTGTGGACCCCCCACATCGCTTCGTGCTTGAAGTCTCCCTTGACGGCGATGACGTCTTCCAACAGGATAACTATGCTGGTTTGAAGGGCATTATAGTGAACTCTCATTCATCTGTTGACCAGTAAATGTGCCTGATCTGTACCCATTGGAACACATATCGGAAGCCAGCTTCGTGCCTGTAAACCACCATCCAGTAATTTGTGGGAGCTGCTTGATCTACACTCCTGGAAATTGAAATAAGAACACCGTGAATTCATTGTCCCAGGAAGGGGAAACTTTATTGACACATTCCTGGGGTCAGATACATCACATGATCACACTGACAGAACCACAGGCACATAGACACAGGCAACAGAGCATGCACAATGTCGGCACTAGTACAGTGTATATCCACCTTTCGCAGCAATGCAGGCTGCTATTCTCCCATGGAGACGATCGTAGAGATGCTGGATGTAGTCCTGTGGAACGGCTTGCCATGCTATTTCCACCTGGCGCCTCAGTTGGACCAGCGTTCGTGCTGGACGTGCAGACCGCGTGAGACGACGCTTCATCCAGTCCCAAACATGCTCAATGGGGGACAGATCCGGAGATCTTGCTGGGCAGGGTAGTTGACTTACACCTTCTAGAGCACGTTGGGTGGCACGGGATACATGCGGACGTGCATTGTCCTGTTGGAACAGCAAGTTCCCTTGCCGGTCTAGGAATGGTAGAACGATGGGTTCGATGACGGTTTGGATGTACCGTGCATTATTCAGTGTCCCCTCGACGATCACCAGTGGTGTACGGCCAGTGTAGGAGATCGCTCCCCACACCATGATGCCGGGTGTTGGCCCTGTGTGCCTCGGTCGTATGCAGTCCTGATTGTGGCGCTCACCTGCACGGCGCCAAACACGCATACGACCATCATTGGCACCAAGGCAGAAGCGACTCTCATCGCTGAAGACGACACGTCTCCATTCGTCCCTCCATTCACGCCTGTCGCGACACCACTGGAGGCGGGCTGCACGATGTTGGGGCGTGAGCGGAAGACGGCCTAACGGTGTGCGGGACCGTAGCCCAGCTTCATGGAGACGGTTGCGAATGGTCCTCGCCGATACCCCAGGAGCAACAGTGTCCCTAATTTGCTGGGAAGTGGCGGTGCGGTCCCCTACGGCACTGCGTAGGATCCTACGGTCTTGGCGTGCATCCGTGCGTCGCTGCGGTCCGGTCCCAGGTCGACGGGCTCGTGCACCTTCCGCCGACCACTGGCGACAACATCGATGTACTGTGGAGACCTCACGCCCCACGTGTTGAGCAATTCGGCGGTACGTCCACCCGGCCTCCCGCATGCCCACTATACGCCCTCGCTCAAAGTCCGTCAACTGCACATACGGTTCACGTCCACGCTGTCGCGGCATGCTACCAGTGTTAAAGACTGCGATGGAGCTCCGTATGCCACGGCAAACTGGCTGACACTGACGGCGGCGGTGCACAAATGCTGCGCAGCTAGCGCCATTCGACGGCCAACACCGCGGTTCCTGGTGTGTCCGCTGTGCCGTGCGTGTGATCATTGCTTGTAGAGCCCTCTCGCAGTGTCCGGAGCAAGTATGGTGGGTCTGACACACCGGTGTCAATGTGTTCTTTTTTCCATTTCCAGGAGTGTATATGTAGACATCTGGTGTCACATATTTCTGGAACCCTTTCAAGGACTTGTAGAATCCATGCCAACCAGAATCTCTGCTGTACTGTGTTTGAGAGTGGAACGACGCGCAATTAAACAGATGATCATAATGTTTTAGCTCAGCAGTGTATACTTTTGAGGGTTCAAAGATTTTTAGGAATATTGGCTCCACTAAAACTGGGTTCCGCTCAAAATATCTGTCCAACGTGAATGAAATCCTCTGATAAGCATATAGGTAGATTTTGCAGCATATACATCTGACCAAGAATCATAAAAGAAGGTTGTATACCTGGAAGAATCCTGGAGATACTAATAGGTATCAGATAGATTATATAATGGTAAGACAGAGATTTAGGAACCAGGTTTTAAATTGTAAGACATTTCCTGGGGCAGATGTGGATTCTGACCACAATCTATTGGTTATGAACTGCAGATTGAAACTGAAGAAACTGCAAATAGGTGGGAATTTAAGGAGATGGGACCTGGATAAACTGAAAGAACCAGAGGTTGTAGAGTGTTTCAGGGAGAGCATAAGGGAACAATTGACAGGAATGGGGGAAAGAAATACAGTAGAAGAAGAATGGTTAGCTCTGAGGGATGAAGTAGTGAAGGCAGCAGAGGATCAAGTAGGTAAAAAGACGAGGGCTAATAGAAATCCTTGGGTAACAGAAGAAATATTGAATTTAATTGATGAAAGGAGAAAATACAAAAATGCAGTAAATGAAGCAGGCAAAAGGGAATACAAACGTCTCAAAAATGAGATCGACAGAAAGTGCAAAATGGCTAAGCAGGGATGACTAGAGGACAAATGTAAGGATGTAGAGGCTTGTCTCACTAGGGGTAAGATAGATACTGCCTACAGGAAAATTAAAGAGACCTTTGGAGAGAAGAGAACCACTTGTATGAATATCAAGAGCTCAGATGGCAACCCAGTTCTAAGCAAAGAAGGGAAGGCAGAAAGGTGGAAGGAGTATATAGAGGGTTTATACAAGGGTGATGTACTTGAGGACAATATTATGGAAATGGAAGAGGATGTAGATGAAGATGAAATGGGAGATAAGATATTGCGTGAAGAGTTTGACAGAGCACTGAAAGACCTGAGTCGAAACAAGGCCCCGGGAGTAGACAACATTCCATTAGAACTACTGATGGCCTTGGGAGAGCCAGTCATGACAAAACTCTACCATCTGGTGAGCAAGATGTATGAGACAGGCGAAATACCCACAGACTTCAAGAAGAATATAATAATTCCAATCCCAAAGAAGGCAGGTGTTGACAGATGTGAAAATTACCGAACTATCAGTTTAATAAGTCACAGCTGCAAAATACTAACGCGAATTCTTTACAGACGAATGGAAAAACTGGTAGAAGCGGACCTCGGGGAAGATCAGTTTGGATTCCGCAGAAATGTTGGAACACGAGAGGCAATACTAACCTTACGACTTATCTTAGAAGAAAGATTAAGAAAAGGCAAACCTACATTTCTAGCATTTGTAGACTTAGATAAAGCTTTTGACAACGTTAACTGGAATACTCTCTTTCAAATTCTGAAGGTGGCAGGGGTAAAATACAGGGAGCGAAAGGCTATTTACAATTTGTACAGAAACCAGATGGCAGTTATAAGAGTCGAGGGGCATGAAAGGGAAGCAGTGGTTGGGAAAGGAGTGAGACCGGGTTGTAGCCTCTCCCCGATGTTATTCAATCTGTATATTGAGCAAGCAGTAAAGGAAACAAAAGAAAAATTCGGAGTAGGTATTAAAATTCATGGAGAAGAAGTAGAAACTTTGAGGTTCGCCGATGACATTGTAATTCTGTCAGAGACAGCAAAGGACTTGGAAGAGCAGTTGAACGGAATGGACAGTGTCTTGAAAGGAGGATACAAGATGAATATCAACAAAAGCAAAACGAGGATAATGGAATGTAGTCAAATTAAATCGCGTGATGCTGAGGGGATTAGATTAGGAAATGAGACACTTAAAGTAGTAAAGGAGTTTTGCTATTTAGGAAGTAAAATAACTGATGATGGTCGAAGTAGAGAGGATATAAAATGTAGACTGGCAATGGCAAGGAAATCGTTTCTGAAGAAGAGAAATTTGTTAACATCGAGTATAGATTTAAGTGTCAGGAAGTCGTTTCTGAAAGTATTTGTATGGAGTGTAGCCATGTATGGAAGTGAAACATGGACGATAACCAGTTTGGGCAAGAAGAGAATAGAAGCTTTCGAAATGTGGTGCTACAGAAGAATGCTGAAGATAAGGTGGGTAGATCACGTAACTAATGAGGAGGTATTGAATAGGATTGGGGAGAAGAGAAGTTTGTGGCACAACTTGACTAGAAGAAGGGATCGGTTGGTAGGACATGTTTTAAGGCATCAAGGGATCACAAATTTAGCATTGGAGGGCAGCGTGGAGGGTAAAAATCGTAGAGGGAGACCAAGAGATCAATACACTAAGCAGATTCAGAAGGATGTAGGTTGCAGTAGGTACTGGGAGATGAAGAAGCTTGCACAGGATAGAGTAACATGGAGAGCTGCATCAAACCAGTCTCAGGACTGAAGACCACAACAACAACAACATCTGACCAAGACTGATCACGTATCACACCTAATTCGCTAGCACTGCAATGGTTGATGAAATTGGTGATGGTATATCTTTCCTCATCTTCCTCTTCTCTTTTTTTAGCACCATTTAGCCCTGCCGCCATGTGTGACAGATGTTTCATACTTTCTGTTATGGGTCTAAAGATTTCAAAGAGAGACTGGTCACAATCCAGCTGTACCAGTTTTAAGAAACGCATTTTGCGATGAATGGCTTTCTGCACTTCTATGGCCTTGCATTTTGTCGAAATTCTGTCACATACTGGCCACACTTTCACATAAAACACGTCTTATGTACTCTAGGTAGGGAGGGGGGGGGTTGTGGTAATGGGTTGTTCGCCTTCTTAACGCCTTATGTGAGATTCGTTTCGATGGACACATTCTTTCGTCTCCCCAATCAGGGCTTCGTACAACTCAATTTTCATAGCTATTTCCTTGGTACACATATCCAGTTCCGTCAGTCGTGCATTGACACTTGTGTTGACTGTTTCAATTTTTTCCTCTACATTTGTCTCATGTTGCTGGATTCTGTAATTTAACTCCTCCATTTTTTGTAGCTGCTGCTATCATAATGCTAACTAGTTCCGTTAATTCTGTATTCATTGCTTGCTCACCTAACTTGATTCTACCATTCAACTGAGATTCACGTTTCTTACCAGTTGCTTTAATGCCTTGCGTTGATGATCTTGATTTTCCTGTTGACACAGAAATGTATGTTTGGCTTGTGCTTCATCCAATGGGGATGAGTACACTACTTTTGTGCGAATATGTCCGTAGTCTGCAATATGCTGACAGGGTTACGTTTCGGTATACTGCCCCTTACTCAGAATCTCATCGAAGTCTGTTCTGTATTTAGTGGCATAAAGAACTACGATACCATACTGCAAGCTATTCCACCAATCTCCACATATGGCGAAGAATTCATTGAACGATGTGTCGGTTCCTACATGAGCTTGGTAAACATATTTTAATTTCAGATTGTCCTGTCTGGAAGCTGTAATAATGTGTGCATTATCCTGGACCACTAATATGGGATATTTCAGCATGTCTGGCTCAAACAAAATCAATCACCTTTCAAATGGCGATAAAAGTCAATATTTTTCTAGGTCCCATCCTGACTTTCCCACTGCGACGTCGTGAAATACAAATACACAGTTTCTTGTCACTTTTACAGATGAAGAAATATCTCAGCTTTTGCTGAACATCTGCTATGTTGCCCTCTCAATACCATACAACATCTCCTGCAGTAGTTGATATTTTGCCTGTAACAGGGTTTTTGAGAAATCATACGAATGCAAAAGGCGGACCGCCCCCTCCTCCTCAGGACGTGTTAACTCTGTTAGAAGATTAGTCTTAGCACAACTTGAATGCCCTAGTACTAAATCACATATGTTATGAAGAAGTAATGATCTATTCTTCTTCTGCTGCCAACAGTATCGAGCACTATCATGAAGGAGCTGTTGGTTACCACAAGACTGTTGTGAAGGGGGCGTTTCATCCCTTCTATCATGATGATGGCTATGTCCCCAAATTTGCATTTAAGGCATTCTATAGAGAACATATATATAGCCCCTAAAACTTTATAAAAACTTAAGTATTTCAAGGTATATGAACAGTACTCGTGTCTGGTAGGCGGCTGACGCTGCTGACAACCGCTGCAGACTGCAGCACGGAACATGCCACTGTTGGCTAATCCTACCTTCCAGCACACTTAGAATCACTCTGCGATAATACTCGCTAGAAAATCAGTATCAGTAGCAGTTTCTGATAACACCGAAAGAGAACTTCAAAACTAAAACACACATTCTATCATAAATTTTTCCTGAGCTGAGAAAAAGGCACCTTAGCAAAATGATAAAAGCCTTTCTAGATGTCATCGAAAAATTCTGTGACATGAGAACACCAATATAAACGGACGAAACAAAAACGGCAACACCAAAAACGAGTTGTGGAACATAAACGAAAGCTGTTAGGCATGTTCCTGTATCAGATAGATGATGTCTACTAAATTTTCCCCCCAGTCGTGTAAGAATGGCGCTAGTATGCCACTATGAGGATGTAATTTACGGTGTATAGGTCGTGAGATTGAGTTACCTTTGAGACTTGACGTTGTGAGCTGGTGTTGGTCAAGAATGCCTTTAAGGTGACAAAGAGGCCATTACCAACACCTCACTGAGTTTGAACGAGGTCTTCTAGAACGGTACAAGAAGCTGGATGTTCCTTCTGCAGTACTGAAGAGAGACTTGTAAGAAATATAGCAACTGTACATGACTGTTGGTAGAGGTGGTCACGGGAATGTACGGTTGCAAGAGACTGGCCTCCACATTGCCATGTGGTACTACCGAAAGGGAAGATCATCATGTTCGGCTTATCACTCTCGAGCATCGCAGAAATTCGTAGCAGAAATTCAAGCAGCAGTTGGCACCACAGTGAACAACGAACTATTACTCCAAAGTCAGATACGAGTTCACGCCCTGTAGCGCGCATTATATTGACTCCCAACCAACGCCGTTTGTGACTTCAGTGGTAAATGGAAATGAGCGTCTGGCGTCATTGATCGGGAGGCCACTTGCGGGGCAGGTACAGCCGCCTTGGGGCAGGTCTTATTACATTCGACGCCACATTGGGCGACCTGTGCGCTGGATGGGGATGAAACGATGATGAAGACAACACAACACCCAGTCCCTGAGCGGAGAAAATCTCCGACCCAGCCGGGAATGGAACCCGGGCCCGCAGGACGGCAACCCGTCACGCTGACCATTTTTTTTTTTTTTAATTTCGTTTTTCTCGTTTCCGTTCGTTGTATCTGCTCGGGACGGACGTCGCAAGACACCCATTTCAGTTCGTCGTTGTTCCATTAACTCAGTTTTTTTTTTTTTATTACAGAGGGGAGTTAACCCTCTGACCGAACACGCTGAGCTACCGTGCCGGCGTCCATTCAGCTATCGGGGCGAACGACTTCAGTGGTGTCAAGCGATTGGTCACTCGAGGGTTGGCTGAAGGCATTTTGTGTTTTCTGATGAAAGGTTCTGATTCAGTGCCAGTAATGGCCGTATGTTTGATAGGAGGTCGGCTGAAGGCCTGCAATCAATCTGTCTACATGCTAGACACACTGGATGTATACCTGGAGTTATGGTCTGGGGTGCGATTTCGTATGACAGCAGCAGCACTCTCGTGTTATCGCACGCACCCTGTCAGTCTGATGATTCGTCCTGTTCTGCAGCCTTTCATGAGCAGCATTCCAGAGCGTGTTTTCCAATAGGAGAACGCTCTCCCATCTATCATTGTTGTAACCCAACTACAAAATATGTCGACGTGTTGACGTGGCCTGCTCGATAACCAGATCTGTCTGCAAACGAGTCTATATTGGACATCATCAGATGACAAGTCCATTTTCATCCATAACCAGCATGTATTGACCGACCAAATGTAACAGCTATCGAACTCCATCCCAAAAACTGGTATACAGTACCTGTACAGCACAATGCATGCACGTTTACAAGCTTGCAGTCCACATTCTGCTGGTTACACCGGTAATTAATGTACCATCGTTTCATATTTGTAAGTCCGCAGCTCGTGGTCGTGCGGTAGCGTTCTCGCTTCCCGCGCCTGGGTTCCCGGGTTCGATTCCCGGCGGGGACAGGGATTTTCTCTGCCTCGTGATGACTGGGTGTTGTGTGATGTCCTTATGTTAGTTAGGTTTAAGTAGTTCTAAGTTCTAGGGGACTGATGACCATAGATGTTAAGTCCCATAGTGCTCAGAGCCATTTTTGAACCATATTTGTAATGGCTCATCTCGCGCTTGCATATACCAGTGATCTTGCAGTCTTAATCACTTAAATATGTTACCTAGACGACTACATTTCCGAAATTTCATTACTCTACGTTAACTATTTTTTGGAGTTGTGATTTTTTCCATAGATGTACGTATTTACACTATAACCCAAAACAAGTTGATTAACATCGAACGAATATATTTCAGGAAATATAGTTTTATAAGTGAACACTTACTGAAACCACCTAATATTTCCTTAGTGTGTGATATTTTTCAAAGCATGGATCCGTTCAAAGAGCAACGTCACCCTTTTTGTATCTTATGCGAGTCGTTTTTCGCTGTGAATTAACAACGAATTTTAGAGCCAACAGGGTCCACAGGATTCGAATGGTATTTCCCCTTTCCTCATTTTGTCAGGCAACAGAATTAAATATTTCCAGTTTTTTCCTACTATTCTAATAGCTTCTCTGGGGAATCTTATTTCTCACTGTTGTTTCTGGGAATCCAGGATAATGCAGTGTAAATGGTGTTTTGTGTCCCTGAGATGTCAGTTTTACACGTTTCCCCATGAAATTTGTCCAGCAACGGGCGGATTAATTTCGTGTTGCCGTACCTTAACGGAGGTCATACCATTTATTTAGAAAACTGGCATTCGGACCCAAGTTAGTCCTATGGCTCCATAAGAAATATACCAATGACATTGGAACAGTAGGCACAAACGGGATATATTTAACTCTGTTGCCTGACAAAATGAACAAAACAGGAAATACAATTCGAATCCTGTGGAACTCTGTTGGCTCTAAAATGGATGGACAACAAAAAGTCTTGATGCTTTCAACCATAAATGGATTAGCTTTCCTAGAAAGAGAGAAGAAGGTACATAAAAGGGACCAAAACGAATTGAAACCCGCTTCTGTAGTGAATTACAATGTAAACGCGTGCTGTTGATAAGACAGACATAATGCTAAGTTCTGTAATATGCATCCGAAAGACAGTGTGATACAAGATGATATTCTTCCATTTGTGAGTACTGAATGCAAAAACAGTTTTTGAAATTAAAAAAAGAACACGCCACTGGTGAAATTTCACTTTGAATTAATTCGGATTCTATTTCCGTGGAAATAGTGTAGACAGTATAACCTAGAATACAATTGAGGCACTGAGAACCATAAGGGCCCAAAACACAGATGCAAAATTTCGAGAAAAATAGATGTTTGTGAAAATCAAAATTGTAGACAAACTATTAGTCTCGTATGTCTGACTTGTTTTTTAACCCAATCTCAACATCCTACATTTCCTATGAGAAAATAATATACCCACTTTATATTCTGAAATATTAATTAATTTTTAGGATTATATTTGTCATTAATGTTAACTTACAAATCTTACATACATAAGCAGGTGAGATATCGCCTTAAGACAGTCGTAAATTAATGTGAACCTAGAATCAGAGAATAAAGAATAGATTCTATGTGAGTCACACACGCAAGTATGACCCGTCCATTGTTCTCCCTATCATCATTTTAACTAAACATCTTCTGTGGCCTGTTCAGATAAAACTGCCAATATACCTCCTATTACGAGGCACTACTACTACTTACAGTAGGTAGACACTAAATTATGGTTCCAACCATAGCTAGCAACTGAGCAGTGCAAAGCAACAAAATTACGCTTTGTGCTTTAGAACCATATGGAATTAAATATCCGAGAAATCGGTGAGACCGCGTTTCATGAATACTCATACATGCAGTGGGGACCTACAGATACAAATAACGCTGAATCACCATAAGACCGACAGATGTCAAGAGGCTGCAAACGTGCGAAAATCTCAAAATCTATGACGGTATGCTTTCGGCCCTTATGATTCTCAGCGCCTCATTTACTTTGTATGTCATAAAGAATAAAACGTTAATACCAAAATGGATAAGTTTGATTTTTATATACTGCTTGAATCGGAGCCTTCCTTTTGAAAGTAGCAGAGAATCATCTGTTACTAAAATTTCAAAAGGGGCAATGGCCTCACGATTTTTTTTTCATGTGCGCACTACAATTAGCCTTACTTTCACAAGAATATCTTGAGAGGGTGCTGAATTGTCAGTAATGTATAATAACGCATAATCAGTTTGCACCCATCCCTGGACATTATGTGTGAAAATACTGGTGTTTGAAACAAAACATCAATATTCATTCATTTCTAACTTTTTAATTTTTGGCATAAGCAGGGAACATGTCAGGAGGCATCAAAATCTGCAGGTTCTTATATGCTTCCATCGTGCTAACCCGTCTTAATTGTTTCGTTAACAACTACTTTAGGAATGTCAGAAACAGATTCGAGCGACGTAAAGCAGAAAGAATGTCTAAATGACTTACTAAATCATCGAAATCTATTCTTGCACAATAAATGTCTTGCCAAAATGGCGTCGTTTCGTCCCAGGATGATTATCTGACAAAACATACGTAGTTTTTCGTGAAGAAGTTATGTTGACAACTTCATCTTCTTTTCGCTCCTGAGAAGGAGAATCTTCCGAAAAAATTCCTCGTGGTGTTAAAGAATCAGCAATACGTCCAGAAAAATTCACATCGTCGCCTGAAGAAATGTCCGGCGTGTCACCACCACCTTGGTCACTACTATTCATGACGATTTATATGATTTCCTTCTCCGATAAATTACGTTCCAACATTGCAAAGGCAATACAGGCACACGTTGTAGGCTCACCAAAGGCGGAAATAGGAGCGGCCCAATGCACGACTCGTAAGACTGAAAAGCCACGGAGCAGGTAAAAGCTGTAGTGCTTTCCGACATTACTAACAACGGAAACTCCACATTGCACCACCCTCATATTTAGTGATAAAATGGCCCAGTTGATAGCCCGTCAAAAACTGAAATTACATCAGACATGAAAACAGAGAGAAGGGGTACTGAAAAAAGAAACAAAATAGAGGTAGTGAACACTCCAAGATGTAGATATGCAACACTGAACGAAATACCAAAGCCTCACTGTCGTGGCTGTGTGAACATGGTCTTCAACTGCAAAGCGCGAGATCCGTGTTCCATTCTCCATTATGCCCATTTTTTTTTTTACCACAAAACTATGAACTTTCCGTCCGGTCATTAGCGTGTCCTTTCTCCTCCTGCAGACTTGGCAACTGTCATACTATACACTGTCATACTATACAGAATATGAATCATGTGGTAACAATATATTACCGTCACAAGTAAATGACATGAACAGTGAGAGCCGCCGATATCCCACATATACCTCTCACAGAAATGAAAACAAAAAATAAACTGGTGTGAACTGTGTTACAACAAAGAAATTCAGTAGTTAAAACTGCAAAAACGAAACGCAAGAGTCATAACATGTGGTACCTGTGTAGAACAAACACAAGGAGCGTACGTCTGGAGGTCCATTCTGTGTACCACGGTGTTGCCAACGGACATTACACCACGAATCAGACACAAATTTGAATATCGCGTGCAGACACGTCAATGACCGGGCGGACAGTTCATAATTTTATGAAAAAAATATGTATGACCCGAGCCGGCAGCTGTGGCCGAGCGGTACCAGGCGCTTCAGTCCGAAACCGAGCAGCTATTACGGTCACAGGTTCGAATCCTGCCTCGGGCATGGATATGTGTAATGTCCATAGGTTAGTTAGGTTTAAGTACACTACTGGCCATAAAATTGCTACACCACGAAGATGACGTGCTACAGACGCGAAATTTAACCGACAGGAAGAAGATGCTGTGATATGCAAATGATTAGCCTTTCAGAGCATTTACACAAGGTTGGCGCCGGTGGTGACACCTACAACGTGCTGACATGAGGGAGGTTTCCAACCGATTTCGCATACACAAACAGCAGTTGACCGGCGTTGCCTGGTGAAACATTGTTGTGATGCCTCATGTAAGAAGGAGAAATGCGTACCATCACGTTTCCTACTTTGATAAAGGCTTCCATCGTGCTAACCCGTCTTAATTGTTTCGTTAACAACTACTTTAGGAATGTCAGAAACAGATTCGAGCGACGTAAAGCAGAAATAATGTCTAAATGACTTACTAAATCATCGAAATCTATTCTTGCACAAAATAAACTGGTGTGAACTGTGTTACAACAAAGAAATTCAGTAGTTAAAACTGCAAAAACGTAACGCAAGAGTCATAACATGTGGTACCTGTGTAGAACAAACATAAGGAGCGTACGTCTGGAGGTCCATTCTGTATACCACGGTGTTGCCAACGGACATTACACCACGACTGCAGTTTATCGTATCGCGACATTGCTGCTCGCGTTGGTCAAGATCCAATGACTGTTAGCACAATATGGAATCGGCGGGTTCAGGAGGGTAATACGGAACGCCGTGTTGGATCCCAACGGCCTCGTATCACTAGCAGTCGAGATGACAGGCATCTTATCCGCTTGGCTGTAACGGATCGTGCAGCCACATCTCGATCCCTGAGTCAACAGATGGGGACGTTTGCAAGACAACAACCATCTGCACGAACAGTTCTACGACGTTCGCAGCAGCATGGACTATCAGCTCGGAGACCATGGCTGCGGTTACCTTTGACGCTGCATCATAGACAGGAGCGCCTGCGATGGTGTACTCAACAACAAACCTAGGTGCACGAACGGCAAAACATCATTTTTTCGGATGAATCCAGGTTCTGTTCACAGCATCATGATGGTCGCATCCGTGTTCGGCGACATTGCGGTGAACGCACATTTTAAGCGTGAATTCGTCATCGCCATACTGGCGTATCACCCGACGTGATGGTATGGGGTGCCATTGGTTACACGTCTCGGTCACCTCTTGTACGCATTGACGGCACTTTCAACAGTGGACGTTACATTTCAGATGTGTTACGACCCGTGGCTCTACCCTTCATTAGCCGGCCGGAGTGGCCGTGCGGTTCTAGGCGCTACAGTCTGGAGCCGAGCGACCGCTCCGGTCGCAGGTTCGAATCCTGCCTCGGGCATGGATGTGTGTGATGTCCTTAGGTTAGTTAGGTTTTATTAGTTCTGAGTTCTAGGCGACTGATGACCTCAGAAGTTAAGTCGCGTAGTCCTCAGAGCCAGCACACCCTTCATTCGATCCCTGTGATACCCTACATTTCAGCAGGATAATGCACGACCGCATGTTGCAGGTCCTTTTCGTTAACTTCACATTTCGCTGTGGAACGTTGTGACATTATATCAAAAACCATTTGGCATACATCGTCTATCTTCATCTCAGCTGCTCCACCGCCAGTGTAGAATTGCTCTCCATTACATTTTGCTTTCATTGTCTTTGCATTCGCTTTTATCTTTGTGTCAGAGGTTCTGCGTTGTTTTCAGCGTATATTTTTCCAAAGACTCCTTTTTGCTTTTTAGCATGTTGATATTGTGCCTTTTAGATTAAATAGTAGTCACGTACTTTGTCATTATTTCAGAAAACCGCTGTTTGTCACTTTCTGGTATATTTTTGCACGGTTCTTAGCACTCAGATTGTCCTTGGGTACCTCCATGATGCTGTTAGCTTGTATCTCAGGCAACAAAAAAAAAAGTAAAATAAAGGATTAACACCTGTCTCCCACCAATAATGGCGGTGGATAATGACTGAACAATACATTCATCCATTGATACCGCGTTTCTTTCTCAGAATACACTGATCTTATCCGAAGTACAACAGCACTTAGCGTCTTTGAATTTTAATAATCCCTTCCAGCATAAATTACATTAACACGATGTGACGGTCTAAAAGTGATACAATAATGTCTGCAGAGAGGAAACGAGACACACGTGTCAGCAGTGCTCAGAAGTGGCTTACGTCTCAGTAGAAAGGCGTTATTACTTTAGTTAGTACTAAAGAAGTAAATCGAAATTGAGCTCTCCAACAGTTAATAAAGGAGTTTGTTACTACGGAAGTAACTTACTAAAGTATGTCCGTAGTCCCAATTAAAGAAGTAAGAGTTACTACAACAGTAATATATACTATGTTGGTGCTCATCATCAACACGTTTGGAAGGAAGCCTGGCGTTTAACGTCCCATCTACGATGGGGCAGCAGCCGAGCGAGGTGGCGTCGTAGTAGGACAAAGTGCTCCTATTATGGAGTCTAGCAGTTCGCATCCCCTTCCTCCTTGCAGATTCTGTGTGATTTCCGTAAATCGTTTTAAGACGAAATCCGGGATGGTTTCTTTAAAATAGCACGACCGATTTCCTTTCCTATTGTCCCTCACCGAGTTTGTTCTCCGTCACTAATGGCCACTTCGTCGACCAGACTTTAATATTCTTTCCTTCATTCGACAACTAGCGACAATTTCGTAAGAGACACAGCACATGCTTCGATTGGATAAGGATGAGGAAAGGAAATCGTCACTGCTCTTTTCAAACTGTAGAGAATGGGGTATACGACTTGTACGGTGGCAGGTGAACCTGGATGTGATATGTTAGGATGCAGTGCAGTTCACCTCCCAAGGCGTGGCTGCAGTGATCTGGTGGTAGCTGTTGGACGTTAACCCGTTATGGAGACATTTCTAGTTGAATTTTCCTTTTATTCCTTAGCAAATACTTTGCTGGCGCAGAGCTGGGAAGACGTGCAAATTGTTATGCATATTAAATGAGTTGCATTTGGAAGTGCTGCGCAATGAACCTTAGAGACACCTCCTGGCAATGCTGGAAGAAATTGAGATTGTTACACGCCGGCTCATAGAGCCTGACAGTAAATTAAATCATCGGAACGATTTTATTAACAATGCATTTTTTTATTCACCGAAAAGAGACAGCGGCAGCGCATCGACTCACACACCGTCCTAGCAATACTTTGGCCTGCTTATTGGCTTCGCTACATATTTCAAAACTGCTCGCCGTAAACGCCACCAAGCAGAAGCAAATGCAGTTAACCATAACTGTCACAACCGTCCCTATAACTGCATTTGCTTCACATGGTTTCACATTTATAATTTATTATTTTATGTTTCTTACTGCTTTGTACTTCCAATCTTTACAGTTTCTAACTGCCATTTTTAATGACACTTCATGCAGTTCTAGATCCTCCACATAATTCCACTTCTCTAATTTTACCATCTTTATGTCTTTCACTATTGATACAACCATTGTTCTAGGCATGTGCTTTTAATATTGTGACGAAAAGATCGTTATACAATTTTAATTTTATACTTTCAAATTAAGAACTTATAACTAATTTCACTATTTTATACCGCTTCCATTTTACACATGCATTGTTCTATACTATTGGGGATTCAACGAGAAGTTTCACATAATTATACGTTCTATAATTTTAACTGACCTCTCTAGTTAAACTCATGACATTCTCACCACTCCCTCTCCGCTTCCTTTCCCCTCCTCTAATCAGCCTCACTCCATTTCCCCTCCCCCCCCCTCTTATCGCCTACCTCCAACATCTATCTGTTTAAAACACTGACCGCTGTTGCCAAATACAGTATTCCCATATGTTGTATTGAGCAGACAAGACGAGTTGGTGATGCAGTTCCTTAGGTAACTTCTACTTTTATGTAGAATTCTTTTATGTTCTACTATCGTAAAGTATTAGATGGTACATATTTAGTTTCACTTGGTTTTAAATCTGAAGATGATCCACTGAAATTGAAAAATGTAACGGAAATAAACGTGTGCAATTGAGACGGAACAATAAATAAGAATTATCTTAAATATCTACTCATACTCGTACAGTTGCTGAAGTATTTCAAGACTATTAAGTCGACTATAGTGAAAACATGCAAAGACGAATGGAATATTCCAGAATTTGAAACGCGAACAGCTGCTAGCATGAGTTTCTTAGAAGTAGATACCTTAGGGGTTGCGAAGCAACTCAAATTGCTTGATACGGGCCAGTCTTCAGGTCCAGATTGTATACCGATTAGGTTCCTTTCAGATTACGCTGATACAATAGCTCCCTACTTAGCAATCATATACAACCGCTCGCTCACCGATAGTTCTGTACCTACAGATTGGAAAATTGCGCAGGTCGCACCAGTGTTTAAGAAGGGTAGTAGGAGTAATCCATCGGACTACAGACCTATATCATTGACGTCGGTTTGCAGTAGGGTTTTGGAGCATATACTGTATTCAAACATTATGAATCACCTCGAAGGGAACGATCTATTGATACGTAATCAGCATGGTTTCAGAAAACATCGTTCTTGTGCAACGCAGCTAGCTCTTTATTCGCACGAAGCAATGGCCGCTATCGACAGGGGATCTCAGGTTGATTCCGTATTTCTGGATTTCCGGAAAGCTTTTGACGCCGTTCCTCACAAGCGACTTCTAATCAAGCTGCGGGCTTATGGGGTATCGTCTCAGTTGTGCGACTGGATTCGTGATTTCCTGTCAGGAAGGTCGCAGTTCGTAGTAATAGACAGCAAATCATCGAGTAAAACTGTAAACAGCTTCGGGGAGTGTTGGCTTCGGTCACAGAGCTTGAGGCTGTTTGGGCACCACTGTGGGGGTCCGGATGGCGGTTTGTCGGGGACGGCCAGCTCGTCCCACGCATCCCCCGATCGGACTACGACTGTGGATGACCGGGATACTGCCCACATTGAGGCTGATCCCTCACCTGTGGTAGAGTGGGAGGTCATCTCAAGGTGTGGCAGGGGGCGAAAGACATTCCGGAGGGCTGAACGGAAGGCCTCTCCAGTTTGTCTGACGAGCCGGTTTCAGGCTCTGTCTCAGGTTGATACTGATCTTCGGCTGGACATGGCTGCTTGTCCTGTTCCAGAGGTTGCTCCTCAGTCTGCAAGATCCGGGCGGTCGCAGAGTGTGGGCTTACTGGTAGTTGGGAGCTCCAACGTCAGGCGCGTAATGGGGCCCCTTAGGGATATGGCAGCAAGAGAGGGGAAGAAAACCAATGTGCACTCCGTGTGCATACCGACGGGAGTCATTCCAGATGTGGAAAGGGTACTTCCGGATGCCATGTACAGGGTGCACCCATCTGCAGATGGTAGCTCATGTCGGCACCAATGATGTGTGTCGCTATGGATCGGAGGAAATCCTCTTTGGCTTCCGGCGGCTATCTGATTTGGTGAAGACTGCCAATCTCGCTAGCGAGATGAAAGCAGAGCTCACCATCTGCAGCATCGTCGACAGGACTGACTGCGGACCTTTGGTACAGAGCCGAGTGGAGGGTCTGAATCAGAGGATGAGACGGTTCTGCGACCGTGTGGGCTGCAGATTCCCACCGTGTGGGTGGTGGGGTTTCGGGTTCCACTGGATATTTCAGGAGTCCACAACACGCAGCAAGCGACTACACGGGTAGCAGGGGTTACGTGGCGTGGACTGGGCGGTCTTTTAGGTTAGATGGCCTCTGGGAAGTACAGAAAGGGCAACAGCCTCAAAGGGTGCGGGGCAAAGTCAGGACATGCGGGGACCAAGCAGCAATCGGTATTGTAATTGTAGCCTGTCGAAGCTGCATTGGTAAAGTACCGGAACTTCAAGCACTGGTAGAAAACATCGAAGCTGAAATCGTTATAGGTACAGAAAGCTGGCTGGAGCCAGAGATAAATTCTGCCGAAATTTTTACAAAGGCACAGACGGTGTTTAGAAAGGATAGATTGCATGCAACCGGTGGTGGCGTGTTTGTCGCTGTTAGTAGTAGTTTATCCTGTAGTGAAGTAGAAGTGATAGTTCCTGCGAATTATTATGGGTGGAGGTTACACTCAACAACCGAGCTAGGTTAATAATTGGCTCCTTTTACCGACCTCCCGACTCAGTACCATTAGTGGCAGAACAACTGAGAGAAAATTTGGAATACATTTCACATAAATTTTCTCAGCATGTTATAGTCTTAGGTGGAGATTTCAATTTACCAGATATAGACTGGGACACTCAGATGTTTAGGACGGGTGGTAGGGACAGAGCATCGAGTGACATTATACTGAGTGCACTATCCGAAAATTACCTCGAGTATTTAAACAGAGAACCGACTCGTGGAGATAACATCTTGGACCTAATGATAACAAACAGACCCGAACTTGTCGACTCTCTAAGTGCAGAACAGAGAATCAGTGATCATAAGGCCGTTGCAGCATCCCTGAATATGGATGTTAATAGGAATATAAAAAAAGGGAGGAAGGTTTATCTGTTTAGCAAGAGTAATAGAAGGCAGATTTCAGACTTCCTAACAGATCAAAACGAAAATTTTTGTTCCGACACTGACAATGTTGAGTGTTTATGGAAAAAGTTCAAGGCAATCGTAAAATGCGTTTTAGACAGGTACGTGCCGAGTAAAACTGTGAGGGACGGGAAAAACCCACCGTGGTACAACAACAAAGTTAGGAAACTACTGCGAAGGCAAAGAGAGCTTCACTCCAAGTTTAAACGCAGCCAAAACCTCGCAGACAAACAGAAGCTAAACGATGTCAAAGTTAGCGTAAGGAGGGCTATGCGTGAAGCGTTCAGTGAGTTCGAAAATAAAATTCTATGTGCCGACTTGACAGAAAATCCTAGGAAGTTCTGGTCTTACGTTAAATCAGTAACTGGCTCGAAACAGCATATCCAGACACTCCGGAATGATGATGGCATTGAAACAGAGGATGACACGCGTAAAGCTGAAATACTAAACACCTTTTTCCAAAGCTGTTTCACAGAGGAAGACCGCACTGCAGTTCCTTCTCTAAATCCTCGCACAAACGAAAAAAAGGCTGACATCGAAATAAGCGTCCAAAGAATAGAAAAGCAACTGGAATCACTTAACAGAGGAAAGTCCACTGGACCTGACGGGATACCAATTCGATTCTACACAGAGTACGCGAAAGAACTTGCCCCCCTTCTAACAGCCGTGTACCGCAAGTCTCTAGAGCAGGGGCCGCACAAACACGGAAAACCGCACGCGTGCAAAGCGAGGTGCAGCGAGTGCCTGCACAGTGCATCGGATCAACTCGGCATACTTCGCCTCAACTCGGCTTGCTAGGTGAGGCCGACGCTGTGCGCTGCCGAATGCGCTGCCAGACGGCTTCGTCAACATTGGAATACGTAAGCGCAAGACAATTGCCGGAATAATGGAACTATCTGCTCCAAAAAAAGGGAAAATTGTCGAAAGTCAAGTTAAACCGGAATGGGATCACCCCTACTTTTTTTTTGCGCTGTGACGATAAAGCCAAATGTCTCATCTGCGGTACGCTAATTACCTGTGTCAGAAAATCGTCTATTGAAAGGCACTACAGCAAATTGCATTCAGAAAAGTATAGTGACATAACAGGGGATGCCAGAGAGGAAGAATTACGGAAGTTGCAAACTCTTGCAGAAGAGAATTCTGTATCTACAAACGAGGTTTGTTCAAATGTTTGAAATGGCTCTGAGCACTGTGGGACTTAACATCTTTAGTCATCAGTCCCCTAGAACTTAGAACTACTTAAACCTAACTAGCCTAAGGACATCACACAACACCCAGTCATCACGAGGTTTGTTGCAAGTACTTTAGCATGTATATTTTGGTTAAAGGTCATGCGAAACGAAATAACATTTGTTTAGATTCCTTAGTTTTCGTTTTCGCATAAATTATTTCTAACATATCTTTTTTTCTCTACTTTAGGGTGAAGAAGATGAGGGGTATTGCAAAAAGACTCTCAGAGCTACTTACAAAGTTGCTCTACGTTTAGCAAGAGCTGGAAGGCCATTTATGGACGGGCCATTAATAAAAAACATTATGTTGGACGTAGTAGAGACAATGAATCCCACATTAGCTCCCGCGTACAGCAGAATACCACTTTCCAGGATGACAATACATCGGAGAATCAACGACATTGCTGAGGATTTGCATGAACAACTGGCAGCCAAAATTGAAAACTTCATAGCGTACTCCATCGCACTTGATGAGTCCATGGATATTAACGACACGGCTCGGTTAGCAATATTTTTGCGTGGCGTTGACGACGACCTACATGTACCGGAAGAGCTCCTGGATATGATTTAGCTGAAGGACACTGTTATAGGGGCGGATATTTTAGCAGCTGTTGAAATGGCAGCTGAAGGAATAGGACTCCCTTGGGAAAAGCTGTTTTCCGTAACCACAGACTGGGCACCAGCAATGTGCGGTAAAGCAAAAGGGTTTATTGGCCTACTGCGGAAAAACTTAACATGCCGAATTTACCTTCCGTTCATTGTTTTGCACACCAAGAGGCTCTTTGTGCGGAAGTTACCGGTCTTCAAGGTGTGATGAAGGTAGTGGTGCGTATCGTGAACTACATTCGTTCTCATGGACTCACTCATCGTCAATTAAAAGAATTTTTGATTTCCTTTGAAGTATCCAGATATTCCCTACCACGCTGAGGTGCGCTGGCTGTGCAAAGGGAAAATGATTTCCCGAATTTTTCGACTACGCCACACTGTGGCTCAGTTTTTGGAGAGCAAAGGACGTCCGGAGCCACTTTTTCATGACCGTGGATGGATAGCTGATTTAGGATTTTTAGCAGACATTATGGCTCTCCTAAATGATTTAAGTCTGAAACTCCAAAAAGAAAACAATCTCATCAACTGTATGATCAGCAAAATAAACGCTTTCCAGTATAAACTGAAGCTCCTCAAAAACAACCTTTCAGAGAAAAATACGCAACACTTTCCTGAACTAGGTAATCGAGATATAAATTGTACCTTTATTAAAACAGCCTGATTTTTATAACCGTTCTAATCAAAACGGTACTATGTTTTTGTTTAACAGCATCCGTGCATGAAGGAGCGCGCTTTGAAAAATACGGTGAGGTGCTACGATCCCTTGAAAATGCGTTTAACGACCGATTCCAGGTAATGTGCCGGTATATGACATACAGCTAAATAAAGGAGATTGCGTTACATATGCAAGTGTAACATTACATTAAAACCAATAGTACGCATTACATGTTTATTAAAATCTATCGCATTTTAGTACTTCGAAACAACGGCTTACATTACTTTCATTTATTAACATTGGCTTTGTTATTGTTGCAGGAAATTACCTACCTGCAGCCAATCCTCGATGTTTTTGTGAAACCTTTTTCGATGGATATTGAAAGTGCGCCTTCAGATTTACATTTCGAACTAATTGATTTGCAAAGCGATGTTCACCGAAAGGATGTGTTTTACAATACAAAAGGTTTGCTCCAATTCTACCAGAATTTGCCGAAGGAAGAATTTCCCAAATTACACAGAGAAACAGCGAAGATTATTTATATGTTTGGTTCCACTTGTGTATGTGAAAGGTTTTTTTCTGTTTTGTCTTGTACAAAAACTAGATTGCGTGCGAGTATTTCTAATTGTAATTTTAAAAATTCTTTCAGAATTGCTGTCAGCCAATCTCTTGTTCCAGATCTTAGTAGCATAATTACAAATAAAATAAAGAGCACATAGGAAGATACATTTGTGTTGAAACCAAATTTAAAATTGTTACCGTTACAGTTATTATATAAATCTCTTTTGTACTGGTACACCAAAGTAAGCTCTCCACCTAGTGTACGTTAGTATTTGGCAATGACGAAGACAACAGGGTAAAAGCTTTGAAGCAGGTCGAGACAGGCGGCGTGAGCGACACAAGCTAAGGAAGTGAGAGGCAGCGCTGATGCGCAAAGCCGAGGAGTGGGGGGTGGGGTCTGCACCGTCGTCAACATAGCGCAGCCGCCTTCTGCACTCTGCACGGTGCGATGCACCGGTGCATGCACCTTGTGCGGCCCTGCTCTAGAGGAACGGAAGGTTCCAAATGATTGGAAAAGAGCACAGGTAGTCCCAGTCTTCGAGAAGGGTCGTCCAGCAAATGCCCAAAACTATAGATCTATATCTCTGACGTCGATCTGTTGTAGAATTTTAGAACATGTTTTTTGCTCGAGTGTCATGTCGTTTCTGGAAACCCAGACTCTACTCTGTAGAAATCAACATGGATTCCGGAAACAGCGATCGCGTGAGACCCAACTCGCTTTATTTGTTCATGAGACCCAGAAAATATTAGATACTGGCTCCCAGGTAGATGCTATTTTCCTTGACTTCCGGAAGGCGTTAGATACAGTTCCGCACTGTCGCCTGATAAACAAAGTAAGAGCCTACGGAACATCAGACCAGCTGTGTGGCTGGATTGAAGAGTTTTTAGCAAACAGAACACAGCATGTTGTTATCAATGGAGAGACGTCTACAGACGTTAAAGTAACCTCTGGCGTGCCACAGGGGAGTGTTATGGGACCATTGCTTTTCACAATATACATAAATGACCTAGTAGATAGTGTCGGAAGTTCCATGCGGCTTTTCGCGGATGATGCTGTAGTATACAGAGAAGTTGCAGCATTAGAAAATTGTAGCGAAATGCAGGAAGATCTGCAGCGGATAGGCACTTGGTGCAGGGAGTGGTAACTGACCCTTAACATAGACAAATGTGATGTATTGCGAATACATAGAAAGAAGGATCCTTTATTGTATGATTATATGATAGCGGAACAAACACTGGTAGCAGTTACTTCTGTAAAATATCTGGGAGTAAGCGTGCGGAACGTTTGAAGTGGAATGATCATATAAAATTAATTGTTGGTAATGCGGGCACCAGGTTGAGATTCATTGGGAGAGTCCTTAGAAAATGTAGTCCATCAACAAAGGAGGTGGCTTACAAAACACTCGTTCGACCTATACTTGAGTATTGCTCATCAGTGTGGGATCCGTACCAGATCGGGTTGACGGAGGAGATAGAGAAGATCCAAAGAAGAGCGGCGCGTTTCGTCACAGGGTTATTTGGTAACCGTGATAGCGTTACGGAGATGTTTAGCAAACTCAAGTGGCAGACTTTGCAGGAGAGACGCTCTGCATAGCGGTGTAGCTTGCTCGCCAGGTTTCGAGAGGGTGCGTTTCTGGATGAGGTATCGAATATATTGCTTCCCCCTACTTATACCTCCCGAGGAGATCACGAATGTAAAATTAGAGAGATTCGAGCGCGCACGGAGGCTTTCAGACAGTCGTTCTTCCCGCGAACCATACGCGACTGGAACAGGAAAGGGAGGTAATGACAGTGGCACGTAAAGTGCCCTCCGCCACACACAGTTGGGTGGCTTGCGGAGTATAAATGTAGATGTAGATGTAGAAGTGATATCAGGTGTTCCCCAGGCAAGCGTCCTGGGACCTCTGCTGTTCCTGATCTATATAAATGACCTGGGTGACAATCTGAGCAGATGATGCTGTAATTTACCGTCTATTAAGGTCATCCGAAGACCAGTATCAGTTGCAAAGCGATTTAGAAAAGATTGCTGTATGGTCTGGCAGGTGGCAGTTGACGCTAAATAACGAAAAGTGTGAGGTGATCCACATGAGTTCCAAAAGAAATCCGTTGCAATTCGATTACTCGATAAATAGTACAATTTTCAAGGCTGTCAATTCAACTAAGTACCTGGGTGTCAAAATCACGAACAACTTCAGTTGGAAAGACCACATAGATAATATTGTGGGGAAGGCGAGCTAAAGGTTGCGTTTCATTGGCAGGACACTTAGAAGATGCAACAAGTCCACTAAAGAGACAGCTTACACTACACTCGTTCGTCCTCTCTTAGAATGTTGCTGCGCGATGTGGGGTCCTTGCCAGGAGGAATTGACGGAGGACATCGAAAGGGTGCAAAAAAGGGCAGCTCGTTTTGTATTATCACGTAATAGGGGAGAGAGTGTGGCAGATATGATACGCGAGTTGGGATAGAAGTCATTAAAGCAAAGACGGTTTTCGTCGCGGCGAGATCTATTTACGAAATTTCAGTCACCAACTTTCTCTTCCGAATGCGAAAATATTTTGTTGAGCCCAACCTACATAGGTAGGAATGATCATCAAAATAAAATAAGAGAAATCTGAGTTCGAACAGATAGGTTTAGGTGTTCGCTTTTCCCGCGCGCTGTTCGGGAGTGGAATGGTAGAGAGATAGTATGATTGTGGTTCGATGAACCCTCTGCCAAGCACTTAAATGTGAATTGCAGAGTAGTCATGTAGATGTAGATGTAGATGTAGATGTAGATGTAGATGTTTCATTGTCAGCAAAATATACACTGTTAAGAAATTATCATAAGGAGTGTGCTTAATTAACTGTTATGATATGTCCTGATTGATGGAAGTCGTCCCTTATGTTACGTCATACATTGTCTTGATTATTCTTCCTCTGCTAGACACTCGCACAACAATATCTCCAACAATATGAACAGCAGGTTATTCTAATAATTAATGAAAGAGACTAGTCTGCTATGGTCTCAGTACTTACAATTCACGTCTGAGCAATTGGGACTCTGCACTATGTGACGCTACGTCGTCCTTTCACAGCTATATCTTCTTATTTGCCGATTCGAGCGCTAGGCAGACTGTACAAACCGCTGTTATATGACGTTCTTCGTTAAGCAAAAAGAAGTAACTTAAACATTTCATTAATTTAAAATACCTGCAATGTGCCTTATATGCTAAAATTTTGGCAATGCATTTCTTTCCGTGTATTCTACCTGCTTTAAGAATTTATGGGTAGGTTTCGACATGATGGATTGGACCATTCCCTAGCGAGAGTCTAAATTAGCTGACATTTTCATGAGCCAGGCTGGCTAGTGTTTCTCAAACGGCAGCAATCCTTGCCCCTAAGTCATGCTGGGAGTCCCTATCACAGGCGTTTGAATATCGTGACACAGTTTACCCCGGCTTTCCAGTTTTGTCGGCTTCTCAGCGCTGTTATATGTCACAACGCCGACTTTCAGAAGCTGTGGGCCGCTTCTTCTGCAATGCCAACGTACTGAATACGTCTTCTTGTGTACTGGTTCGTCTTGCTGTGCTGAGGCACCAAACTGCCGAAACGACTTGTGATACCTCCTGATGGCGTCATTCTGATGAACAGACCAGGCTCACTTCTGCAGGCAGAAGCGTGTCGAAAACAAAATGATACATCTCGGCATTTTTATTAAGCGACTAACGGGAACCATCGGAAATCTAATTCTGGATGGCCTGATGGGGAATTGATCCACCGTCTTCCCGAATGCGAATCCAGTTTCTAACCACTGCACAAACTCGTTGTATGCTAAGAGTTTCAGGTGCTTTGTATGTAGCATTTATTTAGCACTACGAAGGTATCAGGAAGCATACTGCATTTTAGTCGCTATAGTCAGTACTGAGTTATATGTCGCTTACTCTGAACAGTTTGTTTAAGTGTGAGGAAAAGAATTGAAGCAATTTCTATGTATTACTACTTGGTGTGCTCGCTTGGGTCAAACAATTTACTGCGTGGAATACCTTATATTTAATGGACTGGCCACGACGAAGGTCATTTGTATCGTGTTCTTTTCGAATGAGATGTTACGATGGGCCTAATTAATGAAAATAGAGACTTCAACTGTCACTGTTCAGTCAATATTGGTTCCTACCTCGTCACAAAACTCAAAATAGTTTCTAATGTTTTCAGACGATTCTCCACTATGGATTCACTTTCCAAATAGGGTATTCGTAGGTAATCTGTACTCAAAGCGTAATGTTTATGTGAGTATCACATAAGTATGCTTGCTCCTAATGATCCATAGCAAATTCTTTTGAGACAGCACTCAGTAATCTTTATTTGATAGCTGAAACAGTCGTTCAATTAATTAACTAACTGGTAGGAAGACCAGGTGACCGCAGTTTATCTGTTCATCTAAATTCAGTATAAGCACTCGCTGTTCAACTTACATTATGTTACATTCTCTGTTGTTCGTGGTAGTGGCCATTGTGAAAAAAGAAAGTATCGTAACATTTGCTTATCGCAGTAATTTCGTCAGGTTTATCTGTTATCACAATAATATGGATCTGTATCATCTTCATTGTAATTGGAGTTTTGTCTAATAAGAGGGAACTCCAAAAAGTAAGTTACACATTACTATGAAAGGCCAGGGAAATTTTATTGAATGCTGCACTACACTTCAAAGTGACTCAGATATAAGACGTTCTTTATGCAAATAGTCGACAAGCCTTGGTAAACAACGTTCCGAACGTCCCAACAATCATTCAGTTGCTCGACGATAGACATCCGCTCGATGGTCATGGAGCCATTCGAGAACGTCTACACTGCTGAAAAATCTCTTCCCCCACTCACCATACGCTTTTTCAGCTTGCCGAAAAGATGCAAATCGTATGGGGCAATATCTGGACTTCCCGATCAGCATCTTTGCGACACTGGTCAAATTGTTGGCACCATTTAACTAATACTGGACTCGACATTTCATTTGCTCCATACACTGCCAAAATTTCATGGCGAATCTGTGTTCAATTTAAACGTTTTGTTCACAAGAATAGTTCTGTCTCGCGTACTTCAGTTTTGTAGTACGCTTCCAGTTGCCACTCCCACACTATGTCGTACTTGCAATCCGTACCACAGTACAACTGTGCCTACTGGGAATCCGTAGCGTGTTCTCTCTTGGCAATGCGCCACTCTTGTTGCATGTTAGGCCGGTATTACACTATCAAATTTCTTTGTCAAAGATTTGATCAAAGTTGTGATCAAATATTCCGTCAAATATATTTGACAAAGATCTTTGACGTAGCGCTAGAAGGGGTATTACACTGTCATCATATTTTTCGTCAAAGTTCAAGATGGCTGACAACAACAACTTGTTATTAATCGCAGCAGTCGCATGTACCACAATTGCACTGTCTGTACATGCGGAAGAGAAGTGGGAAAAAAAAGGAAACATACCTGGGTGAACCCGTGGGTTTTACGACGATGCGATAAAAACATTCAACAAAACTTGTTACGTGAGCTTATAGTGGAGGACGTCAAGTCGTACATCAGTTACTTAAGAATGGATGAGCATATATTTCAGCATGTGCTCAATGAAGTGTATCCTCATATCACAAAGCACAATATTCACTTACGAACTGCTACATCTGCAGAAGGCAGGCTCACTGTAACACTCCGATTCCTTGCTACAGGAGAGGGTTCGGTTAGCTTAGGTTAGGTCAGGTCTCCAATCTTCTTAATCTATTTTTGTATTCAGCGTGCTCACGTTGTAAAGCGCCTCATCAGCTTCAGAAATCTCTACTTATTTTGTAGTTGTCGGCACACACCAATTGTATTTACAGGCAATGTTTATAAAAACACTACAGACGACAGAATGCAGCGATGCTAGCGCTCCATGTGGTAACATGTCACATTGCAATGAACAGAAGACAAGCGACTTCTTTGATCAAATCTACAGCGAGGCCCTAGATTTTATCAAATATTGGACGACATTTGACAAAGTCCCTAATACACCATCAAATATCTTTGACAAAGATATTGGACAAAGATATTCGACAAAGAAATTTGATAGTGTGATACCGGCCTTACGGCGTAAAATGAAGCGCCGGCGCGCCAGTCGAGACCGAGAGAGCAGAGAGGGCTGTGGTCAAGACGTCAGCCAATTGCACGCTGAGCGACCCCTCTCCAGGGCGACAACGCGACAGCAGAGGCCTCTATGCAAAGAGAACATAAGCACCGCGGGCCACTTATACAGCAGCATCTAGTTAGGCACTTCAAGACCAACGACTTGAGAATTATATATACTGAGGAGATTTCTTATTTTGCATGTCGCACTTTGCTTCTGACCCATCTGTGTATTTCTCAAAGTTAAGTATTGTCAATTAATTTTCGTAATAAAATTCATAAATACGATTTGCTTGAATTGTTGTCTAGCGATCCGAGGAAGCAAGTTTCCTGGACACCCCACATTTGACGACTAGGCAGGGTTCAACATTGCACAATGTGTAACTTACATTCTCTAGGTAAGTAGTGGTTTGCTGGCTCACACAACTACAGCGGCATCATTCAGTTTTATGAACCACAAGATAAAATCCAACAACAACGATAATTAAGGAGGAGTTCCACATTTCATTTGTACTTTTAAGAGTGCTGAAATATCCCATTTTATTTGTTCGTTATGGAACTTATAACATAAAGACGAAATTATCAGAAAGTAATGGAATTCATTCGATGTAAGAGCCATGGCGGGACGAATAATCGTGTTTTACTAAAATGTAGACTTTCACGGCCGGAAATATCATTTCCATTATAATTATCCGGGCTGTTACGCCGTGGTCGATTGATGAATTCTGTGTCGATTCCCAACGTTTCGTCTCCGACTGCGGGAGATCTTCAAGGGGGTCCGTAGCTCGATGGAAGGTCTAGCCAGTGGGTGTGTTGGACCTTCCATCGAGCTACGGACCCCCTTGAAGATGTCTCCCGCAGTGGGAGGCGAAACGTTGGGAATCGACACAGAATTCATCAACCGACCATGGCATAACAGCCCGGATAATTATAATGGACATAATCGTGTTTTGTACATAACGATATTAAGTTAAAAACGTTATGATCTATGACACCGTCATGTAACGTCATACTAGCCGTCACATATCGTGGCAACTAATCAAACATGGTTAGAGTCTGTTACAGTAAAATGGCATTCCAGAGAGCTATTACCCTATTTCAGACGTCATAACTGCTGTATGAACGCCGGCCGAAGTGGCCGCGCGGTTCTGGCGCTGCAGTCTGGAACCGTGAGACCGCTACGGTCGCAGGTTCGAATCCTGCCTCGGGCATGGATGTGTGTGATGTCCTTAGGTTAGTTAGGTTTAACTAGTTCTAAGTTCTAGGGGACTAATGACCTCAGCAGTTGAGTCCCATAGTGCTCAGAGCCATTTGAACCATTTTTTGCTGTATGAACTTCACAGGAAAATCACGAAACGGATCCATTTTTACGTAGCTTCGGGGTACAACACACATTAAGCTCCAACCACTAGTTTCCTCACTACAAAAACTTCTTTCGTGTGGCCTATGACGGATATTAACCCGGGCGAGCACATGTTCGTGGATGAATTTAGTTTTCTGGAACTCTGAGAATGGTTTATATTTGAGCTTTGAAGACAATTTTCTCTAGATAACATATCTCTACGAACCAGTGACACAAAAATGTCCAGATAATCTGCTTATCCCTTTTATTTCTACAACCTGAAACTTGCCTGTTGGAATTGTGAACTTTAAGTTGCTCATTTCTTACGCGTCTGGAACTGAAATCAGTTTTTGCTGTGATTATTTGTGCCCGCAGATCTGTGGAGTAACCATTCCTGGCTCAGATGCGGCTGTTTGTCATAACGATGCTCTTTGGGGTGAGCGGTGGTTCGGCCAATAAAAATTTGACACCTCCAATGAGAAAAGCATGACCTGTGGCTTTTGGAGAGGAGGAAATATTCAAGGGAGTTTCATTCCATTCTTTTCTGTGCTGCGGTGTGGTTATAGGGTGAAAGTGTGGCTGCTCCGATTTCCATTGTGTGAGAAGGAGAGTGATTGATGGTGACGATCTGGATTTGAATGTAAGACTTGCGACCTGCACTTCTCTGTGCATGAGGACCTGGAGATAAGGTAATATTTTCTGCAAATTCGAAGCCTGACGTACCATATTGATGCAAAGTATTCACGTCTGCAGTGAGCCATTATGAGTAGTACGATGAAACATGCTGTTTCGATTAGTGTGGTGTATCTGATTGTACCTGAGATGTATAAAATTCATTCTTCATTCGCCTAACGAGTCCATACATTTTCGTGGTTTTCATGAATATTTTGTGAATAATGTTACAGCTTCCAATAATTATCAGTTCTTACAATATCTTCCCATATTTATTCACACCCCTATTCAACGTTAATTTGAGTTTCTTTTCGAGAAGCCATGATGTCATGGTTTTATAAATTATTTAGAAAAGGGTAACCTTTTGTGGTTATTTGCATTCATCGTGGTTATTTGCTCACTAAGAATAATTACTTTCCGTGTGGAGCATCCATTCAGTCAGCGTAAGATTACTTCCAGTATATTTAATAAAATCCTGACAAGGTCCGAAAGGTAAGTTGTTGTCCAGATCCTCGAATGAGAACGTGGCATATTGTGTTTCAGACAATATCCTTCGAATGTTCAACATTTTTAGGTTCTTGTAGAAAGATGCTTAGAAACACATTTATGAGCCAAACATGCTCACTACAAATGTTACGCCTATAAAGTGTGACATATTAAACTTACCAAGGTCAAATGGTAAATCCTTGAGAGGAAACTTAATCATTAAAGTTAATTAAGGATCCCCCATGCCCAATTTAATCGTTGCGCGAAATAAGCTGACCTATGTTTTGTTGTTCTAGAAATCAGGTCAGAGTATGTTACACTAGTACCTTCATGGGCCAGTATTCATAGATTTAAAATGGGCATATTAGTCAAGACAGATTCCTGTAGGTATTGCTGTGTCTACACAGATTAAATTCAGAAGCTGGCCGCTTACAACCTAAATGTCTTCTAATATTAATTGATCAACATCTGTGGTAAAATTGATGTTGTATGTTGGACAGTTATGAATGTAGACGAAGTTGCTGAAACGCGTAAAGTTTGAACTCCATAGCGCAGCAAAACACTTGGCTAACACTGTCACTACACAGCTTATATGTAAAATATATTAGAGCGAAAATCAGCATGATTCGTCCAAAACTGCAAAATTACCGTCTCATGCTACGGAATAGTAGGTAACTTGTACGCTGGTAAATGAGGCAAAACTGCCCCAAAAGGTGTTTTACGTTAAGATTGATTGTATTTTTTATATAAAAAATCGTTCTTGTGCACAACCGAAAGTCGGCGAAAACAGGACAACATACATAATGAAACCTATTTGCTAACTCTTACCGAAATTATCCAGGCTGTTTCTTGAAGACATGGCTTATGAAGAACGACTGGAGTTTGAAGTCCAGCCGAGGTCAGTGGGAACGGCACACAAACTGCTGTTGTATGGGAAGTGGGAACGATCGTGGTATTGCTTCAGGGACCATTACAGCATTCACGTAAATGATATGGACCAACTAAATCTGGACCACTAGACAGGGGCTTTAACCTTGCTTCTTCAAAGTGAATATTCCCGTAACCTAGCCCCTGTATTACATATCCTTGGTGTAGGTAGCTGCGCAGAAGAAACAGCTAGGACAAGGACGTAGGTTGTCTACATCTACATCTATAGTCCACAAGCCACATAACAGTGTGTGGTGAAGGGTACTTCCCCTGCCTTCCCCGTGAAATTCGCGAATGGCGCGTGGGGAGAATGACAATCGCTAGATCTTCGTATTACTTCCCATGTAGGTGGTGAAAGTAGTAAGTTGTCCGACTCTTCCTGGAACGTACTGTCTCTTAAATTCAATATTAAACCTCATGGTGCTGCACAATGCCTGTTTTGTATCGTCTGCCACTGGAGTTAGCTGAGCATCTCGGTAACACTCTCCCTCCGAATGAAAGATCCCGTGACGAAATGTTGCTCTCTTCGATGGATCTTGTCTATCTCTTCTATTAATCTAACCCGGTTCGGGTGCCAGAATTAAGAGCAGCACTCAATAATCAGTAGAACAAGTGTTTTACAAGCCACTTCTTTCATTAACGAATTAGATTTCCTTAACATTATTCCTATGAATCTCAATCTGGTATCTGTTTTTCCTTCTACTTGCCTTCTGTGTTATTCCACTTTACGTCGCTCAGGACGATTAGGTACTTTACAGTAGTCAGTGCTTCCAACAATTTGACACCAACAGTGTAATTGTACTGTAGGTGATTTCTTCTTCCACGTATGCCCAATATATAACATTTATTCATGTTCAGGGTCAACAGCCAGCGTGCACCACTCATAAATCCCCTGCAGGTCCTCCTGGAGTTTACAAACTTCCGATGTCGTTAATTTATTACAGATAACCACATCATCTGATTCTTCTATGTATGCGCATATGTAATATTTATTTACGTTCACGATGAACTACTAGTTCCTGCATCATTTATCTATCCTCTGTAGATCTTCCTGGGGCTCGCTACAGTCTTCTGACATTACTACCTTTTTACACACAATTACAGACAACCGCCTCTTCTGTAAACAACATCTTTGAGCTTTCAACTTTTTTCGACAGAATCATTTATATGTTGTAAACAGTAACAGTCCTGACACAATTCCATGAGGCACTCCTGAAAATACCTTTACACCGACGGACATTGTTCCGTTATGAGCAGTGTGTTGACCTTTATCTGCAAAGAAGTCTTGAATCCAGTCATAAATCTGGCCCGATACACGATAGGCTCGTACTTTTGTCACTAAACGACAGTGCAGGACGTCATCAGAAGTCAAGGAACATGTTATCAATCTGAGCGCTCATGACAACAGTGCTATGAATCCCATGGAGAAACAGAGCGAAATGAGTTTCGCAAGATCTCTGTATGTGGACTCCGTGTTGATTTTTATAGGGGAGATTTTCGTTCTTCAGAAACGTTGTAATAAGTGAGCATGAAATATGATTAATAATTATACATCAGATTGACGTCAGCGATATAAGCTTACAGCTATCTGAATTTGTCCTAGAATCATCATCAAAACGGGAATGACTTACGCTTCTTTCCAGCCGCTAGCTACCCTCTTTTTTTAAAAAAAAAATCTCATTTTGTTCGTTTTTGTTCGTTGAATCAGATCGGGGTGAACGTCGTAAGACACCCTTCTGAGTTCGTTGTTGATCTATTAACTCAGTTTTTTTTTATTACAGATGGCAGCTAACCCTCAGCCCGAACACGCTGAGCTACTGTGCCGGCTACCCTTCGTTTCTCCAGCGACCTACGACCTGCGATAAATTGCTGCTAGTAGGGGAGCTGTCACGATACTGTATCTAAGATCTGTGAGATGCTATCTTCAAGCAGATAATTATTAAAAATAGAGCAATTGATGGAAGTTCCAGTATTCCAAAACTGTAATAGCCAAATAGTCTCAGACGCTTGTGACAGATAAATGTGTAAGCTTAATGATTTACTGCAAGCGACTCTATTAGCTTGTGATGACCAGTAGTACTGTGGCCTTTTACGTGCAATTGATGTTCAGTATATGTATATCACGAAATGGGAAGCTAATGAGTCCGTTATTATAATAATAGGTACCTCCATCGTACTGGATCACATGTGACCTCCTTCAGGTGGAAATTAGTGGCACACTCTCGACAGTCAGTGATGTAGTAACCCTGTAGAAAGTCATAGACTACCTAGATCCTGGCTCTAAATACAACACTATTATTATTACAATACGTAGGTCGGTTGAAAGTGAAGGCAATACTTTACTTTAAAAAATTAATACTAAATAGAGACTCAAATTTCGGTTGTTTCGTTGAATGCTTAAGCGATTTCATTTACAGGTTCCAGTACTGATCAAGGTATGATCTGGACCCACCACTCGTGCAGGGGGCAGCTCCACAGATTTCCTCTCGAGGGCTACGGAAGTTAAAGTAAACAAGGAGAAACCTGCTTGTGGCTGACTGATGGAACCCTGAGAAATGAAACGGAAAGACTTATCCTGGCAATACTACCATCAGAATAAATGCTATCTAGACCAAAATCGATAAATTAACAGAAGACCCGCAAAGCGGACTTTAAAAATAAAGCTGATATAATAACTGACTCCGATCTGCAGTGTTTCAGAAAGTGCTCAGAAACGGAATACAAGGGGAGGCATAACATTGTGGCAAAAAAGTGATACACTGGAACGAATACAAAAAATTTCATTTGCCACTCAGAATAAAGAATCGAAAATGAACAAGCCAAACTACTGTGGAGCTCCCAACGTCAGACCGATTGAGTTGAGAAGTAAGTCCATCAACTTTCGTATTCCAGATGATAGAAGAAAAGGAGATGGGAGAGCTCATGAATTCCGATGACAGGCAAATGTAACTTCAGTGCGTGTGGCATAAAGCAGTAAAAGTGGCCCCAGTGGTACTATGTGCACTGCGTGCAGTGTTCAAGGATCTCAGTAACCACCTGAATACTACATCCCATAGTCAAATAAAAACTGTTACTTTGCTAACATCTGTGAACACTATCCACTATTAAACACACAGTTCGAGGCATGCAAAGTGTAGCATAGTGATAATGTTTGCTGTGTTTACTATTGTCTTTTGTGTCCATAGACATTTTGATTACAGATATTATCACTCAATTCTAACACAAATATTGTTTACTGGATAAACAGGTTTCGACAATGCTGTCACTTTCAATAGCCCGTCTTACGTCTTTGGCGGTGGCTGCTCCAGTGCGCAGTAGGAGTGAGCATTTCCTCAAGGTTCCCACTAGAGGGTACAATCGACTAGAGGATCCAGTCCCCTAGGGGATCGAGTCGTCTAGTAGATGTCTTGTGGACATGCTCATTCCTACGATGTTCTGACACAGCCATCGACTGAGAAGTAAAACGGGCTATTGGAAGTAGCGACTAAGTGTCGAAACCGGTTCTCCAATAAACAACAGTTGTGTGGTTGTGTGAGCACTGACTGATAACCATCCCAGTCAAATTTAGTAAGCTCATGGACACTCTGTGCCAACAACATGTCATATGTGAACAGTCAGTAAATACTAATGGAAATATTCATGAGAGTTATGATGATTTAAGTAACAGACTGCCACCACAGTGGAGATTTCCGGTTTCGTCCATGTAACGTAAATCACGTATCGTAGCCTGAAAATGACACGAACAACATTCTGAAGTATTTTTGTGCTACAGTGATTTATTTATAAAATGTTTGTTGTTTCCACTGCAGAAATTTGAGCACCGTAGTGAAAAAGCTTCAGGTCCAAAGCAAGACGAAACGCTGTCCTGTATAACATGTTGCAGCGACGGATGACATGATACTGACGACCAACGGATGACATGATACTGACGACCACATAAGTGTAATTGGAAGGGTTAACTATGTGAAGGCGGCGTGACAGCCCACAGCTGGCTATGCCATTAAAATAAAAATTTTTAAATTTATCTGTGGCTGGTTGCGTTTCTTCAATGACAATAATTTTCTTTGTTGATTATTCGAGTGCTTGTATCTGGATGAATGTTTTCACCATCATATAACTACAATCACATTACTAGTATTTGTTTACTTCAACAGTAATGCTGTAGTTCATTCATTTCACAATTACATAGGACTGCTCTGTCATTCCAATTTTTCTATCAGCTTTGATTAAGGGACATTCAATCCTTGAAGGATTGAATATTTTATGGCAGTCGTGATTTGGGAACAAGATCTTACTACCTGATTTTCTACTCCAGTAGCACATGGCTGAGTGTCAATGTGTAGACTGGAAAAGATTCATAAATACAGCAAATTGAGTTTAGAGTCTTACTGTGAGGCGGTCTCGGATCACTAGTCTGGCATATAGTTTAAATTTGACCGGAAAATTTATTTAGCAGCAATAGACACTTCAGTCAGATTCACTAAACCTCATCAGAGGAACTGTGGAGCTGGTTCCATTAAAAAGAAATTTTATGATGTTGCGCACTAAGCCCAAATTTCATTCTCAGTGTGTCATTACTGAACATTGCTTTCTTTCACTGTACAGATATGGCTTTAAGGACAGTACAATCTAACTGAGCAGTAACAGCTTGATTCAGGAAAGCTACGTTCAGTGCTTAGAAGGCAGCCAATCACGCTTTGTAGCTCAAAAAAATTGAAGCTGTGGAGGTAATGTTTCAGCACTCCCTACACATAAGCGACGAGTCAATATAAGGTAATGCACTGTGTGCCTGCAGTAAGTGGATGAAATAATACGCGGTGCGCCTTTGGCGAGAACTCGTTGTTTGCAATGTCGCAGCGCATTCGTGCAGATGGGTTCGGCAGCCTAATTAGTGTGTCGGCAGAGCAGTACTCACGTCATTACTACAGCACCAAGCACCCAGCACCCAGTTATAATCACGAGCGGCCGGCTAAAATTTTCAGCGCGAGATGGACCCCGCATAATTGTCGGCTGCGCTGTCCGCTCCTCTTCGCTCGGCTGCCCTTATGCTTCTGTACCGGTTCGCGCTCGCGTCTGGCGCTAACTTAATGCCATTCCGCTGGAAACAAATAAAAACCAAGTTGACTAACATACTGTTCAATTCAAACAACAGTTGTTCATAATAACCTTCACCCCAGTGCGAGGCGTGCTTACAGGGTGTTCGCAAATTCCAGTTACAGACTGTTCCTTTGACACTGGAATGCCTTATTTCTGTGAGTATCCCCGGCAGATGCGTCTACCACTAGCATTTCATGGTCATTTTACGTTACTAAAACAGTTGTGGTTTGTATTCGGTCCGTCACCGCGTAGCGCCCAACGCGAGAGTTACGGCGATTGGATGGAAACACACACCTAAATTAATCACACTTCTAGTGGGGTTCGAGGGCGGCCACCGAAATCAAGCATTCCGATGGTTTGGGGACTTACCACAGTCGACTTCGTAGCGAATGGAAAAGTACGTTACCATTCAAGTGGCTTACTTGCTAGAAATGTCAACGCCCAGCCATATTATTTGTACCGTACAATCGCGTTTGCAACACTCAAGTAACGACTGAACAACAATATCACCTGTTAGAACATAAAGTTTCACACTTACATCTTTAGTGAAATATAGAATCAAATGAGTTCGTTCTTAATTGCAAAAACGCGCAAGATTGATATTTCTAGATTACAGCGCCTTCTACGGCGAATATGCAACAACTGTTAGGGTACACCGAACGTCGTTTTAGGCGTAGAATCCAAATATGCTTTTTTGAAAAATATGTAAAAATCAGCCAATCGGTTGCACAGGTTTTCTACATACCTTGACCAGGTTTCGTCACCTTTAAGGGTGACTTCATCAGAAGGTAAGGTAATTACCTAAAATGATTATTTTTTTCCTTTATTGAATTTCGATTACCCTCGAAGGGGGCGGCCTGGCAGCACCTTAGTATGCCGCTCTTCAGCCTACAGACTTTGTTTGAATAAGATTAAGAGAATAAATAATAAAAACGGAGACTTAAATAGTAACAGGGATAAAAAATTGTGGAACTTATAACTTAGAACAAAGGGCTGATGATGCTAATAAAATACATACGAAGCAGACAGGTAAAATAATAGCAGACAATTTAAAAAACAAGACGACAGTCTGGTTTCTGTTCGCAAAAGACATAAAAGCCACACCCAGGGACAGCATGGTTTCTGTTCGCAACACTAGAAAGACGAACAACCCTGAACATTCACTGGAACACTGCACTAAAAAGTTGGCAAATGTGACATACCACAGCTGAGAGCAGGTGGGGGGAAACTGGACAGATGATGGAAAAGTAATAAAGGGGGGAAGGAGAGGAAAAGCGAAGGAGGGAGGGGGGAAAGGAGCCGATGAAGGATGAGAACCCATAAGATGGGTAGGGGGTGCTGGGCAGACGCGACAGGGAGTGGGAAAAGCAGAGGAGGGAAATACAAAAGTACTCGAAGGGGGGGGGGAGGGAGGTAGGGAAAGGTTTGGCGGGGAGAAAACAGGATGGAAGGGGGGGAAGAGGGAGCCCAGGGAAAGGACGGAGGAAAGGAGGGGGGGGGGTGACGATCATAGTTGATAGGAGGGATAGATGGAGGGTGAGAGGGCATAAGTCAGGAAGGGGAGTTGATGGAAGCCACCTTGGGAAAGGAGATGAAGGGTGTAGATATGGAAGGTAGGGGGGACACAACAGTGAAGGCGTGGCAGGGGGCAGGGACGGGAGAGGAGAAGAGCAACCAGGGGTTGAGGGGGATCAAGGCGGCGGGAGGTGTAGAGTATGCGGATATGTTCGAGGAATAGGAGCAGATTGGGGAAAGGAATGAGGTCATAGAGGATCCGCATGGGGGATGGGAGGTGTATACGGAAGGCGAGGTGGAGTGCATGACGCTCAATGATCTGGAGGGACTTATAGAATTTTTTTCTGGGGGGGGGGGGGGCAGATATCCAGGCTGGACTGGCATAACAGAGGATGGGACGGGTTAAGGATTTGTAGGTGTGGGGGATGGTAGAGGGGTGCAACCCCCATGTCCAGCCAGAGAGGAGTTTGAGGAGTCGGAGGCGGTTATGGGCTTAGGATTGGATGGAGCGGAGCTGAGGGATCCAGGTGAGGTGACAGTCAATGGTGAGGCCAAGGTAGGTGAGAGTGGGGGAGAGGCGGACAGGACAGGCGCAGACAGTAAGGGAGAAATCCAGGAGCCGGAAGGAGCGAGTGGTACGACCTATGATGATTGCCTGGGTCTTGGAAGGATTGATTGTCAGGAGCCACTGGTTACACCATGAGGCAAAAAGGTCAAGGTGATTCTGGAGAAGGTGTTGGGACTGTTGGAGGGTAGGAGCAAGGGTGAGGAATGCGGTGTCATCGTCATATCACAAGAGGTGTACTGGATGGTGGGGGGGGGGGGGGAGGTTGGGTTCATATCTGCCATGTACAGGAGGTAGAGGAGAGGGGAGAGGGGAAAGCCCTGGGGCACACCTGCAGAGGGGTAGAAGGTGTGGGAATTGGCATTATGGATGGTAACATAGGAGGGGTGGCGGTAGAGGATGGAGGCCATCAGATGGATGTTGTTGATAGGGAGTTTTCGAGGTCGAGGGAGAAAAAATGGCGGAGCGACGGGAGTTAAGCTGGAGGGAGAGAAGATGAGTGAGGCGGAGGAGTTGGTCATCAGCAGAGAAGGAAGGTCGAAAACCACATTGGGTGTTGGGGAGGAGGTGGTTTTGGTGGAGGTGGTGATGGATGCTGACATTAATGTAAACGAGTGTAAAACAAATAGTACGTACATGAAGAACATATCGTCAAAGATGTACAGTGATTTAATAGCTGAGTTGCTCAATTCATACATTAAAATATAAAACATAATGTTCTTCAAAAGGTCAAACATTAAAACGTAAGTAACACCGATGTCGTGTGAGGAGACTGACTGTGTGGCAACTAGTCACATTGCCAAGTAAACGTAATGTAGGGCGCGCCACAAGCGGGCCACTAGTAATGTGAGCAAAACAATTTTGTATATTACACATTTTCTGAAGTAAATCACACGTATAGCCAATATAGCTTTCAACAAAAATTAATTTTACAAATTATTGAGTAACATTTATAAATGAGCTTCAAATGGGATAAATTAGTACAAAGTTCGCTACGTTTTACGGAGCACAGGTAGAACCAGAGTTAAATACGACTGGAATTACATATGTACTGGCCCCTATTCCTTTTGACTTCCTCTCCCACACTGACCATACCTTCTCCTCCTACGTGATCGCCGCCGACCTCAACATCCATAGTCGTTCCGCCGCCCAGTTACGGCGGTGGCATCGGTTCGTTTCCTCCCTCCAAGGCGACCTCGTCCCCATTCCCCAGCACACCCGCCCTGAATCCAATTCCACTCCCGATGTCATCCTCTCCTCCCCTAACCTCCTTGGCCGCATAATGTTGATGTCCTGGGCTCCATTGGTAGTGACCATCTCGCTGTCCAACTCACCGTTTCAGACGGTCGTCGCCCCCGTCCTGACCCTCGTAATGACCCTCTCCCAAAATACGTCCATGATTATTCCTGTGCCGACTGGAATGCCTACCGGGATACCCTCTCTACCCAGGTCGATAGCCACCCCCTCACGTACCACCACCCTGATGACATTACCCATGCTGCCTCCTTTCTCCAGCAGACCTTGTCTGAGGCTGTGGAAGCCCACGTCCCTTCCGTCGCCATCCACCCCCACCATCCTACTTTACCCCCATAGGCCATGCTTGTTCTCCGTGAATCCCGCCGTCTTTACCGTTCCTTCCTTCACACGCATGACCCGGACACACTACGATGCCACCGGCAACTACAACGACACATCAGAAACTTGCTCACTTCTAAGAAAGGCTGGGACTGGCGACAGACATGCACCCGTCTTAATGCTACACTTCCTATCAATTCGTCCAAGTACTGGTCAGCCTTCCGCCGCCTTACTGGATCTAACCCCCCCCCCCCCTGCTACCCTCTCCTTCATGATAATCAACCATTCCCTGACAACCTTAGTAATGCCAGTTACTTTGCCTCCTACCTCTCTGATGTCTTTACCACCCCAGACGATCCCCAGTTCGATTACTCCCTCTTCCCGGATGTCTGCAATCGAACTAACACCTCTGTCCCTCCCCTCGCTCCTGGTTTCCAGTACTTGGACAACAACGCACAAACCAAACTCAATGCCCCCATCACTACTCAGGATATCATCGCTACGCTCCGCACGAAACGCAACACTGCTCCCGGTCACGATTCCTGTCACCTATCGCCACCTTCGTGAAGCTCCTGCCTTCTTCCTCTCCACCCTGGCCAGGCTCTATAATATTGTCCTGCCCACCGGCTACTACCCTGACTTGTGGAAAACCTCCCACATCCTGATGTTCCTTAAACCCGACAAACCGCCGTCCGCTGTCTCCTCCTATCGTCCCATCAGCCTTACCTCTGTCTTCAGCAAGGTCCTGGAATCCATCCTTACCCGACGCATCCACCAGCATCTCCGCCAGCACCGCCTCCTTCCCGTTACCCAGTGTGGCTTTCATCCGTCCTTCTCTAATGATGACCTTCTCCTTCACCTCACTCATCTCCTCTCTGAACAGCTCAATTCCCGTCGCTTCCTATGACCGTGTGTGGCATTCCAGTCTCCTCTTCAAGCTCCAAACCTTCGCCCTTCTTATTAACTACGTTTGTCTGATCGGGTCCTTTCTTTCCCAACGTCCTTCTTACGTCACCATACATAACACGGAATTATACACCTTTTTCCCATCCGCAGGTGTGCCCCAAGGTTCCGTCCTCTCCCCTCTTCTGTACCTTTTGTATATGGCGGACATGCTGCCGCCTTCACCCTCCATCCACCTCCTCCAGTACACCGATAATACCGCCTTCCCTGCCCTTGCCCCCACCCTGCAGCGTTCCCAACACCTTCTCCAATCCCATCTTGACTGGTTCACCACTTGGTGCAACCAGTGGTTGCTTAAGGTCAATCCTTCCAAACCCCAGGCGATCATTGTAGGCAAAACCACCCCTTCCTTCCACCTCCTCGACTTCTATGTCACCATCTATGGCTGTCCTATCGACCTCACCCCCACACGTAAGTACCTTGGCGTCACCCTTGACCGTCGCCTCTCCTGGACCCCCCATCTCCAGACAATCCAAGCTAAGGCACACTCCCAACTCCATCTCCTCAAGCTCCTTTATGGACGTATGTGGGGTCTCGACCCCTCCACCATCCTCCACACCTACAAATCCCTCATCCACCCTATCCTCTGCTATGCCCACCCTGCCTGGATCGCCGCCCCTCCTACCTTTTACAAATCCCTTCAAATCCTCGAACGCCAAGCTCTTCGCCTCGCCTATCATATCCATCTCCCCTACCCCACGCGGATCTTGTACGACCTTATCCCATTCCCCCACCTCCTCCTTTTCCTCAAACGGATACGGATCCTCTACACCTCCCGTAAACTAGATCCCCCTCACCCACTTGTCTCTCACATCCTCTCCCACCCCCATCCGCTGCCACGCCTGTTTCCATGTTCCACCTGCTCGACATCTCTCGACTCTCCTTACCCTCTCCCAAGGTGGCTTCCGCCAGCTCCCTCTCCCTGATGAGGCCCTCCTCCCTTCCATCTACACCTCCTGTGTTTTTTTCCTTAGGGCACGCTCTGTCCCTTCTCTCTCCCTTACTTCCCTCCTCCCTTCCTCCCCCCTCCTCCCCCGGGCTTCCCCTACCCCATACCTTCATTCCTCCCACCATCTCCTCTGCCACTGGCATCTCTGCTCTCCCCTCTCCCTCCCCCACCACCTTCTTCCCCTCTTGGCAGGTCCCCGGACTCGCACACGTTCAGTGGACATTCACGAGCCAGAGATCATCGCCATCAGTTTTTCGTTTGTGTGCCATCGTGTTTGTGATTCAGTGTTTTTCGCCGCCCACGCTCCTTCGTTCACGTGTGTCGTCTAAATCATCAGTGTTTGTGCACAGTGCCGACAGTTTTCTTGTTTTTCGTCGCGTGTGAACGGCTTCATATTTTTTAATCATTGTATCTACTGTTTTTTAACCACCATTATGTTACTTTTCTGTCTTCATTGGTTTTCTCTTTTATTGTACTGCTTGTGGCTGAAGAGCGGAGTAAAATTTTTCCACTGCCAGCCCACCTTGTATGAGGTGCAAAATAACAATAAAGAAAAAAAATGCATACGTAATGAGGAACATCCGTTCATTATATGATACAAAATTTGAAAGGAAAGCTTGCGTAACTAGGGCACAGAGGTCATCTGGTAATGAGCGTAACTTAACAGAGGTAAAATAATGTTTCTGAAAAGGAGAGAACGCTTAGAGGTGACGAAACCTGGTCAAGGTATATAGAAAACCTGTGCAACTGGTTGGCTGAATTTTACATATTTTTCAAATTTGTGTATACGGTTGCTGCAAACGTCAGCCATGTTTAAAGTTGTATCCAAATACGCAATAAAAACTGGGCGTGGATGGCGAGGGGGTCTCATTTTACGGTAGACAATTTCTCCGCTCACGCAGGAGTATTATTGGGAGGTGACCTGTTGGAACAGCAGGATATCCCCTTCACTGATATTAACTTACCACGAAGAATATATTCTTCGTATGGTGCGTTGTTTTCGAGATTTTCGTTGTCTCAAATTAAAGCGAACACCCTGTATACTATTCAGAAAAGTAGTCTTTACAAAATTTCACTCCCTCCGAAAGTCTAAACAATGAACATTATTTACATTCAGATCTATTCCAATGTCCATATTTATCCAAAAATGCATACGTCTGACTGTACCCAAAATCCCACTTTCCTCATTAAAGTATGTTCCAGATAAGAATGAGTGCTCACCATCTATACACTCATTATGGCAGCAAGAGAGGGGAAGAAAACCAATGAGCACTCCGTGTGCATACCGGGGGGAGTCATTCCAGATGTGGAAAGAGTCCTTCCGGATGCCATGAAGGGTACAGGGTGCACCCATCTGCAGGTGGTCGCTCATGCCGGCACCAATGATGTGTGTCGCTATGTATCGGAGGAAATCCTGGCTTCCGGCGGCTATCTGATTTGCTGAAGACTGCCAGTCTCGCTAGCGGGATGAAAGCAGAGCTCACCATCTGCAGCATCATCGACAGGACTGACTGCGGACCTTTGGTATAGAGCCGAGTGAAGGGTTTGAATCAGAGGCTCAGACAGTTCTGCGACCGTGTGGGCTGCAGATTCCTCGACTTGCGCCATAGGGTGGTAGGGTTTCGAATTCCGCTGGATAGGTCAGGAGTCCACTACACGCAGCAAGCGGCTACACGGGTAGCAGGGATAGTGTGGCGTGGACTGGGCGGTTTCTTAGGTTAGATGGCCTCGGGCAAGTACAGAAAGGGCAACAGCCTCAAAGGGTGCGGGGCAAAGTCAGGACATGCGGGGGCCAAGCAGCAATCGGCATTGTAATTGTAAACTGTCGAAGCTGCATTGGTAAAGTACCGGAACTTCAAGCGCTGATAGAAAGCACCGAAGCAGAAATCGTTATAGGTACAGAAAGCTGGCTGAAGCCAGAGATAAATTCTGCCGAAATTTTTACAAAGGCACAGACGGTGTTTAGAAAGGATAGATTGCATGCAACCGGTGGTGGCGTGTTTGTCGCTGTTAGTAGTAGTTTATCCTGTAGTTAAGTAGAAGTGGATAGTTCCTGCGAATTATTATGGGTGCAGGTTACACTCAACAACCGAGCTAGGTTAATAGTAGGCTCCTTTTACCGACCTCCCGACTCAGCAGCATTAGTGGCAGAACAACTGAGAGAAAATTTGGAATACATTTCACATAAATTTTCTCTACATGTTATAGTCTTAGGTGGAGATTTCAATTTACCAGATCTCGACTGGGATACTCAGATGTTTAGGACAGGTGGTAGGGACAGAGCATCGAGTGACATTATACTGAGTGCACTATCCGAAAATTACCTCGAGCAATTAAACAGAGAACCGACTCGTGGAGATAACATCTTGGACCTACTGATAACAAACAGACTCGAACTGTTCGACTCTGTAAGTGCAGAAAAGGGAAACAGTGATCATAAGGCCGTTGCAGCATCCCTGAATATGGAAGTTCATAGGAATATAAAAAAAGGGAGGAAGGTTTATCTGTTTAGCAAGAGTAATAGAAGGCTGAGTGTTTACGGAAAAAGTTCAAGGCAATCGTAAAATGCGTTTTATACAGGTACGTGCCGAGTAAAACTGTGAGGGACGGGAAAAACCCACAGTGATTCAACAACAAAGTTAGGAAACTACTGCGAAAACAAAGACAGCTTCACTGCAAATTTAAACGCGGCCAAAACCTCTCAGACAAACAGAAGCTAAACGATGTCAAAGTTAGCGTAAGGAGGGCTATGCGTGAAGCGTTCAGTGAATTCGAAAGTAAAATTCTATGCACCGACTTGACAGAAAATCCTAGGAAGTTCTGGTCTTACGATAAATCAGTAAGTGGCTCGAAACAGCATATCCAGACACTCCGGAATGATGATAGCATTGAAACAGAGGATGACACGCGTAAAGCTGAAATACTAAACACCATTTTCCAAAGCTGTTTCACAGAGGAAGACCGCACTGCAGTTCCTTCTCTAAATCCTCGCACAAACGAAAAAATGGCTGACATCGAAATAAGTGACCAAGGAATAGAAAAGCAACTGAAATCACTCAACAGAGGGAAGTCCACTGAACCTGAGGGGATACCAATTCGATTCTACACAGAGTTCGTGAAAGAACTTGCCCCCCTTCTAACAGCCGTGTGCTACAAGTCTCTAGAGGAACGGAAGGTTCCAAATGATTGGAAAAGAGCACAGGTAGTCCCAGTCTTCAAGAAGGATCGTCGAGCAGATGCGCAAAACTATAGACCTATATCTCTGACGTCGATCTGTTGTAGAATTTTAGAACATGTTTTTTGCTCGAGTATCATGTCGTTTTTGGAAACCCAGAATCTACTCTGTAGGAATCAACATGGATTCCGGAAACAGCGATCGTGTGAGACCCAACTCGCTTTATTTGTTCATGAGACCCAGAAAATATTAGATACTGGCTCCCAGGTAGATGCTATTTTCCTTGACTTCCGGAAGGCATTCGATACAGTTCCGCACTGTATACACTGTATACACTGTATACAGAGAAGTTGCAGCATTAGAAAATTGCAGCGAAATGCAGGAAGATCTGCAGCGGATAGGCACTTGGTACAGGGAGTGGCAACTGACCCTTAACATAGACAAATGTGATGTATTGCGAATACATAGAAAGAAGGATCCTTTATTGTATGATTATATGATGGCGGAACAAACACTGGTAGCAGTTACTTCTGTAAAATATCTGGGAGTATGCGTGCGGAACGATATAAAGTGGAATGATCATATAAAAGTAATTGTTGGTAAGTTGGGTACCAGGTTGAGATTTATTGGAAGAGTCCTTAGAAAAATGTAGTCCATCAACTTACAAAACACTCGTTCGACCTATACTTGAGTATTGCTCATCAGTGTGGGATCCGTACCAGATCGGGTTGACGGAGGAGATAGAGAAGATCCAAAGAAGAGCGGCGCGTTTCGTCACAGGGTTATTTGGTAACCGTGATAGCGTTACGGAGATGTTTAATAAACTCAAGTGGCAGACTCTGCAAGAGAGGCGCTCTGCATCGCGGTGTTGCTTGCTCGCCAGGTTTCGAGAGGGTGTGTTTCTGGATGAGGTATCGAATATATTGCTTCCCCCTACCTATACCTCCCGAGGAGATCACGAATGTAAAATTAGAGAGATTCGAGCGCGCACGGAGGCTTTCAGATAGTCGTTCTTCCCGCGAACCATACGCGTCTGGAACAGGAAAGGGAGGTAATGACAGTGGCACGTAAAGTGCCCTCCGCCACACACAGTTGGGTGGCTTGCGGAGTATAAATGTTGATGTAGATGTAGATTTTGAGAGCGAACAATGAAATTGACAAAGTGCATCACTCAATGAATTACTCTTTTCAGCAAAAGTAGAGCTTGTTGATTCTCTAAGACCAGCTTCACTACTGGCATTAACAGCTGTATAACGAACATTTGCTACATCACAGCGTGTACTTGTTAATTCACTAATTCTATATAAGCCACTCAGGGTTGATAGGTACTTTTACATTTTTGAACAACATCACTTATGTAACGGTGCTAATATAAATTCAAACTGAGAGGATGAATAGCTGTGTGCTAAATCTGGCAGCCATACAGCATTGGTGATATTTAAATACTAAATTACCATCCATGAATTGTATTTCATATATAAATCGTTTTCCACATTAGCTAGACACATATTAGGCATTTGGTTTTGTACAGGAAATATATTTGCGTTTTTTGAGTTAACGTTCAATGCGCTCTTATTTAAATACATGGTCGAAAGAGTCAGGCTGCAGGAATTGTGAAACGAACCCTGTCGTCCAGGACCGCGTGCCACAAAGGGGAACTCCCTGAAAGCACGCCTCGCGCTGAGGTGAAGTTTATTGGGAACAAAGTGTTAGCCAACATGGTTTTTATTTGTTTCCAGCGGGATGGCATTAAATTATCGCGCAACGCGGGCGCCAACCGGTACGAAAGCAGACGAGATGGAGAAACGCACAGGCGTCTCTTGTCTATTGAGGCCTAAGCGCTGTAGTGTGCGAGTGAGTCAAATGGCTCTGAGCACTATGGGACTCAACTGCTGTGGTCATAAGTCCCCTAGAACTTAGAACTACTTAAACCTAACTAACCTAAGGACAGCACGCAACACCCAGCCATCACGAGGCAGAGAAAATCCCTGACCCCGCCGGGAATCGAACCCGGGAACCCGGGCGTGGGAAGCGAGAACGCTACAGCACGACAACGAGATGCGGGCTGCGAGTGAGACAGGCGAGAACCTACGACGTAGGGAAACCCTGTAGAAAGCTTTTGTGGCTGAGGAGACGTAGCAGAGTTAAATATGGCACACCTAAGATCGGCCATAAAGTGGAAACAATTTAATTCTGTAGTAATGCAGGGAATTAAGCCACACTTATTTTAATCTACCATCCTTCCTAAATTTTCATGGTGTTCCCAATAAAACTTGAATATTGATCATATCTATAATAGTTTAGGATTTACTGTTAAAGTGAAATTAACAGGTTTTAAAACAAAGACCTGAATGCAAAAATCTGAATGCTTTGGTCGATATTAACGATCGACATTTTATGCAGAAGTGCATCATTAAAATGACAAACATAGTAAATATCAACTCTGTAACTTTATTTGTTAAGAAGATATAGGAAATTTAAATTATCAACATTTCCAGTTAAGCATCAGATCATCATTTCCTCCACACAAAACGCAATGAACGATGACAGCATGACATCTTATTGAATCATTAGGTAATATAATGTTAGCCGGCCGCGGTGGCCGAGCGGTTCTAGGTGCTTCAGTCCGGAACCGCGCGAGTGCTACGGTCGCAGGTTCGAATCCTGCCGCGGGCATGGATGTGTTATGGCCTTAGGTTAGTTAGGTTTAAGTAGTTCTAAGTTCTAGGGGACTGATGACCTCAGATGTTAAGTGCCATAGTGCTCAGTGCCATTTGAACCATTTAATAGAATATTTGTAGTAAAGTTTAGAGCATAATACATACTTTGTTCTTTATTTACTTATCAGAAAGCACAATTGTGCAAGTCTACAGGCCATGACATTCAAAGTTAAGAAGGAAATTGTACTGGTTTTATGTAAATAATTTAAAGTCTGTTATGTAATGGATATTATTGTTACTTTATGTAGAACGCGAAAGTGGTCAAGCTTTGATTATTTAAATATGTTAAAATGTAAAATTACGTAGAATAAGCGGTAGCCAATCAGATGGACGGCTTAAGGAAAGGGAACTGCCCTAGTCAGTTGAGTGACGATGTTCGGCGCGCTGAAAAACCCGACCGGGGACGGGCAGAGAGGGACAGTTCTGGTCTAGACACCAAAAGAGTGCAGTTCGGCGGGAAACACCAAAGGGTACAGCTCTGGTGGAGACGCCAAAGCGGACGGTCGGTCTTTAGGTAGATAGGAAGTGAGACAACTACAGAAAATTTCGCGCCTGGTTTTCGAATGGTTAACGTGGGGGAGTATAGAACACGTATTTCGCATTGAGATTGTGAATGATCGACTTGTGTCAAATGGATACGCGCTCAAGTGTAACAGTAACTCTAAATTTGACCACTTTCGCTATTAGTTTGCTTTCTCAATAAAAATTATTCCAACCAAATAGCAAATGTGTGGCCGACATCATTAAACGGGCGTTAATTTAGTTCCCAATATTATTGTTACTGTTATTACATGTTAACTTTGTATTTCGAATACTCGTCATCAGCCGGACAATTTAACTAAAGGGTCACAAGTGTCTAATTTAGGGCGTGTAATGCGACAAGTGCGGTTCAACCCCTACACGAGTTTGAGCCAAGGCATTTCGACGAAGAGGAACCACATGTGAGCCCGAACATCTATAGGATGTTAGCTCGCAGTTGTTACCCTATGTTTTCCTTGTTCCATCCATCTGCTTGGAAGCGTGTTTGTCATCTGCAGAAGTGTGTAATATGTCTTTGGCCTTTGGGTAAGTTCGTCTGAATGTAGGGACAGCTTAGCCATCTTTTGTTTATTGCGAAGAGAAAATCTGCTGGATTAGAGAGACACCGGTGAGTAATGATCTGTCGTTTTTGTTAAGTTGGCACGGGTAGAATATGCATATTATCTGTGTGCCGGCATCCGGTCCGTAGCAGGGGCCCTGGGTGAGTAGCGAGCAAACTCACTGTGCTGGCAATCGTGAAAGAGATATCATCTACTTTTAGTCCTTAGTGTTGCAATTTTGTGAATGTATAAGTTTCAGCTTAACTGAGCCCTTAATACGTTTGTTAGTTGGATTCAGCTATTATAGAATTACTCGGGATTCCTTGCGTTGATAGGAACTGAGAATAATTTCGTGACTTTTGCAATTTATAGCAGTGTCTTCCTTGCACTCTATATATGTGGGATTGTGAATCTATGAGTGTGACTAGATTGCTGAATAAAACGTGTAACTGATTATGAGCAGGCCATTGTGTTTTGTGCAGATTTCAGTGAGTTTTCTTTGTACATGGTTGGCCGCCATTCCACGTATTTTGTTGGTTAGACTGTGCTTTAGTATTCTATCCTACCAACTGAACCAGTTTCACTGCTTAATTAAATATTCGAGCTTTATTTTTTGATTTTGTGGCCTTTCCCATTGTGAATTTTTGTTACATTTCATCGATTTTTCTTAGTAGTGGGTAGCCACGTGTTTACGAGGTGCATTCAAGTTCTAAGGCCACCGATTTTTTTTCTCCGGACTGGAAAGAGATAGAAACATGCGCATTGTTTTAAAATGAGGCCGCGTTCATTGTCAATGGCAGCACCGTACGGCAGATGGAATTTTACCACCAGCGGCGAGAATGAGAACTGTTTTAAATACTTAAAATGGCGACGTTTTCCTTACTTGAACAGCGTGCAATCATTCGTTTTCTGAATTTGCGTGGTGTGAAACCAACTGAAATTCATCGACAGTTGAAGGAGACATGTGGTGATGGAGTCATGGATGTGTCGAAAGTGCGTTCGTGGGTGCGACAGTTCAATGAAGGCAGAACATCGTGTGACAACAAACCGAAACAACCTCGGGCTCGCACAAGCCGGTCTGACGACATGATCGAGAAAGTGGAGAGAATTGTTTTGGGGGATCGCCGCATGACTGTTGAAGAGATCGCCTCCAGAGTTGGCTTTTCTGTGGGTTCTGTGCACACAATCCTGCATGACGACCTGAAAATGCGAAAAGTGTCATCCAGGTGGGTGCCACTAATGCTGACGGACTACCACATGGCTGCCCGTGTGGCATTTTCCCAAGCAATGTTGACGCGCAACGACAGCATGAATGGAACTTTCTTTTCGTCGGTTGTGACAATGGATGCGACGTGGATGCCATATTTCAATCCAGAAACAAAGCGCCAGTCAGCTCAATGGAAGCACACAGATTCACCGCCACCAAAAAAATTTCGGGTAACCGCCAGTGCTGAAAAAATTATGGTGTCTATGTTCTGGGACAGAGAGGGCGTAATCCTTACCCATTGCGTTCCAAAGGGCACTACGGTAACAGGTGCATCCTACGAAAATGTTTTGAAGAACAAATTCCTTCCTGCACTGCAACAAAAACGTCCGGGAAGGGCTGCGCGTGTGCTGTTTCACCAAGACAACGCACCCGCACATCGAGCTAACGTTACGCAACAGTTTCTTCGTGATAACAACTTTGAAGTGATTCCTCATGCTCCCTACTCACCTGACCTGACTCCTAGTGACTTTTGGCTTTTTCCAACAATGAAAGAACTCTCCGTGGCCGCACATTCACCAGCTGTGCTGCTATTGCCTCAGCGATTTTCCAGTGGTCAAAACAGACTCCTAAAGAAGCCTTCGCCGCTGCCATGGAATCATGGCGTCAGCGTTGTGAAAAATGTGTACGTCTGCAGGGCGATTACGTCGAGAAGTAACGCCAGTTTCATCGATTTCGGGTGAGTAGTTAATTAGAAAAAAAATCGGAGGCCTTAGAACTTGAATGCACCTCGTATTAGTGATTACCGGTAGCTCCTTCTTATTGGAAGCGTTGTTGAAAGGACATAGTTACTATTAATTGTTCTTAATTGCAGTCTTGTGTAATTTTCTCTAAATTTTCTGAATAATCTCCTGTTAAAGTATTCGACCATCGAGGCCAGTACTGCTCTAATCCAGTTTAGAACTTGTTCCCTTTATCAGATTATTGAACAACTTTTTCTCTATAGTGAATTGTTAGTCTGCATGTGTGCGTGTATAATACATCTTTCCAACAGCACGATTTCAAATGATCGTGTTGTTCATGTAGGCATTTCAGTTCGTGTTACCAGCAATATTCGGTACCAAAACTCCATGGCAGGTTAAGGTTTTTCTGTTAAATAAACGTTTGTTGTTGTGCTTTCGTTTTAAAGGATTAATCCTGAAATAAATATGTAGTAGAAGGCAATACTCACCTATTATATATCCAATTTCCTATCGGCGCTCTTCCAGGCCAGGTCACATATGTATGATTATTACTACATTTAAGAGCATTTTAAAAGCTCATTCTCCTACACAGCTGAGCAAGAACTGTCAAGATATGTCAAGACTTCATTAATTTTTCTTAAATTGAAGCCTATTCACTGATTTTTAAACAAATACCCAGGGTAATTTAGTGGAAGGTCAATTGACTTGGCGGACCGAGGGATCTTCTGTAATAAACAATAATGTACCATGCTATGTAAAAAAACAGTTTTCCATCAGCCAAGCCAAGTATATAATTAAACGGGTACCTTACACCGTTTCATCTGCTCCAATTCTGGTATTAGTTGCAACATAAGAAATATTTGTCAGATGTTTTGCCTATCTCTAGTTTTATTCATGAAGTCCTTTTCGAAAGAATGGTCCTCACAAACAAAAATACTATCACAGTTCACAGCATGTCTCCTGAGATTCTCTAGAAAACCTGTAGAAATACTTCTTGTTAACCAACGCAGCATCCAGGTGAACAGCCCAGGAATTTCAACATCAGTTTTTTGTGTTGACTATTCTGAAAAACACACAATTATTGATTACATTTCCTAGAAAAACAGCTAATGACACATCAGACTTATTTAAATAAAGAACGAAACAACTCAGCTTAATTCATGGTAGAAGATAATACGTTTCATTTATGCATAACGAAAAGTTAAATATGTTATCTTAGTGTTAATTGTGGACAATATTTTCAGTAGGAATTCTTTCTAGTTCCAAGGTGAAGGCTATGAGGTTCAAAGCATAAAATCTTATTACAAAGAAGGTGTAACAAAATATAATACGCAGTATGCAGGCATGACACGATAAAACCAGCCGCCCACGGACAGTTCTCAGGAGCCAATTAGTTGGCGTTATTTGACCCTCTATGGCCTCAACTGATATGGAGATGTTTCCAGATTTTCGATATAGTTTTCATCCCCGTGGCGCATAATTTGAAATACAGCCTCTCCGCATGAGCCGAAGCTCTTGAAGCATTGTGCGGTAGGTGCCTCGTCGGGTAAGTGGCATAGCTGCCCTTCTCACTACCTACGAGGAAATCATAGCTATTGACCACCGAATTGGCACCTTCACGCCTGCACGTTTTCTATACCGATGATTCAAACATTACCTGTTTAAGAGCGTGTTGCTCCAGTTTTTAAACACAGTACAACAGACATTCTGCTTGGCATGAATTCTACAAGTCCTTGGCAGGATTCCAGAGGTATGTGGCTCTATATGTCTACGTACAGGTCAAGCAATTACCGTACATTGCGGGACGGTGTTTTACGGGCGCACAGCTGGAGATCGATATATGTTCCAATGGGTACAGATCAGGCACATTTCCTGGTCAACAAACCAATGTGAGTTCAATATAACACCCCTCAGACCACTGTAGCACGATTCTGACCTTGCAACATGGACAGTTATCCTGCTGGAAGATGTTAACGCCGTAGGGGACACTTCAAGCATTAAGCGACGCAGGTGGTTCCCAATAATGTGCACGTAGTTCACTGCTGTCAAGATGTCTTCGATTACCAGCATGTTTCTTGCAGCCATTTGCCTGGATAACGGCATATAACGACCCAACCAGAGACCTGGTGTAACAAAAAATGCGGTTCATTCGACAGGCAACACGTTTCTATTGACTGACGGTGAAAACTCAGTGATGCTGTGACCACTGCAATCATAACTGACGATGTCTCTGGGTCAAAACAGGAACACGTAGGGGTCGTGTGATGTTGAGTTCCATGTCCAACAATGGCCTTTGAATGGTGTGCTCCGAGACTCTCGTGCCTGCTCCAGAGTTGTACTCTGTCGTTAGATCTGCCACAGATCGCTGCCTATCCTGGATTACGCAATGTGGGATACTACTGTAACACCATAGCTCTAATGCTTTACTGATTTATTTTGCCTTTTGTTTTGGTTTAATGTTATAACATAGAGTATCTGTAAAGGCTGTTGGATTGAATCGATAACACAAAATTGTATACCCCCCTTCTGTGTAAAAAGCTTTGACGTCATGGTTTGATTCTATGTAATGTAGTATATCTGTCATTTACATTCTTTGTCTCAATTGGAGGGAGACAAAACTTACTGTATATATTTGGAATATGTTTAAATAATTTTTATAGAAGTATCAATATGTGCAAAGGTTTTGTTGTATTTAAAATGTTTGTTTGTTGTTATGTAAACTGCTGACCTTCACTTAGAGTTCTTAGTTATTTTGTATGTAAAACGTCTCGTGGTTCCCCTCGGGAACGGAACAACGTAGCGCGCGCAAACTGTGGTTGGCCTAGGCAGAAAAGGTGGAACAAGAGTCAGTCGGGGACGAGCTACCAAACTGTGCACTGCCATGTAAAAGTTGTATATTGTGCTGGTTCCGAGAGAGGCTTTTTCTGCTACTGTCCAATGCCTCGGATGGATGGATAAATAGCTGGAACGATTCTGGAATTGGTATCCATCATCGCCACCAAGAAGGGACAGAGTCCAGCAATTCTGCCTGCAAATCCACCTAGAAACATGCAGTTGCCACCACATTGCGCAATCACTGTAACGGAATACTATAATAATGTAGTGAAGGATCAGCTTATTGAATTCATGTACCTACCTTGATTTCTTTTTCTATCACAACACCTCTCAGGTTCCTCTCCATTTGAACTATGATTACCGAGTGTCCTAGTTTGTAAAAAATAAATGAAAACCTCCCAGGGATGGAAACAGTCTAATTTAAAGTTTTGTGGAGTTTCAAAGTCACCCATTTAATCATTTACTTGAAAGTGGAAGACTGTGGTAATAAAGACAATTTGCTGTTTCTTTTAAAGATTAAAAGCTCTTAAAACTGAGGCTTATAAAGTGTTGCTTAGTTAATGATCATAGTGCTGCTTGTAGTAAATTTTAAAAGGTGAGCCTGTTTCTTACAAATATGTTAATTTTGTGTCACTGTAGTAAAAGTGGAAAACTGCAGTTGTGGAAAGTTATATGTTCATTTTGCTAAGTGTTTGTCTCTCTTGTGTATTGGAAGTGCATATTAATAGTATAACAGGATCCACAGTCTGTCTATTGTGCTAATGCTAGGTAACAAGTAACGGTAAGATCACTAATTTATTTATTCAAAAGACAGTGAGAAGTAACTTGTCAGTGAATTTCAACTAACTTTCATTTTAAATAGTAACGTATTTAACTGAGAGAGACTTAACCTGTGACCAGCTCATAATTTTGCAGTGCATTACATTTAAAATTTTATGTCAGCTAGGAAAATGCGTGAAAAGTAATACTGAACTTATGTCCAATCTATGATCTTACAGTGAATATTATTAGTAATGTTATAAAGACCATTCAGTTTGAACAAGCCCTGAAAGTAATCGTGTGTTTCGTTATCTGTTATATTTTTGCAAATAGTTTGTGCTGCTCTAGCTGTTAGCTTCAGTCTTACCGTAAACATATGTATGTGTCAGAGTTCATTGCACTCGCATGTGGCAAAGTATAGGTTGTGTTTGTCCGTTACAGTTACTCATACCTACTTTCTTAAACAAGAACGTTAATCTTTCTCTTGCCTAATTAGGCTGGCGACCGTTTTTCTTATTCTTTAAACAGTATAGCTAGGTAAAACATTATTTGTTACTGTTCAAATATTTACGTAATTCTGACTTTCATTTCCGATAAGCCACTCCCATTAGGTACAACTCGGTCAACATAACAAAATTCCTCTCAGAGGGTAACACTGCTCTGTTGCTTTATACCATAATTCTTTTAACTAGATAATCTTATTTCACGACCTGCCTCCTACTTTAGGGTTACGGTATAGCAGTAGCAGACAGGAGTGTTACACTACGACCTCTACGTTTTGTGATGAGAAGTGATCGTCTAATACCATACGGCCTTCTACTTATTTCACCATCCTTGAACCACTTTTCACAGTTGCTCAAGACAACAGTACACCAGAACGCGACCAGCTTCCCCGTTTCAGGGATTGTCGTTTCCAGCCGCAGTGCCACAACAATGTGACCTTTGTCAAAACCGCTTATATCTGAATATTTCCGGGATTGCTACCCGTATCTTCACTATGATGACTACCCATTTGTCTCCCTTTCGCTTACATTCTTTCCTTACAGCATCACGTGCCCGCAACACCAACAGGAGGCATTCAACCTCGCGGTGCGCTGTAGTCATGATGCTTTGGCTCATCAGCGTACATAGACTGGCGTAAATAACAAGCTTTAGGCACGGCTCAGCGGCCTGTTCCTCGCACCTGAAGACGTCTGTCAGTAGTGCCCATGAAATATTCCGGGGATTTCACAACAGCATCCGACATCTCATTCGAGAAAAATTTCTACAGCCTCCTCCTTTTTCTTGTCTTGTCATGTAATCACATGTCAGTTCTAGTATAATATATTTGTCCATGGAATACCCGTTTATCATCTGCATTTCTTCTTGGTGTAGAAATTTTAATGGCCGGTAGTATAATCAGTACCAAGGAAGAAGAAATGAAAGATATAAACACCGGCGTATTATGTAAAACCTTCACGGGGTCAGATCGTTAGCTACTGAATTTGACAGTTTAGCGGTAGAAGGTGGCCTGGTTAGATACCCTTGCTGTAACCACTAATCAATTTATTTAAGAATTAATTTGAAAGGCGGGATCTGCTACTTGTTATCTGTTGAAAACATTACTGTATCGGGTTATTCATCTGTAACTCAGAGGTTTTAAAAGTAAACTATAAAACATACAGAAAAATTACATCAGTAGATAAGGCATTTATCCAAGTTTTGAATTGTACTATGCCAGTGCCACCTAGAAATAAGGCCTCTAAACTTACTTTGGAACCGCTCGTGACGTAAGCGCTACAGGTCATAACAAACAGAGCGAGATAAGCACTGTCGGTTGTTGTTTCTATACCTTGGTATGAAGATTGTGAACCTGAATACGGAGAAAAAAATTTAATGGTTTTGGTTAATATTATTTTAACATTTCACTATGCCACGTAGATGCTGTATGCCTGCTTGTAGAGGCAGTTGCAGTTTTTATGCAGTCATCTTCTGAAACACCACAGGTACTTATGAGTAACTCTCTATTATCAACGAATGTAAAACGAGACTAATATCTAGTGAGAATATCGAATAAAACAGAAGTTACTTTTATGTAAGGTAGGAAAATAAACTACCAATCCCTAAAGACAATACATAATGCGATAAAATGTATTTGACTGAGAGAGAAATAAATTAATTATTTCTTCCGTAAAGTTAAATTTTGATACCACCTTCTTTAAACAGAAGTTAACTTTAGTTTTACGTAATACGCCGGTGTTTATATCTTTCATTTCTTTTTCCTTGGTAGTGATTATACTACCGGCCATTAAAATTTCTACACCAAGAAGAAATGCAGATGATAAACGGGTATTCCATGGACAAATATATTATACTAGAACTGACATGTGATTACATTTTCACACAATTTGGGTGCATAGATCCTGAGAAATCAGTACCTAGAGCAACCACCTCTGGCCGTAATAACGGCCTTGATACGCCTGGGCCTTGAGTCAAACATAGCTTGGATGGCGTGTACAAGTACAACTGCCCATGCAGCTTCAACACGATACCACAGTTCATCAAGAATAGTGAATGGCGTATTGTGACGAACCAGTTGCTAGGCCACCATTGACCAGACTTTTCAATTGGTGAGAGATCTGGAGAATGTACTGGCCAGGGCAGCAGTCTAACATTTTCTGTATCCAGAAAGGCCCGCACAGTACCTGCAACATGCGGTCGTGCATTATCCTGCTGAGATGTAGGGTTTCGCACGGATCGAATGAAGGGTAGAGCCACGGGTCGTAACACATCTGAAATGTAACGTCCACTGTTCAAATTGCCGTCAAAGCGAACAAGAGGTGACCAAGACGTGTAACCAATGGCACGTCATACCATCACACCGGGTGACATGCCAGTACGGCGATGACGAATACACGCTTCCAATGTGCGTTCACAGCGATGTCGCCAAACACGGATGCGACCGTCATGATGCTGTAAACAGAACCTGGATTCATCTGAAAAATTGACGTTTTGGTATTCGTGCACCCAGGTTCGTCGTTGAGTACACCATCGCAGGCGCTCCTGTCTGTGATGCAGCGTCAAGGGTAACCGCAGCCATGGACTCCGAGCTGATAGTCCATGCTGCTGAAAACGTCGTCGAACTGTCATTGCAGACGGTTGTTGTCTTGCAAACGTCCCCATCTGTTGACTCAGGGATCGATACGTGGCTGAAGGATCCGTTACAGCCATGCGGATAAGATATCTGCTCTGCAGGAATCAGCATGGGTTTCGAAAAAGACGGTCGTGTGAAACCCAGCTCGCGCTATTCGTCCACGAGACTCAGAGGGCCATAGACACGGGTTAACAGGTAGATGCCATGTTTCTTGACTTCCGCAAGGCGTTCGATACAGTTCCCCACAGTCGTTTAATGAACAAAGTAAGAGATATGGACTATCAGACCAATTGTGTGATTGGACTGAAGAGTTCCTAGATTACAGAACGCAGCATGTCATTCTCAATGGAGAGAAGTCTTCCGAAGTAAGAGTGATTTCATGTGTGCCACAGGGGAGTGTCATAGGACCGTTGCTATTCACAATATACATAAATGATCTTGTGGATGACATCGGAAGTTCACTGAGGCTTTTTGCGGATGATGGTGTGGTGTATCGAGAGGTTGTAACAATGGAAAATTGTACTGAAATGCAGGAGGATCTGCAGCGAATTGACGCATGGTGCAGGGAATGGCAACTGAATCTCAATGTAGACAAGTGTAATGTGCTGCGAATACATAGAAAGATAGTTCCCTTATCATTTAGCCACAAAATAGCAGGTCAGCAGCTGGAAGCAGTTAATTCCATAAATTATCTGGGAGTACGCATTAGGAGTGATTTAAAATGGAATGATCATATAAAGTTGATCGTCGGTAAAGCAGATGCCAGACTGAGATTCATTGGAAAAATCCTAAGGAAATGCAATCCGAAAACAAAGGAAGTAGGTTACAGTACGCTTGTTCGCCCACTGCCTGAATACTGCTCAGCAGTGTGGGATCCGTACCAGATAGGGTTGATAGAAGAGATAGAAAAGATCCAACGGAGAGCAGCGCGCTTCGTTACAGGATCATTTAGTAATCGCGAAAGAGTTACGGAGATGATAGATAAACTCCAGTGGAAGACTCTGCAGGAGAGACGCTCAGTAGCTCGGTACGGGCTTTTGTTAAAGTTTCGAGAACATACCTTCACCGAAGAGTCAAGCAGTATATTGCTCCCTCCTACGTATATCTCGCGAAGGGACCATGAGGATAAAATCAGAGAGATTAGAGCCCACAAAGAAGCATACCGACAATCCTTCTTTCCACGAACAATACGAGACTGGAATAGAAGGGAGAACCGATAGAGGTACTTAGGGTACCCTCCGCCACACACCGTCAGGTGGCTTGCGGAGTATGGATGTAGATGTAGATGTAGATTTCGACTTCTAGTGATACGAGGCCGTTGGGATCCAGCACGGCGTACCGTATTACCATGCTGATCCCACCGATTCCATATTCTCCTAACAGTGATTGGATGCGACGAACGCTAGCAGCAATGTCGCGATACGATAAACCGCAATCGCGATAGGCTACAATCCGACTTTTATCAAAGTCGGAAACGTGATGGTACGCATTTCTCCTCCTTAAACGAGGCATCACAACAACGTTTCACCAAGCAACGCCGGTCAACTGCTGTTTGTGTATGAGAAATCGGTTGGAAACTTTCCTCATGTCAGCACGTTGTAGGTGTCGCCACCGGCGTCAACCTTGTGTGAATACTCAAAAAAGCTAATCATTTGCACATCACAGCATCTTCTTCCTGTCGGTTTAATTATTCTATAGCACGTCATCTTCGTGGTGTAGCGATTTTAATGGCCAGTAGTGTAAATTTTCCAGTGGAATACTGATAAACGTAGGAGAATGCGCGTCTGCTTCTAGCAGCCCTTTTTACATAGCATTACTACAGTAATGTAACCTCCTGTCTAGAATGCTTGTGTTGATAAAATAATGGTTAATATGTCTTAAAATACGGTAAATATGTCTTGAAAGTACCGTGCAGCATACTCTTATCTTGCAAAAAAATGGTTCAAATGGCTCTGAGCACTATGGGACTCAACTGCTGAGGTCATTAGTCCCCTAGAACTTAGAACTAGTTAAACCTAACTAACCTAAGGACATCACAAACATCCATGCCCGAGGCAGGATTCGAACCTGCGACCGTAGCGGTCTTGCGGTTCCAGACTGCAGCGCCTTAACCGCACGGCCACTGCGGCCGGCTCATATCTTGCATTAGGCAATACAAGATAGCCGGCCCGAGTGGCCGTGCAGTTCTTGGCATCGCCGTCACGGTAGCTCAGCGTGTTCGGTCAGAGAGATACGGTCGTAGGTTCGAATCCTGCCTCGGGCATGGATGTGTATGATGTCCTTAGGTTAGTTAGCTTTAATTAGGTCTAAGTTCTAGGCGACTGATGACCTCAGAAGTTAAGTCGCATAGTGCTCAGAGCCATTTTGCAATACAGGATAAGCAGGTAAACACTGGTCGAGAATGTATTTATAAGACTGATACGGAGCACGTTACACTTGCTAATGCACGTGAGTTGCTCTTTACAGAAGATGCTGAAAATGGTAACCGCTAACTTGGTGTCTTTGCTGTTTAGATTAAACTGTCCCATCGATCTGGGTGTCGTATTGGTTAGCACAGTGGACTCACACTCGGGTGTGTGTGTGTGTGTGGGGGGGGGGGGGGGGTGGGGGGAACGGTTCAAACCCGCACCTGGCCATCGTGATTTATTTTTTCTGTGGTTTTCCTAAATTGCTGAAGGCAATTGCCTGGATGGTTCCTTCGAATGGTCACAGCTGCTTTCCTTCATCACCCTTCCCTTGTCCGACCTTGTGCTCCGTCTCTAATAACCTCGTTGTCTACGGAACATTAACAGTTAATTTCCTCCTCCTCCTCCTTAAATTGTCACTAAATGACAGACACAGTTTTAGGGCCAGTTATATTTTAGCCACTGTGTAATGCAATGCAATATGATAGTAATACAACCTAACAACTTAGCTGTGTGACTGGAAGTGTCTTCCGGACATGAGTGCTTCTACGATTTAAGGAAATCCGTAGCAATACCAACACTATTTATATTATCGAGGCAGATCTTACACAACTAAACTCTAAAAAACTGTTCAACTAACTACAGATAACGAAGAAGAAAATGAACTCGGATTGGTTAAAAAGTGGTTTTAGATTTATGCTGTAGCCATTTAGGAAGTAACCACTTCACACTATTCTGGTATGATTTAGAAAAAAGTAGAACCACTAAATACGACCAATGTATAGGAATTCTAACGTCCGTCCGTTACTGTAGACCCTTATGTGCGTTGCTCGGTATGCCAGTTATGAATCAAAACCCGTATCACTGACTCAGTTAGTTCGTAGTTCTACAAAATCAACGTTATCTTACGTCATACTACATTAACTTACACTATCCATGGTTAAACTACTGCTTCGTGAATGCTACAGTTCACACCTTCAGTATAACTACACTCCTGGAAATGGAAAAAAGAACACATTGACACCGGTGTGTCAGACCCACCATACTTGCTCCGGACACTGCGAGAGGGCTGTACAAGCAATGATCACACGCACGGCACAGCGGACACACCAGGAACCGCGGTGTTGGCCGTCGAATGGCGCTAGCTGCGCAGCATTTGTGCACCGCCGCCGTCAGTGTCAGCCAGTTTGCCGTGGCATACGGAGCTCCATCGCAGTCTTTAACACTGGTAGCATGCCGCGACAGCGTGGACGTGAACCGTATGTGCAGTTGACGGACTTTGAGCGAGGGCGTATAGTGGGCATGCGGGAGGCCGGGTGGCCGTACCGCCGAATTGCTCAACACGTGGGGCGTGAGGTCTCCACTGTACATCGATGTTGTCGCCAGTGGTCGGCGGAAGGTGCACGTGCCCGTCGACCTGGGACCGGACCGCAGCGACGCACGGATGCACGCCAAGACCGTAGGATCCTACGCAGTGCCGTAGGGGACCGCACCGCCACTTCCCAGCAAATTAGGGACACTGTTGCTCCTGGGGTATCGGCGAGGACCATTCGCAACCGTCTCCATGAAGCTGGGCTACGGTCCCGCACACCGTCAGGCCGTCTTCCGCTCACGCCCCAACATCGTGCAGCCCCCCTCCAGTGGTGTCGCGACAGGCGTGAATGGAGGGATGAATGGAGACGTGTCGTCTTCAGCGATGAGAGTCGCTTCTGCCTTGGTGCCAATGATGGTCGTATGCGTGTTTGGCGCCGTGCAGGTGAGCGCCACAATCAGGACTGCATACGACCGAGGCACACATGGCCAACACCCGGCATCATGGTGTGGGGAGCGATCTCCTACACTGGCCTGGTGATCGTCGAGGGGACACTGAATAGTGCACGGTACATCCAAACCGTCATCGAACCCATCGTTCTACCATTCCTAGACCGGCAAGGGAACTTGCTGTTCCAACAGGACAATGCACGTCCGCATGTATCCCGTGCCACCCAACGTGCTCTAGAAGGTGTAAGTCAACTACCCTGGCCAGCAAGATCTCCGGATCTGTCCCCCATTGAGCATGTTTGGGACTGGATGAAGCGTCGTCTCACGCGGTCTGCACGTCCAGCACGAACGCTGGTCCAACTGAGGCGCCAGGTGGAAATGGCATGGCAAGCCGTTCCACAGGACTACATCTAGCATCTCTACGATCGTCTCCATGGGAGAATAGCAGCCTGCATTGCTGCGAAAGGTGGATATACACTGTACTAGTGCCGACATTGTGCATGCTCTGTTGCCTGTGTGTATGTGCCTGTGGTTCTGTCAGTGTGATCATGTGATGTATCTGACCCCAGGAATGTGTCAATAAAGTTTCCCCTTCCTGGGACAATGAATTCACGGTGTTCTTATTTCAATTTCCAGGAGTGTATATTCCGAGCTACTTTTACACCGTATTAAAGCAATCGTCCAGACATGATATTGCAATTCATTCTCTTCGACAGTTGCTATTCGTACCTATAAATGCAGAGTCTCCGTAGTTGAGTCACCTGCTTGAAGTCCTTGGGATCGCTGCATTTCTGCATTTTTCTTTACCTGCCCCCCCTTCCCCCCCCCCCCCCCCGCGTATATCCCCCCCACACTTTTCCCTTTTAGATACTGCCAATCAACAAGCAGCTAATGTCTTTAGATTGCTCTCTGTTCGACGCAACCAAACTGATGTTCAGTTACCTGCATCGGATTATTGATTCAGCTTAATTATCATGCTACATGCATTTTCACCGATTACTATTTTCTTATCTCAAAACCAACAGGATCAACGATAATATGATCGTGTATAGAGGACTGTTACAGCAACAATATACAAATTTATCTTATATTCGAGAAAGAAATATGTTACTTTTTCCGGAAAATTTTCGTTTATAGCGTAATGGTTTGAAATGAAACAAACTAGTTCTCAGAAAAAATCTATTATAATGTAACGTTACAAATTAACACCATTTTAATAATACAGGTATATCTTCATAATGACTTAATAACCTTGTCATCGAAGAGAAGTTGGACTTTTTATCTCTTTCCTTTTATCTCTGTAGCAACGATTATGAAAACTGCAACATGAAGGAGAACTCAAGCTTTGTATTACAGATAACAGTGTATTTCGCTTTACAAGCTTTTTTTGCGAGTCCAAAATGCGTCAACTTCGTATGAAGACATAAACTACCAACTATATCCCAATCGCTCTAGATGGGTTATATGCCAAGCTAGCAGGCAAGCCATGGGGACAGTGGTAGGCTTGGCTGCCGTTAAGACACATTTTTCAGCTGAAATGTGACATGACGAATTCACTGAGTTAGAGGCAATGTTCCGGCAGTACCTTCCTGCCTGATGAAGCCCTTGCCATTCAGTTCGGCTTCAAGACATGCGAGTCGAGATATCGAAATCAACAAGAAACCAGAATTTCTGTCCCACTTTAAACTATTTATGCTTTTCTTATCCTTTCTATTGCTGTTTTCATCCTTCCATCTCACCCGTTACTCGCACTGGCCACGAACATTAACAGTAAAATGTAAGTCAATGATAATCAAACTTATATTTCTTAAATTCCACTTATTCATTACTAAAAATATACAACCATTATTCTTTTTCATTATAATTATATATATAGCTCATGCATTATACAAACTGAAATTCTGATCCACTAAGGATGTCTGGCTGTGTGTAAGAGAGGGCTGAAGGCCCCAATCTTGCCATGTGGTATAAATGTATAAATTAAAAAAACAATGTGTACAATAGGCAGCGGTCTGATGTCACCATTAACCGACTGCAGCGTGGATGCAAATAAACAGTTCGGCTTGCTGAGTTCGTACTGCTATCTGAGTCTTTGTCTTTAGCACTGTAATGAAGAACGTTAGGCAGAGAGATATGCTTTGGACCGCCGCCTAAGGCCCGTAAAACAAACTTACCAAAGATACAAATAACGGTCGTGATGATGATGATATTTGGTTTGTGGGGCGCTCAACAGCGTGGACATTAGCGCCCGTACGAAGTCCGAATTTTGACACAGTCCAAATTTTTACACAGTGCAACGTAGCTACTGTCGCGAATAATGACGACGATGATAATGAAATGATGAGGACAAGAAAAACACCCAGTCCCCGGGCAGAGAAAATCCCCAACACGGCCAAGAATCGAACGTGGGACCCCGTGATCCAGAGGCAGGAGCGTTAACCACTAGGCCACAAGCTGCGGACAAATACCGATCGTGAAAGTCTGAATTGTATAATATACACAAAGGCCTCCCAAACCGTTAAAAGTAACGTCAGTACAATGTGTCACTCAGCTTCGCATACTACAACATTTAATTCAACTGAATGAAATGATTGTTTGCGACATGTTCCAAAGCAATTATCCAAATAGTCAGGTAAATGATGTAAATTGTAGTACTGGATCCTTAAAATAATTATTTTCCACATTCAGATTGTTCTATAAAACTTGCCAAGAGTCACAATCTTAAATCAGGGTCTAAAATGAGTGAATGTAGACTCACTCTGTGTATAAAATTGATAGAAAGCTCTTGGGTTTCCAGCTAGTTGGCAGTGCGAAAATACCTCATTCTACCGAAGATGTCATACTCAACATTTTCTGGCGAAGTCTCGAGATACTTCTCCCAAGCCGTGATGTTTATATTAGTGGTGTGAATCCCTCTCCACTTGGCTAGGTGTAATTGTGTGCTGTCTGTTCATCTACTGGGGAGGGTGGTTAGATTTCAGTAGGGGTTGGAGGGGTTTAGTGAGTGCGCCATCTGGCATCTCCATCCGGATGCGTCTTGCATGCTGGACGGTGTTGGGTATCCTCTCATCGTTGGGGACTCCATACCACACTCACTTCACCTTCTTCTCCATCTTGACCACATTCTCATACATCTTTATTTTAATGGACTGCTTTATAATGATGACAGAATACCAGGCACCTCGCTATAGCGCCTATGTTTTCTGATAGTATAAGTTGTGATCTTCATCGACGCTATTCTCCGCTTTAGATGATTTCTCTGAGTATCCCAGTTATACATGCCTAATTAACTCCACACAGCGTTTCTAAATACAGCAATACGTTTGTCCGATATATTAGTGGCCATATTCGATATCGATGCTGTATGGCCAATTTACGGTCTGTTTTAGTGTGTCTTTCGTCAAGCCAAGGTACTGTTTAGTCTTAGGCGGTGGTCAGAGGTCGGTTTTTACATTTTTTTCCAGCAGACTTACAATTTTGACTGAGAGAGGTACACAGTACGGAAGGAAAGCCAGTCTCTTGTCTTCTTCCTCAACTTCCTAGTTTGCTACATCTTTTGTCTTCTTCAGTGTCTTACTACTTTGTGCTTCACTATCGTCGTTTTTTAGGAACATTTCCCTCAGGTATTATAGTGCGGCTAGAAGGCTTCCTTTATCGCAGAAGATGAACGTCCTGTGAACCAAGGTGGTTAATAATATCAGCCGTTACATTTGGTAGTGGCAAGTCTTTGCATGTAGCTACATGTCTCCCATACAGTGCATGCCCTAGACTACCATCCACCTTCTTCTTTATTAGTATATCGAAGAAACGGAGAGAACCATTCTCCTCTGCTTCTATTGTGAATAACGAATGGTATTAAAATGATTCGCAAACTCATCCACTGCCTGTCCGCTTTTCTCCCACACAACAAAACTGTGTCGCCATAGCGGAAGAAGTAGTTTGGTTCTTTTGCGAACAGTCTGGAGGGCCAACTACTCAAAGTGTACCTGAGGATTGTGATCCCTGGAGCCAGGGGGGCCGGCCGCGGTGGTCTAGCGGTTCTAGGCGCTCAGTCCGGAACCACGCGACTGCTACGGTCGCAGGTTCGAATCCTGCTCGGGCATGGATGTGTGTGATGTCCTTAGGTTAGTTAGGTTTAATTATTTCTAAGTTCTAGGGGACTGATGACCACAGATATTAAGTCCCATAGTGCTCAGAGCCATTTGAACCATTTTTTTTTGAGCCAGGAGGGATCCAATAACCACTTCATACATTTGGTCATAAAAATCTCCGTTACACTTGAAGTAGGTGGTCGTCAGTGCTTGTTTCAAAAACGTTAACTGTTTTGTGCTAGAAATGTTTGAGTAAGCAGCACCAACGAGGACTGAAGAGGTACTTTCTCGAATTGTGACGGAACGTCGAAAGTCTTGAGCTGGTTATCTCTTTCTGTAGCATGTCCTTACGTGCTTACACGAGATCAGCCGAGTTCTCCACATCAAAACAATGATGTCCCAGATGTGGTTTTAGAAGCGTCACCAGATATTTGGCCAATCCACGGTTGTGCGAGCTAATGGTGTCGAGTGATGGCAGCGGAGGCCCTTTTCTTGTGGATTACGGGCAGGCCGTACAGGCGTGGTGTCACTGCCGCTCTGGGATACAACCACTAATTCACTTAAAATACATTGTGGGAATGAACAGTGATCGAAGTGTTACAAATATTTACTATCAAAAACAGTCTTGATCACAATTTATTTATTACGGTGATCGGTTTCGACCACTACTGTGGTCATCTTCAAACCAGTGAATAAGGACCTCCTTCTGCTGGAGAATCACTACGTGATTCTCCAGCAAAAGAAGGTCCTTACTCATTCGTCTGAAGATGACCACAGTAGTGGTCGAAACCGGTCACCGTAATAAATAAATTGTGATCAAGACTGTTTTTGATAGTAAAAACTAATTCACTGCCTCAGGCAGATCTGAGCTCTTCAACAGAGCACCAGACCCGACCCACTAGGCGCGCAGTCCGGAACCGTGCGACTGCTACGGTCGCAGGTTCGAATCCTGCCTCGGGCATGGATGTGTGTGATGTCCTTAGGTTAGTTAGGTTTAAGTAGTTCTAAGTTCTAGGGGACTGATAACCACAGCAGTTGAGTCCCATAGTGCTCAGAGCCATTTTTTAGCCGATCCACTGTTTTCCATGTCATCATCACGGTTGGATCCTTCTTGAGCTTCTTGTAGGCCGGTGTATATAGTAACGGGTAAAGTTGGTTACATTTTTTATTGTATTCTACTTTTATCATTTTAACTTAGCCCCAGGCAGTGGCATGACTTGTTACGGAAACTACTCCGCAGTACTTGTGGCTGGCTCCCAGGCTATTACGCTGAGCAAGGGACGCCACCACGGTATTGCTGAGTGAGAGTCGCCAACTTTCTGCCTCAAACCAGCCAATGCGAGGATTGGGTGCCGTCACGTGAGGTACGCGAGAGGCTTGGCGAGGTAGCGGCCGCAGCAGCGGGTTCCTCTCTTGTCTGCCAGGTTCCTTACCCTCTGGACGTGTCCGCCAGGCCTTCCCATTGAGGGCGAAATGCTCCTTCCGTACAATGTGAGGTTCATTCGGCGGCCATAGCCAGTTTTCGTGAACATTGTATCCCTTAGTGGCAGTTTTTGGGAATAAAGGCCACCTTTTCCAAGAATCGTGGCATTTATCAATTTTCGTGTAGGAAAAACACCCCGAGTGCCTACCTGCTACCATCGTGACATGCACACCAGGAATTGTACCAATCTTACGACGGTACTCGTCTGCGAGCATCAGTGCCTTTGTCTGCTGGAAGAACTCTACTGTCAGCCTCATGTAGTGACCGGAGAGAACTCTATTCTTTACTAATGGATGTTTTCGTAAGTTGTTATTTTATTTACACGACTAGTTTCCGCAAATTATCAATGCCACCTTGAGGCCGCTGCATGTTAAAGACAACGAGTATACATGTAGTACATGTCAAAGTATGTCACTAGTTAACATTAAAGAAAATGACACGTAACACACAAGGAACAACAAAGCAGGATATGTACACATATTGGTTAACACCGAAACTAACTCTTTTGACATAACAGAGTTATATTAGAACATGCCAAACATGACAAAAAACAAAAAATAGACAATAAACAAAGTCGGGCGCACAGGCAAATAAAACTTGACTATTCTTTTCTTATAAAAAAATTAAATAACCCATATAGAAGAGAAGCACAATTGTTCTTAGGAAAAACTATCCTCTTTCAAATTAAATGTCGCGATTCCACCTACCAAGAATGCTTATCTTTCACCAAATAATGCCACAACGAGTGATATATCAGAATTAGTTTTCACAGCATCAAACAACACAACCAGCGGCAAAACCCAATGGTCGACAAATTACTATATGAATAAGGGTAAACTAAGCGAGATGGCGCAATGGCTAGCACACTGGACTCGCATTCGGGAGGACGACGGTTCGATCCCGCGTCCGGCCATCCTCATTTAGGTTTTCCGTGATTTCCCTAAATCGCTGCAGGCAAATGCCGGGATGGTTCCTTTGAAAGGGCACTGCCGACTTCCTTGCCCGTCCTTCCCTAATCCGATGAGACCAATGACCTCGCTGTTTGGTCTCTTCCGCCAAACAACCCAACCCAATAAGGGTAAGCAAAGAAGATGAGAGAAACAATCATACAATACGTAGAAGGCAATTATATGTCGCATTAAAAATATAGCGATATGACTTAGAGTTCCTTAAACATCAGTCAACTGGTAGACAAATACTAGGGAGGAACAAGCAAGGAACCCCAAATACCATATCAACCAAGGGGAGTTGTCTATGTAGTTGCTATTCCCTTGGGAACATAGAATATCATACTACCGACCTATTTGTAGGACGATGAAATCCATACAGATACGAACTAACACATAGCGAACTGTTTCACAGAAGGTAGTGTGTAGGGACGGGCCATGCTAAAAAGTAGGGTAAGTGTGTGAATACCGACAAGAATAAAAAGTATAAGCATACTAGTTAAGTAACATACTGTGCAAAAAGGATCAATATTTGGGAGCGGAAAAGGAGTTTTTTAATGGCCTCATACTATAAACCAATCGTAGAATGGAACAATACCAAATCAAAGCCTGCTAAATAATGAGGAAAACCAAGAGAATAAATCAACCGACACAGTAGCATGATACTGCGTATGCCAGGAGTTCCGAGTCACAGGGTACGTTAAACCTAACCTTCCTTCCTTCCGAGCGAAACAGAAGAACTTGTGACTCATAAAGTTGCTCATAACATACACATAACTCACAGCCATCATCAGGTCGACGTCAAACAAAACTTCTTAAAAATCATAAAATTTGCGTATATGGTAAAAACACCATCATAAAATTCCCCATAAGGTGTACGGCGAAATAAAGGGCAGACAGGTACAACTATATCAAACAAACAGCTCATGAGATGCAATCAAGAAACACCGAATACCCCGCATGTGACTGGGGAATATGTCAGTTTGGGTCTAAAACTGCACCAGACCAACAAAGACTTGCAAACAAATTAATTTTAAGAAATCAAACCATAATTTAACCAATCTAAACCTCAAAGAGGCAACGCTATCATAAGAAAATCCTACCTTACATTAATACAAACTTACAAATGATCAGATAATGGTCAGTAACAAAAAAGTGCGTTATACTATAAGTATGGAGCATCGAAAAGCTAGATTCGGAGGGTTGCAGATACAGCTTTCTATGTGTTAGTTCATAGCTCGGATGGATTTCGTCGTTCTGTAAATAGGTCGACAGTATGGTACCTTATATTCGCAAGGGATTAGTAATTACGTAGCTAAATAAGATATCTGCGGGACTGCTCTTGGTTAATTTGGTATTTGGGATTCTTCGCTTGTTCCACCCTAGTATTTGCCCACTGATCAGTTGTTTTTATGGGACTCTAAATTAATTCTTTTTACTCTTTATTTGAATATAATTTTATGCTCTCTTCGGTATTTTATGAGTATTCTTCGCATGCCCTTTGCTGATCGTTATTCACTAAGCAATTCGTCCGAAATTGCGTTTTTCCTCTAGTTGCGTTGGGCGATAGATATGCACATTATTGTGAACTTCAAAGGTGAAATCACGACTTTTACATTGAATGAGGAGAGTTTTTCCTAAGAACTACGGTGATACTCATCAATATTAGTTATAGAAATTTTTTATAAACAGAAGTCTAGACAAACTTTTTTTATTTGTGCGCCCCATTTTGTATGCTGTATACTTTTTTTGTAATGTTTGGCGAGGTCTATTATAATCCGGTTATGTCAAAATAGTTTCGATGCTGACAAGTATGTGTATATATTCTGCTTTGTAGTGTGTTGCGTGCACAGGTACTCTTCTCAACGCTGCATGTTGCATTTTTTAGGTTATAAGAAAATTTTATTATTCAATGTAAAATTTTGATTATTTTCTGTAAAACAGCCAGTGTTATACCTTGACAAAAAAAAAAGGTTCAAATGGCTCTAAGCACTATGGGACTTAACATCTGAGGTCATCAGTCCCCTAGACTTAGAACTACTTAAACCTAACTAACATAAGGACATCACACACATCAATGCCAGAGGCAGGACTCGAACCTGCGACCGTAGCAGCAGCGCTGTTCCAGACTGAAGCGCCTAGAACCTCTCGGTCACTGCGGCCTGCTATACCTTGACACATACTGCATGTATACTCGTTGTTCTTAAAACACAGGGGCCTGATGAAGGCATTAATGAGATGCAGAAACTGGCCTCTAATTAAAATAAGCCTGTTCCGACGCAGTCGTGTTCGCTTTCAGAGATCGAGACTCGTCCATAACCCTGCACGTCTTCCGTGTGATCTCCTCTGTTTCTTTCATTCGTAGCTCTGAACTGCTTAATACATACCACTAATAATGTCCCATCTCGGTATGTTCTTCGGGATGAGTATGAAGTACTTTTGGGAGAGCCGAAGTTGTAGAAGAGTGCAGGGATTTCTCCGTCATCGAGCGAGGTAGCGCAGTGTTTAGCACACTGGACTCGCATTCGGATGGATGACGTTTAAAACCCGAGTTAGGTTTTCGGTAATTCCCATAAATCTCTTAAGCCAAATGCCGAGATGGTTGCTTTGAAAGAGCACGGCGGAATTACTTCTCCGTCCTTCCATAATTCGAGCTTTTACTCTGTCTCTAATGACTTTGGTGTCGACAGGACGTCAAACACTAATCGACCACTCCTCCTCGCTTTCTCTGTCAAACTTACATTAGCGCTGGTGTTATTTGCCTCCATATCAGTCGTCTGAGATCCCGTCAGTGCGTCAAATTTGCTGAACTGTTTTACAGCAGGGTGTCATTTCCCTACCTCAATGTCGCGTAAGAGCTGCAGTCTGTTTTGTAGCGGGGTAAGGTTGGCTCGCGTGTTTGTTGACTTCAGAAGAAGCTGAGGTGAAGTTCAAAGGACAGCAGCCACATAGAAGCAGGTGGTCGGCTGTCGTAGATGCATAGAGAAAACAAGAACAACAACAACAACAACAATAATAATAATAATAATAAGTAACCAATTTCCTCACACAGTAGCATGTGGGAAGGGGGGGGGGGAGTAATGGCAGTCACAATATTGCATGTATGGAGTGAAGACAGTCACCACGTCAACTAACCATGGTCTACATGCACATCTACATTACTCTGCAAGCCACCTTATGGTATGTGGCAGACGTTGCTTTTTGTGCTACAGCTACTTTCCACTATTCCTGTTCCAAGAGAAACAATTTCTGGTAAGCCTTCAAATGGGCTCGAAATTCTGTAATTGTATCTTCACTCATCATTGCTACACTGATTAGAATCGGGGGGGGGGGGGAAGGGGGGCGGTTATTGTTGTCACCTACAATTTTGCTATCTTACCTGCTTAACTGTCTGTTAGTACTGTTCAGTATGCTATTTCATAGAAGCGTCATGTAGCCTCCATTGCGTGGCAGCAAAAAGTGACTACGTTTTGAACTGCAAGATGAACTTAATTCACAAGGATTAGGTGACTACAATATTTAGCTGACTGTGATATCGGTTTTAGAGACGAGGTTTTAGACGAATTTAGACTTGGGAATAACGTTGTTTGCTCCGGTGATTCTCGTTAGATCAGCAGTAGTGTTCATGTGTGTTTCCAGTGTTCTAAAAAGAGTTTTTTTTGATGAATTTAATGCGTAGTATTGATGCGTTGTACAGTAATTGACCAATGCTCATCTAAAACTACTCCCCATCCTAATAGGCGTCGTAAGGTCCAACCGTACCCTTGGACCGCTCTGTCATTCTCTCTGCCGAGAGTCGGCACTGCTTGCGTATATGGATGGACATGTGGCCAGCTCACCAGGTGGTGTTTAACGTAGAAGTTTTGTGCGTTGAGCATAAAGTGTATTTTTTAAACAAAAGGATATATTAGGCTGATGGTTCATAGAACGCACTAGCGTCACCTAGAGTTTTTATAACTTTTTCATTACTGTTTCATACAAACGAACACTATTCTACAGATTATGAAGATAATGCACCATGTTCTATTCTATACAATATAACCCATGTTATTAACAGTGTATGTAGAACACAGACTACAATCACTCGCATTGTCAAAAATGCAGGGACTAGTGGGACGACGTCCGCGGTGGCCGAGCGGTTCTAGGCGCTTCAGTCTGGAACCGCGTGACTGCTACGGTAGCAAGGTCGAATCATGCCTCGGGTATGGATGTGTGTGATGTCCTTAGGTTGGTTAGGTTTAAGTAGTTCTACGTTATGGGGGACTGATAACCTCAGATTTTAAGTCCCATAGTGCTCAGAGCCATTTGAACTAGTGGAACAAACAGGTGGTTCCTGAGGTCGAAGACTGCAGAATTCACAAAGTGGATGGCTGGCCAAAAACTAAGTACAGAGCGTAGGTCAATTATCTTAAGTGTGAACGAGTAGTACGCGGAGCAATTCCAGTCGAAAACGTCGCACAAGTAAGGCCAATTACTGTATTATTGCCGGCCGAAGTGGCCGTGCGGTTGAAGGCGCTGCAGTCTGGAACCGCGAGACCGCTACGGTCGCAGGTTCGAATCCTGCCTCGGGCATGGACGTTTGTGATGTCCTTAGGTTAGTTAGGTTTAACTAGTTCTAAGTTCTAGGGGACTAATGACCTCAGCAGTTGAGTCCCATAGTGCTCAGAGCCATTTGAACCATTTGAACTGTATTATTAATGGCGAGTATTGAAGGATTCCAAGAATAGCGAGAGGTAACAACAAGCGTGGAACCGCGATTTGCGATATTTACGGACACTGACGCATCAGTGGGCGACCCCATGTAACTTTTCGCTATCTGCGGCCGGAGTATGAAACCCGCGTATCTCAGACCTGTTCTCCATATCCATACTCGGGCTGGCTGGGGGATCCGAATCACTACTGGATACTCAAGTCTGTACTGCTCCAGAATTATAACGTGACGTGAAGGCTATTTACCTAAGATAGATCAGAAATACATGTCTAATATGTCATAAACTAGATTCAGAAGTGTCCACTCCTGGAGTCCGTTGTAAGGTGTTATAGCTTGGATGGGACAGTTCCCTAATGGCACTAGTTAACACGTTGCAGTGTATCAGCCTCGAGCTGTTATTGAAATGTGAATACCGCACTGATCCGTCTGTGTACTATCTTCCATAAAGCAGCAAAGCAATGTTTTCAAGGAAAAAAAAAACAAACACCATTAAACAAGTGTCAAAATTGCTTTACTGCGTGTCGGAAATGTTTGTAATAACCTTTCCCCAGAAGAGTTACATGTTTCATCAAACACGAATAGATAACGGCGCGAACGAAAATTCACTGTATATTCTAGCTTGGTGATGTATGCGTGGTCAGCAATTGAGATCCGCATAAATATTTTTTCTCGTGTTTCTCCCAACCTCGAACAAGCTACGTTATTAAGCGCTCGAGTAACTCAGTTTACCTCTTTTGCAATATTTGAGGCGAAACTTCGGCAGAACATTTTACAAACAGTAGCTCAACAACGTCGGTATTCCGAGCAAACATTTGGCCGTGCACGCCGGCGGTGATATTTAGAATAGGTGTGTAGCCGGCTGTAAACACGGCCGGCGTGAGACGGCTGTGTTTTTACGAATTGACGCTGCAGCCACGTGGTGCGCGCCAGCCTTCGGCCTACGCCGCCCTCTGCAGCGAAAAAGTTTTTCCCGCAGCGTGCGCGGAGGTCACGCACAGAGCTCCGCTGCAGTAGGGTTCCGAAAGTGCCCAGCACCGGCATCCACCAGAGAAGCGACAGTACTCACTCACAGGATAGAATCGTCTGCCGTAGACCATCGTCTTAGTCCCGTTCCTGCTCGGTGGAAGCAACGTCCATACAACCTTACTTTCCAAGTATGACAAAAACATTGGCTCCACCTCAAAAGGTTATAACACTAGCCTGCTGTACGTCACTCTTCCCTAACAAACGAAACTGTTATTCCTATCCTGGGAAAAGCCACGTAAAACACTAATTTGCCTTGAAACACGCTAATGTTACCCTCTGAGAGGTTTTGAATTTTGACCACGTGTGTGTGTAATGGGTAAAGGTATCGGACTATAATTTTGAATATGGTGAAATTCACAAGAAAATGGCTCTGTGCATTATGGGACTTAACATCTGTGGTCATCAGTCCCCTAGAACTTAGAACTACTTAAACCTAACTACATCACACACATCCATGCCCGAGGCAGGATTCGAACCTGCGACCGTAGCAGTCGCGCGGTTCCGGACTGCGCGCCTAGAACCGCTAGACCACCGCGGCCGGCGCGAAATTCACAGAAAAACTAAACATACTTTAACCTTGGCAGTTAATGAAAGTGGTAAGATTCATACGTGAATGAGAAAATGAACGGTCGCCAGCACAATTGTGCACATTAATTTCTTAATGCATGTTAAAGAAAATTGAATATTGGTTGTTGAAGTTACTTTCATTAATATTTCCCTTTGAATAGCACACAGCATACAAACTGACACAGGCCACTCTGAGCTGTGTGTAGCAGCAGTTACCAATAATTTGGACACGAGGGACTTCTATCTTAACTGACATGTAAAACCACAAATAAAGATAATTAATATAATCATTACACTGTTTATACTCCTCTCTCTATCTCTCTCTCTCTCTCCCTGTATATATATATATATATATATATATATATATATATATATATATATATATATATATATATATTTCCTGAGCAGCAGTAATAGTTCAAAATAGTTCAATTATCTTTCTAATACGCGAAGAATATGATGGGGACCCATAAACTAATATAATGTCACGAGTCATGCCCTATGATTATTTCAGTAGAAAATACGAATTCAAACAAAGGTACTCCTTAACTTCACTTGGAACAGTTTATATTCTACTTTGTAAGGCAAAAAATTCAACAATGAGCTAAATTAACTTAAAAAAAAGGAATCATTCATGATACTAATCAAGACATCACTAATTTCAAAACAAGTTTAACTTATTTGTCTCCTTTTTACCACCTGTGAAGCAGGTATTTTAGACAATAACACTTACACAATCTGGCACTGTATTCTTGCAAAACCATACTTTGCAATAAACTGAGAGTACTTTATCAAAATCCCACCTGAATTCACTTTTGTGATTTTAGCTATAACTTTTGCTACTTCTTTCACATTTGACTAACAAAAAGAAACCACTTTAGAACACTTGAAAGCAACAATAGTTCATTTAAAACAGGATACACTGTTTTAGTTGCACTTAGGAGAGTAGCCTGGGTACTTTCGTGATGAGGACAGAAAATACGGTTCCGAACACAGATTTATAGCATTTGGATTATTATTGAAACCACTCACACAAATTAGCTGGTCCTTGCCCACATACATAACTGGATGTATGAAGTTATTGTAGCAGTGGAGAAGTTTTGGTGGCCATCGACATGGCTGCTAACTGTACTCACGGCTCTTGATGTTCGAAGGCTCTATAAAATCTCTTCTTGGCGTCGGATTTTCAACATATCAGAGGTATTCCTTTTTGCCGAGAATACCATTTAATAGCAAGATCCACATCCGAAGAAAAATTCCTTGCAAAGCAGCTTCCAATGCCTCTCTTGGCACCGTCGAAGTGTACCGTGCTACGGATGGCCACTTTCTGCGTACTGTTAACACCAAGGAGCAGCCCAGTTTGACCGCCAAAACCACCTTTTACCTCGGGCCATGCCACTTCCGTTGCGGAGGGACTTCAGTACAAAAAAAAAAAAAAAAAAGGTTCAAATGGCTCTGAGCACTATGGGACTCAACTGCTGAGGTCATTAGTCCCCTAGAACTTAGAAATAGTTAAACCTAACTAACCTGAGGACATCACAAACATCCATGCCCGAGGCAGGATTCGAACCTGCGACCGTAGCGGACTTCAGTAAATCTTTTACATTTTTACAATACAAGTGCCTTAAGCATGAACCAGGTTTCACTTTATAATGTCTTTCTTATACACATCAACATATTATAAAATTTCATTATTTCAACAAATCATTTTGCTTTTTTCATATATATTTTACAAAATTCTAAATTTCCTGTCACAAATAAATGACCTTAACTAACACACAATACACATTTCATAATTGCAGATACACAGTTACATAATATAAACCTACTTCTGATCGATATAAGGTGGCCACTAGAAACTGAGGTTATAAACAAAGAGACTGTCAGCCACATTTCTTCAGATATCTACGTATATAGTCCGCAGGCCACTATGAAGAGCATGGCGAAGGATAAGTTGTGTAAAAATTATCGTTTTTCTCTACTATGACATTTCCGTACTGAAAGAGGGAAAAATGACTGCCTAAAAGCCTTTGCCTGCGTCCCAGTCTCCCTCATCTCATTGTCATCATCCCTGTGCAAGATATATGATGGAAGCAGCATAATTGTCATACAGTCCTAAGTCAATCGAGCATTTCTGGAACATTTTCGAATTGTCTATACCGACCTGTTACGATGATACCAGCGTGACTCTGATTCCATTCCATGGCTGATTTCGTGCCTACTTCATAAGAAATGTATGCATCTGAGTGGTGTCTGTTCTGCCTGACATGTCGGACATACCAGACATCACTCACGATGACGCACCTGTCACTATATTTAAACATTAAATGTAGGAGGAAGAAATAGAAGGAAAGCTAAAAGTTGGGTGAGCAATCGTCACAGGTAGCTGCACAGGGCATTTAGGTAATGCAATGGGGAAAGTTGAGAACTTCTGCAACATCGTTTTTGCAGAGTGCGATAATTTGATAATTTGAGCTGGGCGCTGACGATGTTCAGCTGGCGGAAGCGGTCGAGGCAACAAAGCGCTCGTAAGAAGCAGTTAATCCTAGTTCGAGTCCCGCTTCGACATAAATTTTCAACTTTCGCCATTGCATTACCACAAAGCCTTGTGTGGCTATCCCACACGATTTTCCACCAATGCCTTCTCTATCCTTCACTTACCACTTACTACAATCAATGTTTACGTACGTGATAAGAGCTACAAACACTGTAAATATACTGCACATTTGATCACAATAGCGTCTTCTATGAGATTTCATTTATAGATGCACTGTACTTCCCAAAAACTTTCCAACAAATCCAAGTCATTCATTCACAGTTCTTAACCCTGATTTTACGTGATAGCCCGATGCCATTTCGCTTCTTAGGTTTCTTTTATAGTCTTCAGTCTGGAGACTCCTTCGATGCAGATCTTCTCAAAATGTTCAGATGCGTGTGAATTCATAAGTGACCAAACTACTGAGGTCATCGTTCCCTAGACTTACACACTATTTAAAATACCTTAAACTAACTTATGCTGAGAACAACACACACCCATGCCCGAGGGCGTACTCGATCCTCCGGCGGTAATGGCCGCGCAATCCATGACAAGGCGTCTCAAACCCCGTGGCAACTCCGCGCGGCGCAGATATTCTATTCTGTGCTGACCTCATCATCTCTACATAACTATTACAAACTACATTCATTCAAAACTATTTGCTATAGTGATACCTTTGTCTTCCTCTATTAATTTTACCACCCAACCTTACCCCTACTACCAAAGTGACTGTTTTCCCCAGTTCCATACAGTGCCTTTTCACTAGATATCTGATCTAATCATCCAATCCTCAGCGTTATTTCGTAGTACCACATTTCAAAACCATCTGTTGTCGTCTTTAAAGAACAGATATTTCACAAACTCGTTCACAAAACACTTTCTAACACGTTTACAGGAATTGGTCAAAATTATTAAACCAGCAGGAGAAATGTATCGAGGTATCAGTGAAGCCAGCAGCTTGCACTGTTGTATTTGACCACGAAGGGAACATGTACACTGTCCTCAATACGTTGTAAGTGCCCGTCGTGATCACAACAGTGTTGCGTGTAGCTGTGAATGCATTATGTCAGAGCTAAGTGAAAATTGTTGATTTTCGTATGGTGAATGCTTCAGTAATCCCCACTGCCGAAGTGTTTTGTGTTTTAAAAGGCAACTTATCAAAGACTTATATGGCATACATGGAAAGTGGTGAAATATCATCAGCTAAGTCAACGAGGACGAAAGCGTGAACTGAGTGACGGTGACCGACGGTCACTGAAGAGGACTGTCATGAGGATGACAGCTTGCAGAATTGAATGTCGCACTACCGAATCCTTTCTTCGTCAAAACAACATGAAAAAAGCTCCAGAAGCAGGGAATTTCAGAGCAAGCTTGAATTCCAAAACCACTCGTCACTGATACAAATACCGTAACATGAGAACGTGGTGCTGAATCAGTAAAACCTATGGAGCAATGGAAGTGCGTCATTTCGTTGGATGAGTCTTGTTTCACACTGTTTCCAATTTCTGGCCGAGTATATGTTCCATAGGTGAAACACGGCGGGGGTTCGGTGATGATTTGGGCAGCCATATTGTGGTATCCCATGGGCCCCATGGCTCCTCTGTAAACTCGCGCAAATGCCAAGGATTATGTGACAATTTTGGCTGATCAGGTCCATCAAATGGCACAAGGTTTTTTTTCTCAATAGTGATGGTGTGTTCCAAGGCCACAGGTCCCCTGTCAACAAAGATGGCCGGCTGTTGTGACCGAGCGGTTCTAGGCGCTTCAGTATGGAACCGCGCGACCGTTACGGTCGCAGGTTCGAAGCCTGCTGTCTCGGGCATGGATGTGTGTGATGTCCTTAGGTTAGTTAGGTTTAAGTATTTCTAAGTTCTAGAGGACTGATAACCTCAGATGTTAGGTCCGATAGTGCTCAGAGCCATTTGAACCATTTTCTGAACGAACAAAGATCTCATTGTCCGAGACTGGTTTTATCAGCAGTGGGATGAACTGTCACATCAGCCCTGGCAACAACAGTCACGAGTCTCAATATTACTGTGTCTTTGTGATTAACTTTGGAGAGAAGATAAGAGAGTGCGTGATAGCTATCCACTTCCACAATCGTTACCTGAACTCGCCACTATTTTGTAGTAAGAATGCTATAAGATTCTCCTGAAAAGCATACAGAACTAGTATTTATCCACGACCTGAAGCTGTTTTGAACGCCAATAGTTTTCCTACACCGTATTAGGCACGACAATGCGTTGTGTTTGTGAGGTCTTCATGTTTTTGTCCACTCCCAGTCTATTTGATGTTAACAGACTTTACATTTTAATAAGCACTTTTTTAAAAATATTTTCAACCTACATTTAAGGTTGTTCATCGGCAGTTGCTTTAGTGCCCATATGGCAAAATGCATGTAGCAGCTTTAGAGTTTCATATTCTAATCATCTGCCTTCTTAATATCATCCCAAAATGTTAGTACGGTATGACGACTAATAACTTGATGCTGGATTTTCTGCATTTCCTTACGATCGTTCAAAGTAGATATTTTGGTCTCCAGGATGAGGGAGCTAAGACAGATCACCACCCTATTGCTCAGAGATGTGAATAAATGGTCCATCAGCCGGCCGGTGTGGCCGTGCGGTTCTAGGCGCGTCAGTCCGGAACCGCGTGACCGCTACGGTCGCAGGTTCGAATCCTGCCTCGGGCATGGATGTGTGTGATGTCCTTAGGTTAGTTAGGTTTAAGTAGTTCTAAGTTCTAGGGGACTGATGACCTCAGAAGTTAAGTCCCATAGTGCTCAGAGCCATTTGAACCATTTTTGAAATGGTCCATCATCGTGTGGTGCTGGCTTTGATCACTGTTACTGATGTGGCTGTAAACACCACGATCTTCTACAGTTTGTAACAGATATGCTGCTGCAGTTATAGGAAAACATCCCTTTGGACATACGGTAAATGGAAATGCCGTGTGGCTAGGGCCTCCCGTCGGGTAGACCGTTCGCCTAGTGCAAGTCTTTCGAGTTGACGCCACTTTGGCGACTTGCATGTCGATGGGGGTGAAATGATGATGATAAGAACAACACAACGCCCAGTCCCTGAGCGGAGAAAATCTCCGACTCAGCCGAGAATCGAGCTCGGGCCGTTAGGTATGACATTCCGTCGCTCTGGCCACTCAGCTACCAGGCACGCAGCTTTGTACGAACGTGATCTGGGGTGACACGAATTTCGTGCGTAGTTTTATGGACCACGAGTAGTTGGATTGGTGAGGTCTCTCACGCGATGCTCTTTAGATGCATTCAAAAAAATCACATGCTTTGCCAGGAGAATTCGATATACGGCAGTTAAACTTCGGAACTTTATTTTCACTTACGTCTCGATTCTAGTTTGTCGGGTGGCCGTTGTTGCCTGTCATTGTACTGCCTTTATTCAAGTTTCCGCCATTGCTGGTTGATCGCTGTACTATTTTGGCTTAAGGAAACCTGTTGCAAGTTCTGTCAGCTGCACTCACTTGGGATGAGCTTATTTTTATTCCCGATATCGCGGTTGCATGTTATAAATTACATCATCCTTCCCTGGGATTTCTGATTGAAACCGAAACTTCTGTGACCACGCGGTCTGACGTATCTAAAATGGGATCGGCGTCCTTGCTCCTACCTTACGAAAATGCCGTCTCACAATTGGTAGCTAGTCAGTTCGACTCTCTGAAATTATCAGTTCGATCACTTCTCAAACTGAACTACTTTTTAACAGCCATCACATCACGAAAAATACACCTGAAATTCTTGCGGTGTACTGCAGAATAATTCCCGTGCCACCAATGTACATTTCGTGAAGACGAAACAGATAGTGTGGCTAGGACAGAAGCACACAGATCAGGAGTTCCAAAACATATTCTCTGACGGAGTACATTGTTAATGCTTGTATCTTTATAGAACAATTTGTTTATTTTGAAGATCAAGAAAGTTAGTTAAATTGTAAGGAAAGAGAAAATTTCGATTTAAAATCGTAACTAATAATATATAAATCACAATAAAACTTATAGAGCACAAAAAATAATTATTTACTTCAAATTATGTATTTAGTAATTACTTTATGTTTTTAGTTAACACATAACTAAATAAAATTTTTATTTGGTCGATCCAGAGATAGACGCCAAGGAATTGGTGGGTACTGAGACAGAGAACAAAATAATGAGAAGCACACGTAATATGTTCTTAAATCTGCTTTACTTCTGTTCAGAGAGTCAAATTCTGTGGCAACACTTCCTTGACACCAGCAATTTCGTCATACATAATAACACAGAGAGGTAAGGATTCGAATGTACGGAGCGAACTCCACTTTCAGTGTGGTGTCACCGCCAAACACCACACCTGCTATGTGGTAGCCTTTAAATCGGCCGCGGTCCGTTGGTATACGTCGGATCCGCGTGTCGCCACTATCAGTGATTGCAGACCGAGCGCCGCCACACGGCAGGTCTAGTCTAGAGAGACTCCCTACCAATCGCCCTAGTTGTACAGCCGACTTTGCTAGCGATGGTTCACTGTCTACATACGCTCTCATTTGCAGAGACGACAGTTTAGCATAGCCTTCAGCTACGTCATTTGCTACGACCTAGCAAGCCGCCATATTCAGTTACTATGTATGAGAATGTATTCACAACAGATAATATTGTGAATCATATACCGTCAAGAGCGACGTTCATGATTAATGGATTAAAGTTAAGTATCAAACTAATTACGTCCGCTTTCTGAATTCTCCTTCCTTGTCATATTCCAGACCTCACGTCAGTATAGTTCTTCCCTCCTCACGCCATCCTGCGTGAACTAAAACGCGTGCATTTCGGCCTCCACTCGTAACACGGTGTTAGCTCTTCTGCTGACACAACAGTCAGATTGGGCTGGCATCGGTGTGGAGTATTCTTAAGTCAGCTCAGTGGTGGCGCCACTTGTTCGTGCAGCAAAGGGTTAGTCTCCGAACTGTCCACGGATTCGCAGAGCGGTCACATGAGCTACAACCAAACTCTTTATGTTGACAGCCTAGCGTGTTGTCGATACTGTACCACACCACATTCCTCCCCACCTAAAGTCGCCACAGTCTTCGCGGCGGAGGTGAAGGGGGCGGAGGGGAGGGGGGGGGGGGACGTCCGGGCGCAGGTGCTCAGAGGAGACAGGAGCCGAAACTTCAACCGATGACAAGTTCCCATCCGCACTCCGACGTTCCTATTGACATTGGCCGGAAACATCGGCCGAAAAACAGGAAATTGGAAATTTGTGGTAACGTCTTATGGAACCAAACTGCTGAGGTCATCGGTCCCTAAGCTTACACACTACTTAATCTAATTTAAACTAACTTACGCTAAGGACGGCACTCACACCCATGCCGGAGGGAGGACTCGAAACTTCGAGGGGGGGGGGGGGGGGGGAGCCGCGCGGACCGTGGCAAGACGCCCTAGGCCACGCAGCTATCCCGCGCAGCCCTACCGCAGGGTGCACACCCACGCCCAGGGATGGTACAACTTCCATCGGCGAAGGCACAACGGCTGCTGGAGCGTCCAGGACGGCCCACCGGTTGGCGGCAGGGCGGAGGGGCGCCGCGTCGACGGCCATTGGCCCCCTTCCGGCGACGGCGGCGCGGATCTCTAGGGAGGCGGAGGTGGCTGAGGCTGCGGGGTCCTCCTGAGCATCGAATCTACAGATCAAAAATCGACGGCAGAATCACACAGCGCACGCAAGCGAAGCTGATTCTGGTGGCGCTTCTGCTGCCGAGTCGAGAGCTGTAAGACATATAAAGAACGGCTTAAGACTTTTGTGATAACTGCTCGTTCCCAGCGCCGTTGCGTTGCTGGGAACAGTATGATGAAACGAAGAGCACTAACATCTGCTCCCAATTATGATAGGCACTAAGAAACACTAACATGTTTATCTGTTGCCTTGAAATCTGCATGAAAGCGTAACCTGCCTGAAGGTTTCTTTATACTACTAAAGAGGATACCTGTTGACTGACTGCTGCAAGGGAGTTCACACCATTGTCCTTCCAAGATAAGAGTTCCTGTTCCGCCTGATCTCAGACAGACTGGCGTTGCTCATCAAAATAGTGGTGGCGCATTGTCGGTAATGATAATGTGAGCCTCAAAATTATTAGCTTTACCTAAGCCATCTTGAAAATGTCACTAAAGTCGTCACACAGTTCAGCTAACTTGTCCTTAAGCACAGAAGGGATCACAGAGAGAACTTATCCTTGAATGTGCAAACCAAAAATATTTTCACTTTCACTTGGGCACAAAACTGTGAACGAAACTATCGGCGACGTTAGGAAAAGTGGGAGGTAGGTTAAAACCGCGTAGAAGAGGAACGTCATGTCCACCGTAAGCAGACAGAGTTGCCGGTGATTTATGTAGCTTAGGCTTGTCTGTCAGTTCGTATGTGCTTCTGTTCAACAAAGTCACTGATGCACCAGTCTGCAACTGCCTGTGTTCTTTGCGATTGGCAATTCTGCAGAGCGATAAACAACCTGTTGGCCTGACGTTGAATGGAAGCTATGTGTGACTTCTTCGCTGTTCCATTTTGACTTGCACTGTGTAACATTAGAGACACTTCTTGGCTTTGAAAAAATTGCATTAACATTCATTCATTGCGGATTGGGAGGATGTGCAAAGTGGGTGTCGGATTTGCGTTTCTGCAATCCACAGGCTGATCGTGACCGTGCTTGCCACAGTGATAACACTCGGCGTCATAGTAGGAGTATGGCTGCCACTTGTGATCTGTCGAACACTGAGGCAGGATATAGCACTGCTAGTCGGCTACCTGGCGCAATGACTCTGTTCACGTAGCGGAGACTGTGTGACACGGCGTCAAAACGGGGGTAGCACGTCAAACGGGCCGACTTGGAGCGGCAGAGGCACCATAGGACATTTTAATTTCTACTGTCTTTACTTTTACAAGTAAATTCATAAAACTTTGTCAGCAGGGCCAAGAAGGATTCAGGATTCACACTCGTAGCAGCGAAAGTTCAAAAACATAACAAAATAACTTTTTTTACATGTGAAATTTCATCATTTTTTCACTGACTATTGGCTGCATTTGTTTCTATAGGTACACGTTTCTTCATGAGTAAGAGAGACTGTTCGATGAATTTTGCACAGAATACAAACCATACATACAGGTGTCTGAAACTCTAGAATCTATTTAATTTATGAAAAAAAATGAATTAGCTGTTACGTTTTAAACTTTATGTTTAGAAAAAAATCAGATTTTGTAGTTAATTATCTCAATTTTTAGCACAGTTTTTAATAGATTTGGAACATTCTAGAGTTTCATACACCTGTAAATATGGTTTGTATGCTGTGCAAAATTCATCAAAGAATCTCTCTTACCTGTGAAGAAAAATGTACCTATAGCAACAAATGCAGCCAATAGTAAGCGAAAAAATGATGAAATTTCACATGTAAAAATAATTATTTTGTTATGGTTCAAATGGCTCTGAGCACTATGAGACTTAACAGCTATGGTCATCAGTCCCCTAGAACTTAGAACTACTTAAACCTAACTAACCTAAGGACATCACACAACACCCACTCATAACGAATCAAAGAAAATCCCTGACCCCGCCGGGAATCGAACCAGGGAACCCGGGCGCGGGAAGCGAGAACGCTACCCCGCGACCATGAGCTGCAGACTTTTGTTATGTTTTTGAACTTCCACTGCTATGAGTGTGAATCCAGAATCCTTCCTGGTCATGCTGACAAAGTCTTATGAATTTATTTGTAAAAGTATAGACAGTGGAAATTAAAATGTCCTGTAGTGCCTCTCCTGCTCCAAGTCGGCCCGTGTGACGTCCTACCCCCCTTAACCACGGGTACAACCTGTGCACAAATAGGAGCAGAATCAAAATCTGCTGCTGCATTCTTGACGCTCCCCTAATCCGAAAACCTGTTGCAGATTGGGATCTGATGCAATTTGAGGAATTAGTTCCCCGATCATGGCCTCACTGCGATAACGCCCATACTTACGTCTAAATTTGCAGTGGTGTTTAAGATCTTTCATGTTTGCTACCCATTGCATATGGGTCTAATTAAGTTGCTCCGCAAACAAAAGCATTTGTAACGCGCAGCTCTTACATTAATTTGTTATTCAAAATATTTGTCCAAAGCAGCAGCTAATTCGTCATAAGGAACACTTTCGGGGCTAGTGGAGGAGAAAATTTCGTAGGCAAGCCTACACTCCGACAGACACTCCGACAGATGCAAGAAAGTAAGTTTGCCTGTCCCTTACTTCCGTGTGATGCTCCGTGAAGTGTGCGCCGAGCTGTGCTCGGTACTCGAAGCTGTCCTCTCGTGTTGAATAAAAACCGCCGAATGACGATACGGAATCAGGCGTTGCTGGCTGCGGCTGTGCTGCGGGAGTCGGGGGCGGTGGCGGCTTGTTTACTTGCGCAGTGGCCAGTTTTGTCATCTTTTTCATGAACTGTCACATCTGCTGTGCCTTAAACTGAACTATCTGTGTTACTGACAGTTCTTGCGGAGAACTAGCCATGATCAATACACAAAATTACGAAACTAAAAATAGTATGCGCAACAAAAAGCACAAATGTTATCCTCAATTTGCACAAACAAGAACAGTCTATTGCAGACAACATTCTGACACACAAAAGCACAGCAAAGCAAGCAAAGTGGAAAACGACAGTTCTGCAAAAAGAGATACAGTAAACATAATAAAAAAGCACAAACTTCTTTTGTATTTCTGTAAAAAAAAGAGTAACTGTTAGGAGATAAGCTGCTTTGAAATGACAATATGTTTCATTTTTTCAAGCTGTATACGTCGGCAAGAAAAAATTAAAAGCGTTTATCATTTTTTGGGCTGAAATTCCTAAATATCATAGGGCACGTCCCAAATATGATACTCATGTAATATTGTTATGTACATTAACAGTAGAAGGCTGAGGTCTTAAACACACAAAACAATACATATGAGCAACGGAATTTTTATGTGGGGATATTTCTAGTACATTTATGGCATGAAACGTACATGACAGAGAACTACAGCAATTTCCTAATTTGTTTTTCCTATTCTTTGTAGTATAAAGTCAATCAGCAATGGATAGGAAGTGTTTACAGTTATACGTGATATATTGACATTAATACAAAAATAAAAATAATGCAACATGACTAGAACTAGTAGCAACATTACGAATTCGCAATCTCCCCATCACATCACTCTTAGTAATAAGAGAAACGTCTATCTCATTTAACGAAAAAAACTATTTCGTTCATGTGCACAGACTTTAGAGCCATAAATTTTTCCAGTATTTTTTGTATGGTGCTCTCGAAATTTAGCCAAGATATAATCTCCGTGTTCTGAATCTGTCATTACAACAGGATCTAGTGTGGGATCTCCAAAGGGATCGACACTATCCATGCTGTTGCCATTCACCAAAGAGATGTCGGACTCCCAATAAGTCAGCTCAGCTTCTTCTCTTCTTTGTGTATTTGCTACAGCTTTGGTCACAGGCATAGCTTTCATACTTTCCTGCGTTAGGCTTCCTCCTTTTTTGTTTGGAGGCTTTCTTTTTCAGCAATGTGTTTACTGCTGGAAGTTTGGTCGCCATCGGTTTTGTTGCTGGTGTATGGGAAGGGCACACTACTTTGTGGCCAGTGGCTGGAATGTAGATAACAGCCTAGCACTTTTGGAGGAGGAGGAGGAGGAGATTAGCATATAACGTCCCGTTGATAACGAAGTTGTTAGATATGGAGCTCAAGATCGGATAATGAAGGATGGAGCGGGAAAGCCGCACTCTTTCCAAGGAACCATCCCGGTATTTGCCTCAACGATATAGGAAAATTACGGGAAACCAAAATCAGGACGGCGGACGCGGGTTTCAACCGTCATTCTTCCAAATGCGAGTCCAGTGCGCTAACCACTGCGCTACCGCGCTCGGTGTATCAGTTTTGGGAATCAACTGTACCATATTTTTGAATGGAACATATCATATTTAGGAATTACATTGACTGCTTAATAATTACCTCCATATATAAAATGTGACAATAATGAGTAATTCAGCAGACAGAGCAAAGTTTTCGGTGTACGTAAAACAAATTTGGTGGGTACAGAGTCAATACTTACGAAAGTGTAGTAAATGTTCTAGAGATGCGTGAGCATTTATTTTCAATTTGGAAGTTCTGTTAGACAAAACAGTATTTCACCGTCAATGTGAAGTTGTTAATGGCAAAACAAGTATGACCTTCTGTTCCTAAACAATGGCAGCATTACTAACAGTAGCAAGATTTGCGATAGGTATGGTTTTCTTATCAATAGACTGAGTTATCATGTTTCGGAAATGTCTTGCCTGTATTAGTTTTGCGATATCTTACCGTACCCAAGTATTAGTGGCATCAGGTGGCTGTATGGAGAGAAGTAGAAGCAACGTGGAGCATTCGTGGGTGCAGTCTCATTGCCAGTTATTTGGTTGTCCCCGGGTGGATCGCCGCGCGGGGCAGCCGAGCGGTCTGGGGCGCCTTGTCACGGTCCGCGCGGCTCCCCCCGTCGGAGGTTCGAGTCCTCTCTCGGGCATGGGTTTGTGTTCAAATAGCTCTGAGCACTATGGGACTTAACATCTGAGGTCATCAGTCCCCTAGAACTTAGAACTACTTAAACGTAACTAACCTAAGGACGTCACACACATCCATGCCCGTGGCAGGATTCGAACCTGAGATGGGTTTCTGTGTTGTCCCTGCGTAAGCTAATTTAAGTTAGATTAAGTAGTGTGTAAGCTTAGGGACCGTTGACCTCAGCAGTTTGGTCCCATGAGACTTTACTACGGACTTCCAAATTTCCGGGTGCATACCGTGGAACAGGTTAGTACTGAGACAGAGAGCAGAATAATGAGAACCACACGTAATATGTTGTTAACTCTGGTTTACTTAACTTCATTTCAGCAAGTCCAGTTGTGTTCCAACAGTTCCTTGACACAAGCCGGCCGAAGTGGCCGTGCGGTTAAAGGCGCTGCAGTCTGGAACCGCAAGACCGCTACGGTCGCAGGTTCGAATCCTGCCTCGGGCATGGATGTTTGTGATGTCCTTAGGTTAGTTAGGTTTAACTAGTTCTAAGTTCTAGGGGACTAATGACCTCAGCAGTTGAGTCCCATAGTGCTCAGAGCCATTTGAACCATTTTTGAACCTTGACACAAACAAGTTTGTCGTAGATAATAACACAGACAGGTGATGTCATCTAGTATGCTTCCCAAGCGTGGAGTGAACTTCTCCGTCAGAATGGACTGAATCGGTACAGTGTCTTCTTTAGACGGCTCAGTGGCGGTGCTACTCGCGCACGCAGCAGAGTGTGGATCTCCGAGCCGGCTGCGGATTGGCGGGACAGCCACTAGAGTTACTGCCAACCTATGCCTCGAATGGTGGCGAGAGCGTACTACACCAAAGTATTCGATGTCTTCTTTGGTTTTGGATTCTTAAATTACAAATCCCCTTGATATCAGGTACAATATTACAAATTTGAATTCTAATATCTGGTGCGGCGTCAACCCCGTTCTTGAACTTTTCCTTTGTTGCATCATAATAAAAAAATCCTGTTTCAAGTAAATATGTAATGGAAAATAGAAGTAAAACGATAATATCTTGTTTTAATAGACTCAAATAGTCATCTTAAGATCCGCCAAGAAATTATATACACTCCTGGAAATTAAAATAAGAACACCGTGAATTCATTGTCCCAGGAAGGGGAAACTTTATTGACACATTCCTGGGGTCAGATACATCACATGATCACACTGACAGAACCACAGGCACATAGACACAGGCAACAGAGCATGCACAATGTCGGCACTAGTACAGTGTATATCCACCTTTCGCAGCAATGCAGGCTGCTATTCTCCCATGGAGACGATCGTAGAGATGCTGGATGTAGTCCTGTGGAACGGCTTGCCATGCCATTTCCACCTGGCGCCTCAGTTGGACCAGCGTTCGTGCTGGACGTGCAGACCGCGTGAGACGACGCTTCATCCAGTCCCAAACATGCTCAATGGGGGACAGATCCGGAGATCTTGCTGGCCAGGGTAGTTGACTTACACCTTCTAGAGCACGTTGGGTGGCACGGGATACATGCGGACGTGCATTGTCCTGTTGGAACAGCAAGTTCCCTTGCCGGTCTAGGAATGGTAGAACGATCGGTTCGATGACGGTTTGGATGTACCGTGCACTATTCAGTGTCCCCTCGACGATCACCAGTGGTGTACGGCCAGTGTAGGAGATCGCTCCCCACACCATGATGCCGGGTGTTGGCCCTGTGTGCCTCGGTCGTATGCAGTCCTGATTGTGGCGCTCACCTGCACAGCGCCAAACACGCATACGACCATCATTGGCACCAAGGCAGAAGCGACTCTCATCGCTGAAGACGACACGTCTCCATTCGTCCCTCCATTCACGCCTGTCGCGACACCACTGGAGGCGGGCTGCACGATGTTGGGGCGTGAGCGGAAGACGGCCTAACGGTGTGCGGGACCGTAGCCCAGCTTCATGGAGACGGTTGCGAATGGTCCTCGCCGATACCCCAGGAGCAACAGTGTCCCTAATTTGCTGGGAAGTGGCGGTGCGGTCCCCTACGGCACTGCGTAGGATCCTACGGTCTTGGCAATTCGGCGGTACGTCCACCCGGCCTCCCGCATGCCCACTATACGCCCTCGCTCAAAGTCCGTCAACTGCACATACGGTTCACGTCCACGCTGTCGCGGCATGCTACCAGTGTTAAAGACTGCGATGGAGCTCCGTATGCCACGGCAAACTGACTGACACTGACGGCGGCGGTGCACAAATGCTGCGCAGCTAGCGCCATTCGACGGCCAACACCGCGGTTCCTGGTGTGTCCGCTGTGCCGTGCGTGTGATCATTGCTTGTACAGCCCTCTCGCAGTGTCCGGAGCCAGTATGGTGGGTCTGACACACCGGTGTCAATGTGTTCTTTTTTCCATTTCCAGGAGTGTATAATTACACTTTTTTTTCGAAAGTAATTATTACATGCTTCGTGTAGAGCTAGAGCCAGCCATTGAAAGTACACGATATTTCGGCGAATAACCACCACTCCGTCATCAGGTGGTGGTGACGGAATAATGTGTCTGCTTAGTGGTGGCAGTACTTAAAGTGATCTGCCAGAACATTATATATTATAGATATAAACATGACCAGGCGATAGCAGCGTCACCTGGCATGTAATGACTGCTAATCAGACACAAATGGTTCAAATGGCTCTGAGCACTATGGGACTCAACTGCTGAGGTCATTAGTCGCCTAGAACTTAGAACTAGTTAAACCTAACTAACCTAAGGACACCACAAACATCCATGCCCGAGGCAGGACTCGAACCTGCGACCGCAGCGGTCTTGCGGTTCCAGACTGCAGCGCCTTTGACCGCACGGCCACTTCGGCCGGCAATCAGACACACTCAGTGCTTGTAGTATAAGTGAGCGTGCTGTCCGTGTGTAGAATGGGGAAGGCGCGCCATCTGTCAGAGTTTGACCGAGGGAAAGTTGCGATGGCCCGGAGGCTCGTCAGGGGCATTTTGGAAACTGCACGATTTGCCGGGTGTTCGAGGAGCGCTGTTGAAGTGGTTGAAATGGCTCTGAGCACTATGGCACTTTACATCTGAGGTCATCAGTCCCCTTGACGTAGAATTACTTAAACCTAACTAACCTAAGGACATCACACACATCCATGCCCGTGGCAGGATTCGAACCTGCGACCGTAGCGGTCGCGCGGTTTCAGACTGAAGCGCCTAGAACCGCTCAGACACTCCGGCTGGAGAGGAGCGCTTTGGTGGATGTCTTCAACACGTGGAGAAACCAAGGAGAAACCACGTCCAGAGGTCCTCCCGCCGTGACTGTCGCATCTCGCGTCTGAATTTCCAGTTCTGCTTTAATTGAGATTAGTATTGCCTCACATGCCTTGTTCAGTTGGATTTCAATCTTTTGGTTCAAATGGCTCTGAGCACTATGGGACTTATCGTCTGAGGTCATCAGTGCCCTAGAACTTAGAAGTACTTAAACCTAACTAACGTAAGAACATCACAAACACCCATGCCCGAGGCAGGATTCGAACCTGCGACCGTAGCAGTCGCGCGGCTCCGGACTGAAGCGCCTAGAACCTCTCGGCCACCACGGCCGGCTTTCAATCATTTATCTGAAAATGGTAGTATACAGGACTTCCATTTCGACACCTACATCTACATCTATAAAAAAAATTCCGCAGCCACCGTGCGGCGCTTCAGTCCGGAACCGCGAGACTGCTACGGTCGCAGGTTCGAATCCTGCCTCGGGCATGCGTGTGTGTGATGTCCTTAGGTTAGTTAGGTTTAAGTAGTTCTAAGTCTACAGGACTGATGACCTCAGATGTTAAGTCCCATAGTGCTCAGAGCCATTTGAACCATTTTTGAACCACCGAACGGTGCGTGGCGGAGGGTGCCTTGTACCACTACTAGTCATTTCCTTTCCTGTTACACTTGCAAATAGAGCGAGGGAAAAACAAAAGTCTATATGCCTCCGTCTGAGCCATAATTTCTCGTGTCTTATCTTCGTAGTCCTTATTCGCAATGTATGTTGGCGGCGTTAGAATCGTTTGGCAGTCAGCTTCAAATGAAGGTTCTCTAAATTTTCTCTATAGTTTTCTGCAAAAGAACTTCACCTCCCCTCCCATTTGACTTCCCGAAGCATCTGCGTAACACTTACGTGTTTTTCGAACCTACCGATAACGACTCTAGCAGCCCGCCTCTGAAATGCTTCAGTACGACCTGGTACGGATGCGAAACACTCAAGCAGTACTCAAGAATAGGTCGCACCAGGGTCCTGTGTGCGGTTTCCTTCACAGGTGAACCACTCCCTCCTAAAATTCTTCCAATAAAGCGAAGTCGACCATTCTCCTTCCCTGCCACAGTTCTCACATGCTCGTTCCATCCCATATCGATTTGCAAAATTACGCCCAGAGTAGCCAGACTGTATCTTGCAGAACACCTGCAATATCAATTCCGAACGTTACAAGTTTGATCTTCCTACTCATCCGCATTAACTTACGTTTTTCAACATTTAGGGCTGGCTGCCATTCATCACACCAACTGGAAATTTTGTCTAACTCGTCTTGTATCTTCCTACAGTCACTCAACTTCGACACCTTATCTACACCACGACATCATCAACAAACAACCGCAGATTGCAGCCCACGCTGTCCGCCAAATCAGTTATGTATGTAGAGAGCAACAGCGATACTATCACAATTCCATGAGGCACTCCTGACGATACGCTTTTCTCTCATAAACACTCGCCGTCGAGGACAACATTCTGGGTTCTATTTCTTAAGAAGTCTTCGAGCCACTGACATATCTGTGGCTTATTCCATACGCTCGTATCTTCGTTAACAGCTGGTAATTCACGTTACTTCCAATTTCAGTGTAGTGATCTGCTGTTGCAGACTTGTTGAGCTGCATAAGCGCGTGTGGCGCTTTTTGGCATTCTTGGTGCTCGACTAGCTGCTGGCCACATCGTCGCTGTCGCTCTTCTCGCTCGCCTACACATTCTAACATGTCTGGACTCGGAAAGGGAGGCGACGTCAAGGGCATATCCAAGACCGCGTGCTTGCTGCCATCGTGGGGCACGAATCAGTCGAGGTGCTCGTGTTGCTTGGCACCGCAGACCGCGACAGGTGGAAGGAGCAGTGCTGCCGCCACCAGAAGCTTGACCGTGTCGCCAAGAATTGCCGAGATGATGTGGCATGCATTAATTGCTCACAAGCAAACGACACACGCTCCTGTGCGAAGCTATGCACGCCGCAACGACGTGCACCAACTGCGGCGGCGCACACGCGGCTAATTACCGCACCTGCTGTTACATCACGAGCTGGAGCCACAAAAACAAAAAGAAAAGAAGACGAGTCCGCGAGGCCGCCAAGCAAGAGTAGATGGCTGCTAGCGGTACCGAGCAGCAAGCACCTGCTGCCACCCTGTTGAGTGGTACTTAAGATAAATAAATAAATTAGTGAAATCAAAGTGAAGTAGAAATTAGAAAATAAATGAAAAACTTGGTTTTGTTTAGAGAGTTACATACTGGCAAACAGCGGGCAGAGCAGAGGAAACAATGACCGTGAAGTCAGCAAGTTCCACATAAGCGGACGCTGTCGATTCAGCCGCCAGGGCATCGCCCGACCGGCTCACGTGTTTCTCAGTTGTCACATGTGATCAAAGGCCCTCGCCTACATTCCGAGGGCCAATGACCGACGTTAAGAAGACTCTTCTAGAAGCTTTTCAACGTGACAGAAGAGGCAATGACCGTGAAGTCGTTCACCTCCAGTGAACTGAAGTGAATAAATACGCCAGACGCAGTGGGCCCAAAGAAAGAGAAGAGTAGCAGTAGTTTTCAGTCAGTTTCGGTGCTGAAGACCGTCATGCAAGAAGAGACTACATCATACACAGACGCACCAAGTCCGCCGCTGTAATGGAATAGCAAGCAGCAGCCTCGGCGCCAGAAGACAGAAGTTAAAAGGTGTTTGAAGTCTGATTTTTACGTACCCGGGTGACTCGTGAGAACGGGAAGGAGACGGCCTCACATCAGCAGTCACCTGTGAGCTGGGATGAAGATCTGACAGCCGAAGACTGGCAAGCGGGAGTCCGTTGTTCGAGTCCGGGACACTGGCCTTCCCCCGCCGCGCCGCTCCGCTGGCCGACGCCCAACACACGCGGCCGTTTAGAGAAGAGAAACGCTGGGACGCCACATCCAAGGTATCACCGTCCGATGCACGACTTCGCTCTCAATAATTAAACGGGCCACAGCACGATGCGCGTCTCCAACTGGGCGAGACGGCGACACGAGATACACACCGCCAGGCGTAATCAGACGCCGCCGCTGCCGCAGCAGAAGGCTTCGCAAACGACACAGCTGCCGCTCTCCGAGCCAGAACGTCCAGTAAGAAAACCGTTGCACAAATCTTCAATAAAAGTTATCTTATGTAAAAATGCTGTTTCATTCTACCTCATACCCGAGCCAAGGAAGAACCCACCCTGCCCACATGTTGTTAAGAGAGAAAAATTAATTTATTTAGTGTTTTCACTCTTACATAATGCTTTTGAATCAAAGGTCCATTGCAGTAATGCTCATCCTGACAATTGACTAGCATCAAAAGAGAAAACCGCGTTACATTTAGTAGCAGAACTGTTACAGCCCTGCCCTCCCGCTCAAGAGTGGTAAACGGGCCGAGCCGCCGCGAAGCCGTGGCCTCCGACACCATGTTACGTACCGCCACCAACGACAGATCTAACTTGAAGGCACAAGCCGACGAAGTTCATCGCCAGCTGCAGACGCTATGGGAGGAGCTGAGGACCGCCAAAGAAGATGCTCCACTGCCGAGATGGAGTCCATGGCGGTGACTACAGAAGAAGAAGAGACACTTGCTCCAGCCCCCAACCAAAACGTGGAGGCTACACAGCAGGCTGATGCAGAGATGGCGCCCCCTGCCCAAGCCGCGCCCGCTTCAGAGGAGCCAGCAGCCACTCGGCAGACCGCCCACGACACCGTCCTCGCAACAGTGGTGAGCGGACTCGCAGACAGCGGCGCGCTCGACTTCGCTCCTCAGGGCGCGTGCTGCAGAGAAGAAACTCACCTGCCTTCCTCTCCCACGCCGGGAGAGCGTAGCGCCAGTGATACACAAGATTTCCAAGTCGATCCAGCATGGCTCCTGTCCCCATCACTTCAGTCCCCCCAATCTGCAGCTTGTGGTCTAGTGGCTAGTGATGCTGCCTCTGGATCACGAGGTCCCGGCTTCGATTCCCGGCCAGGTTGGGGATTTTCTCTGCCAGGGAATGGGGTGTTTGTGTTTTCATCATCATCATCATTCGTGACAGTGGCTAGATTTGGCTTTCTAAAAAAACTGGGTTGTGTAAAAATTGGAACTTTGTACGGGCGCTGATGACAGCGCAGTTGAGTGTCCCACAAACCAAACATCATCAAAACTTGAGTCCCTAACCTTCCACTCCTGCTGACCACCTAAACCACCTTTTCCTCACTAACCCTACACCTTCATTCCTGAGCAGCTACAATCGTTGTTCAAAATCCTCCTCCTGGAGTCACTGTAGCAAACAACGCTCGTGCCGCCTTTACTCTCAGCGTTTGGTAACATATTGTCAACTGTGCGGAGGGGAGGGAAAACCTTCTAGGCCTCCGCTGTGCTACGGAGACCGACCGTTACGAAAAAGAGGCCAGCCTGCACGAGGGAGAGCCTACACCAGGCTAAACCTCCAGGCAGCCGCTTGGCAAGCCGTCTAAGAAGAAGAAGAGGCGGAGGTTCGAGATAAAAGATCTGCGGTGTGAGTAGCCATACCACGCAGCACGAGAGGAGAAACAAGTAGTGTGATGCGAGAATACAATCTATAAAGAGATGCACACCTCATCAACCCGAGGAAGAAGTAGGAACAGCATAAGTTCTCCTTAACCTACAACGCCCCGAAGCAAGAGAACTTCGAGAACTTCAGAGAGCGTCGTCTTCAGACACATTATTCCATCAGCACCACCTGATGATGGCGGAGCCGAAATATTGTGGACCTTCGACGACTGAATCCGGCACCAGTTAACCTTGGAAACAGCATTTACACCGGGAAAGCCTCACAACACGTAATTATTTGATGAGTAGGCTTTTCTGTTGAGTCACGCTGTCTTTTAAAAAACTGAATATTTCGTCCTTTGTTACCAGCCTGCACTATTTCTAACAGCCTACAAAGTTTGGCTGCGGTCAAAGAACTGTTTCCAAATTTTGTTTGACATAAAATACACACTGCAACGGAAGTCTATGACTAGTCAGTACACGTGAATCCAAATTTTAAATAGCTTCCTTCTGGGTCTATTTTTAAGGGACCCACGTCCATTAATATCATCTTTTGAAGAAACTCCGGTTTGTGTGCCCTTTTCTTCTTCAGTAGTAGATGTATCAGTTGAATTATCATATTTCCTTCCCTCAAAGTTCCTCTCTTCAACCATCAATCAATGGATACTTTTTAGCAATTTTGTAAAAACAAAATGAATTTGGTTGAAATGGCTTCTTTATGCTTTGAATAATATATTTACAAACGCATATAGACCTATAACTTATGAATACCAGGTTGAGGTTCGGCCCCAATGAAGCGCAAGATGGGGGGACGTTAGAGGGGAATGTTTCCATGTTTACTTTCAGTGGTGACAATCCTTCGTGCTCCCACCTCACCAACTGTGGTATAAATAACAAATGTGAGTAACAAGCTTCGTGAAAGCCAATCACAGAGACGTCAACGTTCGAACACACGCAACACGTTAATTATTTCTCAACCAACACATAAAACACGACTTCGTCACGATAGCGCCACATCTGTTACATCACTGAGGCTTGCAGCAGTCGGAAAAATAAGACAGTGGATGCCAAGTGTACCGACATATGCCACGTTCGAATTAGGAACGTTGCTCGCAACCGACAGCTTTCTCGACACATAAGCCTCATAATTTGGGCGAGCAAGGAAGTGTAAAAACGTAGTTGCGGGATACAAAATTTTAACACGTATCGTTATGTGGTTATCATTTTAACAGTAAATGTAACTTAACTGAATGTAGGGAAGGAAATAGTAACCAGACTGTTATTCAGTTAGAGTTATATTGAGGGGAAACAAAGTGAATGGAGAATCAAAAGGCTGAGCAGCTGATCCACGTTTTCATCTTTGACTTGGTTCATCGTGAAGAATTTATTCGGCTACGTTACCATCAAAGCCTCAGCAATGGATAATGATTCAGTATCATATAAAATGTGTTATTTACGAAACCACACTGCAAATAATAAACTATGTAATAGGTTGCACGTGAAACATCGATAAAGTATTTTGTGCTTTATTTTTATCTGGCTTTCAGTGAACCTAATTTACTTTTGTTTCCAAAATTGACGAGTTTAGGCTTACGAGTGTAAATTTTAGTTCCAGTTACACAGTTTTAAAAAAATCGGAAAGCCATTTTGCAGTATTGAATATTGCATCGAGTCCGAGAATACGTGGATATAATTCAAATTGCCAAATCAAGTTCTAGCATATTGGAACGAATTTCACCAATCTCTACAGTACAGTTGCAATCAAATTGAAATTAATTAATACTGGGGAATGGAAGATGTTCTGATTTGTTTGTCAGCATTAAAAGCAATACCCACAGTTAATTTTCATTATTTCATAGCATTTCCTTATAATGACGTGGTTGTGGAGTGTCTTACATTAGCTGCATAGGTTGCGAATTATACCGAGGTAGGGAAGTCTCCCGTATCCAGCCACCATCTCATGTCACTATTGTAACAGACACAATAAAAAATACGAAATGTTATCCAATGAAACGTATAAATTGAAGCAAAAATGTATATAGCAAACATACTTGGCTGCTGCCAATCAACACTATGTATAAAAGAGGAATAAAATATGAAAGAAAAATTATTACTGATTCCCTAGCGTTAATTTACTTTAGTTCGTATGAGTTTATCACTCCACTAGTTTCACATGTAGTGATGAAAAGCAGGTCATCGAAGCTCATCTTAACAATGCATGTACACAGATATGATTTATTTTATCCGCTAAAGCAACACGTACTTACCTGTGAGTTACATATAGTTCCCCCAGATTGATTACCTCCCCAGTTGAGACATCCGTATGCTGAACGCTTAACAAATATTTTACTGATGTATTTAAATCAGATTTAGGCCTATGAAGAATACGTCAGCAATACTGCGAACAGCATCGTGCTACCAGGTTAATTAGCCTTTTTCTGTGCGGCGAAACTACTTTTACCGTCTACCGTCTTCATTCTAAGCTGACAAATGAATTACGCCATAATTCTCACCTGGGTTTCGTGAAAGTCCGTTACTGGGACTATCTTCTTGAAATATGGCGCTTATTTGTAACAATGATTATGCAGTGAGTTATATGGCGGCAACTGTAACTTAAATAGTCTACTCAATGAGCAGAAGAAGGGTAACGTTTTGAACATCGATTCGACATGCAGGCAGGTAGGCAGCGCTTAACTTCATTGTTAGATCGCATAGGTTGGCAATTGTTTCAACAGTGGAATCTTCCAACATATACCTACCATTATTAATAAGAGGAAGTGACCAAGTTCATGACGGAAGCACAATATAAGATTCTTTCACGAAGAATGTGAACATGAAGAAATGTCTAAATTAACAGGTAATCACGTACACATGACGTTCTGTGGCGCCAACAGCAGTCGCTCATGAGATATACATGCATTAAATTAGTATCGTCAAAAGTAAGAGAAAAAAAGCATCTTATTAACAGTTTTTCACAGAGCACTTATTCACTTACCACAGGGCGCCAGTGTTCCGCGGAACAGAGTTTAGGGAACCAGGATATTGACAGACGTATGTCTCTCGCTCCATTTGCGAGAGGGTCAGCAAAGAGAATGATTAGCGGTAAATATTACCATAAGTTACGAGGTAACACACTTTGACACTGTAATATGTGACTGTCAAATTCTCGACGGAACATAGAGCGTAGGAAAAGACCTTTTTTTGGTTTGACCATTTATAGCAAAACGACAGACATGAATTTGAAATATATTGGAAACTGACATGTACGAACGTGATTCTCATTGTCCATTAGAATCATCATCTACGTCAGAAACATCCACACTTTCACTCTATGATACATTCAATAATACGGCTTCACCATTCTACGAGAGCATGCAGAAAAGTAGTCTCCCCTAATTTTTTATGAGAAACCTCTTAATGCTTTTTAAATGAAACAAACGTTATTAACATTCAGTGTCTTCATTCTTCGTCTCTACGTATTAGTTTCTCAACATAGTCAGCCTGGCGACAAATATATTTCCCCCAAGGAGAGACCAGTTTGTTGATACCGTCAATATAGGAACTTTGACTTTGTTGACGGAGTCGCAACCTAATGTCTGCTTGCACCGCTTCATCACTGTCAAAGTGAAGTCTTCGAAGATGTTCCCTAAGTTTTGGAAACAGCTCAAAATCGGACGGGGCCAAGTAGGGGCCGATGATGATCGATGACCGTGAACGCAATCCGCCGAATTGTTGCAGATGTCGCCGCGCTCGTGGGTGATGTGCCTTTCTCATGCTGAACGAGAAGATGCTCCATGTGTGTATGATCTCTTCAAATTAGAAACAAAAGCTGTTTCTCATGTGCTAATATATATATGTTACTCACAGTCATGTTTCACGCTTCAATTCGGAGCCATCTAGCGAGAGAGGGCTGAAAACATGCAAACACGAAGAATAAAAATGTGGATGTTACTTAAAAAGAGAGTTTTCACCTTAAAAATCCGGGGGCACTACTTTTCAGCACGCTCTCGTAAGGTAGTGTTAGTGCCCGCGGCCCTGTTCTCCCTAGAAAAGTCCTTGAACACTCTCTTGATGATGGAGTAGAATGTTTTGTAAACTTATAAAGCATACCGTCTACTTCTGCGCATATTCGTTTTGCCATTATTTCCATTGTGTTTTTTATTACTACTTTGGATATTGTTTCCAACAAAGTAGTGATAGTTTAGTGCAATAGAAACAGCTACGCTTTTTTGTAAGATAGATGGTCGTGATTCACACAGCTTTTGAAAATGACCGTTTAACCCCTCACTCCAACAAATAAATTCACTACCGCCTACATACAGTATATCACCTATTCATGTCTATTCACACCTTTTTTCTTTCGTTGTCTTGTAGGGTAATAAATGTACCACTTTCCACTTGTCTGGTGACCGTAAACGTTACATGTGATGATTTTCTCCTCTAGTTCACTTTCCTGCAGTTCTAAAATCTTCCTTTTGCATTGTAAATTGCTTGCTCGATCTACTACTCTGTTATGTATTTTCGCCAGCAGTCCATGAGTTAGAAGGTCCTGACATTCGAAGTTTGCTCTCATTTCCTCATTTAGACAGGATGTTAAGAAATCCATGATACCAAGTTTCTCACGACTGGTGACAAGCGCCATACTGTTTGGAACATGTTGCAATTTAGTCCCAGTATCATCTACCATTTAATATGGGTGAGACAGATCTGTTTTTTTGAATAATTACAGCGAGGTTGTTGGAGAAACGAATACGGGTGAAGTGGTAACCTTACACATAAATTCCCGTTGTGGTATAGATTCTATCAAGCCCTGATGCTACTACTGCTGTGAAACCTCCCATCATGTTTTCCAGCGGACAACAGTAGCGTGTAGCGACTTTTGAATCTGTTGCTAGTAAAATGCAATTGTATTATCCTTCTCGATATAGAACTTTTATATATGTTATATCATTATAACAGGATTTTGGCTCGAAAGAAAAAATGCTTCCCCAGCTAAAATGAATCACCTACGTATAATACCTATGTCGTTTGTATTAGAAACCTCCATCTAGAGGTATATAATTAAAACAGCAAGCAGATACAGCATTACGCCAGCAGACAATGAAAATGCGTAACACATAATTCCACCACAAGATAGTCTTCAGTTCACCTGACATTCCCTTAACTTAATAGCGTTTTGCTGTGTGGTAGTTCCGCTCGTCATTACCCATTGCCGGCCGAAGTGACCGAGCGGTTCTAGGCCCTTCAGTCTGGAATCGCGCGATAGCTACGGTCGCAGGTTCGAATTCTGCCTCGGACATGGATGTGTGTGATGTCCTTAGGTTAGTTAGGTTTAAGTGGTTCTAAGTTCTATGGGACTGATGACCTCAGAAGTGAAGTCCCATAGTGCTCAGAGCCATTTGAACCATTACCCATTGTTTGATTAAAATATCGCTTAAAAAAACTCGGCAACAAACCTAAAGAGTGAGTGCAGGTAAACCTGTTACCTATAATTTATCCGATTTACCCTTTGTCGTCACGTCACCAGACACGTGTAGAAGGAAGTAATACACTACTGGCCATTAAAATTGCTACCCCACGAAGATGACGTGCTACAGACGCGAAATTTAACCGACAGAAGAAGATGCTGTGATATGCAAATGATTAGCTTTTCAGAGCATTCACACAAGGTTGGCGCCGGTGGCGACACCTAAAACGTGCTGACATGAGGAAAGTTTCCAACTGATTTCTCATACACAAACAGCAGTTGACCGGCGTTGCCTGGTGAAACGTTGTGATGCCTCGTGTAAGGAGGAGAAATGCGTACCATCACGTTTCCAACTTTGGTAAAGGTCGGATTGTAGCCTATAGCGATGGGGGTTTATCGTATCGCGACATTGCTGCTCGCGTTGGTCGAGATGGTTCAAATGGCTCTGAACACTATGGGACTCAACTTCTGAGGTCATTAGTCCCCTAGAACTTAGAACTAGTTAAACCTAACTAACCTAAGGACATCACACACATCTATGCCCGAGGCAGGATTCGAACTGCGGCCGCAGCGGTCTCGCGGTTCCAGACTGCAGCGCCTAGAACCGCACGGCCACTTCTGCTGGCCGTTGGTCGAGATCCAATGACTGTTAGCACAATATGGAATCGGTGGTTGCAGGAGGGTAATAAGGAACGCCGCGCTGAATCCCAACGGCCTCGTATCACTAGCAGTCGAGATGACAGGCATCTTATCCGCATGGCTGTAACGGATCGTGCAGCCACGTATCGATCCCTGAGTCAACAGGTGGGGACGTCTGCAAGACAACAACCATCTGCACGAACAGTTCGACGACGTTTGCAGCAGAATGGACTATCAGCTCGGAGATCAGGGCTGCGGTTACTCTTGACGCTGCATCACAGACAGGAGCGCCTGCGATGGTGTACTAAACGACGAACCTTGGTGCACGAATGGCAAAACGTCATTTTTTCGGATGAATCCAGGTTCTGTTTACAGCATCATGATGGTCGCATCCGTGTTTGGCGACATCGCGGTGAACGCACATTGGAAGCGTGTATTCGTCATCGCCATGCTGGCGTATCCCCCGGCGTGATTGTATGGGGTGCCATTGGTTACACGTCTCGGTCACCTCTTGTTCGCATTGACGGCACATTGAACAGTGGTTGTTACATTTCAGATGTGTTACGACCCGTGGCTCTACCCTTCATTCGATCCCTGCGAAACCCTACATTTATGCAGGATAATGCACGACCGCATGTTGTAGGTCCTGTACGGGCCGGTGGTATTGTGCTGAAGCTGCATGGGCAGCTGTACCTGTACACGCCATCCAAGCTCTTATTGACTCAACGCCCAGGCGTATCAAGGCCGTTATTACGGCCAGAGGTGGTTGTTCTGGGTACTGATTTCTCGGGATCTATGCACCCAAATTGCGTGCAAATGTAATCACATGTCAATTCTAGTATAATATATTTGTCCAATGAATACCCGTTTATAATTTGCATTTCTTCTTGGTGTAGCAATTTTAATGGACAGTTGTGTATATTGCAGCCTTAGAGACTATTTCGTTCTGGCTGCAGTTCATTCTTCGCCTTTCTAGTACTACTAAACGTCTATATTACGCATGTCAGCCACTTTTTTCTAGCAGTGATTCTTACAAGGGAACATCCCCATCGCCCCCCCGCCCCCCTCAGATTTAGTTATAAGTTGGCACAGTGGATAGGCCTTGAAAAACTGAACACAGATCAATCGAGAAAACAGGAAGAAGTTGTGTGGAACTATGAAAAAATAATGAAAATATACAAACTGAGTAGTTCATGCTCAAGATAGGCAATATTAAGGAGATTGTGAGCTTAGGAGCGCCGTGGTCCCGTGGTTAACGTGAGCAGCTGCGGAACGAGATGTCTTTAGTTCCTTCCCTCGACTGAAAATTTTACTTTCTTTATTTTCGCAAAGTTATGATCTGTCCGTTCGTTCATTGACGTCTCTGTTCACTGTAATAAGTTTAGTGTCTTTATTTTGCGACCGCACCGCAAAACCGTGCGATTAGTTGACGAAAGGACGTGCCTCTCCAATGGGAACCGAAAACATTTGATCGCAAGGTCATAGGTCAACCGATTCCTCCACAGGGAAACACGTCTGATATATTCTATACGACACTGGTGACAGCATGTGCGTCACATGACAGGAATATGTTGTCGATCCACCACGCTAACCACGGGACCACGGCACTGCTGAGTTCGGACTCTCCTTGATATTGCCTATCTTGCGCATGGACTAGTCAGTTTCTATATTTTGCTTATTTTTTCATAGTTCCACACAACTTCTTCCTGTTTTCTCGAATGATCTGTGTTCAGTTTTTCAAGGCCTATCCACTGTGCCAACTTATAACTAAATCTGAGGGGGGTGCGATGGGGAGGTTCCCTTGTTAGTAGTAGGGTTTAAAAGTCTGCTCGACACATTGATTCATTTAGATTTTACCATATAGATCATGAATACATTGTACATCGTTTTAACACGGTCCTGGACTGTAAGAAAATATGTTCCTCATAGGAAATGACTTAAGTTGGCTGACATTCTGAACGTCCGTGGAATAACAGGAATCTGCATTATAGCTTACTCCACTACATGTGGTGTGACTGGTGAAGAGAACAACGAGCATAGCTTTAAAAAAAGTGTATGTCGACATTTAATGCATTTAGACGTGCTTGCACAGGGCCATACAAACATACGTAGCCCATTCCATAGCTAGATATTCTTGAAGTATGAATATTAGCCCAGGGAAATGTCACAGGCTTATTGTTCTTTCCTGTAAGATTACCACTTCTTTGGTAGACTTCTTCCTGCATACAGATGTCGTGGTCTAACGTTAGGTGGTGCTTCCCACGTGCAGGGAAACATGGCAGTTTCGTCTCCCTAGACCAGTAGTCGTCAAACTGCGGCCAGCGAGCCACATGCGACCCGAATCAAATATTCGTGCAGTCCGCGGTTCTCAACCGGATTTCATAATAAAGTGCTTCTAGCAACTAATAACCGAATCCACAAAACGTCAACTAACGTTAAGAGCTTCTTGAGACTGTAGTTTTTCCTCCTCAGTAACAAACAAAAATACCTACAAAGACAGTAATATTTTAAGATGGCCTTCACTTTAATTGAAGTGAGCTAAGTACAGGCGACCGCTTACATCAGGGGCAGAAGGGTAAGTATCGTTGTCACTGTAAGATTCGAGTATATGAGAGGGAGAATGTTTTCTCGTTTGTCTTCCAGTGCTGACAACTCATGAGCGTGTGTGCCAGTCAGCTGCTGTGGTATCAGATTTGATATGGAAGTAACACGGATTCGTAAATGCGTGTTATAGGGACAGTCATCTTCAAATATGGTGCACGTTTTTAGCAACGAATATGAAATAAAATGAAGACTGGTTTAATATATGAACAAATATGACAAACTAAACTGGTAGAAAACATTTGTTATCGTGTTTCATGTTGCTTAATGCATTTAATAATGGATATTCGGACAACTTATCGCGTCCTTAGTATAGCTGGTTTATCGGGTGCTTATAAAACACTAATTTATGCAGGCTGCTAATTAATAATAAGATTGTTACATGCGCGGCCGTAGCTACCACATCGCAGTGTCAGAATTGGCTCCTGAGCATAGAAGCTTGACGACCACTGCTCAAGAACGTCCTGTCTTTTAACTATTAAGGCATACACAGATGTTATCATCCCATTCCTGTATCTAGTATACACATTCACGTTCAGAAAAACACTTTGAGCGACTAGATATTGGACGGACATATACATTACTACCGACTGCAGAAATGATTAGCATTTCAGTCAACTCGGTTCAGAATATGTCCCGTTTCCTAGTAGGCACATGGTCTGCCATGGGCCCTGCTAACTTTTTCCATGCGTGATGGCATTGACACGTATAAGGTATGAATGGCGTCCTATGGTTTAGCCATTCATACTGCATTCACCTGGTTCCGAAGTTCATCTGTGGTGGTTGGCAGTGGGTTACAGCTCTGCACACATCTTTTCACCATAGCCCACACATTATCAATTGGCGACAAGTCTCGTGATTTGGCAGGCCATGGCAAAAGGCTGACATCCTGTGACACCAAGATGGCACGTGTTCATGCAGCAACATGTGGTCGTGCATTGTCTTGCTGAAAAATGGCTTCTGGGGTGCTGTGCCGAAAGGGTATAGCTACGGGTCGCAGGGTATCATTCACGTAGGTCACACTGGCCAAGTGCCCCGGACACGCACCATCTGTGATTTGTGGCTGTACCCAATAGCACGCCATACCATAAGACCTTCAGTTGGCGCTGTCTGTCTTGTGCGAATATAGTCACTGTCATGTCGGTCCTCCTATCTGCTGGGAACCAAAATCTGGCCGTCATTTTAAAACAGACAGAATCTGGGTTCGTCCGAAAACGCTTTGTGATGCCATTCCTGTCCCCAGTGGAGTTGTTCCATACACAATTGCCTTCTAGCAGTTTTTGCACATTCTTCAAAGGTAGGCGGAGAAGTGGACGACGCGCACTTAACCAGTGTCGTAATAAATGGCGACGGACTGTCACCCCTGACAGTGTACGATGTGTTACACTGTTCCACTTTTGCGCCAGAGCCGAAGACGACGCAGATCTGTTCTGCAATGCCATTCGAATGAGGTGTCGATCTTCTCGGGGGTGGTCTGTGTGGTGTGACCTGACTCATCTCATCACGTACTACGACCTACTGTGAACCATGCTGCACCCAACTGTTGCGCTGACGAAACAATTTGTCCCACGCGATCTGCAGTATCCCGGCTTCATGCATCACATTCTCTCATGCCAATAATGCCTCCTCTTTCAAACTCGCTAATTTGACGGTACGGTTCGCGCATACGTCTTCGAGGCATCCTGCACGTCTGCTGAAGTTACACTGATCCATTACCTTCGGTTTATAGCGACAACGAGAGTCACAGGCACATTTTACCGGCAGGTGGCGTTGCGCAGCGATATCGATGTTGACCTAGAAGCCGCGGGCCGACTTCGTTCAAATGCCAATCATTTCCGCAGACCATACTAGTGCACATGTGCCGTGAAAGTGAGCGTCCTATCTGTAGTCGTTCAGGGTGTTCTATTTTTTCTGAACATGTGTCAAAATTGAACTCCAGCATCTTCTGTCACAAATTCCAATTATTCCCTCGGTACAATGCCTTCTTGAAGCGTATCTGTAAAATAGTGTAGGCAAGGAATTGTAAGTGGTATGTGATAGAATCATACAGCCTCCATACAGCATCAAGACGCTAATAGCGTAATGGAGCGTACATGGAATCTCTGGAGTGCGCATATATATAAAGATAACTTACTAAATTACGCTATTTTTTGTGTGTCCAGTTTGTCGGGGGGCCACCAAACCCCGCATCCATCTCAGACCTCTCGCTGGTGAATCCACCCCCAGATACTGGCCTGGATGTAATGTGCGTGGCTCTACCCCAAACAACGTCCCCAGCATAATGCTGATGAATCCTCTCAGAATAATTTCGCGGTCCTAAAACTGGTCGATCCATTTCCGTAACATAACAGACTTGCCCTACACTGTAGGGACCAAATGACGACATAATAACGAATTTCGACCATTACTATCTTCTAACTCGTGAAGTGCAAGCAAGAGTAGATAACGAAGTGGTAGATCGAGCAGGAGTTTTAAATAAAAAAAGATGATTTTAGAGCTACAGGAAAGAAAACTACAAGAGGAAGCTATCACATGCAACACTTACCGACACCAGCTAAATGGGAAGTTGTACATTTACCACCTAACAAGAGAACAGGAAAAGAAGATAAGTTGTAAGTAGGGATATGTAGGCAATACACTATCTGTAGGTGGTAACGAATTAGTTAGCTGGGAGGGGGTAAAATATCATTTCCAAACGCTGTTTAGAGCATGACGATCTCTGGCACAAAAACAGCACACCTGTTTCCTAATCGTAGTAGCCTATGTATTTTGCTCTAAAGTATGAATACTTTCTCATAATCAGTATCCGGAGAAGTAATAACAGATATAAAAAAAATTATGTCAGAACACAGGAGCTGACGAGCAGACGCTATCCCCTGTAATCTTATAAAACTTTCTCCACAATCATCAAGAAAGTCTTTACGGAAGTAACTACGGAGAAACGGCGTCGCGGACACTGGAGCTATCTTAGACTAATAAAAGCCGTATTACTCTATACATAATAAAGTAAAACTCTTTATTTTTCTAACACAGTGGATTATCGGAATGGTCATTCATAATCGCGTCCGTACTTGACGGTTTCCTCTTTATTTGAAGAGCATTTCTACCATTTTTATTGTAAAGAAAATTACCTTTACATCTGCTTCATTTTCAGTCGTGAATTTGACAGCCACATATTTCTTCGTCAAAGTGTATTACTTCATGATTTATAGTAATATTTAACCTTTATTATTCCCTTTCTTCAGCCACTCGGAAATGGATCGAGGGATATACGACTGTCTGTGTGCTTCCATCGTAGCCATACCTTCTATCCAGTCTTCGCGGAAAGGACGTTGTTTGCAGTGGAATAACTCTGCAGTAAGCCCCATGAATTTTTAGTGCATTTTCATGGTGTGTTGTGCATTAATTACAGCAGGATTTCAATTGACACGCAGTACTCTCCAGCGACTTGTTCCGTTCGTCGTCGATTTTCTGTTACCTGCCCTCCTTCCGCAGTTAGGGAACATATTATGCCCCCTTTTCTGTCCTCTTCAAGTCTCCATTACTGTGTTTTCAGCACGACTTATTGCAGTTGACGGTCGACACTGACACATGCTCACTCTGCCGTGAGATAGTTGTGCGCCCGTGTTCCTCTAGCGACGAGTTCGCGACCTCAGAACTTCTATAGGGACCACAACGTCTTCCGTAGGCGAAGGAATTATACACACTTCAGTGGTTTTGTTTTACAGTTTCCAGATAGTTTCCTTTTGAATGCCCTCTTTCCACTCAAAGATTTAAAAAATTAAAAAATAAACAGCGCACTGCGAAGCAATTTTTCGAATAGGACAGAAATCGGTAAATGTGATACACATGCACAGGCAAACAAATTATTACAATTTCAGAAAAACTGCATGATTAATTCAAGAGAAAGAGCGTCACAAAATGAGCAAGTCAATAGCGCGTTGGTCCAACTATGGCCCTTATGCAAGCGGGTATTCGACTTGGCATTGATTGACAGGGCTGCTGAATGTCCTCGTCGGGATTTCGTGCCAAAGTCAGTCCAATCAGAGCGTTAGATCGTCAGAATCGCGAGATGGATGGAGGGCGTTGCCCATAATGCTCCAAACGTTCTCAGGTGGAGAGAGCTCCGACGACATTGCTGAATGTAAGCCAAGGATGGCTTACCATGAACGGAAACAAAACGGGATATATAATGTCGTCGACGTACCTCTGAGCTGTAAAGGTGCCGCGGATGACAAAAAACTTGGAAATTTGTGGTAACGTCTTATGGGACCAAACTGCTGAGGTCATCGGTCCCTAAGCCTACGCACTATTTAAACTAACTTATGCTATAGACAACACACATATCCATGCCCGAGAGAGGAATCGAACCTCCGACGTGGGGAGCCGCACGGACCGTGACAAGGCGCCCCAGACAGCACGGCTACCCCACGCTGTCCTCCTGTGAAATGAAATGGCACCCTAGATCATCACTCCTGGCTTTCGGGACGTATGGTGGGCGACAGAAAGGTTGGTACCCCAGCCGCTGTCACAAGTTTCTCCAAACATGTCTTCAGTCTGCAAGCTCATCGGCTGGAGTAGAATTGTGGTTAGTGATGAGTCCCACGTCGAAAACTAGCGAAGGCGTGTCTGGAGGCTCCCCAGACAGAGATGACGCACCGACCTGATTGTTGCCCGCCATATGCCCCGACAACATGTAGTGTTTGTATGCGAACCCATTGTTCTCATAGCAGTGCCCCTTTGGTTGTCATCCTAGGCACGACATTCTACGCGCTATTTCGTTGCCAGTCGTGGCAAGTAATCATGAGCTTACTTTTCCTACAAAATAATGCCAGGCCAGCACATGGTAAGAGTTTCTACTGCTTCTTTTTGTGTTTGCCAAAATCTACCTTGGCCAGGTAGGACGCCAGATGTCTCCCCAAATCAGAACTTCTGGAGCATTGTGGGCAGGGCCTCCCGAACAGCTTGAGATTTTGACGATCTGATGCGTTATTTGGACAGAATTTGTCACTATATCCCGTAGGAGAACATTCAACAACTCCATCACTCAGAGCCAAGCCGAATAACTGCCTACGTATGGGCCAGAGGTGGACCAAGGTGTTACTAACTTGTTCAATTGTTAATGCTATTTCTCCTGAATAAACCGTCCAATTTTTCTTAAATTGGAATCATTTGTTTGTCTGTACACATAAATCATATTTACCGATTTCCGTCTTATTCGGATAATTCCTTCCTGGTACGACGACATTTTTTTTATCTTGTTGTTCTTGTTGTTGTTGTGGTCTTCAGTCCTGAGACTGGTTTGATGCAGCTCTCCATGCTACTCTATCCTGTGCAAGCTTCTTCATCTCCCAGTACCTACTGCAACCTACATCCTTCTGAATCTGCTTAGTGTATTCATCTCTTGGTCTCCCCCTACGATTTTTACCCTCCACGCTGCCCTCCAATACTTAATTGGTGATCCCTTGATACCTCAGAACATGTCCTACCAACCGATCCCTTCTTCTGGTCAAGTTGTGCCACAAACTCCTCTTCTCCCCAATCCTATTCAGTACCTCCTCATTAGTTATGTGATCTACCCATCTAATCTTCAGCATTCTTCTGTAGCACCACATTTCGAAAGCTTCTATTCTCTTCTTGTCCAAACTATTTACCGTCCATGTTTCACTTCCATACATGGCTACACTCCATACAAATACTTTCAGAAACGACTTCCTGACACTTAAATCTATACTCGATGTTAACAAATTTCTCTTCTTCAGAAACGCTTTCCTTGCCATTGCCAGTCGACATTTTATATCCTCTCTACTTCGACCATCATCAGTTATTTTGCTCCCCAAATAGCAAAACTCCTTTACTACTTTAAGTGTCTCATTTCCTAATCTAATACCCTCAACATCACCCGACTTAATTCGACTACATTCCATTATCCTCGTTTTGCTTTTGTTGATGTTCATCTTATATCCTCCCTTCAAGACACCATCCATTCCGTTCAACTGGTCTTCCAAGTCCTTTGCTGTCTCTGACAGAATTACAATGTCATCGGCGAACCGAGTTTTTATCTTAGAGTGTATTTAATTTATTCCGCATTCCATTATCAAGCTCGTAACTTGGTTTACATCCTAAACCAAAAAACATGGAAACTTGTTCTAAAACATGACCTTTTGGTTGTATTTAGGAAATTTCTGTATCTTTTCCTTTATCATTCATAGTCTCGTATTTCAGTGTGAAATACACACTAAGATAGAGAAAGAAACTCGTACCACAAAAGAGGTGCACAAATGGTACGGAAACCGGTAGATGTGATGTACATTTATGGACATACAAATGATTATAATTTCAGAAAAACTGGATCACTTATTCAACAGAAAGAGCTTCAATAATTGAACAAGTCAGTAACGAGTTTGTCCACCTCTGGCCTTTATGCAAGCAATTATTAGCCTTGGCAATGACTGATAGAGTTGTTTTATGTCCTCGTAAGAGATATCGTGTCAACTTCTGTCCAATTGGTGCCACAAATCGTCACCATTCCGAGCTGGTGGCAGGCCCTGTCCATATTGCTTCAAACGTTCTCGGTTGTGGAGAATCCAGCGACCTTGCTGGCCAAAGTACGGAATGGCAATCACGAAGGCAAGCAGTAAGACCTCTCGCCGTATGCGGGCAGGCACTATCTTGCTGAAATGTAAGCTTAGGGTGGCTTGGCATGAAGGGCAACAAAACGGGGAGTAGAATATCGTCGAGGTACCGGTGTGCTGTAAAGGTGCCACGGATGACAACCGAAGGGCTCCTAGCCGGCCGCGGTGGCCGTGCGGTTCTGGCGCTGCAGTCCGGAACCGCGGGACTGCTACGGTCGCAGGTTCGAATCCTGCCTCGGGCATGGGTGTGTGTGATGTCTTTAGGTTAGTTAGGTTTAAGTAGTTCTAAGTTCTAGCGGACTTATGACCTAAGATGTTGAGTCCCATAGTGCTCAGAGCCATTTGAACCATTTTTTGAAGGGCTCCTACTGTGAAGAGAAATGGCACCCCAGACCGTCGCTTCAGGCTGTCGGGACGTGTTTGGGCGAGAGTCAGACTGGTGTCCCAGTGCTGTCAGGGATGTCCTCAGTCGCGTCTTCGCTGGTCATCGGAGCTCAGTTCCTAATGGGGCTCACCACCGAAGGCAGTTGTACTCCAGCCAATGAGATTTTAGGCCGAAGATGTGTCTGGAGACACCCTGGACAATGTTGGGACACCAACGTGGCTGTCATCCGCCAAACAGGACTGGATGCCCGGCACGCTTTCAGCACATCGATGCGTCAACGATATTCTACGCCCGGCTCTGTTGCCCTTCATGGCAATCCATACTGAGCTTACATTTCAGCTTGAGCAAACGGCTAGACTTTCTGTTGCTTTTCTTCGTGCTTGCCAAACCCTACCTTGGGCAACAAGGTCGCCGGATCTCAACCCAGTTAAGAACGTTTGAAGCATTATGGGCAGAGCGCTCCTACGCGCTCGGGATTTTGACCGTCTAAGACAGCAGTTGGACAGAGCTTGGGACGATATCCCTCAGGAAGACATCCAAAAACTCTGTCAGTGCCAAGTAACTGCTTTCATAAGGAGCAAAGGTGACCAAAGCATTACTGATTTGCTCAATTTGTGAAGCTCATTCTTTTCAATAAATCATCCATATTTTCTGAAATCGTTATCATTGGTTTGTTTATAAACGTATCAGGAATTGCATATCTCTGTACTGTTAGTCTGCAGCATTTCCGAGTTGGCGAATCAGGCTGTTGCGTACACTAATTCAAAAGGCCCACCAGAGACCGTGTCAACAAATGTCTTCTTCCTTTGGTTTCCTAAAACTAGACAAGAGAGAGATCCAGAAATCGGATATGGAACAGTAGTAAGAATCGAACCCAACCCAAAGGCTAAGCAGCTTCTTGAGCTATAATCTATGCTGTGAGAACCACTGACAGTGATTGTATCTGGTGTGCCACTTGAATTTGCGCTCGCAACGGCCTGACTGGTTAACTTCAATACTAATTAACTCTAAAACGGTGCAACGACCCGAATTTTTCTTACACCTATTTCTCAGCACAACCTACCCTGCAACAACATTACAAGCTTTGCAGACTGTTTCTGATCACCCTGTATGAGGTATAACGTACACCATAAAGACATTTTATTTGTAACTAACCTTACTACACTCCTGGAAATTGAAATAAGAACACCGTGAATTCATTGTCCCAGGAAGGGGAAACTTTATTGACACATTCCTGGGGTCAGATACATCACATGATCACACTGACAGAACCACAGGCACATAGACACAGGCAACAGAGCATGCACAATGTCGGCACTAGTACAGTGTATATCCACCTTTCGCAGCAATGCAGGCTGCTATTCTCCCATGGAGACGATCGTAGAGATGCTGGATGTAGTCCTGTGGAACGGCTTGCCATGCCATTTCCACCTGGCGCCTCAGTTGGACCAGCGTTCGTGCTGGACGTGCAGACCGCGTGAGACGACGCTTCATCCAGACCCAAACATGCTCAATGGGGGACAGATCCGGAGATCTTGCTGGCCAGGGTAGTTGACTTACACCTTCTAGAGCACGTTGGGTGACACGGGATACATGCGGACGTGCATTGTCCTGTTGGAACAGCAAGTTCCCTTGCCGGTCTAGGAATGGTAGAACGATGGGTTCGATGGCGGTTTGGATGTACCGTGCACTATTCAGTGTCCCCTCGACGATCACCAGTGGTGTACGGCCAGTGTAGGAGATCGCTCCCCACACCATGATGCCGGGTGTTGGCCCTGTGTGCCTCGGTCGTATGCAGTCCTGATTGTGGCGCTCACCTGCACGGCGCCAAACACGCATACGACCATCATTGGCACCAAGGCAGAAGCGATTCTCATCGCTGAAGACGACACGTCTCCATTCGTCCCTCCATTCACGCCTGTCGCGACACCACTGGAGGCGGGCTGCACGATGTTGGGGCGTGAGCGGAAGACGGCCTAACGGTGTGCGGGACCGTAGCCCAGCTTCATGGAGACGGTTGCGAATGGTCCTCGCCGATACCCCAGGAGCAACAGTGTCCCTAATTTGCTGGGAAGTGGCGGTGCGGTCCCCTACGGCACTGCGTAGGATCCTACGGTCTTGGCGTGCATCCGTGCGTCGCTGCGGTCCGGTCCCAGGTCGACGGGCACGTGCACCTTCCGCCGACCACTGGCGACAACATCGATGTACTGTGGAGACCTCACGCCCCACGTGTTGAGCAATTCGGCGGTACGTCCACCCGGCCTCCCGCATGTCCACTATACGCCCTCGCTCAAAGTCCGTCAACTGCACATACGGTTCACGTCCACGCTGTCGCGGCATGCTACCAGTGTTAAAGACTGCGATGGAGCTCCGTATGCCACGGCAAACTGGCTGACACTGACGGCGGCGGTGCACAAATGCTGCGCAGCTAGCGCCATTCGACGGCCAACACCGCGGTTCCTGGTGTGTCCGCTGTGCCGTGCGTGTGATCATTGCTTGTACAGCCCTCTCGCAGTGTCCGGAGCAAGTATGGTGTGTCTGACACACCGGTGTCAATGTGTTCTTTTTTCCATTTCCAGGAGTGTATTTTCTTTTCATACCTTTCGAACAAATTATTTCGGAGATCAATCAGATTCCTTAATACAGGAGAGCCTCGCTACGGACAGTATATCAGGATAATTGCTTGTTAATAAGAATGTATGATACCTGAAGCGCTGCCTTTTGCCTTATGCACAAGGGTAGGCCCATCTGGAGCACATTGTGGTGTGAGACGTTTGTTCTTCTTAGGCATCTCTCATCGGGAGCAATACTGGTCACTTTACGGTATTCGAAGCCAGCACAACGCTGTAGAGGCGTTCTGATGTTTTTAATCAGAAGTGTGTAAAAAGTGCAGTAATTTATCCGCAATCAAGCTCGTACATGCGCATTAAAGTCGCTTCAAACTTGAATAGCACGTGGGAAAATGGAAAACGCATTTATTATGATGCAATATCTCTTAATTACTGTAGTGCTGTCTACGTATATTAAACAGTGACAAGCCGTGACTAAATGTGTGTAGGTAGCTAAGCTGACTGTTGATGTGCGAGGTGATTGTGACGTCGACACCATCTGACCAATGCATTTAGTGGGAGAGTCACATGACACGGAGATTCACAATTAGACATTAGTGAGTACATGGAACTTTAGCCGTAGGTATCGCTTTACTGTGGAAGATGTCATATTGAACCAAAAGTATGTAACAGTAAAATGATGACGTATTGCAAAACATTATTGAGAGAAAATGCATTCAATGTGGAATATGGTTCCATTATGTCGCCAACCTCGAATAGCTGGTGCAGTGATCATAAAATGCAATAATAGCCGTAAAATACATAGGTGAGAGCATCTAGGGCTACCTAATATAGGATGCATAAATCACATACAAGGTTCAGATTCACTTATGGATTCATTTCGCTATCCTCGAAAGATGTGGTTTACAAACACCTATGAGACTCATCTGTTTTACGAGTGTTTTCACGTCTGAATAAAGCCCTTACCAGGTTCGATTAATAAAAGAGATGTGCTGTATTCATCATAGGATCGGGGAACTGTCTACAACAACAACAAGCTTCTGTTATCAAAGAGTATAAATCACAGATCACTACGTTCGTCCAAAAGAGACATGGTTAGTGTACTATACACAAATTCCATTTCAATATCAGAAAAATTGATGTTGGAGATGAATGTGCTTTGGTAGGTTTTGGGAAATGGTTTCGATTTTCAAATACTTTACTGTGTGATAAGATTTTGCTAGTGGAGGTTCTATGCTATTAACGTTTCATTTTGTTGAAATATGTACTTCTACATCAACGTGATTACTCTGCTATTCACAATAAAGTGCCTGGCAGGGGGTTCAATGAACCACCTTCAAGGTATCTCTCTACCGTTCCACCCTCGAACGGCGCGCTGGAAAAACAAGCTCTTACAATTTTCTGTGCGACCTTTGATTTCTCTTATTTTATCGTAATGATCATTTTTCCCTATGTAGGTGGGTGCCAAAAGAATTTTTTCGCAATCGGAGGAGAAAACTGGTGATAGAAATTTCATGAGAAGATCCCGTCGCAACGAAAAACGCCTTTGTTTTAATGATTGCCACTCCAATTCACGTACCATGTCTGTCGCACTATCTCCCCTATTTCGCAATACTACAAAACGAGCTGCTTCCTTGTACCTTTTCAATGTCAACCGTCGGTCCCACCTGATGCGAATCCCACACCACACAGCAATACTCTAGAACAGGGTGGACAAGCGTGGTGTAAGCAGTCTCTTTAGTAAACCTGTTGCAGTCTTTGGTTTGCTCTACCCACAACATTATCTATGCGATCGTTCCAATTTAGGTTACGTGTAATTGTAGTCCCTAAGTATTTTGTTGAATAAGCCTTCAGATTTGTGCGACTTACAGCGTAATCGAAATTTAGGGGAATTCCTTCAGCACTCCTGTGAATAACTTCACACTTTTCTTTATACAGGGTCAATTGCCACTTTTCGCACGATACAGATATTTTATCTAAATCATTTTGCAATTGGTTTTGGTCATCTGATGACTTTACAAGTCGGTAAATGACAGCATCATCTGCATACAATCTAAGAGGGCTACTCAGATTGTCTCCTATGTCGTTAATATAGATCAGGAACAATAGAAGGCCTATAACACTTCCTTGGGGAACGCCGGATATTACTTCTGTTTTACTCGATGACTTTCCGTCTATTACTATGAACTGTGATGTTTCTGACAGGAAATAACGAATCCAGTGGCACAACTGAGGCGATCTTCCATAGGCACGAAGTTTGCTTAGAAGACGCTTGTGAGGAACGGTGTCGAAAGCCTTCTGGAAATCTAAAAATATGGAATCAATTTGACATCCCCTGGTGATAGCACTCATTATTTCATGAGTATAAAGAGCTAGTTGTGTTTCACAAGAACAACGTTTTCTGAATCCGTGCTGATTATCTGTCAATAAATCGTTTCCTTCGAGGTATTTCATAATGTTTGAATACAGTATATGTTCCAAAATCCTACTGCAAATCGACGTTAGTGGTATGGGCCTGTAATTCAGTGGATTACTACTACTTCCCTTTTTGGGTATTGGTGTGACCTCAGAAATTTTCCAGTCTTTGGGTACGGATCTTTCTGTGAGCGAGCAGTTGTATATAATTGCTAAATATGGAGCTATTGTATCAGCATACTCTGAGACGAACCTGATTGGTATACAATCTGCACCGGAGGCCTTGGCTTTATTAAGTGATTTAAGCGGCTTTGTTACACCGAGCATTTCTATGTTTCTGATCTTGGCAGTTGTTCTTGATTGGAATTCAGGCATATTTACTTTGTATTCTTTGGTCAAGGTGTTGTGTTGGCAGAAGAGCCAGCATCGTGTTACTAGAGGAGGCCGAAATGCACGCGTTTTAGCTCACGCAGGCTGGAGTGAGGAGGAAATAACTATACTGACATGAGGTGTGGAACGTGACAAGGGATTAGAATTCAGAAAGCGGACGTAATTAGTTTGATACTTAACTTTAATCCATTAATGATGAACGTCGCTCTTTATGGTACATGATTCACAATATTATCTGTTCAGGATACATAGTAACTGAATATGGCGCCTTGCTAGGTTGTAGCAAATGACGTAGCTGAAGGCTAAGCGAAACTGCCGTCTCGGCAAATGAGAGCGGATGTAGACAGTGAACCATCGCTAGCGAAGCCGGCTGTACAACTGGGGCGAGTGCTAGGGAGGCTCTCTAGACTAGACATGCCGTGTGGCGGCGCTCGGTCTGCAATCATTGATAGTGGCGACACGCGTGTCCGACGTATACTAACCGACGGCGGCCGATTTAAAGGCTACCACCTAGGAAGTGTGGTGTCTGGCGGTGACATCACATTCCTCCCCCGCAAATCGGCGTACGGTTGTGGTATAAGGCCTCCGCCCGCCGTGGGGAGGATCCCATGTTAACGTATGCGACGAGGTGGGGAGCCTAACAGGCTGTGCCACCCGCACCCTGCCATTCGGACTGCGGGGAGCTAGGGAACGCCTGAAAACCTACTGCAGGGTGCACGCCAACATGCGGTGTATGCGCCCGTAGAGAGACAGGAGGGGCCGAAGGGACGACCTACATCGGTCCGGGGCACCCGGCGGGCGAAGACGACAGAAGGTCTGGAGCGGGCAAGAGTTCCATGTCGGAGGACGACTGGTCACGGGGAGCGATCGGCGGCGCGTGACCCAGGGGGGCGTCCGGCGGCTGCAGCGACGCGGTCCACTGCGGGCGTCGCCGGCGGGAGAACAGGCGGCGGCGGCGGCGCGTCGCCATGGGGCAAAATGGAAGGCAGCGTCGGTAACACCTGGGACTGAGGCGAGCCAGTAGGTGGGTCCCCGGGGCGCTGACCGGACGGCACCATTGCTGAAAGCAGACGGCGAGTGGCCGAGCCCGTGCGACGCAAGAGGCGCAGCTGATTGAGATGCCGGCGCACCTCACCAGAGGCCCCCAAAACCAGATACATAGCGCGCCCGAGGCAGCGAAGAATGCGCCCTTGGAGCCAACGCCGTGAACCTCGATAGTGGCGGTCGTAGACAACGTCGCCTGCGGCAAAAGCAGGTGTCTGCCGCTGCACAGGCACCTGATGCGGCGGATGTAGCGAAGACATCAAGGTTCGATGATGGCGACCGTGGAGAAACTCAGACGGCGAGCGACCATCTCGGGGCTGAGAGCGATACGAGGACAAAAAGAGCAATAACGCGCCCTCACGAGAATGCGACTCTTTCAACTTCAACATCTGTGACTTGAAAGTCCTGACCTGTCTTTCAGCGGCATCGTTTGACTGTGGCGAAAACGGCGCGGACGTCAGATGTTGAATACCATTGGCCTAGCAGAATAACTGAAATTCTGCGGACATGAATTGTGGGCCATTGTCGGAAACAATTGTCTGTGGAAGACCTTCAATGCAAAAGTAGCAGATAACGTTTCGATGGTGGCAGACGATGTCATGGAAGACATCCAGACAACAAAAGTAAAATTACTGACTGAATCTATCACAACCAACTATCGAGCATTCCAGAAGGGACCAGCAAAATCGATGTGTAAGCGTTGCCAAGGGAAAGTGGCTTTTGGCCATGCAAAGAATTTCTGCGGTGGTGCTGATTGTTGTTTGGCACACACCATGCAAGAAGGGCACATAGTCGTAATCGCGGCATCGATTCCGGACCAAGCACAGTACTGACGAGCAAGTTCTTTCATTCTCACTTTACCCCAATGTCCTTGGTGGAGAAGCTTTAAGACAGAGTACTGTAACGAACGTGGGACCACGACCCTGGACTTGTCATTATCAGAACGCAAAAGCAAAACACCATGTCGAACAAAAAGTCTCTCCTTGTGAGCAAAAAATCGGCTAACCAACGGGTCGCCGATCAGCGACTTTGACAAGGGCCATTGCGTAGCAACAAAACGCAGAACGTTAGCAAGGACAGGGTCAGCAGTCCTGGCTGTAGCTACACGACGAAAATAAATCGGAAACGATTCGACCACGTCATCGGTTTCCGAATCAATGAACATGTAAGCAAGTTCGGAGGAATCGAATGCCCTATCCTCAGCAACAGGCAAATGGGACAATACTTTGGTGTTTCCGTGCTTAGCAGTGGACCGATACAAGATACCATAGCGGTACTGCGAGAGGAAAATAGACCAGCGAATGAATTTCTGCGTTGTACGTGGAAGTACAGGCTTGTTCGGATGAAAAAGCGATGTCAAAGGTTTGTGGTCTGTGATTATGGTAAAGTGACGACCATACAAGAACTCATGAAACTTTGTAACACCAAATACGAGAGCCAATGCTTCTTTCTCGATCTGTGAAATTTCTTTGCGCAGACGAGAGCAATATGGACGCAAAGGCAATAGGGCGATCGCGCGAGCCATCTATGTGCGCAAGCACAGCACCAATCCCGAAATCCGATGCATCTACTATCTACAAAAGGGGCTTTCGGGGATCGAATGGCGTAAGGCAAGTACTGGAAAGCAACGCCGATTTGAACAGGCGAAAGGCGCGTTCGCAGTCCGTCGTCCAGACGAACGGAACACCTTTACGGCGTAAGCGATGAACCGGAGCTGAAATGGAAGAGGCATGCGGCACATATCTGTGATAATAGTTGATTTTTCCCAGCACACTCTGTAGCTGCTTCAAATTCTGCGGCGAAGGCAAGTCTTGTATGGCACGGAGGTGCGTGGGACTGGGATGTATGCCTTGGGCATTGAGTACATGTCCCAGGTATGGCAAGTCACTAGCAAAAACACACATTTGTTCTTCCATAAGCGAAGACCATTTTGTCGCAAGATCTGAAATAATGTTCTGAGATTGGCTAAATGTTCTTCTTCCGTCTTTCCGGAGATCACAATATCGTCCAGATAGTTTGCTGCAGTAGGGACCGAAGCATAAACAGATTATAGATATTGCTGAAATAATGCAGGGGCGGAGGCACACCCGAATGGCAGTCTTTTGAATTGATACAAACCAAGATGCGTGTTAACCACCAAAACGTGGTGGGATTCTTTGTCCACCGGTATTTGCAAGTACGCATCTGCTAGGTCCAACTTCGAAAAATATTTGCCCGGCACAGTTTGTCAAAAAGATCTTCCAGGCGGGGTAAAGGAAAAGATGCAATCACTAGTTGTGGATTCACTGTTGCCTTGAAGTCCACACAAAGTCTCAATTTTCCTGAAGGTTTCGGCAAAATTTCTAAGGGTGATGCCCAGAGAGGAGCCTGCACACGTTCAGTTACACCTTGTGATTCCAAATCGTCTAATGTTTTTGCAACCTCATCACGCAGTGCGTGGGGAACATTGCGCACTCTGAAAATTTTCGGTTGCGCGTTTACTTTCAATTCCAAATGTGCTTTATAGTTCTTAGCGCAACCGAGGCCCGGTGCAAAAATGTCTGCAAATTCTTCACATAGACGAGAAACACTGTCTGAAGGCACAGTCTGGTTCACTGATAGGACCTGATTTACTATAGACAAGTTAAACAACTGAAATGAATCGAAACCAAACAAGTTAACTGCAGAAGAAGAACGAAGGACAGAAAATGACACAAGTTTTGTTTGTCCTTTGTATGTTGCAAGAAGGCTGCACTGTCCTGACACAGGGATCTCTTGACCTGAATAGCTAGTTAACTGAACAGTTGCGGCACGCAACAGAGGAGTGCACAGCTGTTTGTAAGTGTCTTGACTGATCAGTGAAACTGCAGCTCCGGTATCAAGCTGGAATGGTATCACTTTGCCGTTAATGTCCAAGTCTACAAAAAGTTTATTGACCTGCTGACGACAAGAGCGACTGTCTCGTGCAACGTGAACTGACACTGGAACAAAATCACTTGCGACTTGAAGGGAGTTCCGGCGATGTCGACGCACACTATTTGTGGGACGAACACAGTCACTGGTAGAGAGAGGGGCACTGGGCAGAACGGAATGAACGACATGAATATCCATGGGCGAAGTTTCGCGAGCCTGAGTATCCTTGGTTCGATTCCGATTCCGGAGCGAAGCAACCGGCCTGGAATGGTTTTGAGTTTCTGATCTGAGCTTTGTCTGGCAAACACTCTGAACATGTCCTTTTTTATAACAGTGAAAGCAAATAGCTTGGTGTGTCGGGCAATTCTCACGCGAATGTTTATTAGCGCACCGCAGGCATGATTTAAGCACTGCATTTGCTTGCCGGTGTGGCACACGTGGCTGAGAGCCTGGTGGCAGCGGCGCGGCCGGGCGCGAGGGCTGTTTACTGCTCCGTGCAGCTCGCCGAGCAGGCCGGTTAGCCTGACACATGGCTGGCGAAGTTTCAAATGATTCCTGAGCAAAGTCAAGTGTGTCCTGCCTATCCAATATGTCCATCACTTGTTGAAGGGAGGGATTGACTAGTTTCAGAATCTGTTCCTTATACGATCATCAGAAACGTTCTGTGCAATTGCATCACGTGCCATAGTATCTGAATATTGGAGTCCACACTGACACTCAAAAACACAATCCCTAGTAAGGCCTTGCAAGGGTTCAAATTGTTGAAATGGCTCTGAGCACTATGGGACTTAACATCTATGGTCATCAGTCCCCTAGAACTTAGAACTACTTAAACCTAACTAACCTAAGGACATCACACAACACCCAGTCATCACGAGGCAGAGAAAATCCCTGACCTCGCCGGGAATCGAACCCGGGAACCCGGGCGCAGGAAGCGAGAACGCTACCGCACGACCACGAGCTGCGGACGCCTTGCAAGGTTGCAACCCATTCCCGATGAGTCTGACCTGCTATACGTTTTGTACGAAAGAAGGTATATCGTTTCGCAGCTACATTGACTGATTGTTTGAAATATGCATCTAATGCAGACAAAATTTCTTCATAGGACAGAGTTGCTACGTCGCGTTGGGGAAATAATTTGACTGTCACACGGTAGTTTTGCACACCGACGGACGACAAAAGAAAAGGCTGCCGTTCGTTACCTTGAATTCTGTAGGCGGCGAGATGGATTCCAAATTGGCGTGACCACTCTGTCCAGCTTTCCAGTGCAGCATCAAAAGGTCTGAAGGTCGGTACAACTGCTTGTTCTTGCTGCGTTAGCGGTGGAGCGGCGGCTGCGGCATCGTTTTGCATTGCACGTTTACCCTGGACGAGGTGTCCAAGGGCATCCAGTAATGCCTGCATCTGCTGATTCTGTAAGCGATAAAATTCGGACAGTACATCTGGAGATTGTGGCGAAGCCATGACACAATGAAATCAGGGCAGTATAGATAAGAACACCGTTTTTACACTCGTCGCCAATGTTGTGTTGGCAGAAGAGCCAACACCATGTTACTAGAGGAGGCCGAAATGCACGCGTTTTAGCTCACGCAGGCTTGCGTCAGGAGGGAAGAACTATACTGACGTGAGGTCTGGAACGTGACAAGGGATTAAAATTCAGAAAGCGGACGTAATTAGTTTCATACTTAACTTCAATCCATTAATGATGAACGTCGCTCTTGATGGTACATGATTCACAATGTTATCTGTTCAGGATACATAGTAACTGTATATGGCGCCTTGTTAAGTCGTAGCAAATGACGTAGCTGAAGGCTAAGCTAAACTGCCGTCTCGGCAAATGAGAGTGGATGTAGACAGTGAACCATCGCTAGCGAAGCCGGCTGTACAACTGGGGCGAGTGCTAGTGAGTCTCTCTAGACTAGAAGAAATTTCGGAAAAACGTGTTTAATGACTCTGCTTTAGTGGCATTGTCATCACTGACTTCACTGTTGTTATCGCGCAGTGAAGGTATTGATTGCGTCTTGCCACTGGTGTGCTTCATGTATGACCAGAATCTCTTTGGGTTTTCTGCCAGATTTCGAAACAGAATTTCTTTGTGGAAATTATTGAAAGCATCTCGCATTGAAGTACGCACTATATTTCTAACTTCTGCAAAACTTTACCAGTTTTTGGGAGTTTGCGATATTATTAAATTTATCATGCATTTTTCTCTGCTTCTGCAACAGCGGTATGACCCGTTTTGCGTACTATGGGGCATCATTACCATCACTGATTAATTTATGTGGTATATCTCTCAATTGCTCTCGATACTATCTGTTTGAAATCATTCCACAACTTTTCTACGCTTACATGATCAAATCGGAAGGAATGAAGACTGTCTCTTGAAAAGGTGTTAAGAGCATTTCTATCCGTTTTTTTTAAATAGATACACTTTGCATTTCTTTTGGGTGGTTGCAGCTATTACCGTATTCAGCATAGCAGCAACAGACTTGTGGTCGCTAATCCCTGTATTCGTCACGATACACACTATTTGTCCGGGATTATTTGTTGCTAAGAGGTCAAATATACTTTCGCTACCATATATGCTTCGAGTGGGGTCATGAACCAATCGTTCAAAATAATTTTCTGAGAGAGCATTTAGTATAATTTCGGATGACGTTTTATGCCTTCCCCAGGCTTTAAACGTATGATTTTTTCAAAATATCTAGGGTAGATTGAAGTCACGACCGACTACAATTGTATGAGTGGGGTACCTGTTTGAAATGAGACTCAAGTTTTGTTCGGCAGTTATATTTTCTAAGTTGGGGAGTCGGCAAAACGATCCAGTTAATAGTTTAGCCCGACTGTCAGGTATAATCTCTACACGTAATATTTCGCAGTAACTATCCACTTCAATTTCACTACAAGGCAAACTGCTTCTGACAGCAATACATTCTCCACCACTAACTGTATTTATTCTATCCTTTCTGAACACTGTCAGATAGTTTGAAACAATTTCGGCTGAACTTATTTCCGGCTTTAGCCAGATGTCTGTACCTGTAACTATTTGAGCTTCAGTGATTTCTATTGGGCTTGTAGCTCTGATTCTTTCCCAACACAGCTACGACAACTTACAACAACAATACCGATCGTTTATAAAACTACCTTACTGTGTTTTACCTGACCGCTTTTAGATGGACGCCCTTTCTGTGGTTCACTGAGACCCTCTTACCTAAGAAACCGCGCAGTCGCTTCCACACAGCCCCCGCGACCGGTGTAGCCGCCTCTTGTCAGTAGTGGACTGACCTATTAAGCGGAATCCAGAAACCCACCACCCGATGGCGCAAGTCAAGAAATCTGTAGCCTACACGGTCACAGAACCACCTGAGCCTCTGATTCAGAACCTCCACTCCTCTAGAATTAGGACTATTTGTAAAAAGAAATTATTAGTGTATAATACAGTTTGCATTAACCTCTACGGCTATTTGCTTCTTCAACAGTTTGCGTCCTGCCTGCTTTATCGCACTGCTGGCACACGGAGAGTGTGAGCGCACAGTGTCTGGTGGGTGTTCCCTGCGCCTAGAGCCTGCGGCTGAAGTCTTCCCCCGGTTCACCTTCCTGGTCGGTCGCTTGCAGACACCGGGAACGGTGACAAAAATATTTTTTAAAAACAGTTTGTGTTTCTACTACCACTTTCTATCATGTAGTATGGCTGCGACACACACTGGTACACAGACGGTGGCACGGCACGAGGCCATACTGTGGTGTGACGCTGGCCGGACCTGAGGTGTACGTCAGCCAGGGCTGTGCAGAGCGCCGGCGGCCTGTAGATTTCGACGGGCCTTGTACGGTGACTAACTGAGCGCCCCCGCAACGAGTTATGCTTCTGTGACTAGTTTCAAATGCCATCATGTCATCACACAATAATAGGCTGAGGTCCGTAAGTCGTGGGATACCTCCTAACATCGTGTCGGACCTCCTAATGCCCAACGTAGTGCAGCATCTCGACGTCGCGTTTACCCAACAAGTTTTTGGAAGTCCCCTGCAGAGATATTGAGCCATGTTGTCCCTACAGCCGTCTATATTTGCGAAAGTGTTGCCAGTGCTGAATTCTGTGCACTAACTGACCTCTCGATTATATACCATAAATGTTCGATGTGATTTATATCATTCGCTAGAATTGTCCAAAATATTCTTCAAACCATATGCGAAAAATTATGACCAGATGACATGGCGCATTGTTATCCATACAAATTCCATCGTTGTTTGGGAACATGAAGCCCACGAATGGCTGCAAATGGTCTCATAGTAGCAGTACATCACCATTTCCAGTCAATGATCGATTCACTTGAATCAGAGGGTTCCATGTAAACACCTCCCACACCATTATTGAGCCACCACCACCTTGCACAGTGCCTTGTTGACAACTTGTGTCCATGTCTTCGAGGGGTCTTGACACCTACTATCAGCTCTTACCAACTGAAATCGGGTCTCATCTGACCAGGTCACGGTTTTCCAGTCGTCTAGGGTCCAATCGATATGGTCACAATCCCAGGAGAGGTGCTGCAGGCGATGTCGCTGTGTTAACAAAGCCGCTCACGTCGGTCGTCTGCTGCCATAGTCCATTAACACCAAATTGGGCCACACTGTGATAACGGATACGTTCGTCGTATGTCCCACATTGATTTCTGCGGTTACTTCACGCATTATTACTTTTCTTTTAGCACTGAAAACTCTAAGTAAACGCCACTGCTCTTGGTCGTTACGTGAAGACAGTTGGCCATTCAGTTGTCCATAATGAGAGGTAATACCTGAAATTTGGTATTCTTGGCACAAACTTGACACAGTGGATCTCGGACTATTGAATTCCCTAACGATTTCAGAGATGGATTGTCCTGTGTGTCTAGCTCCAATTCCCATTCCGCGAACAAAGTCTGCTAATTCCCGTCGTACGGCCATAACCACATCGGAAACCTTTTCATACGAATCACCTGAGTACAAATGACAGCTCCGCCAATATGCTGCCCTTTTATACCCTGTGTAGGCGATACTACTGTCACCTGTATACTTCCATATCACTGTACCGTGACTTTTGTCACCTCAGTGTATTATGCAGAGACAACTTGACAAGTGCGTATTTGTTGCATTGAAGAAATTGTTTTGCTATCATATAACGCTGTGCTTTTCCATTTGTTCATTTTGTTCCCATAATGTGCTGCAGTGCTGGATAAAGTTTCTTTCTTAGAATGGACAGCAAATATGAACTGGAAGTCTGAAAACGTCATAAGATCATTTCATTATAGTATTTAGTAATGCCAAAGTGACTTAACTCAGTATTATTTGTGTCTATTTTGTAAGTAGGATAGTTTTGCCGCTGATGTTCCATCTCCGTATGGTGTATAGACCTCTAGACTGACGACGAGGAGGGGAAGGATTTAGAAAATTATTGCTTATAATAAACCTGTCACTGAATTGTTATTATTATGCCTTAGAAAAACCTCTCTAACCAAACATTTTATTACGTTCTACAGTGCTCAAATGACACTTGGATTTACATAAAGATGGGGGAGAGAAGAAGAACTTGATTCCTATTGGCCCAAGGGGTCCAGTGACCTGAGAATACAACGACAATATCCTCTTCTTCGCAGTGCTGGCCTTGTAGTTCGGTACCCTAACCATTTGACGGGGAGTGTAGTGGAGAGGGGAAGCGTGGGCTTATTTTATCTTGAGACAAGGAGAACAACAGGCCCTTTCTCTTAGATCCCACCCTGATACACTATTACTTCTTTGTTGCTTAAATTTTTGCTATTTATATTCCAAATGTATGTTACAGTTATCCGGCGACGATACTTCCTCATTCAAGGAAATGTGGTCTCCGGAACGTTGACGAACGCTGCACAATGTATGGTAGTGATTTGGAATGCGTCTGTTTACACAATATTAACTGAATTTGTATTTAAAAATGGCAGTATCCTGAAATTAACAGTTAAATTCACATAATAATAAACAATACATAGTTTTATATCACAAGTAAGTACGTCCACCCTTTGCAGTAAATAAGCTTAAGTTTCTACGTAAAAATTCTTCTACGGAAGAGAAGACGAAGGAGCCCTTTCAACTAACTTGTCTGTTATCTGTCAGGCGGTTCACGTCTTTGGGTAAGTGATCAAACATTTTTGTACCATCAGTATTCGGCTCTTTCTGAGGTTAAGTAAATTTAATGAAGTATAATAATGGTCACGTTTGTTCTGGCGTTACCATTACGGATATGATTATTACTTGTGAACTCTAATGCAGTGGTTATCACAAATTTCGTGAGAGAAACTGTGCACTGCGACGCTGTAGTCAAAATACCTAACTCCTTAAACAGTAGTCTACAAGATGATCGACGGTTGTAATCACATATTATTCCTATGGCACGCTTTTCTGAAGCGAAAACATCCTTTTTGAAAGTGAGTTACTTAAGAATAACAGTTAGGAAGCAAAGTACGTTATCTTACTGATTATTCTCTCTCCAAGGCTCGCAGTAACACTAAGCGCGAAAGTGGCTGAACTGGGATGTTTAAGATCCCAAATGTTTTTTTTTTTTTTCTAATTTGAATTCCTGTCAATATGTTCAACCAAATATCTAGATGATCATGTCTTTCTTACTAACTACTGATCATGTTTTAAATTTATCATAGTTGTTGCACCCAATTATGTGCAGGATCGAATAGGCTACGTTCTATTACAATTAAGAAAGAGACAATTTGCATCAAATCAAGCAATAATGTGCGGTGTCATGTTAATGCTATTAACTGAAGTGTGAGACACAGCGCTAATGTGAAAATTTCCTCTATTTTTTTCGTATCTCAGTATCCTGATATATTGCTACTTAGTATTCTTTCGCTATTCAGTCTCCCGCCTGTAAAAAAAGTATTTGCTCCCTGTCAGTATTGCAGTATACAGCAAGCGAAATGTTAATGAAAGGAGATTAATGTTTCAATTTAGTTTGTTCTGACATACGTACTTTTGCAAACAAAACGAGAAGCCCATTAACATAGCGTCAAATACAGCAGATTGACTGAAATTCCAATTAAAATTCTACCTTCGTGCCCGAGGTGCTAATCTGCAGTATCGCGGTCGCGCGCAACTCGCTGGTTTCGGCTTTCGTCCAACGCATTGCTCTTCATCATCTGCTGACGGATTCCAAACATGTGGCTGCAGCTTCATGGAATGAGCGTATTTGATATATCATGATACCATAATCGACGCAAGGAACTATTAAGCCTGGCAGCCTGTCATCTGCTTTTGTGAAAAACGACGCATTACCTTTCTTCAGTCTCTTTCATTAGTAACACGGTTGTCACAGAATACGGTAGACGTACCTATGCATCAGCCATCAACTGTTCCCCGTGTGACGTCGCTCAACATGTCGCGAAGGGGAATTGAGGGGAATTGAGAGGAATTGAGAGTAAGGTATCTCTTCGGCTGCTACGGACCAGATAATCAGTGAATACTAAAAATGATTAGAGCCTAAAAACAGTATCCAGCCACAAGTAAGGTATAAAAATTTTATTCAGACTCTATCATAAGCGGTTTTGTATTTGAAGACCACCTTCAGATGACAGTTACTGGTTGTTTTGTTGCGATCCCAGTTTCTGGTCCCTTAGTAATGTGGTAGTCTAAGGTAAATTAGATAGATTTGTTTTTTCAGTGGGCAAGCAACAAGAATTGTATTTTAAGTTGATGAATATATTCAACGCAAACGTTATCTAGTGCGCACACACATGTCGAAATTCCTAATATTATAAACTCCTAACCTGATCTACCGTACTTCCAATGACTAATGCACATACTAATATTTGACGTCGAACAACGTGCCCCGTGACTTGTCCTCGTCATGCTGTTCAATATATCTACTGTTTTCCGACCTGTTTCTGCTAACAGAAACGTTGGAATTGGGTCAGTAACAAATCTTCCCTCTTTTGTTTTTATTCTTAGTTCCCCGTTTACACATCCAAATTCATCTTCACTGGAATCCTCGTCTTCATCTGTAACTGGAATGTCGCGTTTATCTACTCATCTGCGCAGAGAAAGACATCAAAGATTTTCCCAGCCTCGCCTAGCATATTACAGGGTGTTACAAAAAGGTACGGCCAAACTTTCAGGAAACATTCCTCACGCACAAAGAAAGAAAATATGTTATGTGGACATGAGTCCGGAAACGCTTACTTTCCATGTTAGAGCTCATTTTATTACTTCTCTTCAAATCACATTAATCATGGAATGGAAACACACCGCAACAGAACGTATCAGCGTGACTTCAAACACTTTGTTACGGGAAATGTTCAAAATGTCCTCCGTTAGTGAGGATACATGCATCCACCCTCCGTCGCATGGAATCCCTCATGCGCTGATGCAGCCCTGGAGAATGGCGTATTGTATCACAGCCGTCCACAATACGAGCACGAAGAGTCTCTACATTTGGTACCGGGGTTGCGTAGACAAGAGCTTTCAAATGCCCCCATAAATTAAAGTCAAGAGGGTTGAGGTCAGGAGAGCGTGGAGGCCATGGAATTGGTCCGCCTCTACCAATCCATCGGTCACCGAATCTGTTGTTGAGAAGCGTACGAACACTTCGACTGAAATGTGCAGGAGCTCCATCGTGCGTGAACCAAATGTTGTGCCGTACTTGTAAAGGCACATGTTCTAGCATCACAGGTAGAGTATCTCGTATGAAATCGTGATAACGTGCTCCATTGAGCATAGGTGGAAGAACATGTGGCCCAATGAAGACATCACCAACAATGCGTGCCCAAACGTTCACAGAAAATCTGTGTTGATGACGTGATTGCACAATTGTGTGCGGATTCTCGTCAGCCCACACATGTTGATTGTGAAAATTTACAATTTGATCACGTTGGAATGAAGCCTCATCCGTAAAGAGAACATTTGCACTGAAATGAGGATTGACACATTGTTGGATGAACCATTCGCAGAAGTGTACCCGTGGAGGCCAATCAGCTGCTGATAGTGCCTGCACACGCTGTACACGGTATGGAAACAACTGGCTCTCCCGTAGCACTCTCCATACAGTGACGTGGTCAACGTTACCTTGTACAGCAGAAACTTCTCTGACGCTGACATTAGGGTTATCGTCAACTGCACGAAGAATTGCCTCGTCAATTGCAGGTGTCCTCGTCGTTCTAGGTCTTCCCCAGTCGCGAGTCATAGGCTGGAATGTTCCGCGCTCCCTAAGACGCCGATCAATTGCTTCGAGCGTCTTCCTGTCGGGACACCTTTGTTCTGGAAATCTGTCTCGTTACAAACGTACCGCGCCACGGCTATTGCCCCTTGCTAATCCATACATCAAATGGGCATCTGCCAACTCCGCATTTGTAAACATTGCACTGACTGCAAAACCACGTTCGTGATGAACACTAACCTGTTGATGCTACGTACTGATGTGCTTGATGCTAGTACTGTAGAGTAATGAGTCGCATGTCAACACAAGCCCCGAAGTCAACATTACCTTCCTTCAATTGGGCCAACTGGCGGTGAATCGAGGAAGTACAGTACATACTGACGAAACTAAAATGAGCTCTAACATGGAAATTAAGCGTTTCCGGACATATGTCCACATAACATCTTTTCTTTACCTGTGTGTGAGGAATGTTTCCTGAAAGTTTGGCCGTACCTTTTTGTAACACCCTGTACATCGTAAGTATCTATAATTAATTTCTTCATGCTCTAACTCGCTCAACCAAACGTCTTTCCATTATTCATCGCCCTGACAATATTCTTCGAACTCTGACTCATAATCTTCCGTGATTACCTCGGTCGTCGCCTGTGTCTTCAGAGATCCAGCTGGAACAGGCAGCTGAGGCCCTCCTCCTTCTATTCCTGATTCTTCTTCATATATTTCTATCAATTTTATTATTCCGTTTCGTGGTAATATACTTCCTCCACTAGTTAGTATGATGCCCAGTATTTCAATGTTCAAATGGTTCGAATGGCTCTGAGTACTATGGGACTTAACTGCTGTGGTCACCAGTCCCCTAGAACTTAGAACAACTTAAACCAAACTAACCTAAGGACATCACACACATCCATGCCCGAGGCAGGATTCGAGCCTGCGACCGTAGCGGTCGCGCGATTCCGGACTGTAGCGCCTAGAACCGCTCGGCCACTCTGGCCGGCCATTTCAGTGTTCCCCTTGCACGAATCGCCCTGAGTGACCTAGAGCGTTAACTTGAATTCTTTCTCATCTGCTAGGCACTAGCACATACCTCTGTTTCAAGTGCAACACAATCTTGTATAGCTCTAGAAAGGCAAATTCCATAATCGATTTCTGATTCAGGTACCGTACGGTCAGAATATCAACTCTTAGCGTGTGTGATTGACACACGTAGTCGGCTGTGACTTGCTCCGTTACTTCGGCGCATTTTGTACTCTCATCCCTTGCATTCTAAACATCGGGCACTTCTTATCCTTTCAGACATGCCATTATCAAGTAACAAAACTTTCCTGCCTGAGTCCAAAATGCGTGGTACTGTTATATTTCCCAGTGTCACATCAATCACTGAATCCGCAATGTCTTCTATTCTATTGTTGAACTGAGTGACACCTTCCGATTCTTCGTTCCCCAAGTCTTCATAATTGACAAGTTAGGCTTCTGAAAGTTGAATTCCGTCAAGCCGCGCAGTCGGAGCCTCCGTCGCTAGTCAGTGTCTCTCCATGTTTCCCTCTCCGTCATTTCGTCATGGATTCCTTCACGGATCTCTACTTCTACGATTTCAGCACCCTCTCGTCTCTGATCATCGCGCCCTCCGTTATTTCGTCTCTCACCTTCTCGGTACTGTGGCGCCCACGAGTCACGAAGATTGTTCCTAATATGCCCACATGAGTGAAGGGACGCTGCATGATCTTAAGGCTATGGTTTCCCACAGCGATCCTTTAGCTAGCAAGTTGCGTGTCAGCCACACAATTGCGAACCAGGATGTCCGTTTCCAGATGAACAGAGCAGGAGGAGGAGGAAGACGAGGAGAAAGTGTTTGACGTCCGTCGACAACGGGGTCATTAGAGACGGAGCACAAGAACGGATTAGGGAAGGATGGGGAAGAAGATCGGCAGGGCCCTTTTCAAAGGAACCATCACGGCATATGCCTGACGCTGTTTAGGGAAATCGCGGAAAACCTAAATCAGAATGGCTGGACGCTGGTTTGAACCGTCGTCCTCCCGAATGCGAATCCAGTGTGATAACCACTGTTCCACCTCGCTCGGCAGTTGGGTAGAGGAGCTACCGTTTCCTCGATAAACCTAAAAATGTATACTCACCTGTTTTCCCCTGAATTATTCCCACGATCGAGGACGTCGGTCACATATTGTGACGGTTAGATTACCCTCTCCGGTCAGCTGATGATCACAGACGCCTACAAAAGGTCACGCGTTTTAATAACACTGTTTGTGGTCGATATTCACTCAGCTGACAACACTTTCGGTCTGGATGCCTTCTCGTTATTTCGATTTTCTATCAACCACGAGATTCAGGTCGTCTCTGACATGGTTCGCTTCCATGAACTCGCTGATCTTTGTACCGCTTTCACACTTGGAATCGTCACCGGCCTGTGGTGCAACACAGATTTCTAGGGTCATATCTCTATCCATACAGATTCTGTGTCACGTTTCTTCCGGACATGACCCTTTCCCATCTCCCTTCGTACCACCGTTAAGCAAGGACCCTTTCTCACCTCCCTTCAGACTACTGTTAAGCTGCAAAAATTTCGCCTTCACGAGGCTAGAGTGATAGAACCTGTTAAAAGCAGTGCTTGGGCCACAGTCCCGATATTGGTAAAGAAACCCAATGGTTCCCTCCAGCACCGCAGAGACTTAAAATCGATAGTCAATACCCAGGCATAACGATCTAACCCATACCACGTCCTGAGCACTTCACCACAGAACTGTTGAAGATTTTTCTAAGATTTTTCTAAGATAATCTTTCTGACGCTTATTTGCAGAGCCCGCTAGATGAGGTTTCGCTACAATTCATGGTTATTAACACTCCCTTAGCCTTATAAAAATACGAGCACTTGCCTTTTCAGACGTCCTCTACTTCGGAAGTCTTCTAGAGTTACCTGGAACAGTTAACCTTGCCCATCCCTGCTTGTACTAACAAATGGTTCAAATTGCTCTAAGCCCTATGGGACTTAACAAAAAAACGTGTGTGAAATCTTATGGGACTTAACTGCTAAGGTCATCAGTCCCTAAGCTTACGCACTACTTAACCGAAATTATCCTAAGGACAAACACACACACCAATGACCGAGGGAGGACTCGAACCTCTGCCGGGACCAGCAACACAGTCTATGACTGCAGCGCCTAAGACCGCTCGGCTAATCCCGCGCGGCGGGTCTTAACATCTGAGGTTATCAGTCCCATAGACTTAGAACTACTTAAACCGAACTAACCTATGGACATCACACATATCCATGCCCGAGGCAGGATTCGAACCTGCGACCGTAGCAGCCGCGTCGTTTCGGACTGAAGCTCCTAGAACCTCTCGACCACAGCGGCCGGCTTGTACTAACAATCTCGATGACTTAATTGCCACGGGCACTACATGTCAGGACCACCTGCGCAACTCCTCTTTCTTTACTATGTCGTGCAACACAATGCCCAGGTGCCACTTACAAAACCACCAGTCATTTTTCAGGAGCACGTAGAATATCTTGGATACTTGCTCAACATAGACGGATCACGTCCACGGACCGCAGTGTTGCAGCTATTTATCCTAAACCACACGCAAAACTTGCAGGAGATGCTGGCTATTTCCGGAAATATATTATGCTAGTTTCCTTACTCAGGCGGCTCGTATTAAACATCAGGTAACCAGTCGCGCAAGAAAGGCGTTCAGCACAGCATCCTCTGAGCATTTTTCCACGCAGCTGAAACATTGCTTCAGTCGTCAACTTTGCCTTACGCCCTTTTCTGCATCACGTCCACTGGCTATAGCCTCAGATGCCTTTCTATAAGGCAATGGTGTACTGCTGGCTGGTAGAAACGGTGCTCGCACAGAGTAACCGATTGTCTATGCGTCAGAGACGCTGACATCCGCAGATCTAAAAAGAAGCTTTGGCGGTTATCTATGTAATTATGAAGTCCATGTGTATTCGGGACGAAGTTTACAATCATTAAAAACCGTAAACCCTTAGGTCCGCTCTTCAGCTTTGGGTACTTTTCTTCGGTTCCTACAATCATTATATTAAATACAATCTGAAGGCACAACACACAATTGCCGATGCTCTATCTCGTCTACTCACAGGACCAGACCACGCCTTTGACCACATCGACGGAATACCTTGGATAGGTTTCGCACTACGTTAATCGAGTTGCTGCAGAGACGTGCTGCGATACCGTGTTACGGCGTGTCGTGAACTGTGTGCTCGATGTGTGGCCTCTCCCACCGTCTGTCCGTCATCACCAACGTTCTCCCGCTTGATGCAGAGTGGGAACTCAATGTGTCATCATTCCGACTATCCCGTGGCATTGAATTCGGCAACTACTCCATCGTGAGTATTGAGGTATATCACTGATGAAAGCCCTCGAGAGCTCCCGGCCTCAGGCTGCCCCACTCCAATATTTCGGCACTTGGCCCACTCCCTCTCGCCCCTGGTGCTGCATTAATCTGGACTTTGCTGGCCGTTTTCTTTGGCTCTATGAGGATCGTTGTCGCAGATACTTACTCCAACTACCCCTATGTGATCAGCATGGCATCCACCACCCCTGACGCCACTCGTAATGTACTCGTCCAGGTTCTAGCCGTCGAAGGAATTCCCGGAACCACCTCGTCGGACAATGAGCCCAAACTCATGTTAAACAATTCTGTGCCTCATGCGGCATCAATCATCTATTTAGTCCTGCGTTTCCCATTCCCCAATAGCGAAGCAGAGGGCGCGGACATCTGGACAGCAAATGTCACAAGCGATAAGATTCACCACCAGTATAACTGCACTCACGTAGTTTCTGATCACGTACAGATAAGCCCCGTCCACGGCTGTAGCCCTGCGGATATCCTCCGTAGACATCACTTAATATTAATACAATGTGATCTGTTGACGACATAAATCACAGGTGCATTGAAGTGTTACAGTTCAGTCGAATGGGACACTATGCAACTTCTGTCTTCATTCAGAAGAAACAAACCACTTCTCACTTTTACCCGAGCACAACGCGACAAAATCAACAAGAAACAAGCTATCTCGTACCCATCCCCATTCAACCTCAGTAACTCGCTCCTTAATGGACATGTTGAAAAAATTGAATGGTGGAGGAATATAATATCACCTGTGCTACGAAATAATTTTCACCTATACATTTTAAGTTAATGTCGTACGTGTCGTTTGCAGAGCGTCTGTGTATCTCCAGTTATTTCAAATCAATTACAGTGGCAGCTAATTCCTGTGTTTTGGGGGATTTACGGACGAAATTTCATTACGCCGACTTATCGCTGGAACTGGAATGGAGACAATAAAAACCTTTCTTACACTGAAAGAATAATTTGAGAATATTGCTGTGATCCCGTTCATATTTTTATCCATTGCATTATCTTGCCCTTTATCTGATCCTTATATGATGAAACTTAATTATACCTTTCTTCCTTCATACTGCTTCAATATGAGTCCATGTTTTAGTCTACTTCACATCGCTATTATGATAATAATTTGGAGAAAACAAACGACGTTTTTACATCAAGGAGAACCCAAAATAATCATTCTTTTTCTGAAGACAAGGCTTCATACGGAGGAGACAGACTTAGCTCTCAGCCCAAGGGCGCTTCAATGCGCTCCTACAGTAATCTTTTGATATCATTATGTCATTTTAAATTCAGTTTCTACCACAATAGTGCTTACATGTATTTTACATATACAGTTTAGTACGTACTTTATTCGGCAGTGAGAAGTTAATACGAAAGCTGAGTTTCATACGTGAAATCTGTAAACATTTCCTTGTGCCTTTATAGCACCTCGCTGATGCTATCATTATTGGTAACTTTCGGATTCGCATTACTATTGGTAAGCTTTAAACATTGAAACAAAGCGGTCTTCACCACTGGCAGGACGGTGTGTCTGTTGTATGTGTATTTATTCTGGTTGCTGATACTGAAGAGGTTTGCAATTTAGTGTAACTGGTAATCCAGTGTTTTAGTCGTAAACGTGCTTCTTGCTTTACTGTACTGTAGCGATGTGAGCATATACGAGTACACTTCATTCCTTGCTCAGGAAAATAACTACGATTGCTGCAACGCATGGGAGGGCATTGAAAAGCGGCCAGCTCGCTGTGTGGTGTTTCGTTGCCGCTGCCGAAGGAAATAGCAGCGCTAGCGGGAGAGAGTTGTGCCGCTTATCTGGGCACCAGGAATCGCACGCCGGGCCTCTCTAAATCAACTCGCGCGCCACTAAATAATGGAGGGCCACTTGCGATTTCGTTGCGCGCCCTACCGAATTAGTTCGCGTTGTAACTTCTAACGCTTTTGAAGTAACGGTGCGCAGTTTTCCAGGTCACGCAAGGACGAATAAGGGAACGACACTGTCAGCTTATTCAGAGAAACACCAATGTTCAATTTCTGAACCTTGACGTGACTATTACCTGTACAAAAATTATCGCTCAGCTGAAGTGACACAATATTAGAATTAAGGACTGATTCATCTGTCCACCTGCTTAATTTTCGACTGAATGAAATAGGAAATGCATTATTTCCCCTTATGGTTATTTTTTTTTGCAACTTTAATTACTAAACTATTTGGAAACTGCCTACAGAGTAAGTTATTTTCATTGGTTATGTATTTTTAGCTAAAATCGTAATTTAGCTGATATTTTTACATTCCACTGAACTATCGACTATTAGCGAACACTCCGTAGTTCAAAAATTTTCTTATAGTACTGTTCATCGCGAAAACAATACTTCGGGATGTATTATGTATATAGTAACAACAGAACTTTTAAAAATAAGTTCTAAGGTACAGACCGAGAGATTTGGTTTAGTGGATAAATATATTACACGTTAATTTTTCTTAAGCATGAGTCCTCAGCCGCTATGAATTTCATTTTATGTCTTTAACCACGTCATTGGTGTTTTCAGTTCAAGAGTTATTCTGGTTTATTTCAGTGTGCTACTTGGACTGGTACAATGACACTATCCACGTAAGTGTTGCACATTTCGCACTCTACACACAAAATTACACATGTGTGACAATTGTGCCCGAACCTACGATGGTATGCCATTACATGTTGTACTCTCAATATGGCTGTGTGATCCATGTAAGCTTGTAATTTAATGTAGCCATTCCCCCAAAAGGGCGAAATTAGCTAACTGGCAGCAGTGGAATGAAGTGATTATTTCAAATAAGGAAAATACACGGGGAAATTTCTTTGTTCAAGAAACGTGCACTATTTGTAAATGATGGCCGGCAGGAAGCTATAATATGAGTTTACTTCGTTCAGCATCTACTTTCGGTAGGATTGTCATTATCTTGTCAGCTTATTTACATATTTTGATTTAGAGACCGTACAAGAAATCACAACAATCAATATAAGTTCACCTATTATATATCTACATTATCTAAGTCATTATGATGTGAGACTATAACGGGCAGTAAAACGAAAACGAGACAGATGGGAAAAAAGTAAGTAAACCGTTCATTATTTCAAAAGTAATTGCCATCCCGATACAAATGGAGATCGTCAATCCTTTCATAGGAATATGTTTGCGGTTCGTTGTGGAACCATGGCGCTACTGCTCTTGCACCTCTTCGTCTGAAGCAAATCGACGGCTACAAATGCCTTTCTTCAGGACTGCAAAAATATGGAAATTTCATGGGGAGAAATGGTTCAAATGGCTCTGAGCACTATGGGACTTAACATCTGTGACCATCAGCCGGCCGCGGTGGTCTCGCGGTTCTACGCGCGCAGTCCGGAACCGTGCGACTGCTACGGTCGCAGGTTCGAATCCTGCTTCGGGCATGGATGTGTGTGATGTCCTTAGGTTAGTTAGGTTTAAGTAGTTCTAAGTTCTAGGGGACTGATGACCACAGCAGTTGAGTCCCATAGTGCTCAGAGCCATTTGAACCATTTGGGACCATCAGTCCCCTAGAACTTAGAACTACTTAAACCTAACTAACCTAGGGACATCACACACATCCATGCCCGAGGCAGGATTCGAACCTGCGACCGTAGCGGTCACGCGGTTCCAGACTGAAGCGCCTAGAACCGTACGACCACACCGGCCGGCCCATGGGGAGAGATCGGGACAGTATGGAGGATGTTTAAAGAACTCTCAGCAAAACTTCTGCAGCATACTCGAAACAGCGATGGCAACATGAGGCGATTATTTTTAAAATAATAAACAATTTACTTACTTTGTTCCAAGTGTGTCGTCTTCATTTCGCTGCCTGTTATTGACTGACCATACTTCAAGTTACTACTAATATTTCTTTTTCAGATTCCGTCTCGCAGTGTACGGGTATTTAATCCCTGAAGACTGCCTCTTAATACGCTTGAGAAGTTACTCTAGCTGCCATATGGCCATGGACTTTGATACTTGCCCTGGAGTAATGAAGGGAAAAAGCACGTAATTTACGTAAATTTTTCCTCTCTCTTACCCACTATATCTGCTGTGTCGACTCTGACATTTTATTGAGCAACGGTTAATTCCCAGAGATAGGGTCTGACGAGACACGAGACGCAGTTCACGTCAAATAAATACCCATCACTCACGAAATTTGATTAAATGTTACTTTGAATCTAAAGGAACTTGATTACTGTACCTTTCAGGGGAAAAACTACAGGATACGGGAGTGCATGACAATAGCGAATATTTGGAAAGCAAATCTGATCACAACTTGTGATTTATTGTAATGATCAACAGTTCACGTGAAACTCGTGAACCAGTATCAAACAATGGTAAATTTGAAACTTCCTGGCAGATTAAAACTGTGTGCCCGACCGAGACTCGAACTTGGGACCTTTGCCTTTCGGGGGCAAGGGCTCTACCAACTGAGCTACCGAAGCACGACTCACGCCCGGTACTCACAGCTTTACTTCTGCCAGTACCTCGTCTCCTACCTTCCAAACTTTACAGAGGCTCTCCTGCGAACCTTGCAGAACTAGCACTCCTGAAAGAAAGGAGGATTATTTTATTCTTCCAGGAAGTTTCATATCAGCGCACACTCCGCTGCAGAGTGAAAATCTCATAATGGTAAATTTGTACAGTCTCTTACTTGCACGATAAACACTCTCAATTAAAATTACAGGAGAAACCAGCATGAATGACTTTAGAGGTAAGGACACGAGAACTGGGAGATCACACAAAGAGGAGAAAAATTACGCACTGAAATTAGAACAGTCACACGCAAAACAGTGACTAAAACAGACAGGTCGTTCTCCACCACCACTGAAACACAGAGGTGATACAGACTGTGCTACAGAGAGACTAAAATCGATGTCAGAGCCTTCCTACTACAATTAATAAATTCTGTAATACAGACTGAATCGTAGTTTGTATAATAGTTTTCAAACAGGCATGCATGTTTGAAGGAAAGCTGCATCCTACCTCTAACGACAAAGAAACTACAATATCGTATTTAGTCGCCTACACCGGGTAAGCTACTTTGGTAAAATGTCTCACGTGTGCGGGAATATGCTTAATGGACGTACGAATGCAGGTTGTACACAGATGATTGGAGAACATGGAAGTCTGAGTCGGCCGTGAGGGATGTTCGAGTAGCTTAACGGAATGGCGACTGCTGGCGATAAGCGAAAATTCTGGGCTAGACCCCCTAACCAGGGCAGATTTTCATTGTCGTCCTTACATTATACAGATGATGGTTGTTCGTATTCGCAGCTGTGCATACACATCATGTATTTCATAATGGCTGTAGTTGCCGCAGTGCCTGTTCGTTCGGTCATGCCTGCACGTCCAAAGGATGATTTCATCGTACCTCTGAACAATATAGGCACTGTGGTATCATATTTGTATTAATTTTTACTTATAGTTACCTCTGAATTGTGACGAGGTTAATTGAATTGGTGTGCAGTAACATTTTGTACCGAAATTGGTCCCTCCTCAGATGTATTTGTTTATTTAACTGTGCGCTATTATGTATGTTGTATATTTAAATAATCTCAGTGATATCTTTACTTACGTTTTTATTACATTCTTCTTGAAGTCTGTGGGTGTTTTGACAGTCTCATACATCTTGCACACCAGGTGGAATAGTTTTGTTCATGTATCACTCTCCCAAGAGTGACAGTAGTTCTGAAGAAATGACGTCTACTTTACTGGTCTTGTTTCGATTTATCTCTTTCTGTCCGCTGCAACATTCTTATCGCAGTATCATGTCCCCATCTCATCTTCATCTACTTGCTCTTCCTTTTTTATAAAATTAACTTCAGGTTCAGTTCACTTGTATGGCCCCTCTGTATACTCTTTCCACCTTACAGCTTTCCCGTCTTTGCTTAGTACAGGTTTGCTAACTGAGCTCTTGATATTCATACAATGGTTCTTTTTTTGCCAACGGCGTCTCTTTAGTTTTCTTATAGGTCATATACGAGGGCAGTTCAATAAGTAATGCAACACATTTTTTTTCTGAAACAGGTGTTGTTTTATTCAGCATTATAATACACCACATTATTCCCCAATCTTTTAGCTACACAACACTATTTTTCAACGTAATCTCCATTCAATGCTACGGCCTTACGCCACCTTGAAATGAGGGCCTGTATGCCTGCACGGTACCATTCCACTGGTCGATGTCGGAGCCAACGTCGTACTGCATCAATAACTTCTTCATCATCCGCGTAGTGCGTCCCACGGATTGCGTCCTTCTTTGGGCCAAACATATGGAAATCCGACGGTGCGAGATCGGGGCTGTAGGGTGCATGAGGAAGAACAGTCCACTGAAGTTTTGGGAGCTCCTCTCGGGTGCGAAGACTTGTGTGAGGTCTTGCGTTCTCATGAAGAAGGAGAAGTTCGTTCTGATATTTGTGCCTACGAACACGCTGAAGTCGTTTCTTCAATTTCTGAAGAGTAGCACAATACACTTCAGAGTTGATCGTTTGACCATGGGGAAGGACATCGAACAGAATAACCCCTTCAGCGTCCCAGAGGACTGTAACCATGACTTTACCGGCTGAGGGTATGGCTTTAAGCTTTTTCTTGGTAGGGGAGTGGGTGTGGCGCCACTCCATTGATTGTCGTTTTGTTTCAGGTTCGAAGTGATGAACCCATGTTTCATCGCCTGTAACAATCTTTGACAAGAAATTGTCACCCTCAGCCACATGACGAGCAAGCAATTCCGCACAGATGGTTCTCCTTTGCTCTTTATGGTGTTCGGTTAGACAACGAGGGACCCAGCGGGAACAAACCTTTGAATATGCCAACTGGTGAACAATTGTGACAGCACTACCAACAGAGATGTCAAGTTGAGCACTGAGTTGTTTGATGGTGATCCGTCGATCATCTCGAACGAGTGTGTTCGCACGCTACGCCATTGCAGGAGTCACAGCTGTGCACGGCCGGCCCGCACGCGGGAGATCAGACAGTCTTGCTTGACCTTGCGGCGATGACGACACACGCTTTGTCCAACGACTCACCGTGCTTTTGTCCACTGCCAGATCACCGTAGACATTCTACAATCGCCTATGAATATCTGAGATGCCCTGGTTTTCCGCCAAAACAAACTCGATCACTGCCCGTTGTTTGCAACGCACATCCGTTACAAACGCCATTTTAACAGCTCCGTACAGGGCTGCCACCTGTCGGAAGTCAATGAAACTATACGAGACGAAGCGGGAATGTTTGAAAATATTCCACAAGAAATTTCCGGTTTTTTCAACCAAAAATGGCTGAGAAAAAAAATGTGTTGCATTACTTATTGAACTGCCCTCGTATATATTTTCCCTAGTGATATATGCTTCCATATCCTTACATTTGTCCTCTAGCCATTCTTACTTAGCCTTATTGCACTTTCTATGAGTTTTATTTTTTTGACGTTTATATTCGCTTTTTCCTGTTTCTTTTGTTGTCGTTTTTATACTGTCTACTCTCATCAGTTAAATTCAATACCGCTTGCGATATCCGATTATTCCTACTAGGCCTCGATTTTTCCCGTATGAGGAGTATATGACAAAAAATTCGAATCAAATGAAACACACATGACACAGTAAAGGTTGCCCCAACTGCCTTATCTTCATGAAGTGTACCTCCTCTGGCGGCGGCGCAGGTGCGTATTCTTGCATGCAAACGATCATGAAGGTGGCGTACGGCATCCAGAGATAGATTGTCGCGGGCATCTAATGCCTTTTGTTGCAATTCAGCACTGGCTCTTGCAGGTCCTGCAGAAGGAGTAAGCTCCCGCTTCATCGCATCTCATACGTATTCGACTGGTGAGAGATCTGATGGTCTTGATGGCCGGGGTAGTTCTTGTACGGCCCGAAAACCAGGTTGCGTCTCAGCAGCCGTATGTGGACGTGTGTTGTGCTACTGATAAAGAATATCATTTTATAGTCGAAGGAACGTCAGTAGCATGGCGATAACAGCCTGTGCAATGTGATGGGCACTTGTTACATTCCCCTGGAGAAACCCCAGCTCTGATAGCGTGTTGTAACTGATAGCCCGCCAACATCGTGAAGTCCGAAACGAGACCTATTTGTGATTTGGGAATGCACGATGGAATAGGCAACTCAACAGATTTATGTCATACAAGTGTACATCCATCATTTGCATACAGATAGAATCAACCCTTATGGGTGAAGACGACAGAAAGCCGTCTCACTCTCTAGTCAGCTCTTTCACAAATCCAGAGTACCCATGTTTCACGGTGTCTTGGTGACAGTAGTAGCCTGGCCAGAGGCAGATGTGATCTTAATCCCGCTGCCAGCATAACATTCCCAATGGTCACTGATGATACAACAATTTGCATTTGGCAGTCGTGGAGGAAGGTCGTACTCCAGGCGCTCTGGCAAAAACACGAGCTGTTCTGGAACACTACTTTTGATTTGGAAACGTTGCAGTCCTTTCCAGAACTTCGGAATATTGTCCCCTTAATACTGTTGTTATAAATATCGGTTTTTTTCGAATTTTTATTCGTTTCGTGTCCTCTGTGACTTAAAACATACGTACAGTGAATATAGTTGACGTATTTGCAAGGTAGTGTCTGCCCGCCGCCTAATCGATAAGTGTTGTTTTCGATTCATTACAGTGGCTTACATAATTACGTCATAGGGTCGCTATAAGAATATTGTTCGGGAAATATCGTGCTTTTTAGTTTTCATTCACTTTGTGTCTTCTGCTACCTAAAGCTTTCGTTCAGCGAACACATGTGTGTTGTTTTTACATTCTCGTGGTTTTACATCCGTCTGCCACCTAGTAGTAAGCTGCACAGCTAACTGAAACATAAGTTTTTACTAACTTACAGTTTAAGTCTGTTGTAATTATTTTTAGTTTACTGGAAGAATAGCGTCATGTATGACAAATGTGGATTTTCTTGTAGGTTGATTTCTATGGGAGAAACATGACAGGAATGTGGGCTGGTGTTTCACTAGCGTGAATGCAGCGATGAAGCCATTTAGATGTCAGATCAGGCTCTTCCATGGGGTTGTGGACTATTTAGCCGATACAAGAAAATTGTGGAACCAGGAAGAAACATTTGTGCACTGCAGGTACAATTAGAAACGGCGTACTTTGAATTAGACAGGTTGAAGGGGGATAGTGACAATGCGACCTGGAAGAAGGTGACAACTAACAAACATAAGGACAAAACCTCAGAAAACACAGTTCAAATTCCGATCAATTTGTTTGGCTTATTATCTGAAACAGGAGAAAAACCTCAACATGATTTTCAGCAAATTATATTACAGCTGGCTCGTAGGAACTACTTTAAGGCTAAGACTGAAGAAAAGGCACTTGGAAAGAAAAGAGTCTCGGTGCTAGGTACCAGTTACGATAGAGGGTAGTCCAAACGCTACAGAAAAAGCTAGGTGTACAATACCAGGTCACAAGCATCGTGAAAAGTAGTGTGATAGAGCATAGGGGCCCTGTGCAGACATTATGATGAAGATGATCAGGTATTTATAGTAGGAGGAGCCGGAAACAGCCTTGCTAGCAGCTTAGAATATAGCATTAAAAGTGACCTGGAGGGAATAGGAGCAGCAACACCACACAGTTGTGAGGGGTCAGTGAAGGTTTTACAGCGCCCCGAACAGCCCTGGGTTAACACAGTTGTTAAATTGGACCTAAGGCACTTAAAAGTCATCGAATATGAAGCCATGGTTCAGAAAACAAAACCATTAAGAGGTAAATGGGATGCGAAACCTCGGAAATATATTTTTCTTGGCTTCTGCGAGTATTCAAAAGGATACAAATTTTGTAATCCATAAGAAGATAATAATCAGTAGAGATGTCGTATTTTTAGTAGATTCTAAACATAAAATAAAGGAAAATAGTAAAAATAAGACAGTAGTTCAACCAAATATAATGTGTGATAGCGCTGAAAAAGAGATGGAAACTTAAATAGAAGACGATAAGGATCAAGAGCAAACGGCTATGATGCCTGAGAATGAAACTGAGGAAGAAGATTCAATAAAGCAAGTTAGTCTGATGCGTTCTACACGTACAAAAAAATATCCAGAGTATTAAATGTATGTTGCCCAGACCTTCAACAATGAAAACATCACAGTCGATAAAGCCTTGGCAAGCACCAAGGCTCAAAGTTGAAAAGAGTCTATTGAAAAAGAATTGCTATCATTTATGGTTAACGATACATAAGAATGGGTTGACATATCTCAAAATAAAAATCCACCAAGAACAAGATGGGTATTCAGTATTAGAAATCCTGATAGTACAATACCAAAATTCAAGGCCATATTGGTACTTAAAGGAAATTTTCATAAAGAGGGAATAGATTAATATGAGACTTTCTCACCAGTGGTGAAATATTCATCATTAAGATACCTTTCAGCTCTTTCAGTAAAGGGAGGCCAATTGATTCATCGAATAGATGTGAAAACAGCCTATCTGAATGGAAGGAAAGTTGGAACAGGAAGTAAATGTGACCCCACCTGATGAAATTAAAAGACCTTACAAGGGAAAAGGAAAATTTGTCGTCTGAAAAAAGGCACAGTGGCTACAGAGAAGAAAAACGTATTGACCAATCTCTGTATACTCGAAAAATCTTAGAAAAGTTTAGTATGGAAAATTGTAAGCCGACTTCTACCCCAAGGGAAAAAATGCAAAACTGTTAATAACTGATGAGGACAAGAAATGTAAGGAAAGTGTACCCTGTTTGGAAGCTGTAGGGTGTCTACTGTACTTAGTGCGGACTTCCAGACCAGTCACTGCATTTCCCACAAATGCTATAAGTACCTTTTGCAATGATCCAAGAGAAAAATATTGGATGGCAATAAAGAGAATATTCAGATATTTGAATGGAACTACTGAGCATACGCCAAAGTATTCTAAAAAGGGAAATGTAAATTTAGAAGCGTATAGTAATGAATACTGGGAAAGTGAGCTGGAAAACAGACACACCATCACTGGAAGCTGCTTTAAAGTAATGGGTGGATTGATATCCTGATCATATAAGAGACACAGGACAGTTGCTTGAAGCACCGTGGAAGATGAATATATGGTCTTACCATTCCCTACCCAAGAATCTCTGTGGATCAGAACACTGATGGGTGAAACATAATCTCTTACTAAAATAAAACCAACTGTGATATTTTGTGATACGATGGGACCTATTAAAGTTGCCAATCATGATAGCACTAGTGGGAGATCCAAAAATAGTGGCATAAAGCATCTCTTTATAACAGATCACTTGGAGCCAGCCAGAATGTACAACCACCAATTATTATCTATGCACAGAAGAAACGTTGTCAGAGATGATCAACTCTCTCTACATCTACATCTACATTCATACTCCGCAAGCCACCCAACGGTGTGTGGCGGAGGGCACTTTACGTGCCACTGTCATTACCTCCCTTTCCTGTTCCAGACGCGTATGGTTCGCGGGAAGAACGACTGTCTGAAAGCCTCCGTACGCGCTCTAATCTCTCTAGTTTTACATTCGTGATCTCCTCGGGAGGTATAAGTAGGTGGAAGCAATATACTCGATACCTCATCCAGAAACGCACCCTCTCGAAACCTGGCGAGCAAGCTACACCGCGATGCAGAGCGCCTCTCTTGCAGAGTCTGCCACTTGAGTTTGCTAAACATCTCCGTAACGCTATCACGGTTACCAAATAACCCTGTGACGAAACGCGCCGCTCTTCTTTGGATCTTCTCTATCTCCTCCGTCAACCCGATCTGGTACGGATCCCACACTGATGAGCAATACTCAAGTATAGGTCGAACGAGTGTTTTGTAAGCCACCTCCTTTGTTGATGGACCACATTTTCTAAGCACTCTCCCAATGAATCTCAACCTGGCACCTGCCTTACCAACAATTAATTTTATATGATCATTCCACTTCAAATCGTTCCGCACGCATACTCCCAGACATTTTACAGAAGTAACTGCTACCAGTGTTTGTTCCGCTATCATATAATCATACAATAAAGGATCCTTCTTTCTATGTATTCGCAATACATTACATTTGTCTATGTTAAGGGACAGTTGCCACTCCCTGCACCAAGTGCCTATCCGCTGCAGATCTTCCTGCATTTCGCTACAATTTTCTAATGCTGCAACTTCTCTGTATACTACAGCATCATCCGCGAAAAGCCGCATGTAACTTCCGAGACTATCTACTAGGTCATTTATATATATTGTGAAAAGCAATGGTCCCATAACACTCCCCTGTGGCACGCCAGAGGTTACCTTAACGTCTGTAGATGTCTCTCCATTGATAACAACATGCTGTGTTCTGTTTGCTAAAAACTCTTCAATCCAGCCACACAGCTGGTCTGATATTCCGTAGGCTCTTACTTTGTTTATCAGGCGACAGTGCGGAACTGTATCGAACGCCTTCCGCACGTCAAGAAAAATAGCATCTACCTGGGAGCCAGTATCTAATATTTTCTGGGTCTCATGAACAAATAAAGCGAGTTGGGTCTCACACGATCGCTGTTTCCGGAAACCATGTTGATTCCTACATAGTAGATTCTGGGTTTCCAAAAACGACATGATACTCGAGCAAAAAACATGTTCTAAAATTCTACAACAGATCGACGTCAGAGATATAGGTCTATAGTTTTGCGCATCTGCTCGACGACCCTTCTTGAAGACTGGGACTACCTGTGCTCTTTTCCAATCATTTGGAACCCTCCGTTCCTCTAGAGACTTGCGGTACACGGCTGTTAGAAGGGGGACAAGTTCTTTCGCGTACTCTGTGTAGAATCGAATTGGTATCCCGTCAGGTCCAGTGGACTTTCCTCTGTTGAGTGATTTCAGTTGCTTTTCTATTCCTTGGACACTTATTTCGATGTCAGCCATTTTTTCGTTTGTGCGAGGATTTAGAGAAGGAACTGCAGTGCGGTCTTCCTCTGTGAAACAGCTTTGGAAAAAGGTGTTTAGTATTTCAGCTTTACGCGTGTCGTCCTCTGTTTCAATGCCATCATCATCCCGGAGTGTCTGGATATGCTGTTTCGAGCCACTTACTGATTTAACGTAAGACCAGAACTTCCTAGGATTTTCTGTCAAGTCGGTACATAGAATTTTACTTTCGAATTCACTGAACGCTTCTCGCATAGCTCTCCTTACGCTAACTTTGACATCGCTTAGCTTCTGTTTGTCTGAGAGGTTTTGGCTGCGTTTAAACTTGGAGTGAAGCTCTCTTTGCTTTCGCAGTAGTTTCCTAACTTTGTTGTTGTACCACGGTGGGTTTTTCCCGTCCCTCACAGTTTTACTCGGCACGTACCTGTCTAAAACGCATTTTACGATTGCCTTGAACTTTTTCCATAAACACTCAACATTGTCAGTGTCGGAACAGAAATTTTCGTTTTGATCTGTTAGGTAGTCTGAAATCTGCCTTCTATTACTCTTGCTAAACAGATAAACCTTCCTCCCTTTTTTTATATTCCTATGAACTTCCATATTCAGGGATGCTACAACGGCCTTATGATCACTGATTCCCTGTTCTGCACTTACGGAGTCGAAAAGTTCGGGTCTATTTGTTATCAGTAGGTCCAAGATGTTATCTCCACGAGTCGGTTCTCTGTTTAATTGCTCGAGGTAATTTTCGGATAGTGCACTCAGTATAATGTCACTCGATGCTCTGTCCCTACCACCCGTCCTAAACATCTGAGTGTCCCAGTCGAGATCTGGTAAATTGAAATCTCCACCTAAGACTGTAACATGCTGAGGAAATTTATGTGATATGTATTCCAAATTTTCTCTCAGTTGTTCTGCCACTAACGCTGCTGAGTCGGGAGGTCGGTAAAAGGAGCCAATTATTAACCCAGCTCGGTTGTTGAGTGTAACCTCCACCCATAATAATTCACAGGAACTATCCACTTCTACTTCACTACAGGATAAACTACTACTAACAGCGACGAACACTCCACCACCGGTTGCATGCAATCTATCCTTCCTAAACACCGTCTGTACCCTTGTAAAAATTTCGGCAGAATTTATCTCTGGCTTAAGCCAGCTCTCTGTACCTATAACGATTTCAGCTTCGGTGCTTTCTATCAGCGATTGAAGTTCCGGTACTTTACCAACGCAGCTTCGACAGTTTACAATTACAATACCGATTGCTGCTTGGTTCCCGCATGTCCTGACTTTGCTCCGCACCCTTTGAGGCTGTTGCCCTTTCTGTACTTGCCCGAGGCCATCTAACCTAAAAAACCGCCCAGTCCACGCCACACAACCCCTGCTACCCGTGTAGCCGCTTGCTGCGTGTAGTGGACTCCTGACCTATCCAGCGGAACCCGAAACCCCACCACCCTATGGCGCAAGTCGAGGAATCTGCAGCCCACATGGTCGCAGAACCGTCTCAGCCTCTGATTCAGACCCTCCACTCGGCTCTGTACCAAAGGTCCGCAGTCAGTCCTGTCGACGATGCTGCAGATGGTGAGCTCTGCTTTCATCCCGCTAGCGAGACTGGCAGTCTTCACCAAATCAGATAGCCGCCGGAAGCCAGAGAGGATTTCCTCCGATCCATAGCGACACACATCATTGGTGCCGACATGAGCGACCACCTGCAGATGGGTGCACCCTGTACCCTTCATGGCATCCGGAAGGACCCTTTCCACATCTGGAATGACTCCCCCCGGTATGCACACGGAGTGCACATTGGTTTTCTTCCCCTCTCCTGCTGCCATTTCCCTAAGGGGCCCCATTACGCGCCTGACGTTGGAGCTCCCAACTACCAGTAAGCCCACCCTCTGCGACCGCCCGGATCTTGCAGACTGAGGGGCAACCTCTGGAACAGGACAAGCAGCCATGTCAGGCCGAAGATCAGTATCAGCCTGAGACAAGTGTCAGAAGCTGGTAACACATTATGGTTTCACCTGTGATGTGCAATGTCGAGTATTTGAAAAATATTTGTTCAAGGGGGAGTGTTGGATATATGTGAACAAAGCATTTTTCCAGGGTGTATTTTGCCGAGTGCATTAGACCTCTATGAAATGGGTTTCTACGGTTAGTGATTATTAACGACATCTTGTACGTAGCCTATACCTAAAATGTCCTAGTGTTAATAAAATATCAGTTTTTATTTTGCCCCTAAACAATTTTTCCACGTCATTTCGCTGCGTCCACTGCATTGTTACCCGAGCGCGCTACCTTTGACTGGAACAAAGCCTCGTATCTGCGTCATGCCTATTGCTGCTATTGGGACTGTAGATACGCAAAGTAAGATATTGTCAGAATAGGAAGGTGAAGGTTAGACTAGCTGAGCATCTTGGAGAAAGTGTAGAGGGTTGTGGGGACACAAAAGCACACAAGAGAAAATCCCTGCAATTACTGGAGTCAAAGGGGCACATTTCTTAGATGAGGGCGAAAGGTCACTGTTGGATTCCTTTCATGTTAATTTCTTAGATCTGTTGTCATTTACGGCATACATTCCACTTCTAAATTTACTGTGGTGTTTCTGACTCTATTTGGGAGGAGACTGAGCAGTGGAACGTGTTACTTTTACACATAATCAAGAACGATCTGTCACACTACTACACTTTAAAACACAGTTTATAAGTAATTCATGTAACACAGTCTCATACGGAACCTACATCTGCTTCCTTTTATATACTGTATATGGTAAGATACTGTCATTCCCCTTCCCTTCTGTGTGAAAGGATGAATGAGCAGATGTATTTCTAGTTGCACGCTCGATGGTAGCAGACAAGCCGGTCTGCTAGAGAACAGTACGACCAACGTCGGAACAGGTAGCTACGCTTTCTAAAAGCAAAGAGGTTTCTATTCTTGGTATGGTCATGTGCGTCCCTTGTCATGTTGTTATAGGAAGTTGCCTCTCTGGTCACTTCCGTTTGTATCTGTGAAGCACCCTCAGTAGGGGCCCACGGCAGTCTGTCTGCGGCAAACGTCTGAAGTGGTGAGATCTCCGGCTAAGCGCGTCTCTGCTAAGTCCGTAGGACAATGGATTTCTTGAGCCTAACTGAAAATTTAATCACCTTTATTTCAGGTTTAGATCTAAAATATCTATGAAGTGGTGAGATCTCCGGCTAAGCGCGTCTCTGCTAAGTCCGTAGGACAATGGATTTCTTGAGCCTAACTGAAAATTTAATCACCTTTATTTCAGGTTTAGATCTAAAATATCTAATGTTATCTTAAATTGCAACGCAGTGTAATTCGAGTGTCAAGTTCAGAATATCTTCCGGTAGTTGCTTTGTCACTACTTTGTGAGTAAAGTGGAACTACATGTTCATCAGTAACTCTAACTAAGATCATCAATCTTAAATGCGAATGTGCGTGAGATTATAACGTCTCGTCTTGACAATACGTTTCAATATAGCAACTATTCTTTATGTTCAACCGACGTGGGGTGTACTTTGTGAGACCAATACCACGTGTTTATACAATTGTTTGACCCATCAGGTTAATAGTAAGAAGATATTAACCTGTTCGAGGTTTTTCTTTAGTAAATTGCGTTTAGATGTAATTTATTTTAATTATCAAAATTATTATGGAGTTACACTCTTTGTGTAAACCACGTTGACCACGGGAAGCATGTGGTGTAGTCATCAAAGTAGCCCTCAGCTATTCTTTTCGCGAAGATTTCACAAAGAGTTTGTATGAATTTAGTATACCAGTGTGTGGTAATTTCATGACGGACAGGATTGCGCTACGAACGCAACTTCTTTGGGTGAAAATTGAATCGGTTGGTTGTGGTTAATTTCCTCTTGCATATGTTTCAACGTTCTTCGTGTGTTATTTTATGAATTCAGTGTTGTATGCAGTCTCCCAATCTTGGCTCCATATTTGATGTGTTCCGTAAGATTAGAAACTCACATTTTCACAATCCTACATAAGGCACCAGTTTAGTTATGAATCAAGTTTAATATGCTGAAATTTTAACGGAACAATGATCAATGTTAAAATAAATGTCCAAATATAAACTGATTTATTTCTTTATATATCACCGGTTGTCGTAAGATGACGATTAAAAGATTATAATTAATGTTAGTCTGGTTGGGAATTTGGTAAGCTAAACTGGATACCTGGTGAAACAGGTGCTCAGTAATGCAAGGTTAACTTCCCCAGATAGCGCACAGCTTTTAACCCGCTTTTATTGTCTTGAATATCAGCACCGCTTTCAGAACAAATTAATGCATCAACATTACAAGAGTCAGGTTAGAGACAGAAAGTATTGAAGGAAATTAGAGGAGAACAGGACCATAATACGTAACAGTTTCCAGAAACATATAATTAATTTGTTTGATCAGAACATTAGGGACCTGAAAAACAAGATGGATGAGCTTCTTGTAGGCCTAAAAGATGTGGAAAGTTGTGAAGTGATAGATATTTTGTGCCTTCCTGAACACCACATAACCACAGGGATGGTGAAGTTAATAAAACATTAAAACAAATAGTTTTGTGTTGGTCCTAACTAGAAGAATGTGCTTGTGGCCTATTGCTGCAGCATACTTCTCTAATAATTGTAGTGGTATACAGATCCCCTGTAGGAAAATTTCAGCCACTTATGACAGATCTATTGGGCTACCTGTCAGTAGTTTGTGGAGATTTCGATGTGGATTTACTAAAAGATACAGAAACGAAAAATTGAGTATAAGAATTAAATGGGTGTTTTAATCTAATTCTGTAGTCAGTTTTTCAACTTATGTGTTGCAAGACAGTGAGATAATGATTGGTAACATTTTTATTGACAATGCTCAGGCTGAAACAATTAATGTCAACCCATTTGTTGATGGACTAGCTAATCATGATGTACATCTAAAATAAGTAAACAATACGGCGCCTTACAGCCCTGAGGCTTGTTAATGAGACCAGAACACAATGTTTTAAGAGTAAGTTGAAAGCGGGTGGTATGGGACGTGTTAGATACAGAAAGAGAAATGCTAATGTTAAAGTCAGTATATTCCATGACAAATTTGTATCACTATTTGAAAGTTGCTTTCCTGAAAAATTGTTCATAAGATCCATTAAAAATAACTAGAAGTCAGGGATAGGTATAGGAATTAAAATCTCATCTAGGGAAGTTAGATAATGGCAAAATAAATAAGGTTTGCATACTACAAAAAAATATTGTAACATTTTAAGGAAAGTCATTAAAATGCCAAGAAGACAGTATGTGCAGTCAGAAATAAATAATGTGGATAAAAAGATTAAAACTATATGGAATATTCTCAAACGGGAGACAGGACAGCCAGCCGTTGTACGAGATACCATAATAAAGAAATTACTTGACAGTGTTGTGACTCCTTATTCATAAGTAGCGTGTACTTTTAAGTTTCACTTTCTAAATACAGCAGCCAAAGTAGGACTGAGTGGTTCAGTTGAAGAAGCAGGAAAATATATAAAAATGTCGTTCCACAAAAGTTTAAGCACCTACAAGTAGCAGAAACTGATATTAACAAAATTATAAGAAGTCTAAGAAATAACTGCCCTTAAAGAATTCTGAAAATTGTTCCAACTTAGTTAGTGGTATCCTGGGTGATATGTAATGCAACATTGGTGCAGAGATTTTTCCCAGACATTAAGATATGCAGTATCGTTAAACTGTTTCATAACAAAGGTGACAAGAAAGACTTTCTGAACCGTAAATTACTTTCACAACCTTTTCTTAAGAATTTACTTTATTTACTAGCGATTCATCAAGAACATTAACACATTTAATCACACTGTGTGAGCGTGGAAGTAGGTGCCAGGGGGTAACTGATGAAATCAAAATGAAATTGCTTTTAACAAGTGGGATTTTTATTCCAAAAAGCCTTTTCTTTAAGAAATAGATTTAAAATTATAAGCAGAAAGCACCCTCTAAATATCAAGTTACAATTTATTCACAGGCAGAAAGAAACAAATTTTTGAGTGTATGAGCTTTCGGGCTGAGAACCTTGCCACTCCCTTTTGACACGGCCGTAGTCACGACCGCTCACAACAACCTGTGAAAGACTACACAGGTGCAAATCTGCAACACACCAGATTACCTTAAAGTAAAAGTTTTAACAATTCACACAACCACACCAACTATGCACCCCGTAGGAGGGATAGAAATGGTACAAAACACTAAAATTAAAAAAATTAACTTGCCACCAAAGGTGCAACTTGATTTTAACTTCTAAGAAAAGTCTTACGGTGAAGGGGTGGCAACTTTATATACTAAAATGACCATGTAAATAAAAGCCCGTGAAATGCAGTCTTACATAAAATTATACAAGGTTGGGCAAACACGCCCTACAGTACACATATACCGCCTCTCAAGATCATAGGCAAGATAAAAACATATTTCAGAAATTAAGCCGTTACACTTCAAGCAATACATTCGTTAACACACCGAATCCGACAAACATGACAGAGGCAGCTATTAACGTACGGCAGATTGATAGGGAGATTACCGAGCAACCCGAACAGCAGGTTGCTCTAACCCGCCCCTACTTCACAAGCGAAAACGGACCACCCAATTAAAAAATAACCACCTTCCCGCGGGTGGGCAAATGGAGAAGAATGGTGGGATGACACCAAAACATAGCGGCTGGTGTCCTTACCATGAAAACAAGTAGAATTTAACAAGTAAATGAAACAACATACACTCCTGGAAATTGAAATAAGAACACCGTGAATTCATGTTCCCAGAAAGGGGAAACTTTATTGACACATTCCTGGGGTCAGATACATCACATGATCACACTGACAGAACCACAGGCACATAGACGCAGGCAACAGAGCATGCACAATGTCGGCACTAGTACAGTGTATATCCACCTTTCGCAGCAATGCAGGCTGCTATTCTCCCATGGAGACGATCGTAGAGATGCTGGATGTAGTCCTGTGGAACGGCTTGCCATGCCATTTCCACCTGGCGCCTCAGTTGGACCAGCGTTCGTGCTGGACGTGCAGACCGCGTGAGACGACGCTTCATCCAGTCCCAAACATGCTCAATGGGGGACAGATCCGGAGATCTTGCTGGCCAGGGTAGTTGACTTCTAGAGCACGTTGGGTGGCACGGGATACATGCGGACGTGCATTGTCCTGTTGGAACAGCAAGTTCCCTTGCCGGTCTAGGAATGGTAGAACGATGGGTTCGATGACGGTTTGGATGTACCGTGCACTATTCAGTGTCCCCTCGACGATCACCAGTGGTGTACGGCCAGTGTAGGAGATCGCTCCCCACACCATGATGCCGGGTGTTGGCCCTGTGTGCCTCGGTCGTATGCAGTCCTGATTGTGGCGCTCACCTGCACGGCGCCAAACACGCATACGACCATCATTGGCACCAAGGCAGAAGCGACTCTCATCGCTGAAGACGACACGTCTCCATTCGTCCCTCCATTGACGCCTGTCGCGACACCACTGGAGGCGGGCTGCACGATGTTGGGGCGTGAGCGGAAGACGGCCTAACGGTGTGCGGGACCGTAGCCCAGCTTCATGGAGACGGTTGCGAATGGTCCTCGCCGATACCCCAGGAGCAACAGTGTCCCTAATTTGCTGGGAAGTGGCGGTGCGGTCCCCTACGGCACTGCGTAGGATCCTACGGTCTTGGCGTGCATCCGTGCGTGGCTGCGGTCCGGTCCCAGGTCGACGGGCACGTGCACCTTCCGCCGACCACTGGCGACAACATCGATGTACTGTGGAGACCTCACGCCCCACGTGTTGAGCAATTCGGCGGTACGTCCACCCGGCCTCCCGCATGCCCACTATACGCCCTCGCTCAAAGTCCGTCAACTGCACATACGGTTCACGTCCACGCTGTCGCGGCATGCTACCAGTGTTAAAGACTGCGATGGAGCTCCGTATGCCACGGCAAACTGGCTGACACTGACGGCGGCGGTGCACAAATGCTGCGCAGCTAGCGCCATTCGACGGCCAACACCGCGGTTCCTGGTGTGTCCGCTGTGCCGTGCGTGTGATCATTGCTTGTACAGCCGTCTCGCAGTGTCCGGAGCAAGTATGGTGGGTCTGACACACCGGTGTCAATGTGTTCTTTTTTCCATTTCCAGGAGTGTATCTACAATCACTTCTAATACACTGCGATTTCTGGCGAAGACCTGGCGCAGTACCCCCAAAACGCTCTCCCGAACCGTCCGCTGCCAGCCGCTGCAACGGACGCAGGAAGGCGCGCCCATCTCCCGTCTCACGGCGTCGCAGCTCGCACCGGCCAGACCGATGTCGTAGGTTGACTCCTGTTGCTCTCGTGTCGGCCGCGAAGACACTACCCCTCGCTATACGGCGCGGCCCACTGGGCTCAGGTGGCGACCTCACATGCGCCGACGCTCAAGGCGGACAAGTCATCTTGTGTATCAGTGCGCGACCGACCAACCGATCGATCCAACCGCCAATGACCGTTGCCTGAGCAACTTGAGCAGACTGGCGGCCTAACGCGCAGACTCAGATGCAGGAACTAAGCCCCCGACCGGGCGACCACTCGTTGAGTTCTCTCACTGCTCCACAAATTCGGACGAGAGACAGAGTAGCAAGCTGGGGACGAGAGACTGACCCCAGACTGACTCCAGACTCATCCAGACTGTCTCCGACTGACCCCCTGGCGAGCTCATAGCGCCCCTTAAATGCACGTGAACAAGCACCCTTTCCCAGTTCCCACCAGAGGGAGAAACCAAAGCTGCGATTGCCACAGCGGCGCCACCGCCAGAAACGGAGGGCGACTGCTTCACTCAACGTGTAACAACTGTACATATAATAATTTTTTCTTCTGATTTTCGATAAATTAGATTAAGCAATGTTTTGATTTCTTTTTTTTTTCTTTTTCTTTTCGTGTCATTGTGTTGAGGAAACTATAAACAACTCTCGATGTGAATATTAATATTTATGTCAAATTTCAAGCAATGTTATAACAAAATGGAAATGTAAGAAATGTTGAAACTTTTGTAAGATGTTAAAATTGTAATTGTGCGCCTGGTCCATACGTAGGCAATGTATTAGGATATGTGGAATGTAAAATCTTTGGTGAATACCCTGTCTGTAGGGGAACGGTAAAAGGTGGATGGCAGGCGAGCGCGGGAAAATGCACACAGGCGCGGCACGGCATAACGGGCTCAGCAGTAGTAATAGTCGGAGGTGGGCATCGGTCTCAGAAACACGCTCCGGATCGCGGAGGCTCTCCTGGAAAACGTGATTTCATTGAGCCTCGGATGTGCTGTTTTCGACGACTATACAGCATGGCTATATTCTATAGGCACTAAATTGAAAAGGATTGCGACGCTAAGAAGAAGCAAAGTGCCAATACATCAAGAGCCATAGCTGTGATTGTATGTGTGCTGTGCGCCTCGCCATCTCGCCGCCCGCCAACCGCCGCATCGACACGAACAGGTTGACACATTCAGAATTGTATTCGTGTGGACCAGTGTTAATTTTGTTCCTCACTGTTCAATAACAACTTAACTTTTACCAGAACTGTCCTATCATTTAATTATCCTCATTACTAACCTAGACAGGGTCCTTTCCACATGTTGTGCAATCCGAGTGTCCCGAAATGAAGATTTAAAGTTTATGTTAATAAGAATTACCTGCAGACCTATCTATGCTAGAAAGATGTTTAAGGAGCTTTATTGTTAATGAATATACAAGTAAAGAACATAGGTCTGACAAAGTTGGAAGATAATTTTGGAATTGGTTTAGTAATGAAGCTTGATTAATTTGAGACAAAAATAATGGTAGTTAAATAAGCAAGAAATAAGACAAAAAGAGAAATAATTCATATATTGGAAACCTTGAGTGCTTAATGAGTTCAGTAGTCAAAAATTTCAATACAGTGATGCTAACAGTTTCAGGGTCCCCCCCCCCCTCCAACCCCCCTTTTCTTTTCTATTCATTTAAATTCTGAAGTGTACTGAACTGATTTGACCAGCAAAGTTAAAGTCAATATAAAACCTAAATTTATCAGTGTTTTACCCTTCTTAAAATTGACAATGTATGTGTGTTTCAAAAGTGCTATGCCTAGGGTAACCTATGCCCGATTTCAGTCGGATCAATAGACAAAATGCAGTTTGTAGTAATCATTATAGTGTAATGTTGTGTATTTATAGCTTGTCCAAATTAGTACAGAAAGGGAAAATATTACTTCAGTAGATTTTTCTGGTTCTAAAATTTACCATATAATGCAGTATTACTACGTGTTGTTATGCTTGTACGTACATCCACTTGTACAGGGAGAAAACTCACTTAATGCCTAATTAGGCTGGCGACCGTATTATTAACAGTCTGGAACCTCATGCGGTGTTGTTTCTTGTCTTTCCTAACGTGTAGTTGCACTTCAGACTTGCTTGACGTATCATTGTGGTTACTGAGTGGGTGAATGTCTGATTTTGCCTCCATTCAGGTACACGCGGTCAACAAATATACCGAAATCCTTTCTTATAAGGTGAAGCCCGTCAACTTACCATAGTACAGGCTTTAAAGAGTTAACGTACGCCCGAGTGTAGACGTTACAAGTGGCTTCCCGGTGACAGGACATCCAGTTGTTGTCGGTCACAAATTAAAGTGAATACCGAACAGTGGATGTTCAGTGGCTCGAATTGCAATAATAGTTAGTAAAGTAAATAGCAGTGAACGTCAAGTACGATAGTGTGGTGTAATTTGCGTTCAGTATGGACAAGAACGTAGACACGGTAGATGTGCCGAGCGTAATGGAAGATGCGCAGGGCAAAAGCAGGAGTTTACGCGGCCAGATAACAGATGCCGTTAGCGGAAGACAAATGGCGTACATACAATATCACGAACATGTTAACGAACAGATTGAAATGTCGAGATTACCTCGAACACAGCAAGGAATGAAACAGGAAGTAGAGGGTGACTTTGTAGATGATAGTGGGTACGTGAACGAATCCACTGACATGTTTGATTCACCACAGATAAAGAAAGAACCGAAAGAAACTTCTGAAGTAGGATTGGAACACACGGAATCCGTAGAACAAAACAGTGTGAAAATTTTAAGCATGAACGGTTTATATGAACAATTAACCAAACAAATTGCAGGACAGAATGATCAGCTTCAAAAACAAGTCGGTAGTCAGGTTAGTCAGCTTAAAACACACGTTGACGAGCAGCTTAAAACACAGAGCCATCAGCTCAAAACGCAAAATGATCAGCTTCAAAAACAAGTTAGTAGTCAGGTTAGTCAGCTTAAAACACACGTTGACGAGCAGCTGAAAACACAAAGTAATCAGATTAAAGCACAGGTCGAAGAACAAGGAATTAAAATTAGTAAACAAATAGAACAGGTAGAACAAAAAGTGGGTAGTTTAAGTTCTGTGGTAAATACTATGAAATTTGAAATTGACACAATAACAAAAATATGGATACTATGCAGGGGGAAATTGACAACATTACCAGTAGGTTTGATGTTGAAATTCTCAACATCCAAGAGAAAGTAGAGCCTCTAGTTGAAACGAAAGTAGACGAAAAAGTTTTCGGTCTTAAAACTGAGATCGTAAACGAATGTCAACACGGGATCTCACAGTTGAAAAAGGCAGTTTCAGACACTGAAAGAGATTTAGGCGAAAAAGTGACCGGATGTGTACAAAAGTGTGAACAAAATACTTCGAAAATTCAAGGCAAAATTTTCGATCTTGAGAGCAAAATTAAAGATAGACCTGGTGTTGTCTGTAATGGCACACCACTTACGAAGCTATTGGAAGGTGAGGAACGCTTCGATCCTACAAAGAAACATAACGGATGGCATCCGTTAGATTTCATCAAAAATTGCGAGAGAATATTTCCTGAACACTTGTCTGATCAGGAAAGATAAACGTAGTAATTAGCGCCTTAGCGGGTGACGCTAAGCGCTGGGGAATTAATTTGAATACCGAACGAATGACGTTCGAAGAATTTAAGCAAAAATTTACGGAGGAATATTGGTCCGAACAAAAACAGGATCATTTGTGGCGCGAGTTTATCATGGCCAAACTTCATGATAACAGGGGCAGAAATTCTTTGAAAGATTTCTGCGAATATTGGTACCGAAAATTGACACATTTAAGAGGTAGGAGATCAGATTCAGAAATTATCTGGGAACTATATAAAAAGCTTCCAGAAGATTCAAAGAGGTACGTGGGAAGCAATCATCGCAGCTTCCAAGCATTTCTAGAAAGGATCGAAAACGAAGACCACTGGCGTGAAAGTCGTGCCAATTATCAAAATTTTGGTAACCGAAATAACCGTAATAATGACGAGAGAAATGACGGCGAAGGGTTTCGCGTCAATATGATACAGAGAGGTAGAGGTAGAGGCAGAGGAAGAGGGAGTTATCCAGTTCGCGGAAGATGGTATACCGCGCAAAATAATAACGACGCGGGAAACTGATTTCCGCGAACGTTGCGGGCCAAACGGAAGCGGACAATATATACCGGCCCCGATTTAAGAAAGGTTACTGAACTGACAGTAAAGTTATGAGACACGTTAGAGACAGGAGTGGAACGGCGCAACGTGTTGTTGCGAAACAAGCGTCAGGTGCGAGCGCGAATGACTCATCTTTGCCGCGCAGAGCAATACTTGTTAACAGGCGAGTGGAGCATCAGAGGGCAACGGCCCAGCCTAGCAGAACAGCTGTTCAGAGAGAAGCCGCTAGCAATGCGGCAGCATTAGGTACGAACATAGCCGTAAGAGCTGGTGAATACATTACAAGTGGTAATTCCGTGGCGAAGGAAATAATGAATGAAACTGTGGATACACAGAGAGGTGCGGTTAGCAGTGTTAGCAATAAAGTACAAGGCGAGAATGAATTAGCGAAAGTAAGTAATTGGCGTGTGCAGATCGACGATCTGTACAAAGGCCTCAAGCAATGTGAGTGGGAGGATTTTAAGAAGGAGTATGAGGCAAAGAAATTAGTTAGTGGAAAAGGAGATAGTAGGGACGTCGATAAGGTGACGTGGCCCGAGTTTAAAGAGGAGAGAGTAAATAGCGCCGCGCAAAGTACGCGTGCTGCCGATAGGTCGAAGGTTAAAGATAGGAAAGAATTGGAGGATGAAATCCTAAGCATTGACGAGGAAGTAACTTCTGTTAACAATCCGCCAACCGTACAAGCTGCTACCGAAAGGCACCATGGGGAAGGGACAGGTGATTACCTAAACGTGATAGAAGTCCACGAGGATTACACTAAATATGAAGTAACAGTGGATGTGAGTAAAGCTGAAAATGAGGTCGTTTTGCCAAAAGAGGATTTTGAATTAAAATTAAAGCCTGACGAAAATGTAGAGGGAGAACTTAGTTCCTGTCTCAGAAAAGCTTTTATGTTAGAACCTGAAAGCGATCCAGAATGGTCGGATTCTGACGATAGTTCAGATGACGAATATTTCGGTAATAGTGAAAATAATGGGAATACAGTTAATTGCGATGTTGTATCTATAGATGATGAAGTTTCAAAACAAAATCCAGATGTTGAGACTGAACAAAGAAAGAAAGAGCCACCTAAGTACTCAGGATCTATTTTACAAAGAGTTCAAGTAATTAATGACTTTGAACTCCCTGAACCAAAGAAACCGCCAGATATAGGTGATGTGAATGTTAAAAGCATATCTTGGGACGATGTTATCGTCGATCCGGATTTGCTTAGGGAAGATCACAACAATGAAAAGCATTTGATGGTTAAACAAACTGTAATATCAGTTGAAATTTATAATGTGAAATTGCAAGTACTTCTTGATACGGGATCTCAGATAAGCGCAATCTCCCAGTCGTTTTTCGAACACATTTGTGATGAGCCTGGACTAGTAATTATGTCAGTGATGGGTGTAAAAATTGTTGGTGCTACTGGCAAGACTAGCAAGCCGGTAAAGAACCAGATTTTGGTTGAATTTAGTATAAAAGGACAAAAATTTGAACACGATTTTTTGGTTGTGCCAGACTTGAGTACTGAAATGATTCTGGGAATAGATTGGTTAGATAAAGAAAAGGTTATTATTGATTGTAGCCAGGAAGTGATCAAAATTAATAATGCATCTAGGAATTTGGAATTAAAATTTGAGGAAAATGGGAAGGTGTTCGATTCAGAAGTTGATTCTTTATTGTTGGAGATCGACCAAGGGAATTATGGTTTGACAAATATGTATGAGGTATACCATGTCCAGAGGTTAATAGATGAGAGTGACAAGCAGGGGCATAATTTTAAATAAATTGTAGAAAATTTGAAGGAGATATCTCCTGATCAGAAAACCGAATTGCTTGATATTTTAGAAAGTAATAGTACCGTATTTTCGGACAAACCTGGCCTAGTTAAGAACTTCGAATACCAGATTGAGACAATAGAGCATAAACCTTTCTTTGTAAGACCGTTTTCGGTACCCATATCAAAGAGGCAGGCTGTGCAAGTGGAAATAGATAAAATGATAGAATGGGGTGTAATCGAACGGAGTAGCAGCGAATATAATAGTCCCCTTATCATCGTGAATAAAAGGGATGGGGGAGTGAGAGTAGTTATCGACGCCAGGACTTTGAACAAAATTGTAAAGAAGGAAATAGACAGACCTGAAAATCTGGACGAAATGCTCCAAAAATTTTATAATGTGAAGTATTTAACCAGTCTGGACATGACCGCCGGATACTGGCAAATCCCATTGAGTAAAGAATCCCGTAAATATACCGCTTTTCTATTCGCCGGGAAATGCTACCAGTATAAAGTAGTGCCATTTGGGCTTAGCTCTTCTGTGGCAGTATTTATTAGGGCTCTGGACTTTGTATTAGGGAGAGAATTGAGTTCCCGGCTAACTATTTATGTAGATGATTTAATGATTGCTACAGAAGAATGGCAAGAGCATTGTGAATTATTGCAGAAGGTTTTTGTTGCTCTAAAAGCAGGGGGCATGACACTTAAGTGGAAGAAATGTGAATTTGTGAAGTCGGAAATAAAGTTTCTGGGGCACATTATTACTACGACCGGTATTGGCAAGGACCCGGAAAAGTTAAGTGCAATAGCTGGATGTCCAGCGCCTAGAAATAAAAAAACAGTTGAAAGCCTTTTTAGGTTTATGTGGGTTCTATAGAAAATTCGTCAAGGGGCAAGTTTTTAATAGTCCTCATTTGAATAATCTACTTAAGAAAAATAGTGCTTTTGTGTGGACAGAAGGATGCATGAGAAATTTTGAAAATTTAAAAAGGGAACTTTTGAATGACAATATTTTGCATCACCCCATACTGTCAGAACCTTTCCATATGAGTACTGACAGCAGTGCTTATGGAATTGGTATAGAAGTTTTCCAAGAAATCTGTGAGGGCAGAGAAATCGAACACAGGACTATCGCGTTTGCAAGTAGAACTCTAACAAAATACGAGAGAAACTACACTATATCGGAAAAGGAAGCTTTGGCCATTATATGGGGGTTAAAGAAATTCAGAAATTATCTGTGGGGCCATAAGCTCATCATACATACTGACCACAAGGCTTTAACTTTTCTTAAGGATTGTCGTTTACTTAATGGCAGGCTAACTCGTTGGGCTTTGTACCTGCAACAATTTGATTACGAGATTTGCTATGTTAAGGGTACTGAGAATTATGTGGCAGATGCTTTATCTCGATTGCCTAATGGTATGAGTGAAGTGCCCAATGAAAATGGTGAAGAGGGTACTTTTCAGATAAGGTATATTAAAGAGGTTTCAGGAAAAAGGAAATCTGAACAAATATGTAAAAATATGAGATACCATCAGAATGAGGATCCGACCTGGAAATCTGTGAAGGTGAATTTTGACAGTGTGCAGTATCCTCAAATTAAGAAGTATTACAAAATCTTTAAAGGCATTTTATATAGGGGGAAAGATTTAACCACTGAGGAATGGAGAGTATGTTGGCCACACCAGTTCGATACTGAAGTCATAGACTATTTTCATTTAGCATTGGGGCATAGTGGTCCAAAGAAATGTTAGGATAAACTGAATAATGTAGTAGTGATTGCTGGTAGTGTCAGTAAGAGGGTAAAGGAACGAATTAAGTCGTGTGATGTTTGTCAAAGGGCCAAAGTACCGAACAGAACTAATAGAGGTCCAATGCAAAGTACATTACCTGAAGACACCCTAGAATTATTATCGGTAGATTTATATGGTCCCCTCCCAAAGACTTTGGGAAATTGTGCATATATTTTAGTAATTTTGGAAGTATTCTCAAAGTTTGTGAAATTATACCCCTTGAAAAGAGCAACAGCAAAAGCTGTATTTAATAGGATGGTCGAATACTTCAGAACCATCGGGAAACCCAAGGCAGTACTATCTGACAATGGACCCCAGCTCATATCCAAAAATTGGAAAGAAGGAATGGAGCAAAATGGTGTGGAGGTTAAATATATATCAGCTTATCATCCTGCTAGCAACCCGGTTGAAAGGTACATGCGAGAAATAAGGAGATTGTGTAGAACGTACTGCAGTCATAACCATAGAGCCTGGGGCAAGTTTATATCGGACTTTGAGACTGTCATGAACACATTAAATCATGAAACTACTGGGTTCCCACCGGAAGAATTTTTGTTAGGCAGGAGAAGTAAAAGTTTAACTGAGGAAAAATTAGAGTTTCCGCCTTGTACAAGCTTGGGGTTGAGTCAAAAGAAAGAATTAATCAGAAAAAGGGCAAAGCAAAAAGCTGAATCTAGGTCTAAAAGACATGATAAAAATCTGAAAGTTTCAAAATTTAAAATTGGAGATTGTGTTCTTTTAAAAACCCACGAAAAATCTAGTGAACTGAACCATGAAATTTCCAAATTTAAATATATCTATAATGGACCGTATATAATACAGAACATTCCACACGATAATGCTTACTACCTGATCTACCCAAAATCCAAAAGACCTTTAGGTGTAAGAAATATTGTGGACCTGAAACTGTATGTTCCTAGAAGTGAGTGAACTAAGTACAATCAGAAAACAATTTACAGTAAATATGCTGTATACTATGCTGAAGCTAATTTATGCCAAATGTAACAAACATTTGTAACATAGGTAGAACAATATCAGTGTACTAATGTAATTATGTGAGTTTCAGATTACCAATTGTACTATACATGTAAAGAGGTATGGAGAAAAAGGGCTGAAAAGAAAGGATAAATGCTATCAGCCAGATAGAAGATGGGACTGTCAAAAATGAAAATGGGCAGTGTATGAGCCGTAATATAAAGGACTGCCAAACACCAAAGAGGGCAGATAAATAGTGAAAGGAGAATTGTAAGTGTGATACAGGAGATGTGACGATATGAGGTGAAAAGGACTGCCCAAATCTGAATAATAGGCAGCAAATGTGTGTAGTAATTTTCTAAATATTATTGTGTGTTTTTTTTCTAGTAAGTAAGAAAATGGACTGCCATTCAATGCAAGCAGCAACAAATTGTCTTATAGTGTATATAGATATTTGCATTTGTTTTTGTAGTTAAATGTTTGTGTTCCATATTTTGAAATTATTTATTTGAGAAATTTAGTAAAAATGAGTAATTTGCTATTTTAATAATGTTGTGATAGGAGGTTGGACTGCGCCAAAGGCACTTAAGTAAATGATAAGTAAATGTTCTTGATATGTTAAAAAGTGTAGACCTGTATAATGTGAGTGAAAGGAAGCTTGTGGTACAAAAAATTTTTTTTGGATGGGAAATTCACATAAAGATTCAGAACCACTGTATAAATGTAAAATTTAGTGTTCCCATCAAATTTATACTTCGTGAAATTTACTGGAAACAGGGGCATGTGTAACAACAACTGTACATATAATAATTTTTTCTTCTGTTTTTCGATAAATTAGAGTAAGCAATGTTTTGATTTCTTTTTTTTTTCTTTTCGTGTCATTGTGTTGAGGAAACTATAAACAACTCTCGATGTGAATATTAATATTTATGTCAAATTTCAAGCAATGTTATAACAAAATGGAAATGTAAGAAATGTTGAAACTTTTGTAAGATGTTAAAATTGTAATTGTGCGCCTGGTCCATACGTAGGCAATGTATTAGGATATGTGGAATGTAAAATCTTTGGTGAATACCCTGTCTGTAGGGGAACGGTAAAAGGTGGATGGCAGGCGAGCGCGGGAAAATGCACACAGGCGCGGCACGGCATAACGGGCTCAGCAGTAGTAATAGTCGGAGGTGGGCATCGGTCTCAGAAACACGCTCCGGATCGCGGAGGCTCTCCTGGAAAACGTGATTTCATTGAGCCTCGGATATGCTGTTTCCGACGACTATACAGCATGGCTATATTCTATAGGCACTAAATTGAAAAGGATTGCGACGCTAAGAAGAAGCAAAGTGCCGATACATCAAGAGCCATAGCTGTGATTGTATGTGTGCTGTGCGCCTCGCCATCTCGCCGCCCGCCAACCGCCGCATCGACACGAACAGGTTGACACATTCAGAATTGTATTCGTGTGGACTAGTGTTAATTTTGTTCCTCACTGTTCAATAACAACTTAACTTTTACCAGAACTGTCCTATCATTTAATTATCCTCATTACTAACCTAGACAGGGTCCTTTCCACATGTTGTGGAAATGAAGATTTAAAGTTTATGTTAATAAGAATTACCTGCAGACCTATCTATGCTAGAAAGATGTTTAAGGAGCTTTATTGTTAATGAGTATACAAGTAAAGAACATAGGTCTGACAAAGTTGGAAGATAATTTTGGAATTGGTTTAGTAATGAAGCTTGATTAATTTGAGACAAAAATAATGGTAGTTAAATAAGCAAGAAATAAGACAAAAAGAGAAATAATTCATATATTGGAAACCTTGAGTGCTTAATGAGTTCAGTAGTCAAAAATTTCAATACAGTGATGCTAACAGTTTCAGGGTCCCCCCCCCCTCCAACCCCCCTTTTCTTTTCTATTCATTTAAATTCTGAAGTGTACTGAACTGATTTGACCAGCAAAGTTAAAGTCAATATAAAACCTAAATTTATCAGTGTTTTACCCTTCTTAAAATTGACAATGTATGTGTGTTTCAAAAGTGCTATGTCTAGGGTAACCTATGCCCGATTTCAGTCGGATCAATAGACGAAATGCAGTTTGTAGTAATCATTATAGTGTAATGTTGTGTATTTATAGCTTGTCCAAATTAGTACAGAAAGGGAAAATATTACTTCAGTAGATTTTTCTGGTTCTAAAATTTACCATATAATGCAGTATTACTACGTGTTGTTATGCTTGTACGTACATCCACTTGTACAAGGAGAAAACTCACTTAATGCCTAATTAGGCTGGCGACCGTATTATTAACAGTCTGGAACCTCATGCGGTGTTGTTTCTTGTCTTTCCTAACGTGTAGTTGCACTTCAGACTTGCTTGACGTATCATTGTGGTTACTGAGTGGGTGAATATCTGATTTTGCCTCCATTCAGGTACACGCGGTCAACAAATATACCGAAATCCTTTCTTATAAGGTGAAGCCCGTCAACTTATCATAGTACAGGCTTTAAAGAGTTAACGTACGCCCGAGCGTAGACGTTACAAACGCGCTGCGACGCGCTCTTCAAATCAGCAATTTTTACCACGGCACACCATCTAATGTCCTTACTTGCATCTTTTTCCAAAATATACGAAAAAGTAATGTATTCAAGAGCAGTCTCACACACAGCGTAAGAACTTACTTAGTAAATCACAGTTTGAAGAAGGGCTGCTCGACTGTATTAATACATTCACTCATCAAATATTACAAACCTTAAACTATACAATATCGCTAGTTGGTATTTGTGTGACTTTTCCAACGCCTTTAATTGTGTAGATCATGTTACTCTGTTAGAAAAATTCAGGTTTTATGGAACTGATGGGTTCAATCTTGGGTCCACTCCTTTTCCTTGTATAGGTGAACAACCTTACATTTAACAAACATGATTGATGCTTTTTGCACATGATGCTAGAGCTATAATGTATTAGGGAGAAAGTAAAAGAAAAGATTGTGAAAGACCATTTCCACGGTATTATTAACTAGTTCTATAGTCAGTTCTTTACAACATGCAGTCATTCCAACAACTGGTGTAGCACATGAATGGCAGTCAGTAAACTGGGTAGAATGCCCCAGATTTTTCGCTGTAGATAACGATGAAACCTTGAACTGGAAGAAGCATGTTACTGATCTTCTCAGACAGTTAAGTTCAGCTGCTATTGATATTCGTATAATTTCTAATCTTGGAAACAAACGAACGAACCTTCTGGCATATTTTCCATCTTTCCTCACGCAACCTCATCATTGTTTTGGTAGGGAAAGTCCAGTACGATGGCCAGCGCGACCTCCGTATCTCATAACGCTAGAATTTTTCCTCTAGGGTTACGTCAAGACATTAGTGAATGAAACCCCCATAGAGACGGATGGAGACCTGCTTGCTAGGGTCCAAGCTGCCTGTCTCCCGGTACGACAGATATTAGCGATCTTTGAGAGAGTGCGGCAGAACTTCCTCCACCGTTGCTATGCATTCATGGGGACTGTCGGTCGACACTTTGAAGAGTCACTATAAGCTACGTTGTTGTCTTGTGGTATGCACTGCGTATGTCCATAACACAATAAATATGTTTTTCCGACCATTGATTCCCTATCTCAATTTAATCGGTTGTCGATTGTCCCTGTTCCTCTTTTTAGTCTGACGCAAAAGATTTGAGACACCCTTTAGATTGAAAATGTTTTCTTATACTACGAAAGTGATCTCAAGAACTTTAACTGATTGTTTATAATGCCCAGTCCAGTATTGTCTCCTCCTACGAACGATGATAAACAACAAATAGGTCGTCTCTAAGAGCATGGAGAAATCGAACAAATGACGTCATTTTAATCGGCAACGTCATGGGTATTCATTTGTAAGTCTAACGTCCTTCCCTTTCCATGATGGTTTCAGGTTGATTCACACCTCGAGCCAACGCCAGAGCTATCAGTGAAAGGAAAAGAAAAATGCGATATTTCTGCCTTATTTGATCCACGTAAGAGCAATATTTCTTCCTCAAAAGTTCGAGTGGAACGAAAGTAAGACCCCCTATAAAAAATACAATGTAATTTGATTAACGTTTCATAGCACAATGGACAGTGTGAAATAGAAAAGTGTGGTATAAAATTGACCAGAATGACGCTCAGTTTTACAATGAAAAATTTATTTGATTGAAAGTTATCTGGGTAAAACTTCATACGTTATTTGACAGATAATGATTTTCCGAATTTTCATAGCCAAACGAAGAGTGAGAAGTTATGTGTTCCCATCGACCTAGCGGTTATCGATCCCCTCTGGCGTAAAGTGCGCCTGTACAGGGTGTCCCAGCTATCTTGTCCACCCAAAATATCTCTGGAACAATAACAGCTATTGGAAAACGACTTCCACCGGTATCAATGTAGGGCTGGGGCCCATGAGTGTACATATTTGGAAACATTCTAAAACGAAAGCATATGTGTTTTTTAACACAAACTTATGTTTTTTTAAATGGACCTCCTGTATTTTTTCTTCAGCAATCCATAGCATGACAAAACACATACACAATGGCGTTGATTGCATCGCAATATTCCCATTACATCCCGAGATATTAAGACGCGAAGTTGACGCTTGAAACACCTGACATGCCCACGTCCTGAGTCTCAGGCGTGAACCCCATGCTGCCCGTAATCGCGATGTGATTGACATGCGTAATCACACTTCCATACTTATCAAGAGGTCCGAAACGAATAATACGGTCTGCTGCCATCCTGCATTACTGTCGTACATTCCTGCAGGTATTTATCCCATAGGCTACGGGTGATGCGGTTCTGTAACATATCTGTGTACCGCAACGTTAGTCACAAAGTTAACTTCGCTTATCGTTAATCCGTTACTAAAAAGGTAATGCCGTTCAACGTTAAAACTTTACTTTACTGTAGATCTAGCGCAAGTGACAGTTAATCATTCACTCATAATAGCAAAATTCATGTTGATGGTTTTAGTGAAACGAGCAAGTAGACTAAAAGTTTTACCGTTGTTTAGGTAAAAATGTTTTGATTTGGGAAGTTCAGGTAGGACATAGAAGATGAATGTAAACATGTTTAACCAATTAGTTTTATTATCACATAATTATCAATGTTATGTTTATCTAATGCGTTAAATGACAAACTGTTGCAAATAAATGTTTCTTGACATCACTGGGTGTAATGGCCCTTTGTAGAAACTTCCACTGTGATACCAGCACTACATACTAAACATAGCGTTCACATCTCATGCTCAAAGCGATCCCCATTGGCTTGCATACCTAGGGTCACTCTGCGGATGAAGGATGCCCTCCTTCGTGCTACTGTTTCCTCTTTGGTGGCTGTACAAGCATCAATAATGCGTTGCTTCATGTCCTCTGGTGTAGTTGGTTCATGTTGGTAAACAGCATCCTTCACTACTCCCCAAAGAAAATAATCCAGCGGTGTAAGGTCCGGAGATCGGGCAGGCCACCTAACTGGGCCACCTCGTCCAATCCACCTACCAGGGAACTTACAGTTCAGAAGTCGTCGTGCTTGTAAGGCGTTATGTGCAGGGCATCCGTCATGCTGATACCACATGACCATTCTCCGGTTCAGAGGTACGGTGTCCAAGAGAACAGGAAGATTGTGTCGTATAAATCTGGAGTATTGTCTGCCATTTTGGATGCCATTTATAAAGAAAGGTCCGGTAATGGTATCTCCAATAAGCCCATACCAAACATTAACTTTCCACGGACGTAGATGCTGTACCTGACGGAGCCATTTTGGATTGTCTGCGGACCAATAATGCACATTCCTCATATTGACAATTCCTTTGTTGGAGAATGATGCCTCGTCGGTAAAGAGAACATCTGCAAAACAATTTGGATTAGTCAGAAGGTTTTGCTGCGCCCACCGACAAAATGTTACCCTATTGCGGAAGTCATTTCCATGATGATCCTGGTGTAAATGAACATGGTAAGGATGATATTTATGACGTTTAAGAATACGCTGTGCACTTGATTTCGACACACCAACTTCACGTTCAATTTGACGTGTGCTGATCTGAGGATTCACAGCTATGGTAGCGAGCACAGCAACTTTAGCACGTTCATCTTTGCGTGTTCTAGGACGATGTCGAGGTCTTGAATTTAACCTTCCCGTTTCACGTAGACGAGATGTGAGACGACCAAACATCCGGCGCGAAGGCGATGGCTTGTCAGGGAATCGCCTTCTGTACAGTCGTTCTGCCTGAACAGCATTTCGTCCACCTTGTAAGTAGGCTGTTTAGGATTTTTTATTGGTAACGCCACCTCTGTATGAAAATCACTGGCTGTGCTGTGTGCAGTCTGTGGCTGCTTTGCATTGTTGTAATACTCGCCATTGTAGTGTTAGGCAGCTGGCTGTGAACAGCGCGTAGCGTTGCGCAGTTGGAGGTGAGCCGCCAGCATTGGTGGATGTGGGGAGAGAGATGGCGGAGTTTTGAAATTTGTCATGAACTGCTATATATTTATATGATGATATTAAGGTAAATACATTGTTTGTTCTCTATTAATATCTTTCATTTGCTAACTATCCCTATCAGTAGTTAGTGCCTTCCATAGTTTGAATCTTTTATTTAGCTGGCACTAGTGGCGCTTGCTGTATTGCAGTAGCTTGAGTAGCGAACATTTTTGTGAGGAAAGTGATTTGTGAAAGGTATAGTTTAATGTTAGTCAGGGCCCATTCTTTTGTAGGCATTATTGAAAGTCAGATTGCGTTGCGCTAACAAAATATTGTGTGTCAGTTTAAGCACAGTCCTGTATAATTGTTCAAAGGGGATGTTTCATATGGCGACCCTGCCAGGATACCTCACTGGAATCTTCTGATTTTTTCTTGTAGTTTGTGTAATTAGTGTAGCTTTTGTTTATTGCTAGCGCGTAATTGTAGAGAATTTCCTTTGTAGTTGCAGTCTTTCATTGTTGTACTGTAAAACAGTTGTGGCATGCATGTAGATTTGCACCAAGTATTTCGCAGCTGCAATTAACTAGATATTATTTTCAGTGTTATGTTAATGTGTTCTCTTGTTTTTGCTCTTCAAATTGTGCTTTTCTGTGTTATCGTGTGAAATATTGTGACAATAATGGCGTGTGAAAAACGTAACACTAGGCTACAAAGTAAACTGAGAAATAATAGTGACGACGAGCGTAGCTTATCGGCACCACTGTGTAATGAATTAACAGACATTCAAAGTAGTAATTTGGTAACTGTGCATAGGGAAATGGAGCGGGCGTCAAATAATGGCGTAGACAATGAAACAGGTAGTGAACAGGGAAGCATTATCGATCGATCGGTCGGCAATAGCTCGCCTCAGGAAGCCGAAATGACACGACACGATCTCGCAAATACTGTAGATTCAGGTTTTGGATCCTCACCGTTTTCTCAAATAAGTCAAGACACATTTTCTGCTTGTCAAAATGTGAATGTTTCCGGTGCAAATTCACTGCCGAAAAGCACTGAGGAACATGTTTCAGACACCAATGCATTGTTATTACAATTAATACAACAAATGGGAAAAACACAGCAAAAGCTTCAAAAGTTAGACACAATGGAACAAAATCAGAGAGAAACACAGCAAAAGCTTCAAAAGTTAGACACAATGGAACAAAATCTTAAAACGTTAGACGCAATGGAACAAAATCTTCAAAAGTTAGACTCATTGGAGCAAACTCTTGAACAAACACGTGAGGATTTAACTACTGAGTTACATCCATTGAATCGAAATGTCAAAAAGTCTGTAATGACGTATAAACACAAATTTGTAAGCATTTCCAACCTATTTTTTCGCGTCATGAAAATGCACTACAGAATCACGAAGCAGCCATAAAAGAACTGCAAACTACTGTTCATGAAAATCATGAGACCTTGCAAGCTAAATTTGACTCAGTTGCATCTACCGACTCGGTTACGCAACTTGCAAAAACTCAGGAAAACTTGAAGGACACAGTAGATTCGATTTTAACACAAATGGACACTCTGAAACTTGGTTCAGAAAAACACACTGAGGAAATGTGTTCACTATCGGAGAAAGTAGCCGAACTTTCGGATCAGGTCACTAACTTATCTACAAAGGTAGATGATGATCTGAATGACACAAGACCTGTAGCCTTCACTGACACAGAAGAGTATGAACAAATTAAGAAATTCAAACAAAATCAAAATCAAATCAATACACAGTACAAAAGAGAAATCCGGGAAGTACAAGATCATTTGGCACAAGTAATACACGAATTACATATTTCAGAGGACACTCGCGCTCCAGTACGGGAAGAGGGACATAGAAATACGGAACAGACACAAAATAACAACACAGGGCACTTCGGAAATTATGAAAGAAATTGGCAAGGTACACCGAATTTTGAGATGGAACCGCCGAAACGACGTAACAATGACCGACATGCGACTTGCCGACATGATGATTTTCACTATAAGCTGTTCATTACTACACGTAAATTCAAAACATTTAAGAATTCTGGCAACGACATTCATCCACAAGCATGGCTCCATCAATTCTCTCATTGTTTTCCTCCCAACTGGTCGTTAGAACACAGATTACAATTTATGTGTGGCTACTTAGAGAATGAACCAGCTGTAAGAATGCGATCGGTCATTCACGATTGCCACAGTGAAGGAGAATTTTACCATGCCTTCCTCTCAGCATATTGGTCTGAAGCCACACAAGACCGAGTAAAACATACCATCATGATGATGAAACACTTTGAACAATCTGAATTTTCCAGTCTTGTCAAATATTTTGAAGACATGTTGCATAAGAATCAGTACCTGTCAAACCCATACAGCCCCTCAGAACTCATCCGCATTTGCTTACTCAAATTGCCTGAATATTTACGACATATTATTTTAGCAGGACGTTGCAAAGACGACATTAAAGCTTTTCAGGGACTGTTACAAGAATTAGAAATTGACACAGACAGTCACCGGACGCGAAAACAGGAAAACAATCACTGCAGGTCACATACGTCACAATTCCGTGACGACAGAAACAATAACTGGACACGACAAGGCTATTCTTACAACGCAAATCGTGACCAAAACAGACACCACCCATATGACAACCACTGGCAGAGTAATAATAGTTACAGAGAAAGATCGCATTTCCGTAGTAATGACTATCCCAGAGACAATCAGAGAAACAGACAATATGGGAACCAAAACAATTATTATCAAGGGAGGCAGAATAACTTCAGACGCAACAGTTCAGCGCGCAGTTACGATTCAGTGAGAAATTCTCCACCACATGACCGACAAGAAAGAAACTACAGGAACTACCGACATGACGACAGACGAGATAATCATAACGACAGACCTGAATTTCATCAGAACTGGCGGGATTCTAACAGAGCTGGGCCCTCTCGGCAAGGCGAATTTGTAGAAGCTAGGTCTCCTAATCCCAATAACGTCGCGCGCCAACAAAGGAACAGACAATGACTCGCACCGCAGGCAGCCACCTGCGCCGGCTGGCTCAGAGAAAAATAACACAGACGCTAACCTTGAGAAAAGATTTAGCATTCCTTACCGACGTATAAAACATGACAATTGCTTTGAAGTTGAAACTCTGTGCACTAGGAAGAGTAAAGGTTTACACCACATTTCACATGTAAAACCGTTTAATGAAAGATAATCTGCTTTTTAACTTTGTCTGTGCCATAAAACTTTTCACTTCACATTTCTAGTATGCTTTGTCAGACTTACGAAACTGTTAACATGCAACAATGTTTGAAGTTAAATATCCAATCAAGAACCAAGAGAACTTATTTAAACAGAAATTACGAATGCATTGTTATAGTGAGCATACGACACAGTGTTGTTATTTGTACATTCTTGCTTGTTAGTTCCACTATCACGTAACGACTATAAGGCTTACATACTTAGGACACATACTGGTACTGGTAATGAGATTTTAATGCAACATTTTGGTTTATTTGAAAATACATTCTGAAATTAAACTGCTTTCTGAGAGATACCAGATGACACAGAGGTTAGTTTATGTGACAGCTACACGATTTTATCACGACGCTACTAATGAGTGACAATTTACAATGTTGCTTTTGCGGTGTATCTGTTTTACATCTGCACAGCTTTCTGAATTCTTCTGGAAAGAAAAACATGTTTTAGTAGTAACTCTTGTGGTATAGCAACAATGAGACAGCCATTTTCGTGGCACAACAATACGTTACAGTACAGTACTTTCTTCATCACAACAATAAGCGTAATAACTACGATATCTATACACAAAGCATTTCACTTTTGTTTATCATGAGGTAAGTACATTGACTTCTGCAGAACTTAGCTTTCGGAGGACGATAAATACGAGACTTCCACAGAGATTATCTTACAACATGACGCACAGTTTAGCGCTACAGTACACGTATTTGAGTGATTAATTTCGCACTTAAAACATTTTTTAAAGATATTTAAGGTGCAATGATACAAGGGTTTTCCGTGATACATTTCATTCCATTGCTGTAATCTGTAACGCCTGAGGGTATAATTACATTAATCCTCAGGGGGGTACACGCCTACTTTGTGTACCATGTGTTTGGCAAGCACAAGGAGCCCTAGCTATTATGGTATTTGCTTATACAACTTTACACATCGGTACCATATTTCTCTAACACATAAATTACACAGCTATCTGATTATTTAACAAAGAAACAAACATTTTTTACTACATTAGTGACAGATGTTTACGTAATTACACGGTTGAATAACTTCACACTTATGAAATTGCATTTTGTCAGTACTTTGTGAACTGTTCATATTTTTTCGGAGCCATTGTGGTACTATGAGAGCTTTGAGTGATGTATTTGGTATGGTATCATGATTTTAAAGTACGTTTGAGGCAGATGACACTTTTGACATGAGCAGAGAATTTTTTTGGGTTTGAAATTATTGCAGAAAGCTAAGACGTTTTTGAGATTTGACTGAGGTGTTATGATATTATTACGATGGCTATGTGTATTATGCTGTTGCGGTATGTTTATGATCAGTAAGCTGATGCTATATGAGTTGATTATGCTACATATCTGTTGCGATGAAATATTGTAGAAGTGTCGACGAATAAGGTAAGGAATAATGAGTGTGGAAAAGGATGTTGGAAACCAAGAATCGTACTTTAAGAGTTATGAAATGTGTGTAAATGTGTGAATGTATCACAATGCTGACGAAAATTTTTTGGACACTGTTATATTTATAGGATTTTGTTTCTACAGATTTGTAACCCAAATTCTTGACCTGTGAAATATATTTATATGAGACTGTCACTGTAGCGGAAACTGGTGTCGTAAATATTTCGGTAAGAATGTTCAGTGACCACCTGCACGTAATGCGTCGTGGGCACCCAGCTGAGCGGCCAGGTGTGCCAGCCGCCTTGAGAAAAAGCCATTAGGTGGTAAAAAAAGGGAGGCCATTATCCTCGCTATTGACGTTCCTTTGTAGAAAGCATCGCAAAAACGACACGGTCGAACTTGAAAACATATGATTACACTGTGGAGCTCTTAATTTATGATATTTCCTAAAATGCCTAATGAAACGATGAGAAACACTTCACGGCTATTGTCTTGCTAATTGAGAGAAATGCCATATGGCTTGCTTTATGTATTTGTTTACTCATTTTGTTTAATATCTAGTTTCTAGCTGCACTGCAGCATTGGTAAAAATAAAATTTTATAGATGTACTAATACAAATATTTTCTGTCTACAGATCGAGTAAATAATAATTTTTTCAAAAAAATGAGGGAGCACAAAAAGACATTTACCTTCACAGGAACTGCATTCATAATTTTCTTTTCAAGTACTTGGTAATTTATTTTGTAGAATAAGTTGTGGTGCACCACTTTAATTACATAGACATTAATATGTGAATAGACATTTCCCTTATCTGCATTGTTGTCTTTAGTGTACTATTTTTTCTGCTTGAGCTTTCTCATGTTTAGGTATAAGTTATAGCATTTGCTGCTGCTGTTCGCCAGGCATAGTGTTACTGAATTTGACTTTGTATTACTCTCTTAAGCCAGTTTCACTACTGATATATTTTTCTTGTTTGCTGCACAGTGCCTTATATTAGTTGTAATATTGCAATTGCTTTGCCCATTTGTATTTTTTTTCATTGCTATTTGTATTAATTGTTTTGTGCTGCTGCATTGCCTCGTCCCTTAGTTTAGCATCTGAGCTCAGTAGATTTAAGTTAGCTTAAGAGGGGGTAGACTGTATAAGAGAATGAGTTGTGATGAATTGGAAGAAATGCATTGAGAAGCTATAAGAATATGGTTTGGCCAAAAAAAAAGTATTTTGAAAGAGGAGATGAACAAAAAAGTAGGGTTTAGAGACAACAAGTTTAGGTAGGATTTTCTTGGAAATAAATGATGTAAGATAATGGAAAATAAATAATGAGGTAAGAAATATGTCAACATATAAATACAGAAAGCATGCTTGGATAGGATGTTTTGGTGAAAACAAATGTTGAAATAAGACGAAATATATGGAATGAAGTTTTGGGTTGGACTGCAGTACCAAATGTTACACTGAAAACGAACCATGTCCTTTCCATTGTGTTATCCCCCTATGTGTTTGTGTACTCTTGTATATTTCTATTTTTCCTGTCTTCATGTGTTTAGCTAATAAGAGTTATGTTGTAGAATTTTTCTAATAATATGTTATTTACTTTGTAAAGATGTTTAGACATTATTTATTCTATTTTGTTGCTCATATGTGAAGGTGATGTTTCAAAAGTTATTCTGACCTTTATGTATGTACTCATGTCATAATTCCTGTAACACTGATGTATATGTTTATTTCGATTCTTTTGTAAAGCCTGTTTTACTACAAATGTTATCTTTATTATTATGTTCTTCAATGATGTATTTTGTACCATTGTTATTGTATTCTTATGTTATAAAATTGTAATTGACACCAGTTCATCAAATTAAATAACTTGTAAGTTACATTTCACTGCACACGTTTCTGTTGGTCATAGTATATGGACAATATGTGAGAAGTAGGGACTGTTAGTGTTTGCACGTGTGTTAATAATTCAGCAAGGGACTGGAAAACAGCATTGCTGGTTCTAAGGACAATTCCAAAAACTTTGTGAGTGCACAAGTGGTGGTTTATGGACTTGCTATATTGTCTGCAAGACTCTTCGATGGTGATTGTGCACCTGCACAGTCGCAGCAGATGGCTGCTGGCCATCTCTACAAGGACTACAGTGGGTCTGCAACTTTGATGGCCCACCAATACCATTATTTCTACAAGGATTGCACTGGGTCTGCACCTCTGGTGGCCCACCAATACCGTAATCTCTACCAGGACTGCAGTGGGTCTGCTCTGTGATGACCTACCAAACGATATTCTTCAAAACTTCGATTGACTCCGCTGTGGGTTTGCTCTGTTGTGGCCCATTACCTGTCAGCATGTCAAGAGTCGGCACTGTCTTTCCGTTGGAAGGACAATACTACTTCTTCAAGACTGCATGGAAATCCACTACTTCTGTGTGCAATTTCTTTTACTAACGAGACTTTGTGAAAAGAAACTGTAATTACTGTGATGAATGATCAGGACTGTCTTTATGGACTGTCAGAAAATTTTAGCTTTTGACCGACATTGTATGAATAAGTGTGTGCATTTGATATCTTTGTTATTGTAATTATAAAAAATTTTTATCAAATCATTATTGGTCACTGTCCAAAACAATTTGTAAAATTTTTTTGTGGGGAGCATGGGGGCTATGTAAGTAGGCTGTTTAGGTTTCTTTATTGGTAACGCCACCTCTGTATGAAAATCACTGGCTGTGCTGTGTGCAGTCTGTGGCTGCTTTGCATTGTTGTAATACTCGCCATTGTAGTGTTAGGCAGCTGGCTGTGAACAGCGCGTAGCGTTGCGCAGTTGGAGGTGAGCCGCCAGCAGTGGTGGATGTGGGGAGAGAGATGGCAGAGTTTTGAAATTTGTCATGAACTGCTATATATTTATATGATGATATTAAGGTAAATACATTGTTTGTTCTCTATTAATATCTTTCATTTGCTAACTATCCCTATCAGTAGTTAGTGCCTCCCATAGTTTGAATCTTTTATTTAGCTGGCAGTAGTGGCGCTTGCTGTATTGCAGTAGCTTGAGTAGCGAACATTTTTGTGAGGAAAGTGATTTGTGAAAGGTATAGTTTAATGTTAGTCAGGGCCCATTCTTTTGTAGGGATTATTGAAAGTCAGATTGCGTTGCGCTAACAAAATATTGTGTGTCAGTTTAAGCACAGTCGACTAATGACCTCAGCAGTTGAGTCCCATAGTGCTCAGAGCCATTTTTAAGCACAGTCCTGTATAATTGTTCAAAGGGGACGTTTCAACCTACAACAGGGTACAGTACAGGTATGTAGAGTAGGGTTGAAAACAGACATATTCATTTAATAATCATAATGTTCGCTAACAGTACTATCAACAAACAAGCAATCTCATAACGTATTCCCCCTCAACGTACATTCTCCATAGATCAGCAGCATTTCTACCATATCTTCATGTGTGTAGATTATACTGTCAGGATAAGTTCCACAACACAACGTTTATTCACAATATGTACTACCTCCGTGCCGTCACTAGATTACTCTGATGCACGACTACACTGGCAAGCGGTGTACTGCACTCCAAAGCAACAACAAATGGGATGCTCGGAGGGTGGTGGAGTACAGGAGTTTGCACGGGTCGCAAATCATAAACAAGGCGAAGTGGTAACTGTGGCAGTAGTTGGAACTACGTTGGACACTTGACTAGGTAGAGCCAGGCCCTGCGCGACAGGCACAATGGGTCATATAACGCATTAGATAAACCTTATTTTGGGTGTGCAGGATAAATAAGACAACCTGACGGGTGTACACCGATCGGTACTGGTTCATATTGTGTACGTAGATACGTAAAACGTGCAAGAGGGAAACCAATATGTGCTTATGAGAGTTGATTGCAGCAGACCGTATTATTCGTTTCGGACCTCTTGATAAGTATGGACGTGTGATTACACATGTCAATCACATCGCGATTACGGGCAGCATGGGGTTCACGCCTGAGCCTCAGGACGTGCGCTAGCAGCCCATGTCTGGTGTTTCAAGCGTCAACTTCGCGTCTCAATATCTCAGGTTGTAATGGGAATATTGCGATGCGATCAACGCTATTGTGTATGTGCTTTGTCATGCTATGGATTGCTGAAGAAAAAATATAGGAGGTCCATTTAAAAAAGCACAAGTTTGTGTTAAAAAGCATATGCTTTCGTTTTAGAATGTTTCCAAATATGTACATTCATGGGCCCCAACCCTACATTGATACCGGTGAAAGTCGTTTTCCAATAGCTGTTATTGTTCCAGAGATATTTTGGGTGGAGAAGATAGCTGGGACACCCTGTATAGCGCGCGCCTGAGGAGAGGCAAGTGAAAAGAGAGTGAACACGAAGCAGATAGGAGGTGTGAGTCGCGCATGCACTGTGTCTGGAAGCCCTCTCGGCGGCAGTATAAGCTGGCAACGCGTAGACTGTTGGTACTGTGCTCCGGCGGCAGTAGAACCATGGATAGTTTTTTTTTTTTTTTTCGTGAGCAAAATTTCAACCCATCAACTGTGGTAACGAAGTGATTTACTGTATTGCTGCCTCTTGTTTCCTCATTCGAAATTCTCGTCAGCTACTTCAATCAGTGCTATGGGTATTGTCAGTTGCCAGTCCTGAACGATTTCCTTAGTAGTGAAATGTCCGTGTTTTGATGGTTTATCAACTGTGGTTAAATGTTTTTTTATTTTATTTACTGGACCAACTGGTTGCTGGACGTTTCCCAGGCCTTAGTTTAAATTGTCATTATGGTCTGGCCTGTTTTCTCTGAAGCACGTGTGAACATGGTTTTGAGGTTTGTTGAATTAACACCATCTGTTTGTGTGTTTTAGAAGCTTGTCTTGTTACTTTGTGTTCTCGCCTGTGTGTACAACGACCTGCCTGAGGGGCGGGCGAGCTGGAACTGTTGATTGTTGGGGAGTAAAAGGGCTCGTACCAAGAGCGGCAGTCTATGTTTAATGAAAGGAAAGCTGTGTAATCCTGCTTTAAGTAGACGCCTCCAGTTATAACCATTATCTCTTGATGCATTTGTAGTTGCGTGGGAGGTGGCTTAATTTTAAAACCAGGAGTTTGTTTAATGTTGCTTAATGATCCTGTGTTGAACAATTGCAGAAGTTAACTCTAAACCCATTTACTTGTCAGCTTGAATTTGTTTGAGAGATTTCTATAATTAGAGTAATGTTTTTATGAGAAACTTTGTCTTAAAATTTTTATGCTCTGCTTTTTTCTTTGTTTTGTTTTTAAATAAGTACAAAGGAATGAAACTTGCTCAGAGAGTTACGTTGTAATAAAGTCAATCATGTTTGAGAATTGTGGCCTAGTCCTTTCATTAACTGAACCTTTCCTGTGCTAGCGTAAAGATGCGCTACAAGAAGTAGGCAAGTGTGGCAGCAAACTGACCAGCTTGAGGTTTACGTTTGCAAAGAAAAGGCTTAATAGCTTGAAAGTAATTAGATAATTAAGAAAAATGTAATTATCGATTTGAGGGAAAATTGAAATATTTTACCAACAGCTGCTGTTGGCTATATAAACTTGTCAAAAATTTCATCTTTTCTGGGTCCAGCTATTTTTCGCATCAATAGCTACATTGGTGTACAGAATATGGAGTTCTTTCTTTTCTGATGTAAAAATAAAATATGTTCAAATAACAAAACAAAGTGAATCTTCTCTGCTTTCTCGTGAGCTGTATGCTCTTAATAATAATATACTTTCTGAAGGAAATTAAAAAATAAAAGTTTAAAAAAATCCGAACTTTCCGTTGAATGACTTGTATAAAGTAAAAAATAATATACAAAGAGAACCATTTAACGCGCCTCATTTACTGTACGTGATTTTCAACATAATTCAAAGGCACTTCAAATGTTTCTGTAATCTATTTTATTTCTTATCTTTAGCCAAACCTTTTCACAATACATTTTAACGTTTGTTTTTTCAAAATTCTGGCGTAGTGTTTCATCTACATAATTTAAGTATGCTAGTAGGTAAATTAATAGAAGGAAATTAAAACTGTAGTGTGAAATATTTGTTTCATAATATTAGCAGCAAAGCTGTAAAAACGACCTAACAGAACGGAAAGCCAAGGATAAGCTGCCTAAATGAGAAAACCTAAACAAGTTAACGCTGTCTCTTAGCACTGACAGAACCGGAGAAAAAGGCGTACGAAAGCGCTGCATGGGCCTCAGCACCTTTCCGTTTTGACAAATTCAACTCCTTGTCACACGTACCGGTGTTTTCCTTGTTTGAGCCGTACACGTAAAGGGCCGTGTGATGGGGCAATACTCAATAGTGATGGGCAGGGTGCCACGTGAAGCACCAGTTCCTTGCTTCATTGTGATAGTTGTTTACAGCCAACTCTCCGTGTTGTCTTCTGTTTCTTTTGTTTGGTGACGACCGTTTTATATACAAATAATGGAGAGCATGAGTGTTTTTTGCAACTGAATTTGAGGAGAGAATTTGGTGCGTGGTCAGGGGACAGGAAAGCTGCAGTTTGTGTACTGCGGCGAGTCAGAAAACACTGCAAAGCATTCTTTTTCTCTGACTGCCCAGTACTGATCACTTACCCACCTTCATGCACGCACATCGCACCCACTCCAGTTTCGTTGGGCGAGGATTATCATGCATCACAGCCAGCGCTGTTGTAGAACCCAGAGCGCCGGAGGTTTTCCACAGCAATAGACCAGTCCCATCGGGACTCGTGTGAGCCGGTAGATACTGATTAACAACTGACGCCTAACCCAATGAATAGTCTGAGCTTTGAGTTACATATTCTAACGATCGTCCGCCCCTCAACCTCATGTTACTTCTCGAGACTGATTTCGACTTGTTGAATGAATCATCAATTTGAATCAACTTTCGAAGAGTCAAACAATGCCGTCCACGTGTACTAGCTAAAGCTGTAGTGGGATCAGATGTCTTTGTCAGAATTCACCACGGAGTTGAAAGAAGGCACAGCGCATGTCATCCACATTATGTGATCAACTTGCGTATAGCTTTACACCGAGTAAACACCACATAAAGGGGCAATTACTGTAACTCACCGCCTAAGGTGCAAATGCTACGTATCTCCAGATATATCACATCTCTGTCGTTTGCCTGACGAAGGGCTACTGTTAATTTGTTAGGTGTTTCAATATTAAATCTTTGCCTTATTTCGAAATTCTAGCAGTTCATAAAGGAGAAAGAAAGAAACCAGCAGTATTGTTTCTACTCTACTACCAATGAGGTCATTAGAGATGGAACACGAAGGTGAATAGGACAGTGAGAGGATAGGAGATGGCTGTGCCATACTGGGATTCACTTTCATTTTGGTGGTCAGACGGATACCAGCTGCGCTCCTCCAGTACCATAACCAGTGCACCGCTGAGCTCAGTTTTAATTGTAAAGTTTTGCTTTTCTTGGACTAATAAGTTTTATGCTTGAAACTCAGTTCTAATTGGAATCATTAGGATCTCACAGGACACCGATCCAGATAATGTAACTCGACGTTACAATTCGCCTGTGGCTTCAACTTTTGTCTTCAAAAGTGCTTATGTTATTGTGTCAGTAACTTTCATTCTAGTGCAGACGCAATTAATAATAAAAAAGAATTGTACACGCTAAATTAAGTTCTGTAGACGTTGATATAAACTGTCGCCTTAGGTACAAAATTTTCTAGTTGTCTCTGCTTTGCGCAATAATACCCATAGGGAATGTCCGTTATATACCTGTCAACCCTCTGTCATGCTGTATGGTGTTTGAAAAAGAAATCTTCTCATGTGTCCCACTCTTTCTATCCCGCCATCTACGCGCATTGCCTTCTTTTAGTTTATCTATTCCCATGTGGTCGTGGCGAATTAGGTGCCCGAATAATGAGAGATAATTACAAGAAAATAAGTTTGTAAATGTGTTCAAAAGCTAATAATTCTACACATCACCTTCAATTCTCGTTAGAATATTCGGAATTTCAATTTCGTACAACTTGCATAGACATTCAACTTGCATTCAGGAGAATCAGGCTTAAACTACACTACTGGCCATTAAAATTGCTACACCACGAAGATGACGTGCTACAGACACGAAATTTAACCGACAGGAAGAAGATGCTGTGATATGAAAAAGATTAGCTTTTCAGAGCATTCACACAAGGTTGGCGCCGGTGGCGACACCTCTAACATGCTGACACGAGGAAAGTTTCCAACCGATTTCTCATACACAAACAGCACTTCACCGGCGTTGCCTAGTTAAACGTTGTTGTGATGCTTCGTGTAGGGAGGAGAAATGCGTACCATCACGTTTCCGACTTTGATAAAGGTCGGATTGTAGCCTATAGGGATTGCGGTTTATCGTATCGCGACATTACTGCTCGCGTTGGTCGAGATCAAATGACTGCTAGCAGAATATGGAATAGGTGGGCTCAGAAGGGTAATACGGAACACCTTGCTGGATCCCAACGGCCTCGAATCACTAACAGTCGAATGAGAGGCATCTTATCCTCATGGCTGTAGCGGATCGTGCAGCCAACAGATGGGGACGTTTGCAAGACAACAACCATCTGCACGAACAGTTCGACGACGTTTGCAGCAGCATGGACTATCAGCTCGGAGACCATGGCTGCGGTTACCCTTGACGCTGCATCACAAAGCCTGCGATGGTGTACTCAACGACGAACCTGGGTGCACGAATGGCAAAACGTCATTTTTTCGGATGAACCCAGGTTCTGTTTACAGCATCATGATGGTCGTATCCGTGTTTGGCGACATCGCGGTGAACGCACATTGGAAAAGTGTATTCGTCATCGCCATACTGGCGTATCACCCGGCGTGATGGTATGGCATGCCATTGGTTACACGTCTCGGTCACCTCTTGTTCGCATGGACGGCACTTTGAACAGTGGACGTTACATTTCAGATATGTTACGACCCATGGCTCTACCCTTTATTCTATCCCTGCACAACCCTACATTTCAGCAGGGCAATGCACGACCGCATGTTGCAGGTCCTGTACGGGCCCTTCTGGATACAGAAAATGTTCGACTGGTGCCCTGGTCAGCACATTCTCCAGATCTCTCACCAATTGAAAGCGTCTGGTCAATGGTGGCAGAGCAATTGGCTCGTCACAATACGCCAGTCACTACTCTTGATGAACTGTGGTAACGTGTTGAAGCTGCATGGGCAGTTGTACCTGTACACGCCATCCAAGATCTGTTTGACTCAGTGCCCAGGCGTATCAAGGCCGTTATTACGGCCAGAGGTGGTTGTTCTGGGTACTGATTTCTCAGGATCTATGCACCCAAATTGCGTGAAAATGTAATCACATGTCAATTCCAGTATATTTGTCCAATGAATACCCGTTTATCATCTGCATTTCCTCGTGGTGTAGCAATTTTAATGGCCAGTAGTGTACTTTTGATGGCCCTCCAGATTTTATTTTCCCGCAGTTTTCCTATAACTACGAAGACGACTGCTGGGGTGGCTCCTCTGAAACTGACGACGCTGATTTCCTTCCGCACTTACATCGGCTGCTAATCCGTATTCCGTTGCTAATGACCTGGTTGCCGTCTGGGGATAAACCGTTATCCTACCTAATCCTTCCAGTCTTCGATTTGAAATTACTTCCACTGCAGTCTTCTACGTGTTCATACTCAACCATGGGTCTATTATAAACAAAACTTGAAATCAGTATATGACATTACTTGAAATTTGATCCCATGTAGGACTTCTGATAGAGTCCCTGAGGGCTATCAACCTCAGTTGAACATTCGAAACTGTCAATTTCTCTTAATCGAGGAGTGTGGCAACAATTTCGTCGTAGATGAGTATTCTACGATTCATCACACGAACCATTATTACTCGCTGGTACGTTGTCAGCTTGGTAATCAATCAGAAATGAGTGTACAAAGAATATCCAGCCCTTTCTCACAACCCACACAGTCCTACTCAGACTGAACATCGGACTGTGCGATATCTGTCACACTCCTTGTATTTTACTTTTGCATGTTCTACACATTGTGGTCAAATTTTCCGGCGCTGCTAATTGAATCATTACTTACTTTTCATACCAAAGACACAATTTTAGGCAAGCTCAACTTCGATACCCCTGTCACTGCCCTTTCTGGAAGATTACTTTCTAATAGAAAGGAGTTTTGATCGTCTGAAACTGCTTGTCTCAACATTTACCTCCAGAAATTCGATTCACGACGACGCAGATGTCGTTCGAAAGTGATAATCTATAGATTGGTAATATGTGGAGTGGGGCCTCATCAGGAGTAATAATTCTACTGTGGCATTATGTGTTGTAGCATTTGCATGAATGATAAATGTATGTTCTCGAGTTTTTCCGTGTTCTGTCTACAGCGTTAATCTGTTCAGAACAAATTACGTCTGAAATATCTCTGCCAAGCCTTTATTAGCTTGTATATTCCAGTATCCACGTGAATATCTGTGACAAAGTGTTCACAGAATTGTGCTTCTCTTGGCATTTACCTGTATACTGAAAACTGTAATTATCGAAATGTTAACTGTGGCTTGGAGGTAAGGATTCCAGTTTATAGAGAACATCAGTTACCATTTAATAGTCGAGAGGTCCTTTCTCTGAAACTGAATTGCCCCATTTTATTAATTTGTACAACTTACTTTATTTAGGTAGTTTCCGAATTATCTGTGTTTGTAAACTGTAAGCAGTAGCTACTTCAGTCACACTCAGTTACTGCATATTGCCTCTCACATAGAACCCGTAGTTGAAGTAATTTTCGTCCATTACTCTACCTCTTTCGTTCTTCGCTTTACATGGAAGTTGTTTCCATGTATCAACCTATCTATATAATTAATATTTCACGCTAAACTGCGTTCCACAGATCTTTTACTTATTATCGTTTAAGTTTTTATATTGTACCGTATAAGATTTTAACACGCAGGAATTAACTTATATTGTGCAGTGAACGTATCGTTTGCACTATTACGCGGCATACCCATGCAAGCACAGTCAAATAATTGCTTTTTACCACTGAAACACACTTCTTAACTCTACGTCTTACTTCGTGTTGGGACGAGCGTGCGAGACTTCCATTACACTGTCTGGGGTGCTATCACAATGGAGCACTGCAACCGCGTGAGCAGCTCTAGGTATCTCTCCTTTCGCACATGTTTCGGGGTCACGCGGCAGGCAGTTTGCAAACTAGATATCACACGGTGCGCTCTCACTGAGTAATATACACCCACTAACTCGCCCTGCCACACGGCTATGGAAACATGCACTTTGTACAGCATCATCACAACGGAGCGGCAGATGTGGGCCTGGAAAGCGTTGGGAAGCATTAAGAATTGTAATTTATTTTTAGCTGTCGATTTTATATTTTTTCTATGAGGAATGTGTATGCTGTATATGTGAGATTCACCAAAAATTACTACTCCGACTGAAAATGATTATGCACAATGAAATGTAATTTCATAATCGAATATTGAATGTTACTGAAGGTCATTGACTTAGCTGGTGAACTGTAAATTTGTGTGAATGAATAGGTGATGAGGTAATGCTCGCATTCAATCTGCAACCAAACTCGCTGTGAAATTTAGACATACTTTCGACAGATCAAATGAAGCAGATATAAGCTGAGAAACACTTGTCAGCTTTGTTTATAATTAACAAATAAACTTGAATCTAGGAGCGTTGTAGGCTTTAGTGAGGAAATCGAGGAAGTGAATTGATAGAACTCTTGTAGTTCATAACGTGAATTGCACTGTCTAGGAGGAGGAAGGAAGCATAAGATGTAATGGTAAGCAGAGATGGATATTATTAGAAAAAAATTTCCATCTGGATGACGATCCGAATAAGGAGATAATTCAAAACAATGCACTGAAGCTCCAAAGAAACTGGTATATGCATGCGTTTTCAAATACAGAAATACGTGAACCGACAGATGGCCCTGCAGTCGGCAACGCCTAAATAAGACAAGTGTCAGGCGCAGTTGTGAGGTAGGTTACTGCTGCTACAATGGCAGTTATCAACATTTTAGTGAGTCTGAACATGGTGTTAAAATCGGCTCACGAGCGCTGGGACACAGCATCTCTGAGGTAGCGATGATGTAGGGATTTTCCCGTACGGCGATTTCACGAGTGTACCATGAATATCAAGAATCCGGTTTTATATACTCTACTGATGTAATCCAGTGACACTCCCACCTCGCTACCAAATGACGTCCAGTATTTGGTATTTTTGTGCCTCTTATTAATGTCTTTTTCTATAGACCATCCATCAATTCTTTATTTTTGTTGTTAGTCTCTTCATTTTTACAACTTTTCTACATGCCCAAATAACCATGATATTGATCAACAATACTGGATCCTGTATCAAAATCGTGTACTTTCACTACAACTATACTTACTTTACCACAATTAAAAGCATGTTGAATATTAATCTTTGCTATAATTTTCTTTATGGTCTTTATCCAAAGCAGCATTTCTTCCATTAGGCAAATATTTAGATCTGTTTATACCTATACAAGCTCCAACATTTGTTAAATAACAGAATGGATCTACATTAGATACTTCTAGGAACCGTTTCTTTAGTTCTAAACGCGTTCTTCTCAGAATTACAGTATTCATTAATTCATTTCCTCATATTCAATACATAATTTTATTTGTCTTTTTTACATAGTATTAAAACAATAATATTTGACATCTTGTGTATTGAGCAAATGTGGGAAGTAACATATCTTCAATTGTTTCAAATCAAATGCATTTTGGTAAGCCATTAAGAGATCCTTGAATGAAATTCTTGCTATTTATAACTCTTAATACTAAATGTTTGATCTCAAATATTATCAGTTTATTTCCTGCGTATATGATATATGGTTTTATTATATTTCCAACACAATACTTCAGAATGAACTGCGAATCAGAACCTTTATCATAATGAACTGTAAATATTTAATTGTGATGTTCATCAGATATCATCCACCTACAGAATTCATCATTTGTCTTAAATTTACAAACAGTATCACCTTTAAACTAGTGAACTGCTTCTACATTTGGAATACGTATACCAGTTCCTTGTTGAGCTTTATAATCAACCCACATGTTTCTCTCAGTATGAGTATAAGGAATTCTCATCAGTATTCCCTTTTCCCAGCATTTAAATGGTTTACCTGTAACTTTTTTTTTTACTTTTACAGAACTGCTGCTGCTACTACTACTACTATTACTGCTACTACTACTACTACTACGTGATCAGGCCCAGTGAACCTCACGCTGCTGCAAGTTTCCTCCATTGTATTATGTCCATTGCTCTATGCGCCATCCTCCCACATCTATTGATGCTTGGTTTAAGTCTTCACGGTGGCCATCCCTCCAACGCTTCTTGGGTCTCCCTGGTGGTCTCTTTCCTGTAGGTGTGAAATCCAGGAGCTTCTGTGGCCATCTGTGACCTTCTGTCTGGGCAACATGGCCGGCCCACTGCATTCGTTTGACTTTGACAGTTCCTGCTGTTTTGGACTGCTGCTATAGTTCCTCAAACTCTTGGTTGAGTCTGATTCTCCATTTCCCCGTGTCTGCATCCATGACCAGACCGAATATCTTCTGAAGCACTTTTCTCTCAAAAACGAGGAGCTTATGGACGCCTTATTTCAGGATACCCCATGTCTCACAGCCACATAGAACAACAAGCTGGATCAGGGTTTTGTATAGTCGAATCTTGAACTGTATGGAGAAATAACTCGACCGAAGCATTTGTGCTAGACCGTGGTAAGATCTGGTTCCTGATTGTTTCTGGCATTGATCTCTGCTTCACATGACGAGTTCTCAGTGAAAAATGCCCCTACGTATTTAAATTCATGCACTCTCTTGTAGGACTGATCTCCCACCTGCAGTGGTTGTAGATGACCAACAGTCTGACTTTGGCCACACGTCATAACGAGGTACTCTGTCTTGGCTTCGTTTATATTTAGCCCAAATTTGCTGGAAGCCTCCTTTAGTTCTCCGGTCATTTGCTCAAACTCCTTTTCAGACCTAGAGAGTAAACAGATGTCGTCTGCCTAGGCTAAGTATGCCAGTCTCTTTCCTTCGATTTAAATCCCTTCGTTCTCTTGGAAGGTATGACATACGATCTTTTCGAGGGCGAAGTCGGACAGGATAGGGAACAAACAATTTCCTTGCCTGAGTCCTTTCACTGTTTCAAATTCCTCAGTTACACGATTTCCCATCATCTAATTTGAATGTGTTTCCCTCAGACAGATCTTTATCAAATCTATGAGTTTCTCTGCGATGCCAAACTCCCTTCAACAGCTGAGCAGGCTCTTGTGATGTATACGCTCATAGGCCTTCTTAAAATAAACGAATAAAATACGCAAATGTTTACCATACTCACCCAGTTTCTTAGTGAGCTGCCGGAGATTGAAGATGTGATATACTGTTGACCACTCTAGCCAGATACCTCCCTGGTACTCCCCAAGCACCGATTCTGCCACTGGCTGAATTCTATGTGTGAGGCAATTGGACAGGATCTTATAGCAGACATTAAGCAGGGCGATTCCTCGATAGTTGTCACATTTCACAGTTTGTCGCCCTTCTTGTGTATTGGGCAAATCAGAGCTGTTTACCATTCTGCTTGTAGTTCTTCTTTGATCCATATTGCTTGTATCAGTCGGTATATTCTCTCTGCGAGTTTCTCTCCTCCTGCCAGGATCATTTCAGCCTATATTCCATCTTCACCTGGACTCTTATTCTGATTCTGGTTTTTATCTCATCCAGAGTAGTTGGGGGATAATCTGCATCGGCTGTAATAGTATGCTGTAAAACAAACTGCAGCGTTGATAAACATAATAATCTTGCTGTTCTCCATTAATCTAACAACCACCTTTACTGCAAATTTGGCATCCTTTGCTGTAATTAATAGGTTGCATTCCAGCACTTACGAATTTTTTTTAGCAGATTTGCTCTTTATAGTCTTCGGTAATGTACAAAGGCCTTTATTTGTCCAATCTTCCTCTGTTATTGGTCAATCTTTGACGGTTATGTGTTGTAAGCAGGCTGTTTAGGTTTTTATGTTGGTAACGCCACGTAACATTCTGTATGAAAATCACTGACTGTGCTGTGTGCCATCTGTGGCTGGTGGGCAATGTTGGAATATTCGCTATTGTAGTGTTGGGAAGTTGGAATTGAACAGCGCGTAGCGTTGCGCAGTTGGAGGTGAGCCGCCAGCAGTGGTGGATGTGGAAAGAGAGATGGCAGAATTTTGAGAGCGGACGATCTGGACGTGTGTCCGCCAGAAAAAGGAAATTTGTAAGACTGGTTGTCATGAACTGATGTATATATATATATCTTTCATTTGCTAACTATGCCTATCAGTAGTTAGTGCCTTCAGTAGTTACAATCTTTTATTTAGCTGGCAGTATTGGCGCTCGCTGTAATGCAGTAGTTCGAGTAATGAAGATTTTTGTGAGGTAAGTGATTGGTTAAAGGTATTGTTAGTCAGGACCATTCTTTTGTAGGGATTATTGAAAGTCAGACTGCGTTGCGCTAAAAATATTGTGTGTCAGTTTAGCGTTGTTGAGAATAAGTAAAGAGAGTAATCTCTGAGTACGTTCAGTTTTGCTCAACTGTTTGAAACTCAAATAACATAAGGGGTTTACCAGCACAGTAATTCATAAATTTTTCTAAGGGGATGTTTCACTGTTAGAGTAAATTTCCTGCACTTCAAGCACCAGTTGTTATCCTTTTATATAGGTGGAAAATTAAACTATAAAATTTAAATTTTGGCAATGCAATTATAACACGAAATATACTAAATTTAGCATCTAAAGGCACAGCTGTAACTGTATCTTTTAATATTAGAGTTACAAAACTTGCTTTCTGCTCCACTATTGACTGATTTTTATGATTTATTTCATATATCTCATCAGATATCTTTACTGTGATCTCAAAATCACCAAATGCCAAATCTTTGTTTATATTTTTACTAAATACAACAACAATTCTTTTAAGCCTGAAATGATATTCAAAATTGTGTACCTATTGCTCATCTCCAGTTGTAATTGTAAATTCAATTATTTGTCTATCCTGTACTACATTTTATAGTCGATTGCACCTATCTAAAGCAAATGTAAGAGCTGCATGCATGTGCTTTTCATCGAGATTTGCTACAGGGGTATAATTGTCATTATGAAGCTATAAATTTTTTATTAGAATGTGCTATAGTGAAGTAGTTATTGAATAGTGTTAGCATACTTACACATTCAGGTGCAGTAACAGAACTGCATGAGTGTCTTTCCTTTTCTAAGTATTGTTTTGTACAAGTATCACAACAACCTAACGATCTTTTAAATCTACTTAAGTTGTACTTTTGATGTCAATATAGCTTTTAGTTCTTTTAAAAATTTTATCTAATTCTTTCTAAAGTTGCGTGTTTGAGTGCTTACTAGGCACAACCTTTTATTTTAATAACAGTGTAGCGTACAGTACCGCCATTGTTATCGAAGCTTGTATCGACCCTAATATCACACAGGCTTTTGTTCGCTTGTTTAGAACAGTTCATTGTCGGGTAGACAGTCATTGAGAGTAGCACCGCTAGTTCCTGCTACTGATAAGGCGAGTACACTGTTCGCTTGTGACATATCACGAGCTTCAAACAGTAGCGACTGCAGTAATGGATAGGAACGTGTAATTGTTGTGTAAAGATGCGAGCTGAGTTGGCGACCCTATGCTCACAGCTCGAGGCTGCTTTGGCTTCTGTCACACAGCTTGAGGCTGCTGCCAAGGGGCATCACTGTGGGGGATCGAACGCAGGGATGCGAGGGAAGTCGAGCATGTCCCACGTGTCCTCTGATCGATCCACTGCTGTGGCCGCCCTGGGTACTGCCTTCACTGAGGTTAACCCTTCATGCGTGGTTCAGTGGGAGATCATTTGAAAGTCTGGCAGGCAGTGAATGACTTTCCGAGGGCCTCCCCTGTTCGTTTGACGAACAGGTTGCTGGCGTTATCTGTGGTTGAGGACGTCTCTGAGACGGATGCAGTCATCCACCCTGTTCCAGAGGAAGCGTCTTGGCCCGCAAGGTCTGGGAATTCACAGAGGGTGGGTTTGCTGGTTGTTGGGAGCTCCAACATTAGGCACGTAATGGGGCCCTTTAGGAACATGGCTGCCAAGGAGGGGAAGGAAGCCAGTGTTCACTCCATGTGCATTCTGGAGGGGAGTCATACCGGATGTGGAAAGGGAGCTTCCGGATGCCACGAAGAGTACAGGTGGTGGCTCATGTCGGTACCAGTGACGTGTATCGCTTTGGATAGGAGCAGATTCTGTCTGGTTTTGGGCGGCTAGCGGAAATGGTAAAGACTGCCAGTCTTGCTTCTGAGATTAAGGCGGAGTTCACCATCTGCAGCATCGTCGATAGAACCGACTGTGGTCCTTCGGTGAAGAGTCAAGTGGAAGGTCCGAATCAGAGGCTCAGGCGGTTCTGCGACTGTGAAGGCTGCAGATTCCTTGACTTGCACCATCAGGTGGTGGGTTTCCGTGTTCTGCTTAATAGGTCGGGAGTCCACTACACACAGGAGGCTGCTACACGGGTAGTGGGTGCTGCGTGGAAGGGACTGGGCAGTTTTTTAGGTTAGAGGGTCTCAGGGAACCACAGAAGGGACGTCAGTGTAAAAGTGGGCAGGTAAAACACAGTAAGGTAGTTGTAGATACGATTGGTTTTGTAGTTGTAAATTGTCGTAGCAGCGTCGAGAAAGAACCAGAGCTCCAAGCGCTAATAGAAAGCACTGAAGCTCAAATAGTTGTAGGTACAGAGAGCTGGCTAAAGCCCGAAATAAGTTCAGCCGAAATTCTTTTTTTCAAACGATCTAACAGTGTTCAGAAATGATAGATTAAATACAGTTGATATTGGAGTATTTACTGCTGTCAGAGGAAGTTTGCCCTGTAGCGAAACTGAAGTATATAGTTCATGTGAAATAGTATGGGTAGAGGTTATACGCGACAATCGGACTAAACTATTAATTGGATCGCTTAACGGAGCACCCCCCCCCTCCGCCCCCCCCCCCCCCCCGACTCCGAAGATACAGTTTCTCAACAGTTCAAAGATAACTTGAATCATTTTTCAGATAAGTACCCCGCTCATACAATTATAGTCGGTCGTGACTTTAATCTACCCTCGATATTCTGGAAAAATTATACGTTTAAATGGCTCTGAGCACTATGTGACTTAACTGCTGAGTTCGTCAGTCGCCTAGAACTTAGAATTTAATTAAACCTAACTAACCTAAGGACATCATACACATCCATGCCCGAGGCAGGATTCGAACCTGCGACCGTAGCGGTCACCCAGTTCCAGACTGTAGCGCCTAGAACCGCACGGCCACTCCGGCCGGCAATTATACGTTTAAAGCTGGCGGCAGGCATAACACGTCATCCGAAATTGTACTGAATGCCTTCTCAGAAAATTATTTTAAACAATTAGTTCATGAGGCCACTTGAGACGTAAATGGTTGCGAAAGCATACTTGACCTTTTAGCAACAAATAATCCTAGACAAATAATGAGTGTTGTGATGAGTACAGGGATTCGTGACCACAAGGCAGTTGCTGCTAGGCTGAATACGGTAACACCTACAATCATCAAAATAAACAACGAAAGAAGCATGCCAAATTTAAAAGAACGCAAAATCGCCAAGGTTGGCAAAGTTTTACGGAAGTTCGAAATATGGTGCGTACTTCCATGCGATCGTTCTTGTAAAAGAAAACTAGCTCTTTATCTAATGAAGTACTAAGTGCTATCGACAGGGGATGTCAAATTGATTCCACGTTTTTAGATTTACAGAAGGCTTTCGACACCGTTCCTCACAAGCGTCTTCAAACCAAATTGCGTGCCTACAGATTATCTCCTCAGTTGTACGACTGGGTTCGTGATTTTCTGTCAGAAAGATCACAGTTCGTAGTAATAGATGGAAAGTCATCGAGCAAAACAGGAGCAATATCCGGCGTTCCCCAAGGAAGTGTTATAGGCCCTCTATTGCGCCTGATCTATATTAACGACATAGGAGACAATCTGAGTAGCTGTCTTAGATTGTTTGCAGATGGTGCTGTCATTTACCGTCTTGTAAAGTCATCAAATGATCAAAACGACTTGCAAAATTATTTAGATAAGATATCTGTATGGGGCGAAAAGTGGCAATTGACCCTGAATAAGGAAAAGTGTACTAAAAGAAATCAGCTAAATTTCGATTACGCGATAAGTCACAAAAATCTGAAGGCTGTAAATTCAACTAAACACTTAGCGATTACAATTACAAATAAGCTAAATTGTAATCATCACATAGATAATATTGTGGGTAGAGCAAACCAAAGACTGCGATTCATTGGCAGAACACTTAGAAGGTGCAACAGGTCTACTAAAGAGACTGCTTACACCACGCTTGTCCGCCCTATTCTGGAGTATTGTTGTGCGGTGTGGGATCCGCATCAGGTGGGACTGACGGATGACATCGAAAAAGTACAAAGAAGATCAGCTCATTTTGTATTATCGCGAAATAGGGGAGGCAGTGTCATAGATATGATACGTGAATTGAAGTGGCAGTCATTAAAACAAAGGCGTTTTTCGTTGCGAGGGGATCTTCTCATGAAATTTCAAGCACCAGTTTTCTCCTCCGATTGCGAAAACATTCTGTTGGCACCCACCTACATAGGGAGAAATGATCATCACGATAAAATAAGAGAAATCAGGGCTCGCACATAAAAATTTAAGTGCTCGTTTTTCCCGAGTGCCGTTTGAGACTGGAACGGTAGAAAACTTGAAGGTGGTTGATTGAGCCCTCTGGCAGGCACTTTATTATTAATAGCAGAGTAATCATGTAGATGATATAGATTTAGATGCAGATGTTTAACTAAATTTTCTGTTTTTGGGTTATTCTTATTCTTTTTTGAGTTTTTCTAATATTCCAGTACTTTACTCATTTATCTTCGTTCCAAAAATGTTCATTTATTAGATTGTCAACTTCATTAAACTTGTAATTACAAGACAACAGTTTTGAAACAAATAAACACAAATAAACCTGTATTACTTCTTAAAAATTTCGTGTTCTTTGTCCATTATACAGCAACTCAGAAGAACCAAGTCATTTAACCAATTGTTCATGAATATTTCCTCCAGTTGTCTTGAATACAAATTTACATCACTATCCTTGTAATGATGTCAAATTAATGAGAAATTCTAAATTAAGTATTCCAGACTCAACTTTTTGCTTCATTAGATAATTCATCAATCACAAAAATAGCCCAAAAATGTGTTCTTCCACTTCTTTATCACATTTCTTATCATTTATAACAGCAGCTGCTCCGCCAGCCATCAAGCCAGCAGCAGCTGAAAACGGTAACTCAGGCAGCAACAAAGGACTAAATCCACCTTCACAGCTTCATGTTTTGCTAGGCCACAACCTACTGTATTTTTTATTAGATATTCAATAATTTTTTTCATGAAGGTTATGCCCAGTGTTGTGAGCGAGTTTCCTCCTGTTATTTTTAACTCTCATTCTTTTTTGAGCATCAGTTAAAGTTATTTGTACTATTTAATTGATCATTACTGAGTTTAATTTTAAATGATTTAGCTGTAGTCTTGCCACTGGGTAGCACAGTATAGTCGATGCCGAAAGTATTATTATATAGACAAAAGATTTATGAGGATGACTAATTTTACAGTCCCTAACTACTATCATCAACATCCAATCCAGTTCCCAAATTTCGTTTTCCACACATTAGCAGTTGCTACAATACATTCACCAAAAGAAACATCAGAATTATACATTATTTCTTTTGCAGCTGACAGAAGTTCTCCATCTGCTTCATCCTTTTTTGTCTCTGTACGCAATGCCATGTTTTGCTAGAATCATCTTAGGGACGTTTAACCTTATCACCATATGCCAGACTTTAGTTTAGTGACTGATCCACATTACGAAAATCCTGGTAAATACATCTCAGGCATTGGCAAATCATTTAAAGCTCAATTTACTAATCCCTTTGTATATTTTTCACTCTTCCAAAATGTTTGTGGTAAGTTATTCAAAAATCTAATCAAGTATGGAACTAGTTTTGGATTGTTGATGCTGAAGTCACTAATTTTTTTCATTAAGATTTGCGTCAAATTTTCTCTATTTAGAGCCATTACATTCACATGAATTACTTCTAATCTGTTGATTAATGTGTATACATAATTCATCGAAATATATTAAACTTTTTTTCTGTATTTTTTTTTTACTAAACCTTGGCATGTTTCTGCATCTGAATAATCTGAAGAAGACAGTAATAATGTTAATTTAGGATTGTAGGCATCAGCAATTTATTTCATTAAACTTTTATATTTTATACCTCTACTTGATTTTAATTCATCTGGATTAATATCTCAATATAGAGCTACTGGATGGAACGAAAGTCTGCATAATTTGATAACTCAGTACTCTCAAGTTTTGTACTTACATCATCTGTAGTAATTTGTTTTTTAGTTAAAGGATCACTAAGTCAATCTGTACCTTCATATTCTCTTTCAGCAATAGTTACTTTATCGCCATTGACTTGAACTCGTAAATAAGCATCAAATTTAAATGTATCAACAGATTTTTATCCATTCACTGTTGTTATATACTTTAATATTCTTTCACTTACACTTATTTAAAATCACTATCTTTACTGTCTTCATTCGAAACTTTATTTTACTTTCTCCCTTCATATTTGCTTAGTGCAGACTGCATTTCTCAAGCACTTAATGTGAAATCAAATTGTGCACTCTTATAATGTTTAATTTGTGGTACAGCTCTAAATTCTTCTGAAAGAGGAGAGTTTGCATACAGAATAATACATTTATCCACTTCTCTATTTTCTTCAATAACCTGCACCACAGTATCAACTAATACTTGAATTGTTTGTTTTATCTGCTTCATTTCGTCAATAATAGGATTTGTTTTTTATATTTTTTATATTCTGTTCTTGGTTGTTCTTTATAAATCTTGAATCCTTCTTTCAATTCTTCAGGTTTCTATTTCGTTTAGCTTTATAACTTCTGGGTCATACTTTGCAAACATTTACTAAAGATAAAATATTAATAAATTATTTCTTATTTTTAATGTGTAGATTTCGTAAAATAGTCTTTAATTTGATGTCTGTACTTCAGTTTGGTTTCCTAATCATGTCTATATGCAAAAATCCAAACGAGTTCTTACTCCAGCACTTACCACAATAGTCTTTAGAATAGTCAAACATTAAATCACCAATAACCGGCTCATGGTAATTATGATTTAAGTTTGCATTACCTTATCTAAATACATTTGAAAAATTTAGATTGTCTCTCACTAATTGTTTTAGTATTTTTGAATATGTCTGAGCTAAATAAAAACAATCTGTTTCTTTGTGTCTGCCTCTAGTAAAGTATTCTAAAACTGCATCCTGATTTTCGAAAATGAAATCATCGAATAAGGCAAGAAAATACTCTTGACACTGATCCAGTGGTATGATTTCACCATTAATTTCAATATAAGTCTAAGCCTGTCATTACTTTTTTCTTGCACTTTTTTACACATTTATATAAATTTTTAGAGGAAACATACAGATTTTCAATTTTCTTTCAGTTCAATTATCCTGCAGTTAGAACATAATTGCAAATCATTAATGTTGTTTTTCCATACCTGCTTAACCCTATTATTGCACATTAAATGGAATTTGGCTAGAGTTTCCATTATTACTTCTTGATTTAGGCTCTGTAATTCTTCCTTTTGGTTCCCAAAGAGTTTCCATTTATTTACTAACATTTTCATTATTAATAAATGAATTGAGTGCCAAGTCACATATATTCAAAGAAAGATTGACTGTACCTAAATGAGACAGGTATAGGAATGTTTCACTAGTTGGTTTTCATACAACATTTTAACTCCAAATAGTACATAAAAATAATAAACTATATTGTGATGGAGGGTCAATACTTATTTCTATTGGTCAATATACTTTGAAAAGCTTAGAAAATTCATTCTTTCAAAAAGCCAAATATTCGCTTTAAGGTACTTGAAATTTCAAGTAGAATTATTATTGAAAGTATGTTAAATTGTATATGGATATAAATGATAGTACTGGAAGTGAGATCGGATGTTTCATGTGTCCAATGTGTTCTTGCAACTGAACAGACAGTTGATAATGATGATCCTAAGATTATTCCATTCGATTTAATCAACAGAAGTTTTAATTCAGCTAATGGAATGTTTAAGAAGCATGCTGATCATTTTCATTTTTGTTGTTGTGGTCTTCAGTCCTGAGACTGGTCTGATGCAGCTCTCCATGCTACTCTATCCTGTGCAAGATTCTTCATCTCCCAGTACCTACTGCAACCTACATCCTTCTGAATCTGCTTAGTGTATTCATCTGTTGGTCTCCCTCTACGATTTTTACCCTCCACGCTGCCCTCCAATGCTAAATTTGTGATCACTTGATGCCTCAAAACATGTCCTACCAACCGATCCCTTCTTTTAGTCAAGTTGTGCCACAAACTTCTCTTCTCCCCAATCCTATTCAATACCTCCTCATTAGTTACGTGATCTACCCACCTTATCTTCAGTATTCTTCTGTAGCACCACATTTCGAAAGCTTCTATTCTCTTCTTGTCCAAACTGGTTATCGTCCATGTTTCACTTCCATACATGGCTACACTCCATACAAATACTTTCAGAAACGACTTCCTGACACTTAAATCTCTACTCGATGTTAACAAATTTCTCTTCTTCAGAAACGATTTCCTCGCCATTGGCAGTCTACATTTTATATCCTCTCTACTTCGACCATCATCAGTTATTTTACCCCCTAAATAGCAAACCTCCTTTACTACTTTAAGTGTCTCATTTCCTAATCTAATCCCCTCTGCATCACCCAATTTAATTTGACTACATTCCATTATCCTCGTTCTGCTATTGTTGATTTTCATCTTATATTCTCCTTTCAAGACACTGTCCATTCCGTTCAACTGCTTTTCAAAGTCCTTTGCTGTCTCTGACAGAATTACAATGTCATCGGCGAACCTCCAAGTCTTTATTTCTTCTCCATGGATTTTAATACTTATTCCGAATTTTCCTTTTCATTTCTTTCCTTTACTGCTTGTCCAATATACAGATTGAATAACATCGGCGAGAGGCTACAACCCTGTCTCACTCCCTTCCCAACCACTGCTTCCCTTTCATGTCCCTCGACTCTTATAACTGCCATCAGGTTTCTGTACAAATTGTAAATAGTCTTTCGCTCCCTGTATTTTACTCCTGCTACCTTCAGAATTTGAAAGAGAATATTCCAGTTAACGTTGTCAAAAGCTTTCTCTAAGTCTACAAATGCTAGAAACGTAGGTTTGCCTTTTCTTAATATTTCTTCTAAGATAAGTCGTAAGGTTACTATTGCCTCATTGCCTTCATTTTCATTATGAAGCTAATATTATTGCTTCATTCAAACCTAATGCTGAATTTGATGGACCACTATTTCATGAACCACATTCTCTTGTTTTAAATCCAGCACTTAATATTATTCACGGCTCAGAAATAAATGTAACCGATTAAAATAGTAATTTGATTGACTTTAATGGTGCTTGAGAGATAGTTGTTTTAGGAATGGCCTAATAAAATGTTATTCTTATTAAATGAACAAGATCGATAGGTATCAGGTTCACTCATTCCCTGTGAATGAGAGGACTGAAAATAACCCAAATGTTCCCAGCAGGGCCACAGATTGATATAAATATTGGAGATGCTAGGGTTCAGCCGAATCATTCTCAACTGTTTATGAGTTTCAGTATTATTTGGCCTGATGGTACAGATTATCCAACATATGATGGAAAATCAACGAAAAAATGATTGATTACTGTGTGGCAAAGCTGTTTGAGTTTATCAGCAGAAGCAAGGGAAACAACATTTTCTCTAGAAAGGAAAATGAATTTAGTTCTTCATCTGATTGATTTCGTCTCTAGCCAATGAGCTACCCATGGAAGGTTACATCCTCAATAATATGAACATAAAATGTAAGAAAAATAAAGTACTTTTTAACTAGACATACTGTAGGATTTCTTAAAGATTGTAAAGAAGTGATGTGACAAGAACTTTAATAATAATTTTTACTTGGAGTTCTAGTGCAAATGATATTGTTGTATGGGCTGACCATTATCAAGCTGGTGTTGAAGATGTGACCACACTCCTTAAAGAGGGCTAAATTGTTGTGGAATCAATCTGTGGTTGGATATGAACATGAATATTCAATTCAGCTACAGCAAGAAAGACTAAACATTTCGAAAATTCCCATATCTTTCCGTGAATCACACACCATAGCCATTCCTGGATTGAATAGAATGAAGAATTTTGATAGATATCATCGATTATTATAACTCTACAGAAATTGATATGCCCTACTTTATTTTTTTCGTATTTCAAACTAATTCAAAAATAATATACTTGTTGACTCTTCTTTATTCGATTACATCAAACTACAGAATATCTATATAAATAATGGAAGAAAAGAAGTGTTTCCTCAAGAAATGGGGAATTAGGATCCACCAAACAATTTTCGGAAGGCATATGATACTTTCGAAGATTTTAAGCGTCACAGAACTGAATGTTGCTGTTAATGTAAGTCCACTCAGTATCATCGCAAATTATCCTATCTATGCCATATATATGTTTAGGAGAATCACTGTGTTAGCTACACGCAAATCAACTATGCAGCTGTCTGTCACATTCAGTGACAAAATTCCCAATAAAACACTCTCCTATATAGTCAAGTATGGTAAGAAAAATTTAATATATGACACTCAGCACAGAATCTTGAGTGAATATTTTTAAGCTCATTCATCGATATATTTTGGAACTGATAATCACCAATATAATTTCTCTAATCATAATAAAAATTTTCTCTATATAAATAGGTACTCTACTCAACAAACTCTTCTTATTTGTTTAAAAATTAGTTAGCTACAAATAAATGTTTTATCTAAAATTACTGGTTGTGAATATTTACATACTAGATTTACTGAAAACATTTGCTTGGAGATCAATAATTATTTTGTAACAACAACGACGCTGTACTATTGTACATATAAGTAAAATTTTTTCCATCTGATTTTTCGATAAAGTAGTGTAATTGATGTTCTGATTTCATTTCTTTTTTGTTTCATGCCATTGTGTTAAGAAAACTGTAGACAAGTTTCAATGTGAATATTAATGTTTATGTCAAATGTCAAGTAATATTGTAATAGAATTGAAATGTAACAAATGTTGAAACTGTTGTAAGATGTTTAAAATTGTAATTGTGCGTCTGGTCCATACGTAGGCAATGTGTTAGGATATGTAGAATGCAAAACCTCGGGTGAATACCCGGCCTGTCAGGGAGCGCTAGAAAGTGGATGGCAGGCGAGCGCGGGAAAACGCATGCGCGCACTGCACGGCACAACGGGCTCAGCAGTAGTAGCTGGAGTTTGGCATTGGTCTGAACAACATCTTCTGGAGCGAGGAGGTTCTCCTGGAAGACGTAGTTTCATTGAGCCTCGGGTATTCTGTTCAAACGCCCACACAGCATGGCAAAATTCCAGAGGCACTAAATGGAAAAGTATTGCGACGCTAAGAAGAATTAAAGTGCCGACCGTCAAAAGCCATAGCTGTAGTTGTATGTGTGCTCTGTGCCTCGCGATCTCGCTGCCCGCCAACCGCCGCATCGATACAAACAGGTTGAAACTTTTAGTACTGTATTCGTATGGACCATTGAGTGAACTGTTCAATAATAACCTAAATTTTACCAGAACTTTCCCATCATTTAATTATCCTCACAACTAACCTAGACAGGGTCTTTTCCAAATGTTGTGCAATCCATGTGTCCCGAAATGAAAAATTAAATTTTGTGTTAATAATAATTACTTGCAGACCTAGCTATGTTAGAATGGTGTTTAAAGAACTATTTTGTTAATGAACCAGTAAATGAATAACGAAGGTCTAACGAAGTTGAAAGATAACTTTAATATTGATATAGTAATGAAGTTTAATTATTTCGAGACAGATATAAAGGTATTTAAATGAGAAGTAGATAAGATGAAAAGAGTAGTAACTCATATACTGGAAATCTTGAACGCATAATAATTTCAGTAATCGATTTTTTTAATACAGTGATCATAACAGTTTCAGGAACCCCCCCCTCCCACCTTTTTTTATTCATTTGAATTCTGAAGTGTTCTAAATTGGTTTGACCTGCAAAAGTTGAAGTCAATGTAAAAGCCAAAATTTATCAATGTTTTATCTTTATTAAAATTGACATTTTGTGTGTAGCTCGAAAGTGCTATTTCTAGGGTAACCTATGCCCGATTTTAGTCACATTAATAGACAGTATAAAGTTTTGTAGTATACATTATAGTATAGCATTATGTATTCATGGTTTTTCCATATCAGTACAGAACGTGAAACTATCAGTTCAATAGATTTTCTGGTTCTAAAATTCTACTATATTATGCAGTGTTGCTACGTGTTGTTTTGCATGAATATATACCAACTTGTACAGGTAAGAAACTCAGTTAATGCCTAATTAGACTGGCGACCGTATTATTATTAAATTGGTAGCATCTTAAGTGTTGCTTTTGGTCCATCCTGACGTGTAGTTGCATTTCGGACTTGCCTGACGGATCATTGTTATTACAGAGTGGGTGTAAGTCTGATTTGCCACCATTCAGGTACACACGGTCGATATCTGTAAGAAAATCATTTCTCATAAGGTGAAGTGAACCCCGCTCAATTACCATAACACAGGCTTTAACGAGTATTGTGTGCCCCACGCACACGTTACAAGTCCAAAATTTACATTAATTAATGGCTATTATTTAAATTTTTTTAATATGAAAATATTAAACTAAGATGTAAGGAATGAAGAAACTTACAAATAACAATGAATTTCATGATTTGGAATTTTTAGTTGGAGTGCAGCTGGTGCTGAATTCCATTAAAATTTTTATCTTAATTACTGTATTTGAAAGAGAAAAGTATAGTAATTACTAATGATATATTATGCTTTACTCATTATAGTATTTCAGAGAATGTCAAGTAACCATGTGAAAATCATTCAAAAATTAAAAGAAATAAAAATGATGATAAATAAATAAAAATAAAATGAAATAAATAAAATAAAACAAATGAAATACATATAGTACCTAAAATTCGTCATTTCTCTACTCACTGAAAATAGGCTCATGAAAACGCCTCCAAGTGTGCTCAATGTGCTCACTTACTACTTCTATCTGATCGAAGACCCCATTGTTTGTAGTTCATGCCAATGACACACCAACAGCTCATCTGAGTAAACAAGCGTGGAGTTTGTCATTAGTTCCATTCTACTTCAGAAACATACTATCCTCACTCTCTGGTAAAGTCAGTTACCTGTTGCCGCAGCCTACAACCGATAAGTCAGCCCATGTACTCTCTCTATGCGTACCAGTACCAAATGATTTGATTCAAGGGAATGTGAAAAGAACCTAGTACATTGGCCACATCATGTCAACATACAGAGCTGTGTATTATTCATACACATCACCTGCTTAGTTGGACATCCTTCATTACACCTATATTTACCCTATTCAGTAACAGCTTTGACAAATCCTCTTCATTTTATAGTAATAAATACAGTGTTTGCTGTGCAGGACGTAACCCAATTACACAAATTCATAAGATAATGCTCACATTAAAGCAAATTAAAAGAAATATAATAAACAAAATTTTTGACTGGTAAAAAGGTATGTAACAGAAAAATAAATGAAAGTCTTGTAGTAAAGTGTTAGTCACTTATCGATGAACAGGCTAATTCAACCCATTATCCATTACTGCAACACGGAATCTAAATTAACTGCAACTTCTACCTCACTAATACATAAATGACATATCTGAAAACTTCTTACTAATTCCAGCACTATGTCCAGCCTTCTTGTGTTAAGTCGTATGGCGTCTCTTCTCCCTACGAATTCTTCTTTGACTGTAGGACAACATGAAATATTAAACAGACAGTCCATCGCCACGAATTAGTTAAGATCTGGACCGAATTGCACCGATTCTCCCGTTCAACTTTAAGTTAACGATCACTGGTCAAAAGCACTCGACCTATAAAAGCAAATTTTATTAATAAACGTTCTACATCTACCACTCCTGTATTCTTGCAACTCTCCTGTTCCTGAAAATCACAGTCACTAGAGTCATGACCTTTCACTCTGCACTTGTCTTAATGACAAAGGCAATATATCCATTGACACATAAATTTCGCACGTCAGACATCACAAAGTACATACATACAGGTATATATTCCACAACATACAAAAGAAACTGTGCTAGTTAGTATCTCACAGTGTCTTTCGCTGATATTCACATTTCAATACTTATACCTAACAACTAAGTTTCCTCATTAGTCTCAACCAAATTTCTCTTTTTATCGCCTTTGCACTTCATGTTTTCGATGCTGCCTCTAATTGTCTTCACGTTGTTCTATACTAGTCTCGTTCCTTATACTTCCATACATTTCTCCAAACATTCTCCGCTGATCATGGAGACGACACATCCCGAAAATGGCTATGAAAAATTTTAACAATAGATGCAACGTGCATTGTTTGACAGTGGAGGACCACGCTAGGCTGGACGAGCTTTGGACATCGTCAGTAGTTGGCGGCACCTGTGACGCATGATTATTTGCATAGCTCAAAGTATGAAGAATCCTGACTGCAGGTCAGCTAGCCTGAATCTCTCCATATGTGGTGGGGAATCCCGACATTTTGAATGGACTGCAGAATGTCTGATATAACCGAATAAATCAAATATGAAATAAAGGAAACTCAAATGAAAACTAAGCCAAAACGGTGACAGAGAAACCAATCACATGATTTTGAAGACAAAAATTAGATGAATGAGTGAGTCAAGACACGCCATCGCTACGAGATTTAGTCTAAAAGACACTAAATGTTAAAAAATGTGGATACAAAATTACATTTAAAAGTTAATAACCCACTAAACCCTTAAGCGATTTAGACAGACGTAGTGTCTGTGGATGGGGCTCAGTGCGTACTATAAATCTGTTCATAAATCTTCTGTAATTATTTCGTTTTTTAAACTACAGGCGAGACAGTATTTTCCGCTCATGAAAAGATGAATTTTCTAGCAAATACACTCCTGGAAATTGAAATAAGAACACCGTGAATTCATTGTCCCAGGAAGGGGAAACTTTATTGACACATTCCTGGGGTCAGATACATCACATGATCACACTGACAGAACAACAGGCACATAGACACAGGCAACAGAGCATGCACAATGTCGGCACTAGTACAGTGTATATCCACCTTTCGCAGCAATGCAGGCTGCTATTCTCCCATGGAGACGATCGTAGAGATGCTGGATGTAGTCCTGTGGAACGGCTTGCCATGCCATTTCCACCTGGCGCCTCAGTTGGACCAGCGTTCGTGCTGGACGTGCAGACCGCGTGAGACGACGCTTCATCCAGTCCCAAACATGCTCAATGGGGGACAGATCCGGAGATCTTGCTGGCCAGGGTAGTTGACTTACACCTTCTAGAGCACGTTGGGTGGCACGGGATACATGCGGACGTGCATTGTCCTGTTGGAACAGCATGTTCCCTTGCCGGTCTAGGAATGGTAGAACGATGGGTTCGATGACGGTTTGGATGTACCGTGCACTATTCAGTGTCCCCTCGACGATCACCAGTGGTGTACGGCCAGTGTAGGAGATCGCTCCCCACACCATGATGCCGGGTGTTGGCCCTGTGTGCCTCGGTCGTACGCAGTCCTGATTGTGGCGCTCACCTGCACGGCGCCAAACACGCATACGACCATCATTGGCACCAAGGCAGAAGCGACTCTCATCGCTGAAGACGACACGTCTCCATTCGTCCCTCCATTCACGCCTGTCGCGACACCACTGGAGGCGGGCTGCACGATGTTGGGGCGTGAGCGGAAGACGGCCTAACGGTGTGCGGGACCGTAGCCCAGCTTCATGGAGACGGTTGCGAATGGCCCTCGCCGATACCCCAGGAGCAACAGTGTCCCTAATTTGCTGGGAAGTGGCGGTGCGGTCCCCTACGGCACTGCATAGGATCCTACGGTCTTGGCGTGCATCCGTGCGTCTCTGCGGTCCGGTCCCAGTTCGACGGGCACGTGCACCTTCCGCCGACCACTGGCGACAACATCGATGTACTGTGGAAACCTCACGCCCCACGTGTTGAGCAATTCGGCGGTACGTCCACCCGGCCTCCCGCATGCCCACTATACGCCCTCGCTCAAAGTCCGTCAACTGCACATACGGTTCACGTCCACGCTGTCGCGGCATGCTACCAGTGTTAAAGACTGCGATGGAGCTCCGTATGCCACGGCAAACTGGCTGACACTGACGGCGGCGGTGCACAAATACTGCGCAGCTAGCGCCATTCGACGGCCAACACCGCGGTTCCTGGTGTGTCCGCTGTGCCGTGCGTATGATCATTGCTTGTACAGCCCTCCCGCAGTGTCCGGAGCATGTATGGTGGGTCTGACACACCGGTGTCAATGTGTTCTTTTTTCCATTTCCAGGAGTGTAGAACGTGTAACAGTAAAAGTAGCGACTGCATTAAAAATAGATATAATTATAGGTTGTTGTTGTTGCTGTTGTGGTCTTCAGTCCTGAGACTGGTTTGATGCAGCTCTCCATGCTACTCTATCCTGTGCAAGCTTCTTCATCTCCCAGTACCTACTACAACCTACATCCTTCTGAATCTGCTTAGTGTATTGATCTGTTGGTCTCCCTCTACGATTTTTACCCTCCACGCTGCCCTCCAATGCTAAATTTGTAATCCCTTGATGCCTCAAAACATGTCCTACCAACCGATCCCTTCTTTTAGTCAAGTTGTGCCACAAACTTCTCTTCTCCCCAATCCTATTCAATACCTCCTCATTAGTTACGTGATCTACCCACCTTATCTTCAGCATTCTTCTGTAGCACCACATTTCGAAAGCTTCTATTCTCTTCTTGTCCAAACTGGTTATCGTCCATGTTTCACTTCCATACATGGCTACACTCCATACTAATACTTTCAGAAACGACTTCCTGACACTTAAATCTATACTCGATGTTAACAAATTTCTCTTCTTCAGAAACGATTTCCTTTCCATTGCCAGTCTACATTTTATATCCTCTCTACTTCGACCATCATCAGTTATTTTACTCCCTAAATAGCAAAACTCCTTTACTACTTTAAGTGTCTCATTTCCTAATCTAATTCCCTCAGCATCACCCGATTTAATTTGACTGCATTCCATTATCCTCGTTTTGCTTTTGTTGATGTTCATCTTATATCCTCCTTTCAAGACACTGTCCATTCCGTTCAACTGCTCTTCCAAGTCCTTTGCTGTCTCTGACAGAATTACAATGCCATCGGCGAACCTCAAAGTTTTTACTTCTTCTCCATGAATTTTAATACCTACTCCGAATTTTTCTTTTGTTTCCTTTACTGCTTGCTCAATATACAGATTGAATAACATCGGCGAGAGGCTACAACACTGTCTCACTCCTTTCCCAACCACTGCTTCCCTTTCATGCCCCTCGACTCCTATAACTGCCATCTGGTTTCTGTACAAATTGTAAATAGCCTTTCGCTCCCTGTATTTTACCCCTGCCAACTTCAGAATTTGAATGAGAGTATTCCACTTAACGTTGTCATAAGCTTTCTCTAAGTCTACAAATGCTAGAAACGTAGGTTTGCCTTTTCTTAATCTTTCTTCTAAGATAAGTCGTAAGGTTAGTATTGCCTCACGTGTTCCAACATTTCTACGGAATCCAAACTGATCTTCCCCGAGGTCCGCTTCTACCAGTTTTTCCATTCGTCTGTAAAGAATTCGCGTTAGTATTTTGCAGCTGTGACTTATTAAACTGATAGTTCGGTAATTTTCACATCTGTCAACACCTGCTTTCTTTGGGATTGGAATTATTATATTCTTCTTGAAGTCTGTGGGTATTTCGCCTGTCTCATACATCTTGCTCACCAGATGGTAGAGTTTTGTCATGACTGGCTCTCCCAAGGCCATCAGTAGTTCTAATGGAATGTTGTCTACTCCCGGGGCCTTGTTTCGACTCAGGTCTTTCAGTGCTCTGTCAAACTCTTCACGCAGTATCTTATCTCCCATTTCATCTTCATCTACATCCTCTTCCATTTCCATAATATTATCCTCAAGTACATCGCCCTTGTATAAACCCTCTATATACTCCTTCCACCTTTCTGCCTTCCCTTCTTTGCTTAGAACTGGGTTGCCATCTGAGCTCTTGATATTCATACAAGTGGTTCTCTTCTCTCCAAAGGTCTCTTTAATTTTCCTGTAGGCAGTATCTATCTTACCCCTAGTGAGACAAGCCTCTACATCCTTACATTTGTCCTCTAGCCATCCCAGCTTAGCCATTTTGCACTTCCTGTCGATCTCATTTTTAAGACGTTTGTATTCCTTTTTGCCTGCTTCATTTACTGCAATTTTATATTTTCTCCTTTCATCAATTAAATTCAATATTTCTTCTGTTACCCAAGGATTTCTATTAGCCCTCGTCTTTTTACCCACTTGACCCTCTGCTGCCTTCACTACTTCATCCCTCAGAGCTACCCATTCTTCTTCTACTGTATTTCTTTCCCCCATTCCTGTCAATTGTTCCCTTATGCTCTCCCTAAAACTCTCTACAACCTCTGGTTCTTTCAGTTTATCCAGGTCCCATCTCCTTAAATTCCCACCTTTTTGCAGTTTCTTCAGTTTCAATCTGCAGTTCATAACCAATAGATTGTGGTCAGAATCCACATCTGCCCCTGGAAATGTCTTACAATTTAAAACCTGGTTCCTAAATCTCTGTCTTACCATTATATAATCTATCTGATACCTTTTAGTATCTCCAGGATTCTTCCAGGTATACAACCTTCTTTTATGATTCTTGAACCAAGTGTTAGCTATGATTAAGTTATGCTCTGTGCAAAATTCTACCAGGCGGGTTCCTCTTTCATTTCTTCCCCCCAATCCATATTCACCTACTATGTTTCCTTCTCTCCCTTTTCCTACTGACGAATTCCAGTCACCCATGACTATTAAATTTTCGTCTCCCTTCACCACCTGAATAATTTCTTTTATCTCGTCATACATTTCATCAATTTCTTCATCATCTGCAGAGCTAGTTGGCATATAAACTTGTACTACTGTAGTAGGCATGGGCTTTGTGTCTATCTTGGCCACAATAATGCGTTCACTATGCTGTTTGTAGTAGCTAACCCGCACTCCTATTTTTTTATTCATTATTAAACCTACTCCTGCATTACCCCCATTTGATTTTGTATTTATAACCCTGTAATCACCTGACCAAAAGTCTTGTTCCTCCTGCCACCGAACTTCACTAATTCCCACTATATCTAACTTTAACCTATCCATTTCCCTTTTTAAATTTTCTAACTTACCTGCCCGATTAAGGGATCTGACATTCCACGCTCCGATCCGTAGAATGCCAGTTTTCTTTCTCCTGATAACGACGTCCTCTTGATTAGTCCCCGCCCGGAAATCCGAATGGGGGACCATTTTACCTCCGGATTATTTTACCCAAGAGGACGCCATCATCATTTAATCATACAGTAAAGCTGCATGTCCTCGGGAAAAATTACGGCTGTAGTTTCCCCTTGCTTTCAGCCGTTCGCAGTACCAGCACAGCAAGGCCGTTTTGGTTAATGTTACAAGGCCAGATCAGTCAATCATCCAGACTGTTGCCCCTGCAACTACTGAAAAGGCTGCTGCCCCTCTTCAGGAACCGCATGTTTGTCTGGCCTCTCAACAGATACCCCTCCGTTGTGGTTGCACCTACGGTACGGCCATCTGTATCGCTGAGGCACGCAAGCCTCCCCACCAACGGCAAGGTCCATGGTTCATGGGTGTATGTCTGTAATTAGTTTCATTGCTTCATATTTATTAGTGCTATAACGACGAAAAATAACGTCCAAATACGCAAGAATTGTATTTTTCTGAAAACCATTAAAGCTACACAGAACTTAAGAGCAACATCGAAAAACTGAAAAAATTTGGTCTAAATTCATGTTTAATATGTCTACATAACATTAAATTTATAGTTCATATACGTTCCCGAATTTGAGAAATACTTGAGTTTGACTCATATTCACTGTGAGTCTACAAGTATTGGCGGCCTCGCTCATGTAAGAGTGAGATTTTGGCACTCAGCTGAAGTAGCGCTCACATACAGACAAACTGTACATGCAGCCGGAAACTGATTCGTGTGTGTATAACCGAAATAGTTTATGAGTGTTCGGTCGAGACTTGTAGAGATTTCACCTGTCTCTTCGTGCGTTGTCAGCTGTAACTTGTTCGTTCCAACTCTCAGCCACATGATGATCTTTTTCTCACACTACAAGATCAAAAGTTACCTTTACATCTTATCAAGTTCAAACATTCCTCTCCATCCTACTGGCGAAAACGGATTTGGGTTTGACGTTGTGTTCGTTGTGATCATCAACGACGACATGTTGTGGATTCAACTTCTAGACAGCAGAGTATTTTCCATCACATCATTGAAAGTACAAACATGCCATTCCTAGCTATTATTGGAAAGGCATTTGATAGTTAAACTTTCCTCATGACCACGTGTGCGGGGTTTGAATTCCATTCAGCACAGAACTTTCCGTCGCCTGATGTCTAGCTAAACATGCGCCCATCTCGCTACTGGTGAACCAACAATAGCTATTTATCGTCTGTTCCTGGCTAGAAAACGACGGTGCTAGATGCTGGGTTCGAATCCCAGTCAGGCAAAAACAATTCTATCGTCAATTAAGGTTCCAGCATTTCGCTATTGGTGAAACCATTTGATATTTAACTTCTGATTTTATGTAGAGTCGTGTTCAAATGCATCGGAACGACCTGAATTGCATTTCACCTGATTCCCATGCGACCTACATAACGCATGTCCTCTAATCGCTCCTTGGTGCACACGTTTGACTATTGAAAATGGTTCCAACAAATCACCACTAGCAAACACTGCTCTATATCGCAATAACTCAAGATGTAAATGAATACCACGATACTATAAATATCAGGGAACACCTCATCACAGATAAGACTGTCCTTAACGCTTGTAAGCTCGCATTTATTGCAATAAATGACATACATGAAATGTTAGCAATCTCATTATTAAATCAGATAGGTAATGCACGTAGTAAGTTCCTCGTATTCATGATTTCCTCTTCAAAGTAACATACCATACTTGTTATTTAACACAAAATGTCATTAAAAATTTACGTTATTCACGAGCAGCTAGTTGAGAATATGTATGAACTTCAAATGACACGACGAACCGCCTCGTTCTGCATATGGATCCAAACCCACATCATGCAGGCTAGGCCGCGCTGGCCGTGCGGTTCTAGGCACTTCAGTCCGGAACCGCGTGACTGCTACGGTCGCAGGTTCGAATCCTGCCTCGGGCATGGATGTGTGTGATGTCCTTAGGTTAGTTAGGATTGAGTAGTTCTAGGTTCTAGGGGACTGATGACCTCAGAGGTTGAGTCCCATAGTGCTCAGAGCCATTTGAACCAATCATGCAGGCTAAGATTTCGTGGCTGACAGAAATTAACAGTCATTCCTGACTAGGCATAAAGAGAGTGATATACCTCATTTTTGGACAGTATCAGTTAGCAAATATCAACTTTAAATTACATAACGTAACATTTTTAACGGACGCGAATTCCTACCCAGCATCTATTGTCCCTGTTAACGAACTACGAGAGATGTTAAATACTGCTTCTTCACAGGTAACTTACTTGAAACTCGGCGAGGTAAAGCTTTGTGTTGGACAGGGATTCGAACCCAGAACCTAATCGGATTGTTATCGAAGCACAATCAACTGTGACATATCGGATTTACTCGGCAGTAGCTAGATGTTTTAACTGAAATGACGAGACGAAACACTAATTTTTGCTTCCCAGGACTCCAACCCGGAACGTATCGGTGTTATATTCTAGAGAAAACGAACGTTAAATATAGGTTTGTTACTTCAGCAGCGACATGTGAGCATGTTTGAACTAGAAATAATATGACAAAGAGTTCAGTGCTGACTAGGAATCGAACCTTCACATATCGTTGTTGACTACACACAAAGAGACGTCAGCTAACGAATTTTTCTCCACCAGCAGGTCGGAATAACATCCTAGAACTTACAGTGATCTCGCAAATAGTTCTGCGTCTCACTGGGAGTCAAAAACGTCAGACATCGTTAGTGTTGACAACGAATGAAAATGCATTAAAAATAAAAATATTATCCACCAGCAGATAGGTGTTCTCATGCTAGAGCTTGAAAATACATAGTGAAAAGTTTACTGCTGGGCCAGGATTCCAACCCATTTATGCGCAATATGTGGAGATGTTGAGGAATCTGCAGTTTTAAACAAACAACAAGTTGTAGTCGAGCTGTATTGTCACGAAGGGATCAAATTCCGCGTTAAGGGTGGTCTGAGTTGCATTCCCAGTTCAGAACCAATTTTATCGACATACAGAAGCTCAAATAACAGATGGAATAAGTATCCTGTGACCATACACAGGGTTTGTTTCGTCACTATAAATAAATAACTAGTATAAGAAAGGCTACTGGTGATAGGGTTTTTACAAGTCGCCACTCCTTACTTTATTGTGGTTCCACCTAACGTCTACTTGGTAGAGAAGGAATATCATGTTTAATGTGATTTTCAGACCACAATTCCATTATACCTTCTTCACTTGTCCTAGACAGAAGAGAATAGAATCTGCCTCTCCCTATCAAAAAACATCGGCAGAAGTCGGAATCGAACCGGGACCAACATCATATAAAACTACCATCCGTCCAACCTTTTTTTTTTTTGCGTCATTCCTCCCCTACAGCGCGTCCTTCCGCTCGCCATTTGTGCCTTCTTCAGCTAGCTTCTGTGCTATGTTTGGTCCATACGAGATAGTTGACTGACGAAGTAAATGTATACAAATAAATAAAATCCTTTCTTTTGGGGTTGTGGAAAGAAAATAAGAAAATAGGTCCGTTATATTCTTACATCATTGTGCGGGAGCGATTTTTATAGGAGAGCCAGGCGTACTTCAGTCTGCTGACGTCTCATGTTTGCGTCAGCAACCTATTAGTGCTGCTATACGAGGGCAATGGGTAAACGAAATAGCCACCTTGTTGGCGTAAAATGAATGAGAAACTTAATAGATAATTTCATAAAAAAAAGGAATCCTGAGATTGAACAAAATGTCGTTCGATCGTTCGTCAGCTCTGTCAGTAAGATAATGTTCGGTTCAAGAAATTTGCGTAATTTTCTTTGTATTTCGGTTGTCGTTCGAGCTTTTGATGTTCTGTCATCAGGTACATCCAATAATCTGCTTCACTCTTCGTCATAGCCGTTGAGATGTAATGGACTGTCAGTCCTTTGAGCCAGTTGGCTGACCTTCTTTTAGTGTTAGGATATGGCACGTCATCAGGCAGAAGGACGTGTGTCGGTATAATCGTGTTAGGTGACGTGCGGAGCACATGTGCTAGTTTTTGCCCGAAGAGATTCCACACGTCTTTCACATCGTTACAGACGAAGCGATGATCTTCAGTGTCTACGACATTGCTGCTGGAACAGTTTGGGGTGTGTGCCAGACGTATCGCGTGCAATTTGGAGTTGGTGGAGATTTTTCTATTGACTGCGAGGTACCACGTCGATCGCACATTGGATGGTAGATGGGGGTCAGATGTGTTGTCCCATATGTTTTTCCAGTTATAATGTCGAAACTTGTTTTCTATTCGATTGCGCAATTTTCCTTCCAGCAAGGTGTTGTAAACCTCCTTAACCCGATATATGTCCTTCTCCGGTATTCTATGGCGTACATAGCTGTATTCCACAAGAAAATGTTTATAGTGGTACAGCTCGTGGGAGATGTGATGCACATCGATTGGTGGATCTCTGCTGACTGGGGTGATTTCACGAAATAGATGAGCCACTAAGGTCCGCGGTGATCGTTGCCACTGTTTATAAGTTTTGCTAACATATAGCGCTTGCGCTTTAAGGTAGATGTCTGTCAGATGTAGCCCTCCATTGCGTGTCGGTAGCGTCAAGGTATCATATGAAACCTTAAATATCTGACCTCTGCTGACAAAATAACCAAGCGCTGCTTGCATTTGGTGTGCTATGGTTCGTGGCAGAGGCAGCACTTGAGCAACATAGTTGACTTTGGAAGTGATACATGTATTGGCCAGTTGCACTTTTTGTATTACGTTTAAATTACGCAAGCTGTGTTGTTTTATGCTTGCCCGTAATGTGGCAAGTAATTTTCTATAATTGAGAGCGGCTGTGCGGCGGATATTACTCGTATATTCTATTCCAAGGCATTTTATTTTTTCCACAGTGTTGATACGTCCAGCGGCTCTGATCTCTATACCCCGACCAAGATTCATAATACCAGATTTATTGCGGTTGAGTTTAGCTCCTGACGCCAGTTCGTAGGTCGCCACAACTTCAAGTACTGTTTCCACTTCGCTTTCGTCAGTCACAAGTACCCCTACATCGTCCGCGTAGGCTTGATATATGATCTTCTGTCCGTGTATATGTAGTCCACGGAGTTGCCGAGTCAGGGATACTACGAGAGGTTCAAGCGCAATAGCGAAAAGTGTCATGGACATGTGACAACCTTGTCTTACCGAACTCTGAATATTGATCGGGTGACTGAGTTGTCCGTTGACACTGATTCTTGACGTGCTATTCGACAGTATGTTTTTCACGGAGGCTATAATTTTCTGGGGGAAGTGCATGGATGTCATACATCGGAACAGGTACGAATGATTAACTTTATCAAAAGCTTTTTAAAAGTCAAGCGACATCAGAGCACAGCGAATGTTGCAGGCTTCCGATATCGCTATAATGTCTCTGTAATTGCATAAGGTCTGAAATATCGTTCTATCCTTTCCCACACTTGTCTGGTAAGCTCCTGTCACTGTACGAATAACTGAATTGAACCTTTGCATCATGATACGGGCGAAGATTTTATAATCACTATTGGGAAGTGTTATAGGTCGAAGATTCTCCACGGTTTTGCCTCCTGGTGTTTTGGGGACTAAGACCACTGTACCTTCACAGAATTCCTTCGGAAGGTCAGTGTCGGCATTTAGTATTTCATTGCAGACGAGTGTCAATTTAGCAATTATCTGTTCGCGAAAAGTTTGATAAAATTCAGCGGGTAGCCCATCTGGTCCAGGTGATTTATTCTTTGGGCTCTTCGAGATGGCATCTTCGACTTCTTCGTCCGTTATTCTTGCTGCGAGCACATCAGCTTCTTCTGGAGTGAGTCGCTCTGTCGTCCTAGCAGTGAGAGCTTGCTACGCTGTTTCATCTGTGTGTGTATTGGCCAGCAATGCCCTAAAGTGTCGATGGATCTCGTCGCGTATTGCAGCTTGATCTGTCAAGAGTCTCCCGTCTGAAGTTTTGAGTTCCGTCAGAATTTTCCGGTTTTGTCTTTTCTTCTCTTGGAGGATGTGGTACATCGATGTTGTTTCTTCTCGTGTACCGTTCTGCAAACGCGTTCGTATTTTACAGCCTTCGAGATGGTGTCTCTGCAGGGTGAGTAATTTTGCTTTTATTCTGTTGATTTGTCCATAATTTGTTATGACTGTAGCATCCCGAACGTACAAGTCTCTCAGACAGCTGAAGTAAAAGCCTAATATCCGCCTCCGCCAGGCGACGTTTTCACGGGAGTAAGTTTTCATTGTCTTTATTATTGCGGGCTTCGCGCAGTTTAGCCACCAAGTCAGCGCCGTACCGTACAAGTGGAACTTCCTTTCACATTCTGCCCAAGTGGTGTGGAAGGCGGCGTGACATCCAGGATCCGAAAGATGAGCAACTTTGAGCTTGCACTGACCTCTCGCCCTGTAAGTTCCTTGTTTCTCTAAATTTACCGTACATATGTACGCGATATGATCAGAGAAAATAGTGGGCCATAGCTCGGACTGTAAAAAGTGTCTCCTTAAATTGGATGTTGCGTAAATCCTGTCGATACGACTGGCAGAATGGCTGGTGATATAGGTGAAACCTAGCCTATCACCGTGTTTTAGTTTCCAAGTATCAAACAGATGGAAGTCTCTGACGATGTTCTCCAGCTCCAGAGATTTGTTAAAATTTGGCGTCTGATCTACGGGACTCAGCACGCAATTAAAATCACCCGCAAATATTATTTGTTCAAATCGCACCGCGAAAAGGGGGGCGATGTCCTCCTTGAAAAATTCGGCCCTGCAGCGCTTGTTTCCGGTTCCTGGCGGGGCATATATGTCGATAAACAAAAAAATGGCTCTGAGTACGATGGGACTTAACATCTATGGTCATCAGTCCCCTAGAACTTAGAACTACTTAAACCCAGTCATCACGAGGCAGAGAAAATCCCTGACCCCGCCGGGAATCGAACCCGGGAACCCGGGCGCGGGAAGCGAGAACGCTACCGCACGACCACGAGATGCGGACTGTCGATAAACCTGGTGTTGTTTATCGTGACAGTGAGACCTCTACTGTTCGGCAGTTTAGCCACGTCTGTAAGTAGGCTCCCCTCTTTAGTCATAATTGCTGTGCCGAGGCTGTTGTCATTGCCAGGATTTATGACGGCGTTGTAGCCAGTGATGTCATCCAAACGGATAGCCGTGACTTCTTGCAGCATTAAGATGTCAATATCCGCGGCGTACAGAAAATCTTGGAGATTTCTCAGATTGAGGATGCTGCTAATTTTATTTATATTCAGGGTCGCAATTCTGTACGCCTGCAAGGACGTCATGTCGACTATGCCGTGTCAGGTGGGATACTGTTTGCCAGGTGAAGTGGATGTTTGCTCCACTTAGAAGAAGTCGGCATCATCATCTGCTGCACGAGCGTCTTTGATGGTGGTTTGTTGCCGGGTGGACACATCTTGTCGACGGTCGGGTGCCGTCCGTCCTGAATGTTGTGGTATGTCAGCCATCTCTGCATCATGGCTTTGCTCCTCCATGTCATCCGCCCAGTCTCGCGTACACGTAACTTCCTGCGTGTCCGTTTTTGGTACAGGTGGAGGGTCCTTCGAACTAGCTGTACCGTCTGGAATGTGGATTCCACGGTCGGGTTCAGCGTCCTCATTTCGGGTCTTCTTCTTTGTTGTTCGATCTTCCAGAGGAGTTCCCTGTGTCGTCTCCGCCAGTTCTTGGCCTATCTGTTTCGCATTTTCACGCAGGATTGGCGCGATTTCTGCTGCTCCCTGACGGGCTATTCGACGTTTCTTCCGTTTCTTTGGTGAAACAGTTGTAGGCTGCTGGTCATTATCCTCCGACGTGGCAACCGTGTCCTCTTTGTGTTGCCCGACTTCTTCGAGTGGTTTGCACATGCCTTCTTCTGCCGTCTTAGCCTGGTCTTGTTCTGCACGCCTGTCAGTTTCCTCGTCTTGTGAGTGTGCTGGACGTGTAGCTTCTGTGCTGCTAGTATCCATGGCTACGTTACCATCGGGAACGTCGGCAGAAGCAACTACCGCCCTGTCGAAACACATGTCTGGGGCGACGTCACTGCGAATTGCGGCGGCGTACGTCACGGGTAGCGCGGCCATCTGACTAGGCGGGTCTCGCTCCCCAGTCGGCAGTTGCGTCACACGACGTTGAACACACTGCGCGCGCACGCGTTGGGTCGAACCACAACCCGAGCAGGTTCTCGGCTGGCCATCGTAAATGATGATCGCTCGATATCCACCAATCCAGAGATAGGATGGGATATGTTTCAGCATGTCAATCTTAACTAGCCTGACTCCATTTAATACTGGATACTTGTGCATGCTAGACCATTTTTCGGCGACATTGCTGATAATGGTGCCATAGTCTCTCAGTTTGTTGTTAATCTCCTCGGGCGTTATTTCAAAGGGGAGCTCAAAGATTCGAATCGTTCTTATTCCCATTCCGGCACGCGAAACCGTGACCTGCCTATGTGTCCGACTTAATGTTTGAATTTTGTCACCCCACCACATGCTTCTACAGTTTGGTCGCACTTGTCAGAACTGGATAACTTAAGGAACACAGTCGGACTGACAATCGACAGGTGAATTCCAATCAATTCATCCACTTTGATCTGAAAAGTTTCTTCGATTAATGCCTAAACTTCGTAAGATTTCGGTCGGGCGTAGCTCGGATCGAAAATCAACTTCAAAGTATCGCGTCGGGTTGTCTGCTCCATTATGTCATTCTAGAAATGTGATCGTGGACTATGACTAACGCAGAAATCGCGCACTCACCACACAGCGCTGGCCGCTCGCAGCGACGATGTAAACACCGCAACAGCCGCTCCGCACGTCCGCACAGCACGGCCGCCGGCGGCGGAATGTCCAACAGACCAGCAAACCCTCTTCTCTACGACTCCTTTCTCTATCATAACACCATTGCGGCGCACAAGATGAGAATTCTGACACACAGGCTCCCTGTAGTGGTTTGCAGGATGTTCAGTACATTCATTTACTTGGTTGACCGAATCACCATGAACTAGCTGCCTTGGCTACCCAGTGCATACATTCGACTCTATTTTGTAATCAAAAAAATGGCTCTGAGCACTATGCGACTTAACTTCTGAGGTCATCAGTCGCCTAGAACTTAGAACTAATTAAACCTAACTAACCTAAGGACATCACACACATCCATGCCCGAGGCAGGATTCGAACCTGCGACCGTAGCGGTCGCTCGGCTCCAGACTGTAGCGCCCAGAACCGCACGGCCACTCCGGCCGGCTTTTGTAATCACCAAAATAAAATAACGTAACTGCCACCTACACAGAACTGCCAACAGTGTAGCATGCAGAAATTTAAATAGGAAGTGTTCCTTTCCATTTGAGCTACTCTATTGCGCTATCTGTTTGTTGAAACCATCGTGCAGTGCAAAAGAAATGCTGTAACTGTCTGTCTCTCAGAAGTCTATATCCGGCCATATGCAGTATCTCACAGCACTGTGGAATGCCGAAGATCTGGAGGAACTGTTGTTCACTTCCAGAGGTGCTGTAACTACGTCACAGCTAGTAGCGTAACGGTAAGCGTCGCGCACTGTTGATAAGAAGTCGAGTGTTCTATTACATTCGCTACTACATTTTTTTAAAACGCAATTCTGCTGTCTGCTGAAGTTAACAATTATAGGAATTTTGAACATAATTCTCTTCATTTCTCAACCCAAAACAGTCGCATGTGGAAAAAAAGGCTAACTTCTGCGTCATTTTGTTCTTTTCAGGTTTAATAGTCGGCCAGGCAGCAGATGCGTCTCGAAGCTTTTGTATTATGTATGGGGAGAGCGCATAGTGCCAAAATAGTCAGAAACGTATTTTCTACATTAGCTGTCGTCTGGTAGTGGCATTTTATTCTTCTTCAAACCTTAATTGACATCTTTAACTCAGAACAAGTTTTCTACATGTATGTAATCAATAAACTGCACGTGCATTGTCAGACTGTTATAGATAACATCAGATAATTCGCATATATCGTTGATGATTAATTTCTATCTCATGTTTAGTATTGTTTTAACAACACAAAAGAAACCTTGCGGAAACTGTGTACTGTATTGTAAGAAATGAAATAAAACTACCCACGATAACCTTACGACGAATGTCTGTTTTAACAAAACTGAGTATCTGTACACAAGCGTGCATCTATCTGCACGAATTAGTAAAACACCATTCACTTAGATTTCGATTGGGTCTGTGTTTAAATGGTATGCTGTGTCATACTCAACAGGTATGCAAATGTGGCATTTCATAAATAAAGTTACGTATTCCTAGAAACCCAAAATTTGCTTGTCAGCAGCGGAAGGAGGCGTTACCTGTTGTGCAGCATTGTTAGTTTTTCACCATTGCACTTTGAGCTGAAAATATTTTCTTGCGATTTTCTAATCAATTTATTTCCTTCATACTTATCACCCTGGCATGGGAGTCTTGAGTGAAGAACATTATTGAATTTCGTATCGTTGAATGTCGATTCGAATTTCTTCAGAGACGCTTGTATTGTATAGCAGCTTGGCAGTCAGAAAGCCGAGATATACGACCATTAACACTACTTTCTGAGTCGAGCTGCCAAGAGGATTTGATGTGTAAAGGTTTTCTTCTGATTTTGTTACAGAATTTTTTCTGGGAATTCGCAGCTCCATGAAATAATACACAAAAAAAGCTCGTACGCCCTGCCCCTACCACGGTTAGAACTGGCGATTTTCTTAACCATTGGAACACGAGAGACGGCCGGTACCCCGGGGCTACGGACAAACTGCTGCCAGCACGCCACTCTCGTCATGGTATTGGTCGCTCAGTCTCATAACACATCGTGAAAGATATTAAAAGTTGTCACTTATGCGAAGAATAGCATTTCTTTAGTCAAAAAATTGAAATTTCTGTCTCAGTGTCTTAGTTTACGTGAGGATTATATAGCACGAGTCATTCAAATGGAGAGGGAATATCAAGTGAATTTAGCGAGTCAGTTCAGTACCATACGCGGAAGTGATTGCACTTTCACAGTGTTGCCAAATGTTTGTGACGATGTTGCCAATTTTCAGCTGTGCTAGGAACAGCTCTGTAGCGTTATAGGAGGAGAATCCTGTGCTCGTGTCATAGGAGGATACGGAGAGGAGGCGCGGGGTTTGGTTAATATGCAGCGGTTTCTCCTACCAGCTGTGTCATACATTCAGGTGTGTAATCTTCCATCATGATTACAGTTTCCCACAAAATATATACGAATAAAACACTAACCTTGTTACTTTGTTACAAAAGATTATTTCAGTGCAATAAAAAGTCTTTGGAAATCAACTTTTCCAACCTGTCACGAAAAGTAAAAACGTAAGATAACAAACACTTTGAACCTCGAAATCGGCATCTATGTGCAGTCTTGTGCTCATACAAGTAGAATTTCATGAATTGCACGAGAATGTAGAAAGATGTTGGTGCGAATGGAAGCTGTAAGAAACACAGTTACCAAATTATCCTGTACCACGTAACAATCAATGCATTTGATAATTCAGAAGAGAAGAAACTAAAAATTATGCCCATTAAGACAGAAACTAAAGTGCAGATGCGGGCACTGTGCAGATCTGCGCTTTTTCATCTTCAGATCTATACAAATAATGTATACTAACCAGCGTATTCATTGCTTTCGTAATGTTTCCCTCTTGTTTAGTCTTCTTATGATGAACTGGATCCACACCCATGAGTCTGATTTTTTCTTTGTATCCTTCCATCTACTATCTTTGTGTGTTATTGTTCGGTGTTCAAAAAGCGAAATATTATGCCTGCTCCCACGAGGTATTGAAATGAGGTCGCAAAAAGGCTAACGAATTATAATCAAAATACAGTGAGACGCCAATTTGTCTGTCGTTATGGTGTTAAGTGGACAGAAATAGTTGGGTGTTATTGTCGTCTTTTCTTATTGAGATTTTCATATTACCCTGACACAAGACGCCGAGATAAATGCGTATATTCTCCGTGACGAAGCATCCCACATTCCATTCATCCTGATCCATTCGTTACGTGCATCGGCGGCAATGAGTGATAGGAAAGCTGTTGTGGGGTGACGAATAACAATGACAATGATAGTAATTACAAATCAATAATCAAGGATGTTTACTGCATTACAGACGATTAACAAAATACTCAAGAATGCCTGAGTGTTTAATTAGGGCACTGAGTAGGTGTTCTTACCACTTTGTTACTGAATTCTGTTCTAGTTGTTTGCAGAGAGAAAGCAAAGAACCCTGTAGCCATGCATATCGCTAGTACAAAGAGATATTACCTATCAACTATCCTTGCTTTACATCACGAGATGAACATGGCGTCACTGAGCTGATATTTGAAATACATTTCTGTTTTCTCTCTCTGTCTCTCTCTCTCGCTCTCTTTATTTTTATTTTAATTTTTTGAGGAAAGCATCGAGAAGCGCGATAATATGCAAGTAGGCATATAACCTGTTTACAGTTATTTTCATCGGGATAAATAATGCAAAAGTACAACTTTTAAGTGTGTTATTACGTAATTCCAGTTATTGACAGTCTATTCGTGATCTTGCTCGCATTCAGTGGGATGAAACCTATCACAGAAGCAAACAAAACACAAATATTTCTTGCACCATGCGCAACACATAAACGAAATCTCGCTGCACTGACGTGTTGTCCAATATATTGCACGGAAAATATATCTGATTCATATTGCTAAATACAGCTCTATCAGATATCAATTTGGAAGCGTACCAAGTGTATAAAAGTATATCTTGAAATACGCAGAAAGGCTCATAGAGGTATTCGACTGAAACATAGCCATGACCAAAATTGTAACTGAGGTCGACAGCATCGTCGTCTACCACCTTGACAACTCGAACGGTGACAGTACTCGGCCGGTTACTTACGTTTGCTGGTATCAAAGCTACAGCATGAAAACACAAAAATGTTAATAACCCGAAGATCATTAGTTTTGGAACCCATAGAAAGTAAAGCAGCCATCAGTCGCAAGAGTGGTTTGAACGCCACAGTGCTTTAATAGGCACGGACTAGTTGGAGGTGGTATGCTGTTGCTTTCATCCGACCTTTGAGTTGACTTACCTAGCCAGTTAATAGGGGAACCTACAGTTTTACGTGGCTTTCGGACCACAGTGCAACTCGGCATTTTTCACATCAACAAACACTGCCCCAGGGGAAATATGTGTAAAACGGCACATAAATAAAAATCGTGGGACTGGTGAGGGATCGAACCTGAGAGCTTCGTATCCATAGTCCTGCTCTTTATCACCTTGCCACCGTGCTGCCAACACTGTGGTTTCAGCTTGCCATTAAAATTAAGGCTCTCTCTTTTGTGCCTGCGTTGGCACTTGCGTGTCCCTTAGGAGACCTTACCATTGGGATTACCCTCGTATACGTGTGTGTAAACGCCTTCCAATGCCCACTCAAGGAAGACAAGGATACCTAGTCTAGCTTCAATATCACAAATACGCCTCTGTTTGTGGATAAACGCAGACTTAGGTTGATAATCATTCTGAATATTTATCAGTACTGTACCCATTGGTGTGAAACTCGTTTTCTACCAATGATTCCCACTGCTACAGGAACACTACTTTAATACCTCTTACACAAAATACTTACGCAGTGCTATCAGATGAAAAGATCAACCTGACACAAACTGTGGGAAGTTTGTTTTACAACCATCGTACCTGGATAAAGAGCTTTTCCTATTTGAGATATCTGTGAACGTTGCTGCATAAGACGATTTAAGAAGAAACTAAATTCCTTTAACTACGCCAATGTTTAAAGAAATCGTGTTAACGGCACTAAATCGTGGTTTATAAATCGTTTACCAGCCGTACTCTGCCGCATTTCGCTGGTTCGAAGGCAAAAAGCTTACTGACCAATTCCACAGAAGGAAAAGGGGGATGAAATGTCTCCCACTCGGTCACGTTGTTTTACTTAAATGATTATAAAATCGGGTAAAACGAACAAGGAGGTTGTCAGTATAAGCACATTACTGTTGTCAATATGATGTTGCACCGCCCAGGGCCTGTAATAATAAACGGCCCGTTTGTTTATGTCAGGCATATTGTACACATAAGTGGAAGAGAGAGCACACTAAATTCTACGATCCGTATGCATTGCATACACACAGAAATTACTGTTACAGTGTACTTATGGAGCCCAATGAGTGAATTGCATATTTTCCGGTGAGAAAGAGCACTGGCAAACAGTCTTCGCTACATTAGGTTACTTAAACTGGCGTCACATTGAGCTAGAATTTATGGACAGAGACTAAGTGTAAGGACAGTGAGTCGGATACGGGTTTTGCAACTGTGAAATACTTTCCTCATATTGTGGAAGCGAATATTAAATTTGAACTAATATTGCGAAAATTTTGGCCTTGGATAGCTTAGAATGAAAATCTTTCTCTTTATTGCAAAGGAAAACAACTGATTTTCTAAAACATTCTGTGTCATACACAACGTGAAACAGGTCACGTCGACCAAATCATATGGAAGAAGCGACAGCGACGTATATTGGAAGGCAATAAGATCCCTTGGCTTTTGGTTTGGCAGTATTCGACAGCCATTTCTAGGCGCAAGTATATGAAGAAAGGCAGCGCGTTTTCGTTATCAAGTAACGTCTTCATCAACTACTTTAGTTTTAATGTGATCTACGAGTAATTGCTGATGTTTGATATTAACATGAAAAAGATTCCGTTGACAGGGAAAGAACTTGTTCTTGGGCAACTACTTCTATAATGACCAAAAGGACTTAAATGATCTTCAAGCGCATGTGTTCCAACAGCGGTATGAAGAAAATGACAGTAATAATGACGGTGATAATCGAATTATCCGGTAACTTCACACTTCACAGTGGATTTTCTGGAACTAAGAAATTTCCTGAATTAGTGAAAATTTCAAAATGGCTTCAAATCGAGGCTATGATGCCTAGAAGAGTCTTTACATCCTGCTGACATGCGAATAGCATAATCTCCACGTCAGAAGCTTGCTTCTACTTAACCATTTAATAGACTCGCGTTTTTTTCCACCGTGACTAGTTTAATAAGCTAAGCACATCATCCATTACAGCACACTCCTGGGGCTGGGAAATGTGGCCACAATGGTCTGGTGGAACGAACTATCACAAGTGCAATGCGTGGGTTCAGGCATTTACTTTTAAGAGACACAAACAGATTTACTTTACCTCTGGTAACCTCAAGAGAAAGCTGTTATAATCCAGAATCCGCATTAAACATCAGGTTCCTTCATTCCAAACTGGGCAGAGCCGGTTTACGTTGGAAAATGACATAGGTGGAGGTCAGGGTAAACAGAAATACGGTCACCAGTAAACTTACTTACATTAGAAAATTTTATTTTATTCGATTAACTGATAGCCGTCTAAAGGAACAGGGCTCTTATTTTACTTGTACTTGATTGAACTAGAGACGTTGAAAAATTTGGTGCTGGACTGTGATTCGAATTCGTATCTCATCTTTCGAGGATCTGAATCTCTCGGAACAGTATAGTTCAATCATTTCATTCCTTTTCCCAAGACTGCAGTCTTCTCTAGGTCTCCTCCAAAGGTAAATATGTGGGTCCGAATCCTGATCCAGTACAAAAATATTCATAATTTCATTTCAAGCCCTATCACGTGCACACCGACCTGCTAGTGAAAATTAACGTGCATTTTTAATGTCTGTTCATGTTGCCAACAATTTCTGAACAAACACGCACACATCTTACTGTTGGTGAGTAAGCAATTGATACTTAAGCAATATTCGTGTACAATAAAGAAGAACGATAGGAGTGCGGTTCGAGTGTCTCTCAGGCACAAAAATTTGTGTCCTTATTTTAGATTAAACACCTAGCAGCTGGCAAGAAAAACCGATACGTAACATTTGATTTTACTTAGTAAACAATCCGATTACGTCTTGGGTTCGTATCTCCGTCGCAGAATTTCACATTATGCGCTTCATCTTTAAATTCATACACACTTCGATACTTCTGAATTGAGGTATATCAGACATCTTTCGTGGTTAGTTAACAGTGATGAAAGAGTCTTGATAGGAGTCCCGGTTTATTACAAAAACTGTCGTCTTTTATTTTCAAATTTAGATTTGGTTACTGATATAGGCGAAAATTTCGTGATATGATTAGATTAGATTATATTACATTAGATCAATTCTTGTTGCGTAGATCATGAATACGATATTTCGTAATGATGTGAAACGTGTCATTTTAATGAAAGATTTCTTTACCTACCAGTATTCAATTTCTTTACAACAATTTTTTACCCTCTCTCTCTCTCTCTCTCTCTCACACACACACACACACACACACACACACACACACACACACACACATTCTCTTTTTATTTTTATTTGTTTGTTGTGCTCGACTATCGGCGAGGCACGATAACGTCCGTGAATCGTGAGCGAGTTTCTTAGTTTTGAGTACGGTTACGAAAGAAATATAAAAACAACTATGAGAGTTACTGATTTATGATGCTTAGTAGCAGTCAGTTCTGAGTATTATTAGCAACTAAGCTCCAGTCCCTAAGCCTAGTTACAGAAATGCGAATCAGACGCATTACGTATTCCAGGCCGCAGTAGCCACGTCTTTGAAGCGCCAGCTATGGTCACTTCCCAGCACGCTGTAGGATCACATCGGTTAGTCTTCTTCCTGCTGGTAATGTAACTGAGATTTGGCAACAACGCAAGGTATGTTTGGCAACTCTGTGATCGACGAGTTACTTCCTGGTGTGCACGGAATTAAGCCTCAAAGTTCACTTGATTTCTCGTCTCATTTCCATTGAATAACCTGAGTTGTTATCGCTTGAGGTGTAACAGAAGAATGTAAATTTACAGTTTTCAGCCCAGCAAAGTCATTGAACGTGGCAATCGCAACTAATCTCATCCTGTAAATAGCGGTTTACGAGTTCTAGTCATCATTGGCATCGTAAGAGGAAGGCGCAAACTATATCTATCCGCTAGCTCTGTGTTGACGTGCTGCCCTGTGAAAACGCGACTGTTATCGTTCGCGGTTCAAGCCCCGCTGAATGTAATGTTTTTATCCCTTCTGTGTAAGAGCTGCAAGCAGTCAGATCAAACATCGATAAGCAAATCGTAAGAAAATACTTTCCGCTCATAGTGCATTGGTGAAAAACTTACAATGCTGCACAACAGGTAACGCCTCCTTCCGCTGCTGACAAGCAAATTTTGGGTTTCTAGGAATACGTAACTTTATTTATGAAATGCCACATTTGCATACCTGTTGAGTATGACACAGCATACCATTTAAACACAGACCCAATCAAAATCTAAGTGAATAGTGTTTTACTAATTCGTGCAGATAGATGCACGCTTGTGTACAGATACTCAGTTTTGTTAAAACAGACATTCGTCGTAAGGTTATCGTGGGTAGTTTTATTTCATTTCTTACAATACAGTGCACAGTTTTCGCAAGGTTTCTTTTGTGTTGTTAAAACAATACTAAACATGAGATAGAAATTAATCATCAAAGATATATGCGAATTCTCTGATGTTATCTATAACAGTCTGACAATGCACGTGCAGTTTATTGATTACATACATGTAGAAAACTTGTTCTGAGTTAAAGATGTCAATTAAGGTTTGAAGAAGAATAAAATGCCACTACCAGACGACAGCTAATGTAGAAAGTACTTTTCTGACTATTTTGGCATGATGCGCTCTCCCCACACATAGTACAAAAGCTTCGGGACGCATCTGCTGCCTGGCCGACTATTAAACCTGAAAAGAACAAAATGACGCAGAAGATAGCCTTTTTTCCACATGCGACTATTTTGGGATGAGAAGTGAGGTGAATTATGTTCAAAGTTCCATTAAATTGATAACTTCAGCAGACAGCAGAATTTGCCTTTTAAAAAAATGTAGTAGCGAATGTAATAGAACACGCAACGTCTTATCAACAGTGCGCGACGCTTACCGTTACGCTACGAGGTACATTCAAGTTCTAAGGCCTCCGATTTTTTTCCTCCAGACAGGAAAGAGATAGAAACATGCGCATTGTTTTAAAATGAGGCCGCGTTCATTGTCAATACGTCCCAGAGATGGCAGCACCGTACAGCAGATGGAATTTTACCACCAGCAGCGAGAATGAGAACTGTTTTAAATACTTAAAATGGCGACGTTTTCCTTACTTGAACAGCGTGCAATCATTCGTTTTCTGAATTTGCGTGGTGTGAAACCAATTGAAATTCATCGACAGTTGAAGGAGACATGTGGTGATGGAGTTATGGATGTGTCGAAAGTGCGTTCGTGGGTGCGACAGTTCAATGAAGGCAGAACATCGTGTGACAACAAACCGAAACAACCTCGGGCTCGCACAAGCCGGTCTGACGACATGATCGAGAAAGTGAAGAGAATTGTCTTGGGGGATCGCCGAATGACTGTTGAACAGATCGCCTCCAGAGTTGGCATTTCTGTGGGTTCTGTGCACACAATCCTGCATGAAGACCTGAAAATGCGAAAAGTGTCATCCAGGTGGGTGCCACGAATGCTGACGAACGACCACATGGCTGCCCATGTGGCATGTTGCCAAGCAATGTTGACGCGCAACGACAGCATGAATGGGACTTTCTTTTCGTCGGTTGTGGCAATGGATGAGACGTGGATGCCATTTTTCAATCCAGAAACAAAGCGCCAGTCAGGTCAATGGAAGCACACAGATTCACCGCCACCAAAAAAATTTCGGGTAACCGCCAGTGCTGAAAACATGATGGTGTCCATGTTCTGGGACAGTGAGGGCGTAATCCTTACCCATTGCGTTCCAAAGGGCACTACGGTAACAGGTGCATCCTACAAAAATGTTTTGAAGAACAAATTCCTTCCTGCACTGCAACAAAAACGTCCGGCAAGGGCTGCGCGTGTGCTGTTTCACCAAGACAACGCACCCGCACATCGAGCTAACGTTACGCAACAGTTTCTTCGTGATAACTTTGAAGTGATTCCTCATGCTCCCTCCTCACCTGACCTGGCTCCTAGTGACTTTTGGCTTTTTCCAACAATGAAAGACACTCTCCGTGGCCGCACATTCACCAGCCGTGCTGCTATTGCCTCAGCGATTTTCCAGTGGTCAAAACAGACTCCTAAAGAAGCCTTCGCCGCTGCCATGGAATCATGGCGTCAGCGTTGTGAAAAATGTGTACGTCTGCAGGGCGATTACGTCGAGAAGTAACGCCAGTTTCATCGATTTCGGGTGAGTAGTTAATTAGAAAAAAAATCGGAGGCCTTAGAACTTGAATGCACCTCGTACTAGCTGTGACGTAGTTACAGCACCTCTGGAAGTGAACAACAGTTCCTCCAGAACTTCTGCATTCCACATTGCTGTGAGATAATGCATATGGCCGGATATAGACTTCTGAGAGACAGACAGTTACAGCATTTCTTTTGCACTGCACGATGGTTTCAACAAACAGATAGCGCAATTGAGTAGCTCAAATGGAAAGGAACACTTCCTATTTGAATTTCTGCATGCTACACTGTTGGCAGTTCTGTGTAGGTGGCAGTTAAAACTACGCGCTATGATTTTATGTGTGGATGAACTATGACAGTCGTCGCGGTTACAATGGATGCAATGGAGGTTGCTGTGAAACAATGCTGATACACGATATCAGGTTTGAACTCTTCGAGGAGGATGCTTTGATGTTAATAAACTAGAACTGTGTCGTATCACTCACTGAACGGATGCAACGTAGTACGACACTGTATAGAAAGATACACTCCGTTGACAAGTCAGTGCTATGTATTTCAAATTGTGCTCCTTGAGATGAGGCTCACAACGAAGCTACGAGGGCTCAGGGGTCCTAAAATTATCAGAGACGCACGTGTAGCGAATCTGGAAACATTATTCCCAACGCAGACTCGCCAAACACGGCGTGTCCTCATTGTCAGCTACGACGTTAGGTGCAGCAAAAGTGAAGACTTTTGGAAAAAATTGCTGAATAAAATCAGTTTCCCAGTTGCAAAAGTAGTTTAATGTCTGTTTTCATTTCACAATATAATATTGTTTCTCTCTTAATACTATAATTTTGTCGATCTGTGACTTCCCACTTTACAATTTTATTGATTATTTGTGAAAGAGTACTCAGAAATGCTCACGTTCATCCAGTGAATTAGCTGTGATTCGCAGGATCTCATTTCTCAGATAATAAATAAATCTTTTTCTAAAGTAATCAGATTTGAAAATTTCGATAGTACGGAGTGCGCATGAATCCATCATAAATTTGCGTTGTTCTGATTGGCCGAGAACTAGCACCCGCACGGTACTGTAATTTTACAGTTGCTGTACAAGTGTTTTGAAGATGGTTTTTTTTACAACATCGCCCTACTTGCATAGTTAAGCTACATCACTGTATTTCGAAGAACTGAGTACATTTCTGGGTGAATGCACACTTATTATTCAACTATTTTGGTACTATATATTTGAAGCAATTTTATTTAATGCTAGAGTTTGCAGTTTTTTAATCCTGCTTCTTGCATATTTGAGTAAAGATAAGGGCCGACTATATGACTACAGATTTACTGCTTTTGAGATTCACAGAAAGTTTTGTTCCATTCTTTTCAGCTCAGAATTTCACACGTGAAATTAAGCACTGTTATCTAACACACTTAATTTCATTCGGTGTAATATAACGAGTTAGGACACCACTTGAATTCACCGTTATTTACACACTTTAAATTAAGGTCAAGAATCACGTTATGTTGTGAAGTATTGAAGCAAATCACAATATTCCGTATGTTCGTATTTCATTCACTAACCGACAGTCAATACTGCATCGTCGAAAAGTCCTCATTGAGACATTTCCAGCTACCCAGTTACTCTTTATATGGATTTCTGTTCAGCCCAGTTATTTTTGATGAACTCAGCGCATATCTGTCTAACGGAATGAGATTTCTCCCCATTCCAGAGACGTAAACAAAACATCGTCTTCGCCAGCACCCGTAGACGGAAATCTGTCGATGCACCAACGCTTCACTGTCGGGCCGCTTTCCAGTCGTTCTCCTTCCGGGTGACGACACCCACATCAGGAACTCTGGCTCCATTCGAGATGTTTCGATGCGACCCGCAACAACGAATTCTTCAACAATGTTCAACGCCGAACAACGTTATTTAGCCCCACCTCCCAGTACCAGCGTGTCACCACTGAGCAGCTGGACAGTAGCGTGACGCCCAGTCTGCGCCAGACACGCCGTGCTTGTGTTGCAGCTGCCACCGCTGTCCCCAGGACGCGAAGCAGCAAGCACTGACTGCTTGGGCTCCTGGCACCCAGTCGTTCCGCTGCAATCACATGGTGCTAAACATGCAGAGGTGGCCAACCAGATCGAGACCGTCGTTCCTCACCCTGTACGGTCCGTGTTGAACAACTGGGACAGTCCCACTTGGCGAACCTGTCTACCCCAGACCATCAGTAGTCTCTCAGTCACCCCACCGTCCTGCGTAGACGGCGCCGCCTGCCGCAAAGAAGAGGTAGCAGAAAGTTATACACTGCCATCTTCGAAGAACACCTTCAACAGCGCTCTTGCCAGAGCGCTCGGGTCCAAGGGTCACCTGCCACCTGCTGTGAGCCTGCTGCAGACACTCTGCTCTAACTTAGTTTATAGTTGTTAAAAAAGGGTTTCCCCCCCCCAAAAAAAATTGCTGTCGAATATCGTCTGTACTTTCACCCACTTCCGACAGGGAGCCCCACGCTTTCCTAAGAATACCCACTACATAATCTTCGAGTTACAGACAGAGTGAGAAGTGTTACATGCTCACTCTATGTTCGTGCCTAGGGGAACAAACTTGATCGGAAAATTTTAGCCCATGGAATTTAGTGCCCTCTTACCTGGAAGCAATACACACTGTAGCCGGTGTCGCTAATACACGCTTGCACTGAAGTGCTTGACTTGGTGGTATAAGGTTCCAAACCTAGAAGTGGAACAAATATTAACTACCAGTATTTGGCCGGAAAGGGGAGGGCAAGTGGTGGCACAAAGCTATTGATCAGTAGCTTCTGTGCCAATAACATGAAAAAAAGTCAAAACGTTTCCGCAGTATGACATAGAGGCTGTCGATGATGATGATGATGATGTTTGGTTTGTGGGGCGCTCAACTACGCGGACATCAGCGCCCATAAAAAGTCTCAATTTTTACACAGTCCAATCTGGCCACTGCCACCAACGATGATGATGATGAAATAATGAGGACAGCACAAACACCCAGTCCCCAGGCAGAGAAAATCCCCAACCCAGCTGGGAATGGAACCCAGGACCCTGTGATTCAGAGGCTGCAACGCTAGGCACTAGACGAAGAGGTGCGGACGTCGATGGTGCTGGGGATTTCAAATTTTGCTCCTCCCTAGGAGCTAATCAATAGAAGACGGTCATGCGCCATCACTGGTTGTCGTCCTCTCTCTTCTCTTACCATCATACAACACAAGCATGACACCATACTATACACATACCAGTTAACTTCACCTACACTAAAGATGTAAATTTAAGACACAACTCTTACACACCGTGAGGAAGGGACCGATTATACGACGAGTATAAAAATACTTTCCGATCAGGGGGCTGAACATATCCTTCGGGGCTGTGGTGAGGGTTCATATAATTAAGTTTTACCGACGGTTTTTTATTTTTATTTTTTAATTTCAATCTTGTAACTTATTGTGGTATTTTTTGTTTTGTTTTGCATGGTTGGGCCTCTAGCATGAAACACGTTGTAAAATGACATTTTGAACTGAATATGAAAAGTTAGCTGCTTATAGCTTTATTATATTTTGTACAATAGACCTGTTTCAGCGGTATTGTGCACAACCAGAAGGCGATGGAGAACGTGCAGTCCATAAGCTCCAGTCCACCAGTCCACAACTCAGCTCCTCAGAATTCACATACACAAATCAAAAAAAGTTTTGCATCACCCCTGTTCTCAGAAGACAGACGTTGACTGTGGATATTGTATCACAGACACAGTCCTTTTGACTGTTTAGAGATGTCACTAAACTCGCCCAAAGATGTAAACAACCATGCACGACCCAGATGTGGGTTTGGGAATTAGAATAGGATCGCGGTATTCCTGCCTGTCGTAAGAGGCGACTAAAAGGAGTCTCAACTGTTTCGGCCTTTAATGTGATGGTCCCCATTGGGGTTTGACCTCCATTCTTCCAAATTCAACAGTAGTACGAGCCTTTGGGGAAGGACACCTTACGTGGTGCACCATCAGTCCTCTGTGCCCTAAGGCCTTTGCACTCTTCATCGTCTTGGCGTCGTAACTGCACCATCCATCCCTCATCTTGGGCATACACACCTGATGGGTTGCGTAAGTTACGCCATTGGTGCATCACCATCTGCACCCACGATAACTATGGACTTTCCATGGCACCAAAAATCCAGCATGGTAGCCAGCCAATTGTGGTGGGGTCGTCATGTGCCCTGTAGGTTGTAGCCCTCTGACAACACAGGGATCATACTGCCGATGCCTGAGCTGACACCTCCCCACGTAAGCCAAGGAGTACATTCCCGTCTGTCTGGGGCATCGGGACTCCCGGCAATGGCCATCCTGCCAGGTGGCCTTTGCTGTAGCTGGGTGGCGCCCGTGGGGAGAGCCCCTGGTCGGAGTGGGTGGCATTGGGGCGGATGCCCCGCAATGAAGCGGGTGAAGTCTCAATCCGGTGGTCGTAAGACCACCATCTCTAAGCGCAGTAAGGTAGAATTTAACGCTGTGACATAATCCCAAATCGTTCCCTTCCCTAGCCACGCCATGGGAGGGACGTAGGGCTGCGGACAGACAGGAACCATATTCACCGCGATAGCTTGTGTGCAGCAGAAACGATGGGGATTCGTTTTTGGGGACTAAGCCTCTCTTCTTTGTAAACAATCTTGAAGATAAGTTTGGGGAAATGGCGTCTCTTTCCAAAATGAGGAGCGGGGCCATCCTCATACAAGCAGCTTCGTCTGCACAGTCACTGACATTAATCGCCTGTGAGAAGCTCGGTGACATCCCCATCAACGTCACTCCACATAAGTCCTTAAATTTGGTCCAGGGGATTATCTTTCGTAGAGATCTTCTGTTACAATCTGATGACGAGCTACGGGAGACCCTGGCACGACGAGGTGTACACTTTGTCCGTCGTGTCTTTAGGGGGCCCAAGGATAATAGGGTTGCTACCTGTGCCTTCATTTTGGCCTTTGAGGGCGACTGCTAGCCTGAGAAGGTCAAGGCCATGATCTACTGGTGCGATGTCAAGCCCTATGTCCCGCCCCCTATGCGATGCTTCCAGTGCTGGAAATTCGGACACGTGTCCTCCAGGTGCACTGCCAGCCCCACGTGTCGAGATTGTGGACGACCTTCGCATCCCAATGCTCCATGTGCTCCGCCTGCCACCTGCATTAACTGTTGGGAACATCATTCTCCCTGCTCACCAGATTGTGCAGTCTACCAACGAGAGCGGAAGATACAAGAAATTAAGACCCTGGACCGTTTAACTAACGAAGCAGCACAGAAGAAGCTACAACGACTAAACCCCACACCCATGTTGAGTAGTTATGCTACTGTCACACTGCTGCCACCAGTTCCTGCAAAGACTCCCTTCTCAGTTGGCCCACACAGCAATCAAGTTACGCCTGCCCCACCGCTGGTAAGGGCTACTCTCTCTTCCACTTCTCCCAAAACACCCAGTTTGGGAGCAGTGTTCCCTGAACAACCGGGGACGTCAGTCCCCATCTCTCAGCCGGAGAAGTGACAGCCCTCTGCGGCTACTCAGCCGGAGAAGCGACAGCCCTCTGCGGCTACTCAGCTGGAGAAGCAACAGCCTCCTCCAGCCTCACTCTTTCAGAAGGGGTCCCTTGGGGCGTCTCTTCCGAGGACTTCCCCAGTGTCTCACAAGACTCTAGCCAGTTGCTGAAGAAGCCACCAGCTTCTGGCTGAAGGGCTTCACGCTCTTCCTCTGTTCCTGACAATACGTCAGGAAAGCCCTCCCAGCATGCGAACCCTCCTCCCAAAGAAATGAGAGAGAAGAGGAAGCTCTCTAAGAAGAACAAGGACCCAGTGGTTGCCGCGCCACCGCTTCGTGTCAGCTCCCACTCTGAAGATGAGGTCGAGCTCTTTGGGTCCCCTGATGACCTGCATCTCGCCGTCTCCTCAGAAATGATGGAAGTTGCGACGTCAGTCACTCAGTCGGTGGCAGCATGTGACCCTGCGAAGTAATTTGCCTTTTCAGTGCCTTCATGCCCCTACAGGACACACGTTGTACAACCCTCCAGTGGAATTGTGGCGGTTATTTTAGCCATCTACCTGAGCTACATCAGCTTCTCAGCATGACACCTGCATTATGCATAGCCCTCCAGGAAACCTGGTTCCCGGCAAAGCGGACCCCTGTTCTTCGTGGATACAGGGGTTATTACTGTAACCGTAGCACTTAAAATAGTGTGTCAGGCGGATCCTGCGTGTATGTCCTTACCTCTGTATGTAGTGCTCCTATGCCCCTTCAAACATCATTGGAAGCTGTGGCTGTCCGCGTAAGGACTACCCAGGACATAACCGTCTGCAGTGTCTATCTCCCTCCAGGTGCTACAGTCCCCCTGACCGAAATGGCTGCATTTGTCACCCAACTGCCCACGCCTTTTCGTCTCCTGGGTGGAACAAAGATTACTGGCCGAGGTAGAGATGTCGAGAATCTCATCTCCTAACTCGACCTCTGTCTCTTAAACACTGGCGCCGCCACACATTTCAGTTTGGCGCATGGCACGTTCTCGGACATACATCTGACGTTGTGCAGCCCAGGGCTTGTACCATCGGTCCACTGGAGAGTCCATGACGACTTGTGTGGTAGTGACCATTTTCCCATCTTCCTTTAACTACCCCAGCGTCGCTCCCCTGAACGTTTGCCCAGATGAGTACTTAGCAAGGCAAACTGGTAAGTGTTCTCCTCTGCTGCCACTGTTGAATCTCTGCCCCACAGTACCATCGATGTGGCGGTTGAGACACTGACTGCAGCGATTGTTTCCGCTGCGGAACGTACCATTCCTCGTTGGTTAGGGCGCCCCCAGCGAAAGTCAATGCCTTGGTGGTCGCCGGAGGTCGCTGAAGCCATTAAAGAGCGTCGGCGGGCTCTTCAGCGACATAAGCGGCACCCGTCTTTTGAGAACCTAATTTTATTCAAACGTCTCCGTGCTCACGTCCAGAGGCTCATCAAACGGCGGAACAGGAGTGCTGGGAGAGGTAGGTTTCCACCATTGGTTCCCGTACTTCACCCTCCCAGGTGTGGATGAAGATTCGGCGCATCCTTGGATTGCAGCACTCTATAGGTGTCCCAGGGCTTTCCATCAACGGGTGCTGAGCGAAATGCTCGGCGACTGCATTGGCATCGGCGCACTATGTTCGGGCTTCTGCGTCGGGGAATTACCCGCCCGCGTTTAGTGCGCTAAAACGCCAGGCAGAAGGCAAATGACTTTCTTTTGCTTCTTGCCACCCTGCGTATAACGCCCCGTTTAGTTTGTGGGAACTCCAAAGCACCCTGGCACGGTGCCCGGATACAGCCTCTGGGCCAGATGGCATCCCCAATCAGATGCTCAAATACCTGTCCTCGGACTGTCTGCAATGTGCTCTTGCCATCTTCGCCGGCCGAAGTGGCCGTGCGGTTAAAGGCGCTGCAGTCTGGAACCGCAAGACCGCTACGGTCGCAGGTTCGAATCCTGCCTCGGGCATGGATGTTTGTGATGTCCTTAGGTTAGTTAGGTTTAACTAGTTCTAAGTTCTAGGGGACTAATGACCTCAGCAGTTGAGTCCCATAGTGCTCAGAGCCATTTGAACCATTTTTGCCATCTTCAACCGCATATGGGGCGATGGTGTCTTTCCGTCGCAGTGGCGAGAAAGTGCCATCGTTCAGGTGCTGAAGCCTGGTGAGGTCCCACTTAATGTGGATAGCTATCGGCCCATCAGCTTAACCAACGCTCTGTGCAAGCTGCTGGAACATATGGTGAGTCACCGAGTGAGGTGGCGCAGTGTTAGCACACTGGACTCGCATTCGGGAGGACGACGGTTCAATCCCGTCTCCAGCCATTGTGATTTAGGTTTTCCGTGATTTCCCTAAATAGTTTCAGGCAAATGCCGGGATGGTTCCTTTGAAAGAGCACGGCCGATTTCCTTCCCAATCCTTCCCCAACCCGAGATTGCGCTCCGTCTCTAATGACCTCGTTGTCGACGGGACCACCACCACCACCACCACCACCACCACCACCACCACCACCACCACCACCACCACCATATGGTGAGTCGACGGCTGTGTCGGCTGATCGAGTCTCGGGGTCTCCTGGCTCCGTGCCGGAGCGGCATCCGTCAGGGCCGTTCCACCACCGATACTTTGGTCTTCCTTGAGTCTGCAATCCGCTCTGCTTTTTCCAGGCGCCAACACCTTGCCTCCGTCTTTTTCGACCTCTTCAGAGCATATGACACAACGTGGCGGCACCATATTCTCGCCACGTTGCACGGGTGGGGTGTCTGGGTCTGTCTCCCCATTTTTATTCAGAATTTTTATCTGTTCGGACATTCCACGTTTTACTTGGCACATCTTAGTTCATTCCATGTCCAGGAAAACGGCGTACCACAGGGCTCTGTATTGAGCGTGCCACTTTTCCTTGTGGCCATTAATGGCCTTGCAGCAGCAGTGGGGTCATCTGTCTCACCCACGTTATATGCTCACGATTTCTGCATCTTTTTCAGCTCCTCCACCACTAGAGTTGCTGAACGTAGGTTGCAGGGAGCCATACGCAAGGCGCAGGCGTGAACCCTAGCCCGTGGGTTTCAATTTTCTCCTGCGAAGACTTGTGTTATGCACTTTTGTCGGCGTCGAACTGTCCATCCCCACCCTGAGCTCTATCTTCAGGATGCCATGCTCAGGGTTGTTGGCACTTACCGTTTTCTGGGATTGCTGTTCGATGCCCGGCATACATGGCTTCCACATATTCGTCAGCTCAAGTGTCAGTGCTGGCAGCATCTGAATGCCCTCCGCTGCCTCAGCAACACAACTTGGGGTGCAGATCGTAATACGCTGCTGCGGCTCTACGAAGCCCTCATGCTGTCCCGACTCGTTTATGGGAGTGTGGCGTATGGCTCAGCGCCACTCTCAGTGTTGCAACTGCTGGACCGCGGTCACCACTGTGGGGTTCGACAGGCGACAGGAGCATTCCACACCAGCCCTGTTAATAGCCTACTTGCTGAGGCTTGGAAGGGGTTCCTCCACTTCGCGTCCGGCGTCAACAACTCTTAGCTAACTATGCTGCCCATGTCCGTTGTTCGCCCCATCACCCTAACTACCGTCTCCTTTTCGGTAATGCGGCAGTCCATATCCCACACCGGCGGCCGCGATCAGGCCATACAATTGGGATCCGTGTTTGGTTATTCCTTAGTCTTTGCCTCTTCCATCTGCTTTCCAGGTCCACCCACATACACCACCTTGGTGTATTCATCGGCCGCAGCTTCGGCTGGAACTTTCATGATGGCAAAAAGATTCAGTTCCTCATGCAGTCTTGCGCCACCAATTTCTTGCTCTCCTAGGAGCATTCCGTGGCTCGGAGGTTACCTGTACTGATGGCTCGATGGTTGATGGCCATGTGGGGTACGATTATGCTCATGCGGACTACACTCCTGGAAATGGAAAAAAGAACACATTGACACCGGTGTGTCAGACCCACCATACTTGCTCCGGACACTGCGAGAGGGCTGTACAAGCAATGATCACACGCTCGGCACAGCGGACACACCAGGAACCGCGGTGTTGGCCGTCGAATGGCGCTAGCTGCGCAGCATTTGTGCACCGCCGCCGTCAGTGTCAGCCAGTTTGCCGTGGCATACGGAGCTCCATCGCAGTCTTTAACACTGGTAGCATGCCGCGACAGCGTGGACGTGAACCGTATGTGCAGTTGACGGATTTTGAGCGAGGGCGTATAGTGGGCATGCGGGAGGCCGGGTGGACGTACCGCCGAATTGCTCAACACGTGGGGCGTGAGGTCTCCACAGTACATCGATGTTGTCGCCAGTGGTCGGCGGAAGGTGCACGTGCCCGTCGACCTGGGACCGGACCGCAGCGACGCATGGATGCACGCCAAGACCGTAGGATCCTACGCAGTGCCGTAGGGGACCGCACCGCCACTTCCCAGCAATTTAGGGACACTGTTGCTCCTGGGGTATCGGCGAGGACCATTCGCAACCGTCTCCATGAAGCTGGGCTACGGTCCCGCACACCGTTAGGCCGTCTTACGCTCACGCCCCAACATCGTGCAGCCCGCCTCCAGTGGTGTCGCGACAGGCGTGAATGGAGGGACGAATGGAGACGTGTCGTCTTCAGCGATGAGAGTCGCTTCTGCCTTGGTGCCAATGATGGTCGTATGCGTGTTTGGCGCCGTGCAGGTGAGCGCCACAATCAGGACTGCATACGACCGAGGCACACAAGGCCAACACCCGGCATCATGGTGTGGGGAGCGATCTCCTACACTGGCCGTACACCACTGGTGATCGTCGAGGGGACACTGAATAGTGCACGGTACATCCAAACCGTCATCGAACCCATCGTTCTACCATTCCTAGACCGGCAAGGGAACTTGTTGTTCCAACAGGACAATGCACGTCCGCATGTATCCCGTGCCACTCAACGTGCTCTAGAAGGTGTAAGTCAACTACCCTGGCCAGCAAGATCTCAGGATCTGTCCCCCATTGAGCATGTTTGGGACTGGATGAAGCGTCGTCTCACGCGGTCTGCACGTCCAGCACGAACGCTGGTCCAACTGAGGCGCCAGGTGGAAATGGCATGGCAAGCCGTTCCACAGGACTACATCCAGCATCTCTACGATCGTCTCCATGGGAGAATAGCAGCCTGCATTGCTGCGAAAGGTGGATATACACTGTACTGGTGCCGACATTGTGCATGCTCTCTTGCCTGTGTCTATGTGCCTGTGGTTCTGTCAGTGTGATCATGTGATGTATCTGACCCCAGGAATGTGTCAATAAAGTTTCCCCTTCCTGGGACAATGAATTCACGGTGTTCTTATTTCAATTTCCAGGAGTGTATGTAGACAAGCACTCCTTGCCGGAAGCCTACAGTGTTTACACCGCAGAGCTAACAGCCATTTTTCGTGTCCTTGAGTGTATTCCTACCAACACTGGAGAGTCCTTCGTCATTTGCAGTGACTCTCTCTATAGTCTGCAGGCTCTTGACCAGTGCTACCCACGCCATCCCATTGTTGTTGCCATCCAGGAGTCCGTTCACGCTCTTGATCAGCGTGGACATTCAGTGGTGTTCATATGGACCCGAGACACGTTGGGATAGCGGGAAACGAACTCACCGACAAGTTAGCCAAAGAGGCTACCCGCAAACTGACGCTGGAGATCGGCCTCCCGGCAACTGATCTCCGATCGCTGTTACACCGTCGGGTCTTTGGGATGTGGGGAGGGGAATGGCGCACTCTGTCTGCACCCAACAAGCTGCGGCGAGTAAAGGAGACCACAACTGTGTGGAGTTCCTCCATGTGGGCCTCTCGCAGGGATTCTGTTGTTCTCTGTAGGCTCCGCACTGGTCACTCTTGACTGTCGCATGGTCATCTGCTGGGCCGAGAGGACCCCCTAATTGTCACTGTGGTGCAAACATGACGGTGGCCCATATATTGTTGGAATGTACTCTTTTAACCGCCCTCAGGCGAACTTTTAATCTCCCAGGTGATCTATCATCTCTTTTAGGTGACAATGTTCCTATGGCAGATTGGGTTTTAAGTTTTATTCGCGCAAGCGGCTTTTATAGATCCATCTAATTTTATTTCGTCGCCTTCTTTTGTGGTGTATATTTTACTTACTTCTGTGTTGTTTTAGGCTGGAGGTTTTAATGTGTTGCAGAGTGGCTGGCTCCTTTTTTTTTCGTGATCATCCAGCTACGGTTCTCTGCTGTACAGTTTTAATTCTTTCTGCCTCTCTTCTATATGTTGTTTTTGTCGCTGTGCTCCATTTTCCATGTTGCCTTACCGTTGACCTTCGGGCTTTTCTTCCCCGGAATGTTTTTTTAAGTGCTCAGCCTGACTGGTGGATGGTTTATATCTGCTCTGTGTGTTTATGCAACAAGGGACCGATGACCTTTGTAGTTTGGTCCCTTTAATCTTTAAACCAACCAACCAACCAACCATGCATGAGCAGCGCATATTAGACAGAGTGGTTCTGACAGCCGATCAGTTCCAGTTGTAAGTAGGTTGTTTAGGTTTTTATTTTGGTAACGCCACGTAGCGCTCTGTATGAAAATCACTGGCTGTGCTGTGTGCAGTCTGTGGCTAGTTTGCATTGTTGTCTGCCATTGTAGTGTTGGGCAGCTGGATGTTAACAGAGCGTAGCGTTGCGCAGTTGGAGGTGAGCCGCCAGCAGTGGTGGATGTGGGGAGAGAAATTGCGGAGTTTTGAAATTTGTAAGACTGGATGTCATGAACTGCTATATATATTATGACTTTTTAACACTAGTAAGGTAAATACATTGTTTGTTCTCTATCAAAATCTTTCATTTGGTAACTATGCGTATCAGTAGGTAGTGCCTTCAGTAGTTTGAATCTTTTATTTAGCTGGCAGTAGTGGCGCTCGCTGTATTGCAGTAGTTGGAGTAACTAAGATTTTTGTGAGGTAAGCGATTTGTGAAACGTATAGGTTAATGTTAGTCAGGGCCATTCTTTTGTAGGGATTACTGAAAGTAAGATTGCGTTGCGCCAAAAATATTGTGTGTCAGTTTAAGTACAGTCATGTAGAATTTTTCTAAGGGGACGTTTCACAGTCATTGCACCAGGAAGGAGGTATACAGCTAGTGTTTTCTATAGTTCAACCACGCCTAGGCGGTGAATACCGCAGTTTCATTGTGTCCACATTGTTATATTGTACCAGGAAGGGCTCTCAACAAGGAAAGTGTCCATGCGTCTCGGAATGAACCAAAGCGATATCGTTCGAACAAGCAGCAGATACAGAGAGACAGTAACTGTTGACGACACGCCTCGCTCAGGCCGTCCAAGGACTACTACTGCATTGGATGACCGTTACCTACGGATTATGGCTTGGAGGAACCCCGACAGCAATGTCACCATGTTGAATAATGCTTTCTTGTAGCCACAGGATGTCTCGTTACGACTCAAACTGTGCACAACAGGCTGCATAATGCACAACTTCACACGTCCATGGCGAGGTCCATCTTTGCAGCCATGACACCATGCAGCTCAGTACAGATAGGCCCAACAACATGCCGAATGGACCGCTCAGGACTGGCATCACGTGCTCTTCACCGATGAGTGTCGCATATGCCTTAAACCAGACAATACTCGAAGACGTGTTTGGAGGAAACCCGGTCAGGGTGAATGTTTTAGACACACTGTCCAGCGAGGGCAGCAAGCTGGCAGTTCCCTGTTTTCAGGTAGCATTATGTGGGGCCGACGTACACCGCTGGTGGTCATGGAAGGCGCAGGAACGGCTGTGCAACACATGAATGCCACCCTCTAACCCATAGTGTAACCACATCGGTAGCATATTGGCGAGGCATTCGTCTTCATGGACGACAATTCGTGCCCCCATCGTGCACGTCTTACAAATAACTTCCTTCACGATAATGATGTGGTGTCACCGCCAGACACCACACTTGCTAGGTGGTAGCCTTTAAATCGGCCGCGGTCCGGTAGTATACGTCGGACCCGCGTGTCGCCACTGTCAGTGATTGCAGACCGAGCGTCACCACACGGCAGGTCTAGAGAAACGTACTAGCACTCGCCCCAGTTGTACAGCCGACTTTGCTAGGAAAGGTTCACTGACAAATACGCTCTCACTTGCCGAGACGATAGTTAGCATTAGAGATGGGGGATCCGCTCTTGAACTAATTCATAGAGTTCAATCTTTCAAAGGAGTGAACAATCAGTGATTCAGAAAAAAAGAACGGTAGCTCCAAACGTTTCCCAGGCAGAGAGAGAGAGAGAGAGAGAGAGAGAGAGAGAGAGAGAGAGACGGAGCATATCAGCAGCGCCTCTGCTGGTCAGAGCACAGTGCACGCCACACAACACAGCCAGCGCCGGCCTCTGCCCTGCTTCTACCTTGGCTGCCTGCATTGTGCAGTGCCCCATTGGATTTTGTGTTTCACATATGCCGGGCCGTCTCTGTGCGTCGTCTGCCGTGTGCACTGTGCAGTGTCTGGCGCAGCTTAACTTCGCATCGCACTCTGTCGGCGATCGTTTCAGTCGCACGTCCTGCCCTCTGGGCAGTTGATGCCAGCAACAGGACAGAGAGCCACCTAGCGGATAACATAGGAACTACTTGCAAAAACCTGCTCGCAAGGGAGCGGACGATTTGTCTCGGAGCGGGTGAGCTCCCCCCACCCTCGGAACTCGCCCGCTCAACGCTCACCCCACCGTCTCGACTCTAGCCAGAGCGTCGAGCAAAGCGACTCTGGTGTCACTCTGGTCTCTGCGGTCTCAGCTCACGCAGTAATACAGCTCGCGGCTCGACCTGCTCGACTCAGCGCCTCTGCATCGGAGTTTGTCCCCACTGGATATTGTTCTTCGTAGTAATACCGCTATGTATATTACATTATTATGTTATGTATACATCAATCGTTTTTATTTTATTTTTATTTGTTTAAACTGATTAGATTAGGTTCCTGATGACTCCTCTTACTATAGGATTTTTATTATGGACACTCGAATTTACGCTTTAATTACGAGCGAACCGATAAACGTATCGCAAAATGTGATACACCAATATTTTCCTTGTTTTATTCTGCGTAAGGCTATATGCATCACTTTCGTTTTACAGTCAAATTTATATATATTTTTTTTCTTATTCTGGTACGGATTTTGCGATTTTAGGCGTCTTCGAAAGGAAAAATATATGGCTTGCGATGTATTTGTATGAGGTTAATGAAATTTTAATACATTATAGCCAAATATATTGTTAATGTAAATCTCAAGTTACAACATTTTCCGATCACCCAAAAAACCACGCTAGTGCAAAATAAATCAATAATCAAAAACTTTGTCATATCGTGGAAATTTCAATAAACAATACAAAATTCTTACTCATTATCTATGTTACTTCAAAATAGGATCAAATAAGATCAAAATACAGGTATAGTACTGGAATAAACCAAGTTTAAAGGGCAATGTGCCTTTCATTTATTTTCTTTTGTAAATGAGTGGTGAGTCATGAAAAACAGCTAATTCATTTCAGGGAGTGAACAGTTCTGATCCAATCTCTGAAAAGAACAGTTTTGGCCATCTCTAGTTAGCATAGCCTTCAGCTACGTCATTTGCTACGACCTAGCAAGGCGCCATTACCAGTTTATATTGAGATTATATATACTTTTGTATCATCAAGAGCGATGTTCTCCAATTATGGATTAAAGTTAAGTATTACAAGATTTTCGTACTTTATTGCAATTCTCAAGACATTGTCCTGTTCCAGACCTCACGCCAGTCTGCCTCCTCTAGCAACACGGTGTTGGCTCTTCTGCCAACACAGCAAATGACATCACTTGATTAGAATGGCCAGTAGGTTCTCTAAACATAAACCCTATTGAAGATGGCTGGGATAGATTGAAAAGAACTGTTTATGGACGACGTTACCCACCAACTACTCTGGGGGATATACGACGAATCGCCGTTGAGGAGTGGGACAATCTGGACCAACAGTATCTTGATGAACTTGTGGATAGTATGCCACCTCGAATACAGAAATGCATCAATGCAAGAGGATGTGCTGCAGGGCATTAGAGGCATCGGTGTGTACAGCAATCTGGACCACCACCTCTGAAGGTCTCGCTATATGGTGGTACAACATGCCATGTGCGTTTCCATGAGCAATATAAAGGGCGGAAATGATGTTTATGTTGATCTCTATTCCAATTATATGAGTAGGTTCTGAAACTCTCGGAACTGAGGTGATGCAAAACTTTTTTTGATGTGTGTAATATATACTACTTCACTAAGTATAATTCAGAGTACTCAGTAACTATAACTATAAACGAAAATCCACTGTCATTTAACTGATCAGTGTCTTCAAGAAAAGTTCTCATGCCCAATTAACATTTTTTAATTCATTAAAAATTCCTTACCTTAAAAAGCACTCGATACAGTTCAGAGACGATTTCTAATCGAAGTTCCAAGTAGTGCTAATATCACTCTTTTTTATTTTTCTATTTTTTATTTACTTATTTTCCCGAAAACAGTGCAAGTAAACAAAATATCTTGATTTGTAGTAACATAAATACATCAGAAAGGCTATCCTTCCGGTGGAATCAACATGAGACATTACACTTGAACAGGGTGAACAGAAGACTTTATTAAGAAAGTCTTGGAAAAAATAATAACAATTACACTTAAGTAAGCTAAGAGGTGTGAGGCCTTAGACAAAAGGAGATAAAGGTGCGATGGTATGATAAGACTTGCAGGCATCTGCTCAGCAGATGGAGTGTGGAGGCGAAGTGGGCAGGGGTCAACATGGGAGGTGCGAGGCCTGGCCACAGTGTCCCCAGCACCACTACTGGGAAGAAGCGCCTGAAAGCAGGACAGAAGCCAAGACGGAGGGGACCGTAGAGTTGGGGGAATGACCAGTGTGCTCCGGTATAATGCATAAAGGAAAGGGATGCATTTCCATGGGCCTACTCCACTGTGGGTCTCGATATAGAAATGTAATGTGGAGAGACTCAGATGTCAGCAGGTGGGCAGGAATGTCACCCATGTGTGGCACCACCCAGCTAAATGGTGCCGATGTAATCATCGCTTGTAGGTAATTCGTGAAGAAGGCGCGGTAGTGTGGTCGGTGCTCAACTTCTGTGTGGGCGGTTTGTAAGTGCTGCCAGAAGTCAAGGCATGATTTGTCGCCACCATTATACATGTAGGTGATCATCCACCCCTTGAGCCAAACAATCACATCATTTTTGGTGGCAGAAAAGTAAGTATCCTCAGGATGGATCAAAGTACATGGGTCAATCAAATGTGGTGGGATGTGGAGATAACAGCCAATGAACTGTGGACTCAGTTTCCAGACATCACTGGTGGAAGCACAAGTCAGTTGGTGGGCATCACCATCCCTGAGGTGATCAGCTGACATCACTGCAGCCATCTTGGATTAAGTCATGGAATGAACAACAGCGCTGTCTGGCGGCAGTACTGTGTACTAGGTCAGTTGGAGTCTGGACCTCGTGGTGAACGCACTGGATGGTGGTACTGCATAAAATTGTTTAAATGAAGACTGGTGCATGCAAAATAATAAAGACTTTTGTCTAGCACAGGCTGAGTCCTCCCCCACGCCATTTCCTAGGAGCAGGTGGTAGTCGGATGACTTAGGTTAGTGGAGGTAGCCGAAGTGCTCTTTCTTTCCCGCAATTTTCTTGCGTTAGTAGAGACAGCTTGATTGACCTATCTTCCCACCAAAATTCAAACTTCTGCCAGTTCATAGGATGAGGTGGCGGTTGGATGACTTAGGTTAGTGAAGGTAGTGCAGGTGACCTATCTTCCAATCATTTTCTTAGATTAGTAGAGGTATGATGGAAATGAACTTCCCGCCATTTTCTGGAGCAGGGTGTTAGGTTAGTGGCCATAGGCCAATTGACCTATCTTCCTGGCAAAATTGAAACTTCCCACCAAAATGAGTTATCTTGAATGACATCATAGCCGCCATATTGGATGATGTCATGTTCTGTTACCAAGTCTACACACCACCATCCTGGATGATGTGATCGCTGCCATCTTGGATACATCTGGCAACAATGCAGAGCGCACCAGAAACTGCTTTTTCCCAATACTCGCATAGCTAGGAGTCGCATAGAATTTTATAGTCTGCATGAAGCAGAGTTTGTGACAGTAGTATGCTGTCGTCACTCCCAGTGTCGGTATGTGGACCAGCCACTAAGTCAGGGTTGTGCAGTACTTAGGTGAACTGTAAAATTACTACTGGTTCGCCAAAGCTTATTAAACACAATTAATACACAAAATGTGAAGCGGAAGTAGGTGCCAAGGAATAACTGTTGAAATTACACACAATTTTCAGTAAAACTCTTTATTCAAATTACTCCAAGACTTTATGATATTTTAAAAAACCTGGTTCAAATGGACTCGGTATTCTCTACATGTGTGATCATGTCTCACTAACAGGTTAACCGGCCCCAACACATGGAGCACCATGCATGGACCTATAAAGCGGGGTGTAAACTTCCCTACTAGGTCTCCAATGCTTCCTCGGCCCTGAAAATTCTTAATATAGACCTGATCACCCGGTTTTCCTTGATAGGGGCGCCCATTGCGGTTGTACCGCACGGTCTGGTGACCATGAGCAGCCGCTACATTGCGACGTGCCCGATTCCAGTTCCTTCTAATCAACCCCGGGGTTACCCGCTCTGGAAGCAAATCTTGGATGTGCCATAAATTAGAAAAAGGCGAACTGATAGGATAGGCAAATAAGAGAGAAGCCGGAGTAGCCTTCAGTGCCTCATGGACCGCAGTGTTAAACGCAAAATTAATCCAGGGCAAATTAGCATCCCACCTACTCGGTTTAACTTGATGGTAAACTATCACAGCTGATTTTAAATTGCGATTTACGCTTTAAGCAAAGGACCCCTGAGGACAATACGGTGTTGTGTTTATATGCTTAATTCCAAAAGCTCTAAACTTATTATCACTGACCAAGCTCTTAGAAGACCCGGATACAGAAAAGATGTTAATAAGGTGAGAGGTCGTTACGTTGGTAGTAACACTTCTAGTGGGAATAAGCCAACTAAATCGAGAAAAGGCATCAATTACCACCAAAATATACATGTTCCCTCTACTGGAACGTGGCAACGGACCCACATAATCGATATAAAGACGATCCATTGGATAATTTTCACGTTCCGAAGATAATGGACCTTGCTGTAGGGCATTGCTAGGTTTCGCGGCCCGACACAAATGACAACCGGCTACTAATTTCTTAATGTCACGATGAAGATGAGGCCAGGTCACATACTGCTTAATTTTCTGAATCGTTTTATATGTGCTTAAGTGACCTCCCTTCGAAGAGCAATGACAATACTGGAATATTGGCTGGATTCATATTTGTGGCAGACAAATTCGGATGTGGCGCTCTCGACCCACTGCCTTACACAGAATACCTTTCCTCAAGCTGTAACCTCCGACTACCTCACCCGACCTAATCCGTTGTTTGATGGAACCCAATTCAACATCCTGTTTCTGGTTTTCTTTGAGATTACTAAACAGATAGGGTACTTCCCCAAAACCAAAAGCTGGCCCTGAAGTGGTCCCTGGTGGTTCTCCTCCGAACAATCGGATGTTGGGTAAAATATCCGGCTGAGGGCATCAGCGACCACATTCTCGGAACCACTGATATGCCTAACCTTAAATTTAAAGGCTGAGATTCTCACGGCCCAACGAGCGATCCGACCGGTCTAGCGTGGCCAAAGACAAGACCCAACTCAAGGCTTGGTCATCAGGCTCCAGCAAAAAACGCTTATGTTCAAGGTAAAATCGGAATTTATCTAATGCAAAGACAACCGCCAAGGCCTCACATTCGTAGACTGAGTATTTCGCCTCAGCGTCATTCAAACGGCGCGAGGCATAGGCCAAAGGTTGCCTCTGGCCTTGCCATTCTTGTAACAAAACGGCTGACGCTCCCGAACCTGACGCGTCCGTCTGAACCACAAAGGGCTTATCAAAATCTGGCACCCCAAGCACCGGTAGATTAGCAATCGCCGTTTTGATCTGTTCGAAAGCCGCCTGCTGAGTGGGACCCCAAGTAAATTTAACCCCATTTTTACGGAGTTGATTGAAGGGGGCAGCTAAGCCGCAATATTCGGAACGAACCGCCTAAAATAATTCACCATTCCAATGAACTTACCGACGCCCCGCTTGTCAGTCGGGGGTGGAAGCTCGCAAGGTTTTAGTACAATCTTGATCGATCCGAACCGCATTGTCTGAAACAGTATGGCCTAAGAGGGAAATCTGGGGCCTCGCAAGTGTGACCTTCGAGAGTTTAACGGTTAAACCAGCCTGCTGAAGCTTAGTAAATACTTGGTGCAAATGACTCAAATGCTCTTCAAACGATTTACTGTATACCACAAGGTCATCCAGATAATTACAGACAAAGCGTAGTTTAAATGCACCCAGTATGCTGTCTAATAAACGAGTCAAAATAGCAGCTCCGGTGGCCAGGCCAAAAGGGCACGCGGTTGAATTCAAATAGATTCCAATCGGTGCAAAACGCTGTGACATGTTTACACTCCTGTGTCAACGGGATCTGGTAATAAGTCTGATTTAAGTCAAGAACCGTGAACCAAGACGCTCCTGAAAACCAAGTAAAGGAATTGTGTAGATCAGGCAATGGGATGATTCCAAAATCGCCTTTTCATTTAAACGACGTTAGTCTACCACCGCCCTGAAATCACTACCCAGATCCTTCGGTACGAAGAATATCGGAGAGGCATGCGGAGAAGTCGAGGGACGGATAACCTCTTGATCTAACGTCTTCTGTACCTTTTCCCGCAATATTTTCATCTTAGGTGGTGAGAGACGATATGGCGACTGTGTAACCGGAATATTGTCAGTCAAACGAATAACATATTCTAATTTATTCGTTACCTCAAGTTTATCACAAAATAAGTCAGGAAACGCAAACAACAACTCATGGACGTGTGGGCCCTGCCGCGGAGAAAGATGACAGATCAATATAATTAATAGGAGTGACTGACAAGGGAAGTGGCCGTGCGGTTAAAGGCGCTGCAGTCTGGAACCGCAGGACCGCTACGGTCGCAGGTTCGAACCCTGCCTCGGGCATGGATGTTTGTGATGTCCTTAGGTTAGTTAGGTTTAACTAGTTCTAAGTTCTAGGGGACTAATGACCTCAGAAGTTGAGTCCCATAGTGCTCAGAGCCATTTGAACCATTTGACTGACAAGGAAGGAGGCGTGGTTGTTAACGCCGCTCGACATTCGCAAAACCCAAACTTCTGATTGGGGGCAAACTTAAAAGAAAACTTACCCCCGCAATAATCCAAAACTAGTTGAGTTTTAGAAATGAAATCACAACCCAGCACCATATTTACCGGCAAGCTAGCAACGAGAGCAAAGGTCATTGGCCACGAAAACTGTCCTACCGAAACACTACCCTTAACCCACCCCGCCAGAGGCAACAGCTGACCATTGGCCACACATCTCCGAAGCGGGATTTTTTCAGGTTTCAGTTTGGTAAGATTGCCAAATTCCAGAAACCAAGCCTCATTAAGCAAGGAATACGTGCCACCCGTATCTAATAAAGCGCACAGAGATTCCTGATTCAAATTAACACAAATATAAGATAGGCGTAACCGGGAATCGGCAACTACGGCACGCCCCTAACTAAACAATAAGTTACTACCGGAAACGTGCTGTGTGCCCTTATGTCATTTAGTATTTCTTGCCCCACGTGAAACCGGGCAACCCCTAACTAAATGCATAATAGCATCACATCGTAAACATTTCCTAGGCATGCCCTGATAACTTCTGCTTGAATTGTGTCTTTCCACTCCAAAATTTTGCTTTTCTCGCCCCAAGACATTAACACTCTAAGTCCTCACTGAACTTTACTACAGAAGCAGAAGTAACAGTAACAGAGTTCTTCCCATGCCTTCGGGGGTGATTTAAAAATAAAATTTATTTTATCAGCAGCCGCTATCCCTTCAAGGATTACTGCAATTAATTGCTCTTCTGTCAAATCACTTAGCAAGGCCTGCGAAGTTACCCTTACCCTTTCCACATACGTCAATAAATCTTCACTTGCGGCCTGCACCTTCCAAATGTACTGACATTCAAGATGTTTCCTAAAACCCTCTGTAAGTCTTTCAGTGATTACTAGTTGTCTAAGTTAACGCAAGGAGAACGTCTCCGAAAGAGCTCTAGAAATTAATTCGTTACATCTCCCCTTTGCTAACGGGTAAAGCAGAGCTAACAGGGTGGAATGTGGTATTCCAAAAGCCAAATAATGCTGCTCAAAATAAACCAGTAACCAAAGAATTTCCTGTATCTTCACTAACGATTCTACTGTTAATTATTTTGCATCTTTGAACAGCAGTGCAATCGGGTTAGGTGACTTTGCGAAAAACTCCGAGTTACGTTCAATTCTGCTGTTTTGGTTACTTGGTTCAATCCCCGCTCGCACGTTATCCAATTGGACCTGCCCACCAGACTCTTCGGAGCTAGATTCTAACCCAGTTAACCTAATCTGTAACGCAGCCACATTCCGCTGTAATTCAATTACTTCCTTACGATCCGCCTCAGTTACAATAACTTGTTCTGAATCAGAGAACCGGTTAAAAACATGCACCAAATGTGCACGTAACCTAGCTAACTATTTGCGACTCGGTTGATCGGCAATAAACCAGTCTAAATGTTGTTGGAACTCACCGACTCCTCCTGCCGCCGCTGCCATGGCTGTTGGAAAGTGACAAATAACTTTCGGTGTAATCCGTACCGGCTTCAGTATGACATCCTTTAAATATGCTAGCAACTCGGGAACAGTGCATTCCTTATTTATGTTACGACTGCGCAATTCGTACAGTATCTGGTCTTTGCGCAACAGCACTAGTCCTGGACATTCTCCCGTCCCCATCACGACCTGAAACATACAACTAAACAGTAACTTCGCCAAAACAAAATACAACAGGATTGATAATAAATACAACTAAAATTTCACCAGTTACTCGGGCGTTAGTAGGGGGGCGGGGGGAGGGGGCCACTCAACGGCAAACACACACGCTCGCAAGGTAGGGCTTGCGAACTTTTACATTCTTCTTTCAAGGCAACAATTTCAACCCGTAATGAAATGGCAGACTTTTGTATAGCAAGAAAACACACTAATAACCAACTACCTGTATAACACAAATAAGCACGTTGAGTAAAAGACTTAAAGGTATTGAATTGGGGCCGGCCGGAGTGGCCGAGAGGTTCTAGGCGCTACAGTCTGGAACCGCGCGACCGCTACGGTCGCAGGTTCGAATCCTGCCTCGGGCATGGATGTGTGTGGCGTCCTTATGTTAGGTAGGTTTAAGTAGTTCTAAGTTCTAGGGGACTGATGACCTCAGCAGTTAAGTCCCATAGTGCTCAGAGCCATTTGAACCATTTTATTGAATTGGAAAAAAAACAACAGTTTTTGCTAACTAGAAACAATACAAAAAAATCCACTACGGCGTACCTTAACAACCTTGCTTGATTATTGCCAAATATACATCAACACAAATTTACGTAAGATACAGCTTCCAGATGAGCAGGAATTCGTTATGCAATGGACTAGTTCTTACCACGAGCCAAAAGGAATTTTTCCTTCTTTCTCAGAGTAGCTTTTACACGTGAGTCTAAGGCAGGCAAGAGAATGGATCAGGTCTTAGTGCCTTGCATTTTAAACAGAACAGCCATTGGTGCCTTAGACTTTCACGGACATGCCAGAGGCTAACAGTCAAATAACGCGTAGGTAAGCTGGGAGGGGAAAGAAGCAATCCGAACCACAGATTTACTCTGACTCCCCCCCTTTCGTCCTCAAAAGGGAACAAACGGACCACCCTTTCTAATATTACCACCTTGCCGCGGGTGGGAAGACGAGACTGAATGTCGGGAAACCCCGAAAATATACGGCTGGTATAATTAACAAGAATAAGTAAAAATGGTTCAAATGGTTCTGAGCACTATGCGACTTAACTTCTGAGGTCATCAGTCGCCTAGAACTTAGAACTAATTAAACCTAACTAACCTAAGGACGTCACACACATCCATGCCCGAGGCAGGATTCGAACCTGCGACCGTAGCGGTCAAGCGGTTCCAGATTGAAGCGCCTTTAACCGCACGGCCACACCGGCGGCCAAGAATAAGTAAATTGAATTCAATTGAACTTCATAAAATCTGTTAACAATCAATACTCAACTTCTGGTGCGTTACGACTCCCAGGACTGAACCAACGCAGCTCCTCCAAATGCTCTGCCGAGCCGCCCGCTGCCAGCCGTTTCAACGGACGCAGGAAGGCGCGCCGATTTTCAGAACCTCCTCGCCAGGGACAGCATACGGCCGAACTCCAAATTAGGCCCCTTGCGGACCCACACTCAGGAAGATTCCTTTCGCGACGAGCAGTTAACGCCCCATACCACGGAGCCGTTGCTCGCGTCGCTTACGCTGATGCCGCAGTCTGCGTGCTGTCACTCTAGCACCGGCAGAGAAGTCACTTCTTGATGCCCCGACTGCCAACTCTCCGCGAGAGCCCATACAGCCACTTCTTAAACCCACGCGAACAGCCCACTTTTCCCCTTTGCCTCTAGAGGGAGACATCGAAGCCTTCAATTGCGACAGCGGCGGCACCGCCACAAAACGGAGGGCGACTGCTACATGCTACGAGCTGAGGCTCGCTTTTCAAATCTAACTTTACTACGGCTCTTTAGGTAAGCGACGTTCACAGGTGGCCCACGTCTCGGTAACGCGTTGAAGACATTCAGGATCATGAAGATGGGAGGTGTTTAGCTTCCACTGTGCATGAATGCGCGAGACGACTTGTTGCGGGAGGAGAGTGTTGCAAATGTAGGCACAAATGGCTCTGAGCACTATGGGACTTAACATCTATGGTCATCCGTCCCCTATAACTCAGAACTACTTAAACCTAACTAACCTAAGGACATCACACAACACCCAGTCACCACGAGGCAGGGAAAGTCCCTGACCCCGCCGGGAATCGAACCCGGGAACCCGGGCGCGGGAAGTGAGAACGCTACCGCACGACCACGAGCAGATGTAGGCACAGTGGTCTGAAAAGGCCAAGGGCAAAAGTTCTGCACCTTGGACTGCAGGTGTGTGTTCCCGAGAGACGTAAGTTGTATCAAGGCAGCTCGCGGAGTGACTTGTCTGGTAATCATGTCCATGTGGGTCGTCGTGACAGAGCAACAGATAACGGACGACAAGGCGCAGTTCTTGACATTCGTTGTAGTGGGACATTAGATACTTGGGGTATAGGACACAAATAAAATGACCGCAAAGCAAGTAATGGTCACAGCGTCCAAGGAATAAAGGGGCGATTTCTTCTGAATAGAAGTGTGCCCTGTCGCGTCTGCGGGTGGAACCTGACGAAGCGTAAATGATGACAATACGCTTCCCCATGACGGTGGCTGCCATGCCTCTGGCGGATGAAAGGTATGTGATATCAGCCACCGGAATGCCTTCTCGGGTGTAGGTGGCTACGCCACGTCCCAGGTGGTCACCAGGAGAAGGATAAGTGTGGCTCTGAGCACTCCCGCGACGACTGGAAGTGTGGCCAAGTGCACTCCATTTAGTAGTGCGATGTCGACGTCTGATGCCCATATCATCTCTCGCAGTAGTTGAGCCGGCCGCGGTGGTCTAGCGGTTCTAGCCGCGCAGTCCGGAACCGCGCGACTGCTACGGTCGCAGGTTCGAATCCTGCCTCGGGCATGGATGTGTGTGATGTCCTTAGGTTAGTTAGGTTTAGGTAGTTCTAAGTTCTAGGGGACTGATAACCACAGATGTTAAGTCCCATAGTGCTCAGAACCATTTGAACCATTTGCAGTAGTTGAATTTTCACGCGGGAGCTAATGGTGTTATTGTTGATCGTCGTTACTCGGTAGGTTTGAAAAAAAAATGCTTCAAATGGCTCTGGTGACTATGGGACTTAACATCTATGGTCATCAGTCCCCTAGAACTTAGAACTACTTAAACCTAACTAACCTAAGGACATCACACAACACCCAGCCATCACGAGGCAGAGAAAATCCCTGACCCCGCCGGGAATCGAACCCGGGAACCCGGGCGTGGGAAGCGAGAACGCCACCGCACGCCCACGAGCTGCGGGCGGTAGGTTTGGAGTCGTTCCCCGCCGTGGAGGGCTACTCCATCAGTAGGGCGTAAAGAGGGGCGAGGCAAAGGCAAGCCATGCTGTACGCCAGCCGACGGCGCTATCAGCGTTGTAAGTAGGTCTCCGTCTGGGGTAACTATTTCCCCAGCGTGTGGTTCGGGTCTTCGTCGACGTCTTCACTCCACGCCATCGAGGACGCTGTCGTTTGCTGTTCTTACATTTCACCTCGTCTGTAAGTTCAGAGGACTTCTCGGCGGCAGTCGCAACGGCGGAGTCCATTGGTTTAGGTGCACCTGGGCGAGCCAGCAGAGTAGGCACCGGCACAGTCACAGCCGGAATCATGTTGTCATTCGTGTCGTCGTGCAGGTCGTCCGAGGCCTCGTCGGTCGGACGGCCCCTGGAGCCTCAGGGGGAGGTGATCTGTTGCGCCTTTTAGGTGAACACTGTTTGTGTGTTCGTCCCTCTGTGTCGGAAGACGACAGGAAGTCGCCGCGGTCTGGGAGAAACGCGCAGGGACGATAAGTGAAGGGGCGTCCGTATCGTCGACTGGGAGATAAGACGTTAACAATTTTAAAAAATCGATTTTTGAAAAATGAAGTTTTGTAACCCACATCTTTGTGAAGAGTTTGATATATGAAACATATACATGCACGAGGAAGTGTAAGACATGTTATTCGGTCTTAAGTATGCCGAAGTGTAGTGCCGCGCCTCTTCACACAGCATTCTTCTATGCACGCCACTGTATTTCTCTCTGTGCTATTCAAACGTGTATCTTTTGTAGTGGAAGCCATCAAACCTAAGTTCAGGATAGTGGAAATTAAAATGTCCTGTGGTGGTTTTCCTGCTTCCAGTCGGCCTGTTTGAACTTCTACCGCCCTGAAAAAAAAAAAAAAACTCACAATTAATACCGGGTGGGATTATTTGTGACCGAGAGAATAAGAACTCTTCAGAAAATTTGTATTCTTTATTGTCTATTAGCTAAAAACATTCTCTTTTGTGTGAGACAAAATTAAATATGGGAAACATAAAACCAGTACCGATAAGAGACAAGAAAGACAAGACACGTTTCTTCACTCCTTGGGTCCCATCATTTTTTTCTCTCTGATCTGGCTACAGCTCTACACTGCGTGTAGAGCTATCTGTGAAAGAATCTATTACCTCATCAATGTTTGTCAAAAGTTTTGCTACATGAAAAATCAAAATGTAGTTGTCTAATACTGGATACGAATAGTTCACTGTATTGGCGGATTTTCTCGATTTGATTACGTCTATTTTGTTACTGTCTGCTAGATAAAACAAAACAGGCCTTACTAATATTGCAGCAATTGTAACACTCACCAAATAAGCGAGACTGTTTTGAAACAAATTGTCATTTTTCTGTACCACATTTACATAATAACACGAAAGAGCATAATTCACGAAGTACCAATATCAAACGCCTATTAGGCTACTAGAAGCAAACAATTTTATGCTAGGGAATAGTTTCACATTTCATTCATATGCTCCACCTTCTCAAGTATGAGTTCGAAAAGTAGAAGTACGAAATTTTTATATAAATTTGCAATCGTCATGCCACGCGGGATTAGCCGAGCGGTCTAAGGCGCTGCACTCACGGACTATGCGGCTGATCCCGGCGGAGGTTCGAGTCCTCCCTCGGGCATGGGTGTGTGTGTTTGTCCTTAGGATAATTTAGGTTAAGTAGTGTGTAAGCTTAGGGACTGATGACCTTAGCAGTTAAGTCCCATAGGATTTCACACACATTTCAACATTTTTTGGAATCGTCATACTCTTCCACAGAATTTGTGTGATGTCCCCATTTCTTGTCTTTCCTTTTTCTGACACACAATCTTGTTATCACTAATTCCGTAACTAGTGGTGCCATTGTCAAAACTTATTTCCCGGTTAATATAGCCATGTCAGAATCACCGGTTCAGTTATCTCGCGTTTATTCTCCGGTTAGGCGATGTTACGCGTTGGTACAACGCATTTTCCGCGCTATTCCGAGAATAGAACTTGTACCTAGCCGGGGACTGTACAACTGGTAGTGTAGGTATCTGGCAAATTTTTTTGTCAAAATTTCGTTTCCTTGGATACACAGAGAATATGTAATCTTTCTTACCTTTTTTTTACTTTTTGTCGTTTATTTCCACTCTGGTAGTCTGAATCTATCGATTTCGCTAATAATTATAACAACGCTCAGCATTCGCACACTCAATCAGCCACATACACAAACGATTGGCATTCACGCGTTCGGGTTTACTCGGCTCAACTGGTTTAGACCTGTCCTCTTTTGTTTGCGGGAAACTTTTTATTTCTAGATGCAACAGGTATTCCTCTGGCAGAGACATCGCGTACACTATGCACGCATTCAAAAATCAATTTATTATTAGTTCAGAACTTAGAATTTGTTCAAAAACCCGTTGGGATGCATTTCAAAATCATATGAATAATCGATAGACAACGTGCGCTGGATGCTAGGCGCTTTGTGAAACTAGTTTTTTTTTTTCTTTAGGAATCTGAATCTGGTGCCCGCCCCTCTGAAATTGTTGCCTCACGACGCAGTACCCCGGTTTGCCACAACCCCCCACCCCCACCCCCCACCCCCCATCCCCCACCCCGTCTCCCCACCCCCGCCCCAAAGTTCCGGGCATGCATACACATGGGATGTTAATTCCCTAGTTCAGCTTCTGCTAGTCACTGACCTATGGCGTGGGGTGACATAAAATGTTACAGGCAATCGCTTACGTTCTCGGGTAGCTGACGCCGATGTGAACTGGTTACTATGTGCTTGGTGCAAAGTACGGCGTTTCTCCCTCCTGGTCATCAGAGCTGGTTGAAGGGAACCTTGACGACGAGCATGAGTGGCCTCAAGTTCCCATGCAGTCCAACCACGGGCTCATAGTCATTTCCAAATGCGCCACAAATCTGAATATGAAGTGTAGACGCGCAAGGAGGCCCTTCTCAAACTACGCCAGCTGCTGACAACACTGTCTCACAGGTGTACGCGGCATCTCCGTTCCCTTTACAGCGGTCACTCAGAATCTGACGCTCTTCATACCTTTTTTATACGCAATTAGGCCAAGTAACAAGACGATACACGAACAACACTAACACACTCTGGTGGATTTTCTACCTGTCACAGAGAATTGCTACCGCAGATATTTACATACCTGTCAGTGGTGTGTGCTCGTATGACGTTACATCGACATCTGTCCATTTATTACGGGTGCTTCACTTTTTTGTCAGGCACAGTACGTCTGCATCTGCGCGACTACTCTGCAGTTTCTATGTACATGCTTGACAGACGGTTCATCAAACCACTTTTCATTTCTCTACCGTTCCACTCTCTGATAGCACATGGGAAGACTAAAACCTAAATCTTCACTGGCGAACTCCGATTTCTCTTACTCTATTACAATGACCATCTCTCACGATGTAAGGGGGACGCAACAAAATATATTCACATTCGGAGGAGAAAGTTGGTAACTGAAATTTTGTGAAAAGATATTGTCGAAATGATTGACACCTCAACTCGTGTATCATATATGTGAAACTCTGATCCCTGTTTCGAAATAATACAATACGGGCAGGGCTTTTCTGAAGTTTTTCAATGGCCTACGTCAATCCTATCTGGTAAGGATCCCATACTGCATAGCAATACTCCAGAGGACGACGGACAAGCGCACTATTATCGCAAATTAAGCTTACATTCGTCGCGAAGGCTGATGGGAGTGACCGAAAATGGCGACTGCCATGCCAACAGTGGTGCAGGCATTATCTTCAGTATATCTGTGGCTCCTTCTAAGTGTAACAGCCGGCCGATGTGGCCGAGTGGTTCAAGGCGCTTCAGTCTGGAACCGCGCGACCGCTACGATCGCAGGTTCGAATCCTGCCTCGGGCATGTATGTGTGTAATGTCCTTAGGTTAGTTAGGTTTAAGTAGTTCTAAGTTCTAGGGGACTGATGACCTCAGACGTTTTTTAGTCCCATAGTGCTCAAGCCATTTGAACGACATTTTCTAAATGTAACAACAATAGAACGAAGTCCTTGGTTTCATCACAACATTTTCTACGATATAGTTGTAGTTTAAGCCGTTCCTAATCCTAATCATGCACCTTACAGCCTTTGTTTAATGCACATTTTTTCTTGTTTTGGTCCACAACTCTCAAAATGTGGAAAGCAAAGACCTTGCATTAGAGGATATTTGTTTCATAGTCACAGCTTGTTACAGTAACCGAAGTGGCAGTTTTTTTATCGATATTGGCCACATGTAGCACTTGTCCTGGATGCATGTATGAAGGAGTTTCTCTGGATTCCAGAGTTTATGCCGTTGTCACACAGTTAATCCGCGTGTGAGAGAGGCACTTGGTTGTCAAGCGTAGTTGGAAGGAGATGTGTGTATAGATGCGGTGGTTTCACATCTGAATGTTGTCCCTGTAATATGGAATTCATACAAGAAGGTAATATCCAGCCATATGCGTTGGCCTGGCAAAAAGTGGAATGTCATATTCAGGGAACATTTTTAGCATAGGTTTTTTAATTTTCGTATCCAGCATTGGTTGACTATTACGGTACAGTGGTTTGATTATCTGTTAAATACATGAACTCAGAAAGGAAATAAATCAGTTTTTACACCTTTTCCTTTTTAAATACCGAATGGAAATTTTATTTGATGAGTTAATTCTACTAATGTTCGAAGCGATACCTAAAGTGTTAATTTGATGAGCTTTGTGTTTAGTGTTCACTTTATAGTAACAATTCAGAATAACGAAGTGTTGTTCACACTTTTTTAATTTCCCTAGTTAAAACACAAACTTGAAGTGTAATTAGTTTTTTAAAAAAAGTATTCGACATTAAGCCCCTACATCCCACTTGCTATTCAAAACACTTAAAAGGAAAGTATTTCGGACTCGCATTGCACTTCGCGAGGTCCAACGGTTAACTGTAGGTCAATCTGGCGCAAGAGCTAACCCTGTACTTGGCAAGATTAATTAAATAGTAGCAAGCAGCGTGATTTATTTTAAGTAGGCAGTCGTAGGGTAAAGGGCTTGTCCGAAATTGCGCACAGTTAATCCAAAGTGATAATTAGGGCCAGGATCGAACTTTGTTTATGCATTTGGGGTGCAGAGATTTTTCTGTTCAGAATACATCCACATTCTGATGTGATATAGTTCAGTGTATGTGTAATTTTTTTCATTAGCGCTCAAAATGTTGAGATTATTGACGTGTAATGGATCATATGCGTCGTGTTCATAAGAACTGCGTACAGCGTACGTAATAACGCATTTTGGTGTTTTAAATAGAGAAATTTCATGTGCAGGACAAAAAATGGTTGCATACAGTCACTAGTGAGAACAAAGGCTGCACTAAACACAAAGTCAGAATAAACTCAGCCGGCCGTGGTGGCCGAGCGGTTCTAGGCGCTGCAGTCTGGAACCGCGCGATTGCTACGGTCGCAGGATCGAATCCTGCCTCGGGCATGGGCGTTTGTGATGTCCTTAGGTTAGTTAGGTTTAAGTTGTTCTAAGTTCTAGGGGACTGATGACCTCAGAAGTTAAGTCCCATAGTGCTCAGAGCCATTTGAACTATTTTGAACCAGAATAAAATCTAAAAGTCTCATTGTGAAGCAAAGGAAAAACAATATTATCTTTTGAAAAGTCATACAGATGGCAGGGTAGAAAGCTTATACTTAATATTAATCTCAGAATTAAATTTACAATTATAATCTAAAAAGTTACACCTGAGAAAAAACGGTTCAAATGGCTCTAAGCACTATGGGACTTAACATCGGAGGTCGTCAGTCCCCCAGATTTAGAACTACTTAAACTTAACTAACCCAAGGACATCACACACATTCATGCCCGAGGCAAGATTCGAACCTGCGACCGTAGCAGCAGCGCGGTTCCGGACTGAAGGGCCTAGAACCGCTCGGCGACAGCGACCGGCTACACCTGAGTAAAAGCACATATCTTTCAAATGTATCGAAGATGAAGAACTAGTCATAGCACTCAAGCTATGCATTTTAGAGCCGATGTTAACTAGGCTCGTGCTTCGAATGATCGATCATGTCATATCAATCAACACCGACCATTCCTCTTTGGGCATCCTGCCTAGATTAGGAACAGCTTAGAGCCTATGGCACTTCCTTAAAGAACACCAAATATTATTTCTGTTTCATTCGATAACTTTCCGTTTGTATCGACCAATTGTGACTTTTCGGACAGTAAATCGGTAATTCAGTAGTATAACTGCTGAGATACTCCATAGGCAAGCAATTTAATTAGAGTCTGGTTTCAAACGCCTTCTGGAAACATTTACTCTACCTGCTATCCCATTTCGTACGCACTCATTGCTTCCTGTGAATAAAGAGCCAGTTGTGTTTTGTAAGAAAGATATTTTCGAAATCCGATCCGGCTGTGTGTAGATAGATCGTATTTTTCAAAAATAGCTCTAAGCACTATAGGACTTAACATCTGAGGTCATCAGTCCCCTAGACTTAGAACCACTTAAACCTAACTAACCTAAGGACATCACACACACCCATGCCCGAGGCAGGATTCGAACCTGCGACCGTAGCAGCAGCGCGGTTCCGGTCTGAAGCGCCTAGACCCGCTCGGCCACAGCGGCCGGCACGTCTTTTCGAGGTTTTCTTGTTTTTATAATGTTTGAAAATAGTACATACTCCAAAATCAGGCTGTAAATCGATTTCAGTGAAATGCATATACATTTCAGCGGATTACGTCTATTACCTTTAATCATCTTGTGGTGTTGCAGTTCTTCTTATGTCCGTGCTTGCTATGAAAATAGGACAGGGAATTAGTCCTTATGCAAAACTCCTTCCTTCGTTTTGTTTTACGCAGACGTGTTTCAGCACTTTTTGTGCTATCTTCAGTGGGTTACTTTTAATTTTCTTACTTAGATGATGCTATTGGACATTTCTTTTGTTACACAATCTAAAACTTCTCATCGTTTTGTTATTGTAGTGCCTTCTCGTATGTTGCTGGCTTAGTGAATAGGCTGGTTTCGTGACCTATGGTCGCTTGACACTGCACTTTCAAAACAAAGGCAGAGTTTTCACCGCCATTACGTAAGTGAGAAAATAAAAAGTTAACCCACTGAAGATAGCACAAAAAATACTGCAACATATCTCGGTAAAACAAAACAAAAAAAGGTGTCTTGCATAAGACAGAATTTCTCGTTCTATTACCTTCCCTATCCATTACTGCTACCTATGCTGCTTTCCAGTCCTTAGGTCCGGGTCTTTCGTCAAGCGAGTGGGTGTATATGATTTCGAAAAATGAAGGTATTACATCAGCACACTCCGAAAGGAACCTAATTCGTATACAGCGTGGACCGAAAAATTGCCATTATTAATTGTTTTAAGTGTCTTCGGTACGCAGAGGGTATCTACTTTTAGATTATTCCTTTTGGTAACTGTTCTTAATCCGAAATATGGAGTATTTAGTGCACTTTTCTTGGTGAAGGATTTTAGAAAATTTGTGTTTAGTAACATCGCTGTCGTCGGTAGCATAACATTTGTTCGGTGCAGTGAAGGTACTGATTGTGTGTTGCCGTTGTTGTACTTCACAGATGAATCAAATCTCTTGAATTTCTGCCAGAGTAGAAGAGTTTCGTCGTGGAATCTGTGAAAAAATATCGCATTGAAATCCGTGGTAAATTTCCACCTTTTGTAACACATTCTACAGGTTGTGTCCCAACGTTTCCGTTACGCGATGTATTGAAACTGCCGTAAATCTAAGACAGGATGACCGGCGGAGGAACAGAGCCGCAAGCGGGCGCCGTAAGACGGAGCTGTCGGCTGTCCATTTCCGGCCCGCTGCGCACAGAACAGTGTCCAGCAGTCGCTAACGCACTCGCCGACTGTCCTCCCGTCCAGCTTTGAGTGTTATTTAAGGGCTCGTAAAATAATTTTTATACCACAGTTCCAGCGGACAGCCTTTTCCGCGGCAGCCCTCCGGCTGCAGCGAGCGTTGCGCCAGACGCGACGGGCAGTTTGGGAAGGACGGTGGATTTCACAGGACGACTGTCAAGGGAAAGGCTGCAGCGGGCACAAAGGCCGTGCCGCACACAGGCCGGCCGCGTCACGCCTCTTACTTCGACCGCAGCGGGAATGAATATGTATGCGCGCCCGCCGGCTTGTATCTACCGTGTCACGAATTTCGAACGGCGAGCGCGCCCGACTGTACGAAAGCGTATTTGCGTTCTGGCCGCGTCTGCGCGTTAACCGATTACGAGCGGCGGCGAGGTCGGCGACACGGCGTCGCTGCGGCTGCGTGGCGCAGCAGGCTGTGCGTCTTGCCCGCCGTGCGTGCATTAACTCTCACCTCCAGCTTCTGCCGAAGTAAAAACAATTTACTCCCAACGGCTGTCACAGAACCGTGAACTGCAGCGAAACACGAGCTGTGCGAATTACAGCGAGCAGTAAAATAAATCATTCTTCGAGGTAAAAACGGAAAACACAGTGTCTACTATTACTTTATTTATTACGTCATCATCATCATCATCATTATCACCATCATTGGCATCAGTTGGTAGAGCACTTGCCCGCGAAAGGAAAAGGTCCCGAGTTCGAATCTCGGTCCGGCACACAGTTTTAATCTGCCAGGAAGTTTCATATCAGCGCACACTCCGCTGCAGAGTGAAAATCTCATTCTGGAAACATGCCCCAGGCTGTGGCTAAGCCATGTCTCCGCAATATCCTTTCTTTCAGAAGTGCTAGTTCTGCAAGATTCGCAGGAGAGCTTCTGTAAAGTTTGGAAGGTAGGAGACGAGGTACTGGCAGAAGTGAAGCTGTGAGGACGGGGCATGAGTCGTGCTTGGGTAGCTCAGTTGGTAGAGCACTAGCCCGCGAAAGGCGAAGGTCCCGAATTCGAGTCCCGCTCCGGCACACAGTTTTAATGTGCCAGGAAGTTTCATATCAGCGCACACTCCGCTGCAGAGTGAAAATCTCATTTAACATATAAGCTGCTGGAAAAAGATCTCCTCCAGACATTCCCGTTTATTGCAGTCGTCAGGGATACTCCTCCAGCATATTTTCTAACATTATACACCCATGAAGCGTGGGGAATGGCACGTCTGCCTCAACCATAAAGATAACTGTATCGTTGGTGCAACAATACCAGATGGTTATAAATTGATACGCCAGACTGACATACACTGAGGTCAGATTAAGTTATGCGATAGCGATATTCACCTACAGAGAGGACGGGCCTACACAACGTACAAAACGGCAGTGCATTGACGACTCAGATGTTTCATGTGAAAAGGTTTCCGACGTGATTACGGCCACATGAAGGTAATTAACAGACTTTGAACGTGGAATGGCTGTGGAAGCTAGACGCATGGGACATTCCATTTCAGAAATCGTTAGTGAATTCAATATTCCGAGATCCACATTGTCAAGAGAGTGCCGAGATTACTAAATTTCAGTCATTACCTCTCACCACGGACAACGCAGCCGCCTACAGCCTTCAATTAACGAACGAGAGAGTGTACAGTTGTCACTGCTAACAGACAAGCAACACCGTGTAAATAACCGCCGAAATTAATGTGGGACACACGACGAACGTTTCGGTTAGACGACTACGGCGACATTTGGTGTTAATGGGCTATGGAATCAGGCGACCGTATAACACTACAACAGCGTATTTACGTAGCTTATTCAATCAAATACCAAGTTTGGCTTAGTACATACGATGCCCCAACAATTAGTCCTGTCACGGAAAAGCCACGTATAACACTCCCGTCTGCTACCGCTATACCATAACCTTAAAGTAGGAGTCAGTTTGCCAAACAGAATTATTTTGTTATAGCAATTATGGTATAAAGCAACAGAGCAGTGTTACCCTCTGAGAGGAATTTTGTTGTGTTGACCGTGTTATTCCTAATGGGAGTGGCTTATCGGAAGTGAAAGTCAGAATTACGTAAATAATTAAACAGTGACAAACAAAATATTGCCTATCTGCACTGTTTAATTGATAAAGAAAACGGTCGCCAGCCTAACTAGGCATGAGAATGATTAACATTCTCGTTCAAGAAAATAGTTATTAGTAACTCTAATGGGTAAACACAACCTATACTTGACCACAAGCAAGTGCAATTAACTCTGACACATACATATGTTTACGGTAAGGTGGAAACTAACAGTTAGAGCAGCACAAACTATTTGCAAAATTATAACAGGGACAGAAAAACACTATCACTTTCAGGGCTTACACAAACTCAGTGGTCTTTATACTGTTAATAAGCACACAAGAGAGACAAACACTTAGTAGTCATGAACGTATAATTTCCTACTATGCAGTTTTCCACTTTTACTACCGTGAGACATAAAATTAACATTTATGTAAGATACTGACTCACTTTCTAAGATTTACAACAGGCAGTAATGTGATCATTTACTAAGCAAAACTTTATGAAGCTCAGTCTTAAGAACTTTTAATTTGAAGTTGGCAACAACACATTAATAAGCAGTTTTACTAGGAAAATTATTTTCAGCAAGCATCATTAACTTTAACTCACTCTCTAGACACATTAACTTTAACTTTCTCTTTACTATGTTCAAGAGGCATTAAATAGAAAACTGGGTTTTAACGTACTTTCAGTACAAGGACACTCGGTAATCACTTTAGTTCAAACGGAAAGGAACCTGAGAGCTGTTATGATGAGGAGAAAAATCAAGGTTGGTACATAAATTCAGATATAAATTACCTTATATTTGAGCACAATAACACCTCCATTAAGCTGATCCTTCACTGTACATCATTATAGTATTACGTTACAGTGATTGCGCAACGTGGTGGCAACTGCATGTTGGTAGGTGGATTCGCAGACTGAATTGCTGGACTCTGTCATTTCTTGGTGGCGACGACAGATACAAATTCCAGAATAGTTCCAGCTATTTATCCATCCATCCGAGGCCTTGGAAAGTAGCAGGAAAAGCCTCTCTCGGAACCTGCACCATATGCATCTCTTACATGGCAGTGCACTGACTCGTAGCTCGTCTCCGACTGCTGGCTCGTCCCCGACTGACTATCAGTTCCACCTTTTCCACCTAGGCCAACCACAATTTGCGCGCGCTACACAGTTCCGTTCCCGAGGGGAATCACACTACCTCTTATACACAAAATTACTAAGATTCCTAAGTGAGGATCAGCAGTTTACATAACAGTAAACAATCATTTTAAACAAAACAGAACATTTGCAAATATTGACATTTCTACAAAAAATTATTCACACAAAATCACAATTATATACAGTAAGTTTTGTTCCCTCCAAATGGGACAAAGCATTTAAATGAGAGATGTGCTACACAGCATACAATCAAATCATGACATCAAAGTTCGTACAAAGAAAGGAGTATACAATTTTATGTTATTGATTCAAACAAACACATTTACAGAAGCACAGCAATGTAACATTAAATGAAACAAAAGCAAAATAAATCAGTACAGCATTAGAGCTATGGTGTTACACATGCCCCATGTTTCGTTGAAGTTTCCTGTAAGGGATACTTCAAGGAAACATCTATAACACCTAAGTGGTGCTGGCTAAAAAAAAAATTATTCCATCCAACTTGAGTTGGGAGAAAAAAAAACACACATTACAAACATACAGTATATACACTAAGAAATTGCATACATTTCTTCCAAAAGATTTTCAAAATAAGACATTTACAGAAATTTTCATATTCACACTGGTTTAAGGAAACTAATTTTCATCATTACACAAGATACCTTTAAGCATGTTCATTCCATACACATACAGTTCAAGTAACAGACAAACAGTACACAAAATAATCTACACGTTAGTAGAATAGGTACAGCCTTCAAATAAAAAAAATAAAAAATTTAAACACAAATAGAATAGCACAGAACATTCTAACTCAACAAAACACAAATTTGTCTTTCAATGTTGTTAAAGACTGAAACTTTCAGAGACACACAAGTAAACTTATGATCACAGTACATTTTGCAAGGTTCAGCAATTAATAAAATATTGAAAAATTAAGTTTGCATCTACTTATGTACTAATATTTACAAAAAAACAGCTATGAGAACTTTTTCCAACTGACTCTTTAAATACAAAAGTAACTTTTCAAGGTTTTCTCAAAACAATTAACTTTAAAGCTGCTCTTCATTAATAGCAGTCCAAAATGTTTGTTGTACATAAACACATTAACCTATTCAGAACTTATCTGTAATCATCACTGCTGTGTTTTAAAACAGACAGTCCAAAACTTTAAGTTATTCCAAAAAACCTAGCATCAAAACATCTACATCCATTTGAATGAGAATGCATATATATTTTTAATAACTTTCCACTGACTCCATTAAGAATAGTCAGTTCATAAGACACTGATCAAAAACCTAACTTACTTCACTGCTTGCCTCAGCACTAGCAGTCCATGTCACACATTCTGCCCATTATTGGTTTGGCAGTCTTTATCTATAAACATTTAGGCACAAAAACACAATTTAGATTAAAAACACTAAAGAAAACACATTTTTAAATTAATTTACTGCCCCATCCTCTATGTTTGGCAGTTCATGACCACTTATCAGCTCCTTGCCCCACAATGGCATGTCCTTTGGCTACTGCTCACATAGCATATATGGTAGTCCTCAACTTCAGGACCACAGCATTTTTATTGTTTCGTCTTGTTTTGCTGCCCAACAATATATTTTTGAGCAGTTTATTGTCATCATCTTCAAGTTTTTTCCATCATTATGTCATTTTTTTTTGTACAATTGCATTAATGGTATAAAAGATAAAACCTGCAACTTTGAAACAGCAATTAGACACTGGTAATATTAAATTTTTCTTTTCAAATGATAACATCAGGTAACATATACACATCATTAATAAAGAAAAATTTAAATGACATTTTTGGTATAATGACAATGTTCAGGGGTTATTTGAGAGTCCCATATTTGTAGTTATTCTTCCCATTTTCTTACTTAGTAATATTGTTTTTAAAGTCAATATTCAGTTTAATTTCACATTTAGGTTATCACATACGTCAAGATCAGAATAATAATTTTACATAAATAATTTTACATCCTACTACAAGTGATTTCTGCCTACTCTTTGTGGCACTAGACACATATATCTCATATCTACTTTACACATATTAATCAGGTTTCTCTCTTCAGTTTTGACACAGAACATTTTTCATCACCGTTCTTACCCATTTCTAAACAACCATCTTTAGACATTAATCATATTAGATTATTCACTTTAAACGTTACCTTTATTCACACTTGCATCTTTCTGCATAGAACCATTTATTCATTTACTTTAACTGCATGTTCCTATTCCTTTTTACTGTACCCACTATACTTTCATTATTCCTGGCCATTTTCTAGTGTACCCATATTATTTATCCATTTACTTGTCCACAAACAATACATAGTATGTTACATTATTTCTACACTATTCAGTTTACTTTGATAGAGAAGAAGGAAAGAAGATAGTAAAAGTTCTGAATGATGAAGAGGAAGGTTGGCAGCACAAAAAGAAACGGAAGTAGTGCTGGCAACGACTGAGGTACCTAGTGCTCGTCAGACACTTGACAATGCAAAGAGTGCATGTCCCCTGAGGCTTAAACAACCCTCATCTGAGGACATGTATCTTTAAATAAACTACATACTGCAAACATAAGCCCTTTCTGATTTTTAAGCATATTAGAAATAAATTATTATCTGGTGGAGTTCTTTGCACTTTCATTAAGTTACCATAAGCATCATTATTCATAAAGTTTTCAGGTTTGTCACACTAGATGGCTCTATCTTCATAATTAGACTGGCAACAATGAGTATCCAACTAAAATTGAAACAGCTCATAATCAGAGTCATACAGTACAGTACAATAAATAAGCAACCTCCCCCAGGTCTCAGGATCAACAAAACAATAATTCACCTTCAGGTAACACTGAGATACAATAATAATAAAGACATGCATTACTTTAACAATATATATACATGCATCCTGCCCCCAGTCTCTTTATTAACATGGCAGTCTTTTATGGTTCATAAAACAGTCGCTTAAGTCTGGTGGTTTTTTAGGCCTCCTATCTTCTACATCTTTCACTAAGCTATTCAGATCTTGCCAACGTTTTGTTTCATCAGGTGGCTTTTTAGGTTTTGGAATTTCAAAGTCTTTAGCAAGGTACAGTATCTGCTGTCCTGCTATTATTTTATAAGGTCGTTCGTTTTGTTCCTGTAATTCACACTCCTTCAAAACATTTGTTAAAGCTTGCCCCCGTATAGTATCATCTAGAGGTTCCTGTAAATTATGCCCCTGTGTTACATTACTGAATAATTCATTCGGTTTTGGCCCAGTTCTATTTTCTGTATCTTGCTTTGGAAAATTTTCACTAATTTTCTCATACCCTCTTTCAGTAAAAGTATATTCACATACGTTTACACCTGAGAATTCATCTTCACTGGAGTCATTACTACTCCCTTCCTCACCACCAGATTCACTTAAGTACGTGACTTTTGAACAATAGGGAAAGTTAGTATATTCGTTCTTATCTGTATCCATATACCCTTCACCATCTGAACTATCACCGATTTCATTTTCGTCATCAGATTCGAGCAGGGAAGCAACTTTTAGACAGTGGAGCAGATTATCACTAGATGCCTCAGCCACTTCGTTTTTCGACTCATTTTCTACACAATGCACATCGTTTGGACAGTCAGGCACTTCTGTTATATCACTTTGAACGATTTCAGCCTTAACTTCATACTTAGCATAATCGTCATACACTTCGATAACTTTCATTTCATTTTCTTCCATGCTGTCATTTTCAGGTAATCGTGCGAAATTCTTACTAGACCCTTCTGCATCAGAACCATAAAACACCATTCCATCAACAACAATTTTGTCGGCACTGTTTATAAAGCAATGTTCACTAACGTCCTCCTTTACATCACTTTCACCTATCATTAATTGTGCACACGTCTTTTGCGTATCGTATTCTACCTCCCTTTCCTCTTTATTCATCATAACCTTCCCCATATCTACGTCTTTCACCTCATACACATCATTAACAGTGCCAATATTCCCCTTTTCACTTGCCTTTTCTGTCTCCCTTTCATTCTTTAATAAAGTCTTTTCGCACGATTTCGACATTGAGCTATCCTTATCATATGACATATTAACTTTATTTTCATTTCTACATTCATCTACTACTGAAACCGGCCATCGGAAGTGTCCGATCCCGCCTCTTCTGTTTCTCTCTACGGCAGCCATCTTGTTCTGACGTCTGCCATTTGTGTCTGCTGCCAAGTGCAATGTACGCTGCTCCGGCAACCGCTGGCCCGAGCACGAACGGTCACGTGACCTCGCACTGGGAACGCCACTAAGTATCACTCCGCGCTCGTCTGCTATAGGCGCGTCCTTAACCTTCCTGCACCGTAGTTTACATCTTTCCTTCTCGAATCTAATATTTGACATCTTTTCTTTGGGCCCAAAACCAAGTTCCGCGTGAATCCGGCCCGTAACACACGCGGTTTTCAGTTTTCCATTTCTTCTCTATTTAGGAAAATCCGCGTCATGTATCCTCTGCCGCGCGTTGTATAATTTCCCCTATCTCTCGCACGACCTCTTTGAATCGTGTTTACACGATATCTATCGTTTTCAGGTCGTTCGTTTTGGTCGTTGCTTTCGCGCGAATAATTGTTGTTATGATGGGGACGAGACTCGCGATTTCTTCGCCAGTGATCTTCATCCTCTACCCTTTCCAAGAACACAGAAAAACTTCTGTGGGTACTCCCAACATATCGTTTAGAATCCTCAGACAGTTTCTGCCAAAGAACCCAAACGATCTCAGCTTCAGTTCTTCTTGCTTTTAGGTGTATTAATTTTGTGTACCATGATTCGCAAAACTCTTTCATGGTTTGTCTACCCCTGGTATCATACAGCCTGGCCATTAGGAACTCACGCCACAACTGGTCTTGTTTTCGATCTGACCAGTACTCGTCAATAAATTTTTGTTTAAAGTTTTCAAAAGACATCTGGTTAGTATCCAGATTCAACCCCACCTTTTTGCTTCTCCCGTTAGTGCACTAATTACAACATTAATTTTTTCCTGGTCGGACAAATATTCAGGAAAATTTATTTCGCAATTCTTTACAAAGTCTAGGGGGTGCCATCCGTTATGCCTCTATGCAGGGTCGAATTTTTCCTCGCCCTCTAATATTTTACTGAAAGGGATCCTTTCTGTAAATTGTGTAGGTCCTGTTTGTATTTTTCTTTCCAAGTCATACATTTTGCCTTGGATTTGTGAAGTGTTATGGTCACACTTCTTTTCGCAATTAACAATCTGTTTGGTTAGTTCCCTACTTTTTTCTGTTACAGACTGTTTAATCTGTGCAAATTCTGCGTTACATTCTGTTTGTATTTCGGATTTAATACCGAATACCTTTTCGTCAACCTTAGTACAGACTAAGGGTTCTATTTGATCTTGAATTTTAATTGCTTCAGTGTCAAATCTTTCGTTAATGTCATCAATCTGTCCTTGTACATTGGCAATATTGCCATTGATGACAGTAATTTCTCTTTTAATACTTTTGATTTCGTTACTCACTGTCTCTACCCTTGAGTTAACTTCTTCAATTTGTTTACTAAGTCTGGTACCCTGCATTTCGATTTGTTTACTTTGTTGCCCCAATGCTGCGATTTGTGCATTAATTTTATCACAGTGTGCTGTAATTTGTGTCTTAATATTGTGATTTATATTGTCATTTTGCGCTGCAAATTGCGCAGACAGTATTCTCAGTAAATCAGTCAGATCTGGAGTCTATTCTCGTTTGGCTTCTACCACATTTTCGGGTTCGAGTCCTACTTCCCTCTCAGTTTCTGGTGATTCGAACATATCCCGCGATTCATTAACATAGCCACTTTCTTCCACAACATCGCTTATATTGTCTTGCTTAGTACAAGCGACATTCATAGCTTCTATCTGTTTATTGACATCAGCGTGGTACCGTACGTAATTTAACTCGCGCGTAATGCCACCTGTTGGTATGCTGCCTGAACTGCTCTCGATTGCATTCTGCTCTCGCGTATCTAGATTCATTTCTAGTTTCCTGTCCATTTTAATTACTGTTAAGTATCGATACCTTTTATTTTCAATTTAAGCTGAACTTTCATTACCCGTTCTGTCAAATAAATTACAGGTTCGTGCCGCTGGATGTTTTGTGTTCGCTCTATGTTTGTAAAATGCTAACTACTTATATTTTTTTCCGTTTGTAGGTGCAAATTGAACAACGTCCTGTCACGCGGCGCCACGTATAACACTACAACAGCGTATTTACGTAGCTTATTCAATCAAATACCAAGTTTGGCTTAGTACATACGATGCCCCAACAGAACAATTAGTCCTGTCACGGAAAAGCCACGTATAACACTCCCGTCTGCTACCGCTATACCATAACCTTAAAGTAGGAGTCAGTTTGCCAAACAGAATTATTTTGTTATAGCAATTATGGTATAAAGCAACAGAGCAGTGTTACCCTCTGAGAGGAATTTTGTTGTGTTGACCGTGTTATTCCTAATGGGAGTGGCTTATCGGAAGTGAAAGTCAGAATTACGTAAATAATTAAACAGTGACAAACAAAATATTGCCTATCTGCACTGTTTAATTGATAAAGAAAACGGTCGCCAGCCTAACTAGGCATGAGAATGATTAACATTCTCGTTCAAGAAAATAGTTATTAGTAACTCTAATGGGTAAACACAACCTATACTTGACCACAAGCAAGTGCAATTAACTCTGACACATACATATGTTTACGGTAAGGTGGAAACTAACAGTTAGAGCAGCACAAACTATTTGCAAAATTATAACAGGGACAGAAAAACACTATCACTTTCAGGGCTTACGCAAACTTAGTGGTCTTTATACTGTTAATAAGCACACAAGAGAGACAAACACTTAGTAGTCACGAACGTATAATTTCCTACTATGCAGTTTTCCACTTTTACTACCGTGAGACATAAAATTAACATTTATGTAAGATACTGACTCACTTTCTACGATTTACAACAGGCAGTAATGTGATCATTTACTAAGCAAAACTTTATGAAGCTCAGTCTTAAGAACTTTTAATTTGAAGTTGGCAACAACACATTAATAAGCAGTTTTACTAGGAAAATTATTTTCAGCAAGCATCTGCGAGGTGCCGGGGCTAGTAGTGTATTTATCACTAAATTCTACTAGAATCCACATGTGTAAATCATGCTCTAAGCCCCCCCTATTCTAACTCCGACTTTTGCTGTTGCACAAGGATAAAACAAATACGCGAACTGACTCTAATCAACCCTGCTAGTGGAGTAGAAGAGAGTTTGGCACCTGCAATAATTTAATTTGATAAATAAGTTAAATAAACAAAGGTTTCATTAGCATAGTGAGGAATGATAGGGTTGCTCTATTGATTAACAGAAAGAAAGTTCTGTCCAAAATAACAATATGGTTTATTAAGATTAAACGCAGAATAGTAAAAGAGACACAGGAAATATAAAACATCAAATTGGCTAAAATTGGAGATTCATACAAACACAGTAAAGGTGAAGTTGTCCCTAACTTAGATCGTGAGGTTTAAGACGAAGTGGTATGTGGAGCCAATTCCTTTCCACTCAAATCTCAAGAGAGACACACAGCTAACCCAATAGTAATTGCTGCTACTCGAAACTGAACAAAGTTAGAAAAGGATGAACAGGCGCGCTCTGCTGAGCTCTGATTATCACCTAGGAAAATCCCTATCTGCCGGTGCTGCGGACGTACATTACCAACAGTCTTCTTATCTCCCAGAACACGATCTGGCGTACCGCAGGCGAGGGCTGGTTGCTCCGACGTCCTCGACCGAAAGGCGACTCACGACTACCCAGAGCACCCGCACAGGCCGAACACCGAACATTCCCGCCCCCACGACAGTGGCCGTGGTTACGTTCCAATCAGCAACTCGAAAACCGGCGGAAATTCCACTCCATTGCCGGAGCACTACCATTCCACCAATGGAGATTCTTGGCGCCAATTTCTGTGCTGATTTTGCAGAAAGTGCGGGAATTTTCCCGCCACAACTGCGTGGGTACACAAGTCATTCCCACGCCTCGCTGGTAGCCCGCCAGAAAGTGTTTTCGCAAAGTTTCTCTGAAGTAACGGAACCTCTAGCCCAGCCGCTACTTCACACCCCAGCGGGCGTGTCTCTTGACAATGTCGGCGTCTGAAAAGCATTCACTCGACTGCCTCACACACGTCGGCTTAACTCTCTCCAGTTCCACAGAGCCCGCCTGTCACCGGCCCACCCGGGTGACGAGAGACGCTGCGTGGGAAGTACGCGTGTTAAGGAAAAGCAACCCTCCACCGCATGCAACTAGAGAGGAGAATCGTAAGATAGAAATATGAGAGGGGGCTCATGCCACCTCTCATTGCCCCTACGCCATTTTAGATTGTAATTGGTGAGCGGTTGGCTCACTTAGGAGCAAGGTAGTGAGTCAATCGCCCAAGAACAATCTTACAAAGTGACTCCACATACCGCACTCTATAAAAAAGATCATTGCAACTGAAAAATGCAACTCATAGAGGGAGGATTATTTATGATGTAGCCAACTTCACCTTCTTAATATGGAACACTAACACTCACATCACACATCCATACCCAGGGAGCCCCTTCCCAAACACCGATTCACGCAGACATTCACTCTCTAAATATGGCCCGGGCATCTGAGCCAAATATGGAGCAGTTTATTCTTTACAATCAGAGTTGGAGTGCTCCGCAATTAAATGCCCAAGATGTTACAACAATTTTAATCATTAAACTAACCTGAACTCACTCACACATGATACTATATAAGTTAACAATCTCTTTGTGAGCTTTCAGAATCTAATTACAACCTCCAATTCATTCTGTCTCCCTGCAGCAAGAATAACCTTTACAAAATGTTCCCTGAACTGATGGTCCATTCACAATGACAGTGGTGGTATCTGCTTCAGTTTATGGGGACTTCAGGCACACTGTTTGCATACACACAACAATAAACACAAAATACAAAAAAAACATGGTGTGGAGAACAATACAGTAATCTGTAATAAGAATTACAGTGTAAAACACAAACGCATACAAGGTATGACATACATTACCAAAACAACATAAGAGAAAGAAATTTAAGAAAAAAAACAAGGTTCATGGGGCATCAAATTGTGCGTGCACATTGCACAAAGTTCACGACTGTGCTGAGAATGAGGCACTAAATCACATTGTTAGAAATATCCGTGGCACTTCACTGATTCCACTGTACTGACATCACATAAGGCTAAACGTCGGTTGTAGTTGCTACGTTGTGGCAACAGCAATAGGGAGTTCTGGAGTGTCTGCAGTACGCTGTTGAGATTGTAGTCAGACCCACGCATATGATCACGGCCGTATGGTAGGAAGACACAGTGATAGGCTCTCCTCACGTCGATTAATTGTCTCTGAGGTCTACTCGTTGGGATACATCACTAGTCTAGGTCTCTTCTCTCGCTGGACAGAACTTTATGTTTCCCAATATTGCAGTTCGACGAGGGATGATGGCACGTGGAGTGACTCCACAAGTGTGTGAGGTCATCCATACAGGATCGAACTAGGAGCGACTATTGTTAAAAACTGCTCTCTAATAGAGAGGAGAAGTAAGACATGAGACCATACATTTGTTAGTGTGGCACGATACTGCTTTGTGTATGCAGATCGGCCAATGCTAGTGAGTTGTAAAAACCCAAACAGGTGAGTATAGAGCGTCCCTTTCTGTCCTGAGGCACATGAGGCGCAGGTTCTGACACGATATGTGATCTTCTTCGTGTACTCACGACAACGTGGTCTGCCGCAGGGAATCCCTCCAAGCGGCTGCCGCGTCCGGAGAGCTAGCAGGCTGTCGCGTGTCAGGGTCAACGGCCAGCCCCACTTTCGCTTGTGGCGGGGCAAGGGTCCCGTGTAATCCCTCAGGTAGGCAGCCGGGTGACTGTCAGCGTGTAGGACGGGACGCTCGCCCTCTAGCAGGTAGCCGAAGACCTCTTGTTTTTGCGCTGGCTGGCCTCTGCACTGCCACGTTCCTCGTCATCTGTACAATTCTTACAAAAGTCTTATGCCTAACTTTTTCCCATGACCTTCTATGTTATAATAAATTTACCTAATGAAACATTGATGGTCTGTCATTTCAGACACTCTTATTTTACTTTTATAGTTATTAATCTATGGCAATCATTATAACATCTAATCTAGACATGGAAATAATTTATTTTGATATACGTGTAGAGACCGATCTCAGTAAGTACATGGTGTGTGATAACTGATGCTTTGTAATGGATGAACAACTAAATGTGCGGGCCCGCACTAATATTACTATTAATTATATAGATTAACAGTAGACATGCTTCAAGAATTAACTACCATATCCCAACGATCTACATTCTACGTCTTTTAATTAAATTATGTTGTTATGCAGGTCTAAGTTTTACTGTGCTATAAAGAACATGCAACTACGCTACTTTCGCTCGCCCGTCGTCCCTCCATCTCGGGTCTGTGGTTTGGTGACCTGAAAAATAGCAACTCAACAGGCGCGCGCCACACTTGTGGTAGAAAACCCCCACAATATTAATCTAGTTATTGTTAAATCCTACAGTTTAACTTATCCTAGTATCGTGCTTTCCCTTTTTATTTATTTATTTATTTATTTTATTTTATTTTATTTATTTATTTATTTATTTATTTATTTTTTTTTTATTTACCTTATACAATACCCTTACATAGTTCCTGTTACGCTGAGATGTCTTGCTGCTCGCCGCTATTGACGACAGTGATGTGCGCGCCGTACGACATGACCTCCGAGTTTTCATTACGCCTCACTGAAACTCCAGAGACTGGGTTAGCCATGGCTATACACGACAATAAATTTATAGTTGCAACTTCCTTCTCTATGTGAAGCGGTTTTCGCGATCGAAGTACACCTTTCCAGAAGCAATGTAATATGACCAAGCCAGGACTGGTTCCTGTTGAGGATTCAGACACCCAACACACGCCAGCTACACAGTATGTCACGAATATCCAAGTACAATTCCTTGGTGATTCATCTGTGACAAAAACGAGCAGCACGCTAAATCCCCAACCAGCACATTAGCATGGTAGGCTTTTATGCCCTCATTTCTCTCGTCTAGGGCACCATTAGAGTCAAATGCTCACAGGTTCACCCCGACTTGCAAGACAACGATACCGGCGCAGCTCTGCAAAAACTATACTGCCCATCTTCACCCTCGAAATCGCGCAATATACCACAATCGTGCAGTGCACTGACGCGTGCCTGCAAGCATTGGTATGAACGTCTCACGAACTGGTTGTGGCCGCTATGGAGCGTATCACGACCTCTCAGAACGCTTCTAAGAGCACGTTCTTGTATGCGCCCGTTTGTGCGACGTCTCGTCACTCATCCTTATCCCTTAACATGGACACCAGATAGGAAAGGACAAAAACATTGCTCATGAAAAGGTAGTGTCTCCTACTCCATCGACATTGGAGATCGCAAACATAAACAAAAAGAGGATAGCAGCAGTAAATTCTTATGCAAGACAACGCAGCGTGTTAATACTTTAGCAATCTTAATCTATTAATGTAACGATTATTGTTCCCCGAACAAAGGTTCATATATTTGCCTATTCTACTATGTACATTTCTTACACTACTACTATTCTACGAACTCCTTTATGTGAGATATGTGGTGGAGTCCTATGGACTTCTTTCCTTTCAGCGTCTCCAATTCATAAGCATTGTGGTGAGCTGCTCTCCTTATACGGTACGGGCCGTTGTAAACAGAATAGAATTTTTGGCATTTCATTTTTTGTTTGTTCGAAAGTCGGAAAGACTTAACGAGCACCTTTTGTCCAATTTGGAAGTGTCGTAGACGAGCTCCCCTGTCGGCACGTCTCTTCCTGACCTCTGCTGCAGCCCGTATCCTCTTGAGAGCCAAATCCACTATGGCTTGGTGCTGCGTTCGCGCCCTTGGTGGGAAGTTTACGACCTTGGTTATCAAGTCCTTAGGAATCCGGTTTTTCAGTACTGTAATGGGTGCCAATTTTGTTATCCCATGGGGTGCCTCATTGATCACCTCCTGGAAGTCTTTAAGGAAAACGTCCCATGTCGTGTGCTGTTTGTTACAGTACAACCGGCACAAGTTTCCGAGTTCTTTGATAACCCGTTCTGCAGCATTCGAGCTCGGATGGTGTGAAGATATAAAAATGGGATCAATTTTACATCGACGCAACATCTCCTTCCATGTTTTTGACTTAAACTGTGGCCCGTTATCAGAAATGATTCTACTCACATGACCAACCTGTGGTAGGAAATCCCGGATGAGGGCTCGTGATACAGTTCGTCCTGTCGCCCTCTTCAGTGGCGTAAAGGTAACGTATTTGGACGTTAGTTCAACAAACACTAATACGTAAGTATATCCTCTTCTTGTTCTTGGCAAAGGTCCCATCAAATCTGTTGCTGCTAATTGTCTTAATTTGGTCGGTACGATTGGGTATAATGGTGCCTGCATGCTCACAGTAGTGTGCTTAGCCTTTTGGCAGTCTTTACACACCGACAGTACCCTCCGAATTCGACGCTCCATGTTTCGAAAGTAACACATGGTCCTTAGCTTGAGATTGCACTTGCGTGGTCCGAAGTGTCCATAGCTGAGGTGAGTATGCCATATAACCTTGTTTATTAGGTGTTCAGGGATGCATACCCCCCATTCAGTGTCATTGGTATAATTTCGGTGGAAAATTATGCCTTTCCGCAAGAGGTAGAACTGCCTGATGGTGGCGTGTCTTCTGTCTATCCATTTCTGTTTCAATAACACTAGGGCAGGGTCCTTGTCTTGCTCCTCCTTGATGTCCTGCATACTACAGGTAATAAAATTTTCAAAGGCTACTTTCTGCATATAGTAAAGGCAGTAGTGATTTTCCTCCAGATCTTCTTCCATGTTGTGCTCAAATCCGATCGGTGACCGTGATAAGGCGTCTGCAATGATGTTCTGACTGCCGGGGATATATTCTATCGAAAAATTGTACTGCTGTAGATACGATGCCCACCTAATGAGCCGCCTGTGATTAAGCTTTGCAGTCATCAAGAACTCGAGTGCCTTGTGGTCTGTGTAGACCCTCGTCTTGCGACCAAACAGAAGGTATCTGAATTTTTCAAACGCCCATACAATAGCCAGCGCCTCTAACTCGGTTACTGAGTAATTCCTCTCACTCTTGGCTAGTACTCTGCTAGCAAACGCAATTGTCTTCCACACCCTGTTTCCTTCATGTACATAGTCTTGGAACACCATGACACCCAGACCGGAGTATGAACTGTCCGTTACTATGCAAAGCTCTTCAGCTAAATTAGGGTGTGATAGGATGGGTGCTTGTAATAATGCGAATTTTAATGTTTTCCATTCGGATTCGGCCGCCTCATCCCATTCCCAAGGAATCTTCTTTCCTGTAAGTTGATGCAACCGAGGACTGCTCTGAGTTTTGACATGTATAAAGCGGTTGTAAAAATTTATGATCCCCAAGAACCCCCTTAACTGCTTCTTTGTCGTAGGAATGGGAAACTTTTCAATCGCTTCGATCTTTTCGGGATTTGGCGCAATGCCCTCACCCGTGATGATATGTCCTAGAAATTTCACAGAGGACGTCCCAAAATTCGATTTTTCGATATTGATAGTCACACCGTATTCCTTGAATGTCGCAAGGAGTTCACCGAGGACCGCATTGTGCTCTCCCCAAGATTTCTCCGCGATCAGCAAATCGTCCACATAGCTGGTGACATGACGTTTCAAATTATCGCTTAGTATGCCGTCCAGTCCCCGAATGAATGCGGCAGATGAAACGTTCAAACCAAATGGTAGACGACGAAACCGGTAACATCTTTCAAATGCTAAAAAGGCTGTGTACTGTCTGCAATTTGGATGGAGCTCGATCTGCCAGAAACTCGATTTTAGATCAACTGATGAGAAGATTGATATTCCATGGAAGTTTTGTAAGAGTTCCTCTAATCGTTCCGGTCTGTCTGTTTCGGGTTCTATTATGGTATTAATTTGTCGCGAGTCCAAGACTAAACGAATACTACCATCTGCCTTCTCGACTACTCTTAACGGGTTATTATAGGCTGAAGCCGTAGGTTCTATTATTCCTTCACTCAGCATTCGCGTAATTTCAGCTGCTACTTTCTGTCGATATGCCAAGGGGATTGGATAGGGTGGCACACGAAACTGGTTGTGCGGACGTACACGAAATTCATATTGGAAGTTCTTTATTGATCCTGTCTTGGGAAGGAAGACCTCCGCATGTTCTACTAGTAATTTATGAAGTTCTTTGCGGTGTTCGCCCCTTATATTCTTTATTGCTTCCACTTTTTCTCCTATTTTCTCCTTTATTTCTCCCATTATTCCGACTTCATTCTCATCCGTGTCCTCTCCCCTATCCGCAACGTCGTCCTGTTCTTCCTTTCTGTCTTTCAGACACGCATAGTTTATCCGAACACAGTTAGACGGTAGTTGAGCTGGGATCAGCTGATCGTCGAACTTAATGTGGACGGGATTCCCTTTCCTCAAAACCACTTCACCTCGTCCTAGATCAACTATCGCTTCATGTTCATTTAGGAAGTCCGTTCCTATTATCATGTCGATCGCCAGATTTGGCACGATCCAGAAGTTAGACTCTATTTTGTGTCCTTGGCAGGAGAATTCCAGTCTTGTTTGTTGGGTGACCTCCGTACATTTACCCGCTAATGCCCCTTTTATTTTGGTTTTCTTAACCGATAGGACAGGCCAGTCCATCTCCTGAGAGCACCTCTTGTATGCTGCCTCAGATATTGCTGTTATGTAGCTTCCACTATCTATTATCGCATTCAGACTCTTTTCAGCTATTGCTACTGTGATAAGAGGCTGCCGATCATGTCGAGGAGTTGCTTTATGTTCCTCGAGCAGGATTTCTGATAAATCTTCGTAATGTATCATCCGTAGTTGGCCAGGTCCGAGATTACGTGCGAAATTCCGGCGGCCTGTGTTCGCACTAGTCTGGCGTCAATCCCTAGTTAGGCTCCCCCTCCTCTGACGTGCATTAGGATTTGCGGGTCTGGTTTCAATCTCCTGGTTCCACCGTTGTCCTTGGTTTCGCTCTCTCCAATTACGGTCGCTTTGCCGTTCGTTATTCCTTCTATCCCAGATTCCTTGTCTAGATTGACCCTGCTCCCTGACGTTCTGGTTTCCGTGTCTTTGGTTTCCATAACCTTGAATAGCGTAACCTTGACTTCCGTAACCCTGGTTGCCTAACTGACCAGTGCGATTATGCAATCTGCTGTCGTCTTCTGTTCCTGGCCGGTGGTATTTGTTACTTTGCCCCTTCTTCCTGTCCTTTGCGTCTTGTTTATCAAAGACTACTTCGAGTTCGCGCAATAGAATCTTGAATGCTTCTATGTCAGCTCCACACTTGCCGACAAGTGTCTGTTGGTACCTAACTGGCAATTTGGAAAAGCAAAATTTAATGATTTCTCCGTTACTATATGGACTATCTAAAAATTGATTCTTCTTGAGTAAATCATCAAGAAATTTGGTTGCGCTCCTATGCCCGGACACTTCCAGTTCAGGACAAAATATTATTTCCTCTTTAATCCTATCTTGCGTTTCCTTTGACCAGTAGGTCCGCAGGAATGCACCAACAAATTCCTGATAAGTCCGACACGTCACTGCCACACCCCGCATCTTTTCCGCGGCTTGGCCTTCGATGTGTCCACACATGAATTCTAATTTTGCCTGGGTTGGCCATGATGCCGGTAATGAATTTGTAAACTGCATCACCCAGCTCTTCGGATGCATCGACCCTCCATTTTCTTTGAACTTCTGGAATTTCAGTATCGACAGGAAGTGATTGTGATCAAAATCCTGTCTGATCCTCGCACTGGTGTTGTCACTCGTTTCCGATACTTGCACGTCTGCTGAGTGTCCTGTTCTATCTTGCTGATAACTGTGATGTGCAACCTCTGTATCACAGTGGAAGTGGCACTCAGAATTCACTCTCCTAAGTGGGCTATAATTATTGGAGCTATTACTTGCTGTTTCTGCGTGTGCATTGTTAGTTCCGCACTCTGTCACTGGGCTAGAGCACGGCGGGCTTTTCCTCGGAGACACAATTCTGTGTACTCCATCATGGGTATCCGAACGCGCAGTGCTCGTGTGCCCGTTTTGCTCTAGTTTTGCTATCCGACTCTCTACTTCTTCCATTCGTTTCGTTGAGTTCGCAACCGCGATATTACCTTGAGTTTTTAAGAATGCTAGGGATTTTGAGTGGGATTGTGTTGTACGTCGCAAGCGCCCTGCGAGTTTAGAAGTTGCTTCCGCGACTTTCATTGCCCCTGTTGCTGCAGTTTTGGCAAGGCCTGCTACTTTTTGTGCTACCGTTGACATTTGTTTTGCTTCTCCACATTCTTTCTTTATTGTTAATAATTCCCCACGAATTTCCCCTATATGCGAAATTATTGCCTCCGTGTCCTTCTTACACTGTTCGTCAGCTTCTTCCTTCTCCTTCTTACGTTGTTTCTCCTCTTCTTCCTTCTCCTTCTTACGTTGTTTCTCCTCTTCTTCCTTCTCCTTCTTACGCTGTTCGTCAGCTTCTTCCTTCTCCTTCTTACGTTGTTTCTCCTCTTCTTCCTTCTCCCTCTTACGCTGTTCGTCAGCTTCTTCCTTCTCCTTCTTACGTTGTTTCTCCTCTTCTTCCTTCTCCCTCTTACGCTGTTCGTCAGCTTCTTCCTTCTCCTTCTTACGTTGTTTCTCCTCTTCTTCCTTCTCCCTCTTACGCTGTTCGTCAGCTTCTTCCTTCTCCTTCTTACGTTGTTTCTCCTCTTCTTCCTTCTCCCTCTTACGCTGTTCGTCAGCTTCTTCCTGCTTCTTACGCTGTTCGTCAGCTTCTTCTTTCATTGATCGTAGGAAGCTCAGTATTGGGTTTACGTCATCTTCTTGATCCTCTTCAAACATGGGCGATGTAACTCTGGACACCTGGGCGCTAGAGCTCTGACGTGACCGAGCTGGCCTCTGTCTGCACTCGTTCGTTTGACTATAAACTTCTGCTACCGTCTCGACCTGTGTGCCTGTCTCTGTTTCATCCTCTACTTCACTATCATAATCACGGCCGCAACGCTGCTCTGAGATCGCGTCCAAATCACCTTCCTCATCAATGCCCCTGGCGTCCTGTCCTGCTAAAAATGTGCCCATCTCATCTCCGAACCTAATCCCGTCAGTAAACTGCCCCTTATCCATTATGCTATCCTCTTTTGTTTTAGCTTCGCCCGATAATAGTCGTGCCTTACTTCTCGTTATCATTCATAAAAACAAATTCATCTAAAATGCACAATAAAATTAATCTACTCCATATATTTTTTACACATAAACATAAAATTTCAACAACGCTGTTCCAACGCTGTAATCACAAACACAATTTGATGTGGTACAGAAACCACACACAAATCCGACAAAGTGCGATGCGGTACAGACACCACATCAGCGAAACACAAAAAAAACAATGAACAAAAAATATATACACTGAAAACAAAAACTGTAGTCATGCGCCGCTACTTAAAACTAAACGCGGAACTACCAAAAAAAACTTGGGTATTAATCATTAAAAAAAATAGAGAGAAAAAAAATTGAATGTTCCTACTAAGAATCCTGTTTGTTTATCAGAGATTCACAGGAAAGATCCAAGGCCAAGGGTCGCCATATTATGCGAGGTGCCGGGGCTAGTAGTGTATTTATCACTAAATTCTACTAGAATCCACATGTGTAAATCATGCTCTAAGCCCCCCCTATTCTAACTCCGACTTTTGCTGTTGCACAAGGATAAAACAAATACGCGAACTGACTCTAATCAACCCTGCTAGTGGAGTAGAAGAGAGTTTGGCACCTGCAATAATTTAATTTGATAAATAAGTTAAATAAACAAAGGTTTCATTAGCATAGTGAGGAATGATAGGGTTGCTCTATTGATTAACAGAAAGAAAGTTCTGTCCAAAATAACAATATGGTTTATTAAGATTAAACGCAGAATAGTAAAAGAGACACAGGAAATATAAAACATCAAATTGGCTAAAATTGGAGATTCATACAAACACAGTAAAGGTGAAGTTGTCCCTAACTTAGATCGTGAGGTTTAAGACGAAGTGGTATGTGGAGCCAATTCCTTTCCACTCAAATCTCAAGAGAGACACACAGCTAACCCAATAGTAATTGCTGCTACTCGAAACTGAACAAAGTTAGAAAAGGATGAACAGGCGCGCTCTGCTGAGCTCTGATTATCACCTAGGAAAATCCCTATCTGCCGGTGCTGCGGACGTACATTACCAACAGTCTTCTTATCTCCCAGAACACGATCTGGCGTACCGCAGGCGAGGGCTGGTTGCTCCGACGTCCTCGACCGAAAGGCGACTCACGACTACCCAGAGCACCCGCACAGGCCGAACACCGAACATTCCCGCCCCCACGACAGTGGCCGTGGTTACGTTCCAATCAGCAACTCGAAAACCGGCGGAAATTCCACTCCATTGCCGGAGCACTACCATTCCACCAATGGAGATTCTTGGCGCCAATTTCTGTGCTGATTTTGCAGAAAGTGCGGGAATTTTCCCGCCACAACTGCGTGGGTACACAAGTCATTCCCACGCCTCGCTGGTAGCCCGCCAGAAAGTGTTTTCGCAAAGTTTCTCTGAAGTAACGGAACCTCTAGCCCAGCCGCTACTTCACACCCCAGCGGGCGTGTCTCTTGACAATGTCGGCGTCTGAAAAGCATTCACTCGACTGCCTCACACACGTCGGCTTAACTCTCTCCAGTTCCACAGAGCCCGCCTGTCACCGGCCCACCCGGGTGACGAGAGACGCTGCGTGGGAAGTACGCGTGTTAAGGAAAAGCAACCCTCCACCGCATGCAACTAGAGAGGAGAATCGTAAGATAGAAATATGAGAGGGGGCTCATGCCACCTCTCACATCATTAACTTTAACTCACTCTCTAGACACATTAACTTTAACTTTCTCTTTACTATGTTCAAGAGGCATTAAATAGAAAACTGGGTTTTAACGTACTTTCAGTACAAGGACACTCGGTAATCACTTTAGTTCAAACGGAAAGGAACCTGAGAGCTGTTATGATGAGGAGAAAAATCAAGGTTGGTACATAAATTCAGATATAAATTACCTTATATTTGAGCACAATAACACCTCCATTAAGCTGATCCTTCACTGTACATCATTATAGTATTACGTTACAGTGATTGCGCAACGTGGTGGCAACTGCATGTTGGTAGGTGGATTCGCAGACTGAATTGCTGGACTCTGTCATTTCTTGGTGGCGACGACAGATACAAATTCCAGAATAGTTCCAGCTATTTATCCATCCATCCGAGGCCTTGGAAAGTAGCAGGAAAAGCCTCTTTCGGAACCTGCACCATATGCATCTTTTACATGGCAGTGCACTGACTCGTAGCTCGTCTCCGACTGCTGGCTCGTCCCCGACTGACTATCAGTTCCACCTTTTCCACCTAGGCCAACCACAGTTTGCGCGCGCTACACAGTTCCGTTCCCGAGGGGAATCACACTACCCCTTATACACAAAATTACTAAGATTCCTAAGTGAGGATCAGCAGTTTACATAACAGTAAACAATCATTTTAAACAAAACAGAACATTTGCAAATATTGACATTTCTACAAAAAATTATTCACACAAAATCACAATTATATACAGTAAGTTTTGTTCCCTCCAAATGGGACAAAGCATTTAAATGAGAGATATGTTACTCAGCATACAATCAAAACATGACATCAAAGTTCGTACAAAGAAAGGAGTATACAATTTTATGTTATTGATTCAAACAAACACATTTACAGAAGCACAGCAATGTAACATTAAATGAAACAAAAGCAAAATAAATCAGTACAGCATTAGAGCTATGGTGTTAGAATCGACGCGAATGCCTTTGCTAACAGCACGATATCGCCAGCAGCGCCTCTCATGGGTTCATGACCATATCGGTTACACTCTAGACGAATGGAATACCGTGACCTGGTCAGATGAGTCACGATTTCAGTTCTTAAGAGCTGATGGTGAGGTTCGAGTGTAGCACAGACCATACGAAGCCGTAGATCCAATTGTCCATAAGGCATTGTGCAAGCTGGTTGTAGCTCCATAATGAGTAGGCTGTGTTTACACGGAATGGACTGGGTCCTGGTTATATTCGGCTACTTGAAGACCATTTTTAGATATTCATGGACTTCATGTTCCCAAACAACAATGCAGTTTTACGGATAACGATGCACCTATGTCACCGGGCCAGAATTGTTCGAGATTGTTACGAAAAACGTTGTGGACAATATCGAACGAACGATTTGGTCACAGCCCGCATCTCGTGGTCGTGCGGTAGCGTTCTCGCTTCCCACGCTCGGGTTCCCGGGTTCGATTCCCGGCGGGGTCAGGGATTTTCTCTGCCTCGTGATGGCTGGGTGTTGTGTGATGTCCTTAGGTTAGTTAGGTTTAAGTAGTTCTAAGTTCTAGGGGACTGATGACCATAGATGTTAAGTCCCATAGTGCTCAGAGCCATTTGAACCTTTTTTTTTTCGATTTGGTCACACATTGCACTCGACATGAATCCCATCGAACATTTATAGGACATAATCGAGAATTCAGTTCGTACACAACATCCTGCACCGGCAACACCTTTGCAGTTGTAGACGGCTCTAGAGATAGCATATCTCAATATTTCTGCAGGGTACTTCAATCGACTTGTTGATTCCGTGCCAAGTCCAGTCGTTGCATTATGCCGGGCAAAAGTAGGTCCGACGCGACATTAGGAGGTATACCATGACCATAGCCACCTCTGCGTATGGTTCCTGTAGAGGGCCAGCACACATTTCACTAGTACCACGGGCAACAGTCTGAAAGACTGACAAATATATCCTTGACCTTAGCCGAGATGGATTTGCTACATTGGCACACCGAACCGCTGAACCGAAGGGATACTACAGATGTTAAGTTTCCCGAAGACTTTAATTCTACTGTATAGTTTAACGATGATGGCATAGTCGTAGGCAGAATATTCTAGATGAAAAATAGCCCTCCATTCGTATCCCCAGACGGTGACTGCCGACAACAATGTAGTCAAATGGTTGAAATGGCTCTGACCACTACGGGACTCAACACCTGAGGTCATCAGTCCCCTAGACTTAGATCTACTTAAACCTAACTAACCTAAGGACATCACACACATCCATGCCCGAGGCAGGATTCGAACCTGCGGCCGTAGCGGTTGCGCGGTTCCAGACTGAAGCGTCTAGAACCGCTCTGTCACAGTGTCCGGCAACAATGTTGTCATCAGAAGAATAATATCTAATGTTTTACTGAAGGGAATGTGGATTGTTTGAGCTATAAACCGGGAAGCTTTATTAGAGAAATTGAAAATAAATATTGGTAAGTTGAAGTTAGATATGAAGGGAATTCGTGACCTGCGGTTGCAGAAAGAACAAAAATTCTGGACAGGTGAAGAAACATAGTTGTGATGGGGTACTGGTATTCGATAAAAGGAAAAAGCAAAACAGAGGGCGAATATGGATTGAGGGAATGAAGAAAGAGGAGAAAATGAGATGTGCTTATGGCATCTGTGGCCGGGATCCCCCTTTTGGGGATACTTCACTCAGTTTCTTTATTACAGAGGTCAGCCGCCCTCTGCCCGGGTTGCTGACCGGCTGTGCCGGTACGCCACTTCGGCCAGTAGCTCGTCGATGATGATGAAATGATGATGAGGACAACACACACATCCAGTCCCGAGCTGAGAAAATCCCCAACCCTGCCGGAGGTCGAACCCGGCGTCCTGAGATCGACAATCAGCAATCCCAACCACAAGACCACGAGCTGCTGACGGAATTAGAGGAGTTTTCACCCTGATTCACAGGGCATCAATAAAGAGTGTTGTGCACTTGTAAGAGAACTAAAGACACTGAAAGGTTCCTAAACTGCAAACCGTTTCAGAGCGCATATATAATCTCTGAAAATAATTTATTAGTTGTGAAATGTAGGTTACATGTGAAGAAATTACAGGAAAGTATTAAGTTAAGGAAGTGACACCTAAATATTTTAAAATAACCAAAGGTTTTAGAGGGTCTGAAAGGAAGCATTAGCCAACGATTTACTGACGTAGGAGAAAGAAATACAAGTTAAGCGAAGTAGCTTTGAGAGGTGAAATAATGAAGGCGACAGAGGACGAAAGGGACAAAAAGACCCAACCTAGTAGAAGTTGTTGGATGATGTTTGAGACACTGTATCTAACTGACGAAAGGAGGAAATGAGAAAGTGGAGCAAATGAAGCGTGCAGTAATAAATACTAACATGTAAAAACTTCAACTGGCGGGAAGCGAAAAGTGGAAAAGCAGGAATGACGCGAGGAGAGATGCTTGTAGAAGCATTCAGTTCTATGGAATAGGTAGATGCTGCAGAGAGACAAATTAAAGAAAGCATGTGCTTTTAACATGTGCTATGTGCATTTAGTGCACACAGAAGGACACATGGACACGTAAGAGGACACAAAAATGAATTTAAGTGCAAAAAACAATAATATAGTTACAAACAGTTTGATAATTTGGTAATTTTAATGAGCTGTCAAGAAGCACTATAAATTCTGATCAGAATATGTATGATTAAATAATGTATTGTATTACAGACGCTCTAGCATGAATATGTGAAACATGTTTGGTAGACACAAATAAAACATTCAACTGTAAAAGGCGATTTTTTTCCTGAACTCTGTGATAAAGCATAAGTGAAGTAGCAACTGACGAATAATGGTTGCAAATATTAACTGTACTGACACCACGGCTTTATCTTGGAGAACAAAGTGAGGAGAAGGAAGCCTACAGTTCTAACATTTGTAGAGGGGTTTCGCAATAATGGCTAAAGTACAGTTTTGGAGTTCTAGAAGTAGTGGGTTAAACGCACGGAGTGATAGATTATCTATAACTTGCACGGATACCAGACTGCAGTTACAGGAGTCGAGGGTATGAAGGGAAAGCAACAGTTGATGAGGACGGGGTAGGGAGGGGAGCGAGACAGAGTTGTAGCCTATTCCCGTTGTTATTCAACCAACATATTGCGCAAGCAGTAAAGGAAACCAACGAGAACCTTCGGAAAGAAATTAAGCTACAGTATGAACTAATAGAAACTTTGAGGTTTGCCGATGACGTTGTAATTCTGTCAGATACGCGCAAATGATCTGGAATAGCAATTGAAGGGAATAGATTGTGTCTTCGAAAGAGGTTATAAGATCAATATCAACATACATAAAACACAGGTAATGGAGTGTAGTAGAATTAAATCAGGTGATGCCGAGGGAATTACATCAGAAAGTGAGACAAAGTAGTAGATGATCTTTGCTATTTGTGCATAAAAATAGCTGACGATTGCTCAAGACACACTCGCGATAGCAAGAAAAGCTTTTATCGTGTCGGTTTAAGTGTTACGAAGTCTCTTCTGAAATGATTTGTACTAGGTGTAGCCCAGTACGAAATTCAGACATGGACGTTAAACAGTTCCGACAAGAAAAAAGACGGTAGAAACCTTTAAAATATGGTGCTAAATAACAATGTTGAAGATACGTTCGGTAGACTGGGCCACTAGAGAAAACGTATGGCATGTAATCTGGGGAGGAAATAAATTTATGCAGCTACATAACCGAAGGACGGCTTAAGTTGATAGGATACATTCTGAGGCACCAGTGAATAATTAATTTGGTAATGGAAGGAGTCAACGGTCTTGCCACAGTGGTAACACTGATTACCGTCATATCACGTAAGTAAATTGCTACCGGTCTTGGTTAGCACTTGGATGGGTGACCGTCCGGGTATGGCGAGTGCTTTTTACAAACGGGGTGCACTCAGCCCTTGTGAGGGCAATTAAGGGGCTAAAGTAGCGGCTCTGGCCATCAATACTGCCAACGGCCAGGAGAGTGGCGTGCTGCACACATGACCCTGCATTTCTGCATCCAGTAAAGTCACTCATCTGAGGATGACAATGCTGTCGGTCTGTACTGCTGAGCATTTCGAGGCCTATTCGGGCGGAGTAATGGAGGGAAGTCTGGGGCTAACAACTGACGAGGGAAATCAAGGTTTGACTGTAGTCCATTTACCACTCCTTCATCCGGAAACATGTCCTACCCACCTACATTTAGACTGCATAAAGGCGCAGATCATAGGTTTGGAGAGATGCAGAAACTATTGGGAAACTGCAGCTGATTATTCATTGCAATCAAAGCTACTATTTAATATAGTCTATTACAAGTTGCGGCCATTATCGGACATCTTCACATCTTACCAGCTTAGTTACAGTGTAAAATGTCAAATTGTGATACTGCGTCAACATTAAAGTGCTCATCAGCTTATATGACTACTTCCACATTGAAATATTCTTATTGTGATGTTCAGACAATCATAAAAGCTGACGAAGTTGACGCGTTAGACTATAACTAATCTGCGAAGATCAGAAACAGATAATCGCCAGTATTAAATCGCAACTGTGATTGAAACAAATAATGAGCTACAACTTTTCAATTTCATAACTTTAATAACTACATCTTTCACTGCTGCTTGTTCCCGTTCAGCGTATGATTAATTGCCTTGGGGGTTTCCATTTGTTCGAATTCTGTTTCTCCTAGTAATTACCACCATGCACGGTGGTGATTGGTTTCCGCATTAAGAGCATTAAAAGTCAAGGTTGCACTCACGCAATATCAAAACAGGTAATACACTGTATTAGTAGATCGCCAGTTTGGATACACTGGAAACTTCCTTTTGAAAACGCTATTTATTTTACGAAGCGCACGCCAGAGAATGTTTACTTTTCTGATTACTTCTTTTATCCTCTCGTAGTGATTAACCCGCGTTACGAAAAATAAATATTGTTACGAAGTATTATAACAATGGAATCATAAACAAAGAGACAAATGAACTGGGATTATGACTTGTCGTATGCGTTACTGACGTTAAAGGATCATAAAGAAATTGTTAGAGATAAATTGTTTCAACTGTTTCATTAACGCTTTAACTCTTAGTTTAATAACGATTAAGAAATGTATTAATTTTATTAGTTTGGGTGTTAACAGGATATTACTTATCTTTAGTCACTTAAAAATAGGAGTATTAATTTTTTTACAGACTATAAGTACTCTTAGCTGTCAAACTTTGTTTAACGTACCGATTGTCGTCTGATCTTACTTAAGCAATGCTCTGAGAATATTAGGAACCATAGCATGGCGGGGGCTGCCAATATTATCGACACTGTACCTTATTTTATTGACATATAGAATTATGGAAAAGTTACTTTCTGCACGTGCATAAATCCATGCGTAGCCCAGTGTCTATTGGCTTGTTCTCATGACAGCTTCACCAGATCTAACACCGAAGCAACTGAGTGATTAAGCAGCTTAGGTAAAAGGCTGTTCCTCGACATTTCGCGTGAAGAACGCCGTCTTTCTTGGAGCGGTTTCTATTCAAGGTCCCAGGTCATCCCGTAAGCCCTATACCTACTTGTTACAGTTTTAGCAGCTCATCAGTCACTTCCTTCGACGGATTACTCCTGTCCCACCAGATGAGAAACCAGAAACAGAGTGTCGTACGTGGTTTTATTAACTGGTGAACTCCAATTTTGCCCAAATCCTCACAACGTATTTCATTCTTCCATCCAATTTCTCGACCATTAGTTTCACGAATTCATTCCATTTCATTTTGTTTCGTTGTATCGTCCAAAGGTATTTAAAAGTTGTGTTCGACCACAGGAGTCTGGTAAATCGCTTTAGTTTGTAGTGAATTCTGTATATTTAGTAAAAGACTTGATGATTGTAGTACTGTCAGACAATGTACAAATTGCCAGTAGTGTGCTGTTCACAGTGTTGTTCCGGTTCAGTAGAGAGCAACGTTGTTTCAAATAAACTGTCGCCTCGTACTCGCAGGGATTGTAGATAGACAGACTACACATTTTCTGCTTGTTTTAAAGTGGAAACAAGCAAACGGTGTTAGCGCTTGATACAGAGACAGGGTAGTGTTGAAGCCGCGCTAGCCGATTCCGGCCGTTTTGCATCTCAGATTTAGCATATTTCTCCAACACTTTTGCGATTAGTTTTGACGCAAACATTAAGAAACGTTATATCGCTTTCCAGTATTTTCAAGACCTTCCGAATGACGTTAATTTCAACTTAAAGTAGAGACGCTCATTGTTTCATTTAAAGAAATATAGGTGTTTGCTACAGTATCTCGTTTGGTATAAGAGTTAATAGAATTAACCATGGAACCTCTGCTTGCTACCATTTACCGGCAACCTCGTTTAGATATCTTGAACTGTTCACACAGTAAGAGGCATTTTACCTCTTATGCTAGTGCCTTTTGTGTATTCTCATACTTATATACATAAGTACATGCATTATATATATATATATATATATATATATATATATATATATATATATATATATATATATTTATCTTCAAAAATTGTCTTACATTTCACATTCATTTCGTACTTTAAGTACTACTTTATGTCCCTCATCATCGTAATAATCTTTGTGGGGTGGTTTTCAGTAACAGTGAAGACTGAACTTTCCTCACAATTACATATAGCTTTAGCGTGGTCTTACACTCTTCCAAAAAACCGCAACACATCCGATTTCCGTTTTGATATATCTAAATGTATTTAATTTTTCGCTTAAGTGTTTAATAATATTCTCGCACACAGAACATTTTCGAGATGAATTGGAATATCTCTTACAATCGACATTACTCTCCTTACCTGTAAGTTATGTAAAGTATATTAAAACACCGACCGCTGTGTTTCGCCTCTTCCGACAGCATTGTAGAGCCCGTGACAAATTTCTTCTTATCCTACCATTAGCAACCTAGCTAACCTCCAGTCAAATGATTTCCCCCTCCGACTGCTCGTCTCCTGCTACAATAGTACTGTCGTTACCAGAGGGATTGCAGTACTCGGAGTTCCGATTTACTCAGGAAGTCACGGGGTTTCGTTGAGCAGTTGTACCCGCCACTAAAGTCACTAACACTCGCAGCTTTGATTCCCGATCTGACACTCAGCTCTGGCAGGAACGTTCGAATCAGCGGACACTCCGCTGCGAAGCGAGAATTCATTCTGGAAGCACTGTCATAGTACACATACAAACATGAATATATCGTGAACAGACTGAGATAAATTATTGGGAAACAACACAACTAAAATTTAGCTTTCGCTCTGTAGCGCAATGTGCGCTGTATTCCCATGTCCAGACTTTGTGCTGGTCCGGGTCGCGGCATTTGTTAAAGGTTGTGCTCTGAGTACAAGGGCCTCCCACTAACGCCTAACAATCAAGGGAAAAGCTTAAACACTCAAAACGTTTCTCGAACTTTCCGAGCGTGATTTAAGCGTTGAGTCCCGGTCCGGCACATAGGCTACCATAAATCTGTCTGAAGTTTCTGTACGGAGTTCACTGCGCAACACAGTGGAGATTACTTCTGGAGTCATTATTTCATCTCTGGTTAACACTATACCCACCATACCTTGTATCTATTGGTTCTAGTCTGTTAAAGAGTACAGGAAACTCTCTGTGAAATTTAGTAAACAGGTATTCGAAGCTATGTCATAATTCATTTAGGGTGTATGGACGGCTAACTTGATGTGAGCATCAATCGCGACAAGCTACTCCACCAGAATGAAGGAAGGGATGAAACTTAATGTTTAACGTCCCGTCCATGTCTTGATGATAACAGAATTTTAGGAGCAAATAGAATGTAAGTAGAGAACTGGAGCTTGTGAAGAAAACGAAGGAACATAGCTATGTAAGACCATTTACAAGCTATTAACGTGATACTCCACTCGATAAGTGAAAATTGAACAAGATGAAAAATTGTTACGGTATGTTGTCTTAATTTGGGTAGTGACAACAATATTTCGCCATAACTGATCAGCAGCTTAGGCAGAGAGACCAGACTGTAGGCATGAGTGCCGGCACAATGCACTCAGGGTCCCCTCCCCAAACTTCTACCGACTCGAGAATTTCTTCCTTTCTATATCTGGCCATGTACGATATCTACACACTCACGATTCTTTTATTCTGCAAGCGTGACACCGAGAACTTCATATCATCAGTGTCTAGAATGGAGTTCTGCCTTTGGCAGCCATTCATCGAACGTCCATTAAGAAACAAACGCGATAGTCTACCTGCCATATGGAAACGCTTGCGCTCTTTTCACACTCTAGGTATCACCAGCATTTGTGAAACGTAGAGAGACAGTGATACTTATAACACCATTTGTTTATGGTTATCTAATTTTTTATAATTTTTTGCTTTAAAATTTTCGCATATTGGTACTATATTTTCTGTATGTGTAAAGTAAAGTGCGCTATACTGGAGGTTGACGTTCTTTGCATTTTATGTGAGTAATGTATGTCAAATACTATGAAAGTTGTTTATTACGTTAAATAATTTTCTGATCACATTTTGTATTTTAAAATATTTGTGTTTACAAACTCTTCATGTTGATGTTAATTCGACAACTGTAAGAAATTGTCATGCTTAGGAACAGTGTAAGAAATAGGTGTTATTTAAAAGCCAGTGAGTGTTTGAAAAGAAAGTGGGGAGTGGAAAAGGTGGCAAGGGCGAATTGGCGCTCTACTTAGAGCAAGCGCGGGAAGCAAGTCACACAGTCTGTAGGCAGCAGTGATTGAGGGAACACCCTACAGAAGCAGGAGAAGCTTTGCCTGCAAATTTCTACAAACATGCCTCGGATCAAGACTGCAAACGTCTTACGGCGTAGCTGCAAGTTGTTGGGCTACTGTAAGTAAAACTGAGCAACGACAAGAAGAGAAATTGGGCTCATACAGCAAGATATTTGCAGGCCCTACTGTGGGTAGTGTAGCCACCACAACTGTTCGCCACACTCAAGCTTACAGCCACCAGATTACACTTTTTTGGATTTACTTTTGTAACGCGTGAACCGTTAATTTGAACTGAGTTTTATTAGTGAATAATCATTATTGAACTTTAAAGAAACTGGTTCACCCTGTCATTTCAAACTAATCATACAGCTATATAGGGTTCCTTCCTGGTGTTTGATTGATCCGAGTATCCTGTTTTATAGACTTATGAAGTGCCAAGTTAATATAAAGAGGCACCATTTAAATTGTTTTGTGTAAATAATGATATATATGTTGCAAGGTCTCTGTTGGATTCCTTTCATGTTAATTTCTTAAATCTGTTGTCATTTAAGGCATAAATTCCTCTTCTAAATTTACTGTGGTGTTTCTGACTATCTGGGAGGAGACTGAGCAGTGAAACGTGCTACTTTTACACATAAACAAGAACGATCCGTCACACTAGTACACTTTAAAACACAGTTTATATGTAATTCATGTCACACAGTCTCATACGGAACCTACATCCGCTTTCTTTTATATACTGTATATGATAAGGTACTGTCATACTCCTTCCCTTCTGTGTGAAAGAATGAATGAGCAAATGTATTTCTAGTTGCATGCTTGATGGTAGCAGACAAGCCTGTCTGCTAGAGAACAGTAGGACCAACGTCGGAACAGGGAGCTACGCTTTCTAGAAGCAAAGAGGTTTCTATTCCTAGTATGGTCCTGTCTGTCCCATGTCATATTGGTATAGGGAGCTGCCTCTCTGGTCACTTCCGTTGGTATTTGTGAGGCACCCTCAGGAAGGCACCACGTCAGTCAGTCCGCGGCGAGCGTCTGAAGTGGTAAGGTTTCCGGCTAAGCGCGTGTCTGCTAAGTCCGTAGGACAATGGATATCTTAAGTTCAGCCTAACTGAAAATTTAATCACCTTTATTTCAGGTTTAGCTCTAAAATATCTAATGTTATCTTAAATTGCAACGCAGTGTAATTCGAGTGTGAAGTTCAGAATATCTTCCGGTAGTTGCTTTGTCACTACTTTGTGAGTAAAGTGGAACCACGTGTTGATCAGTAACTCTAACTAGCATCATCAATCGTCAATGCGAATGTGCGTGAGATTATACGTCTCGTCTTGACAATATTTTTCATACAGCAAATTTTCTTTATGTTAAACCCACGTGGGGTGTACTTTGTGAGACCAGTACCACGTGCTTATACAATTGTTTGACCCATCAGGTTAATAGTAAGACGATAGTAACCAGTTCGAGGTTTTTCTTTTGTAAATTGCTTTTCGATCTAATTTATTTTAATTATCAAAATTATTGTGGAGTTAGACTCTTTGTGTAAACCAAGCTGACCACGTGAAGCATGTGGTGTAATCATCAAAGTAGCCCTCAGCTATTCTTTTCTGGAAGATTTCACAGAGAGTTAGTATGAATTTAGTATACCAGTGTGTGGTAATTACATGACGGACAGGATTACGCTACGAACGTAACTTCTTTGGGTGAAAATTGAATCGGTTGGTTGTGGTTAATTTCCTCTTGCATATGTTTCAACGTTCTGCGTGTGTTACTTTATGAATGCAGTGTTGTATGCAGTCTCCCAATCTTGGCTCCAAATTTGATGTGTTCTGTAAGAATTCAATCTCACATTTTCACAATCCTAAATAAGGCACCAGTTTAGTTATGAATCAAGTTTAATATGCTGAAATTTCAATGATCAATGTTAAAATAAATTTCCAAATATAAACTGATTTATTTCTTTTTATTTAAATTCTCTTATATATATATATATATATATATATATATATATATATATATATATATATATATATATATATATCACCGGTTGTCGTATGACTATTAAAAGATTATAATTAATGTTAGTCTGGTTGGGAATTTGGTAAGCTAGACTGGATACCTGGTGAAACAGTTGCTCAGTAATGCAAGGTTAACTTCCTCAGACAGCTCACAGCTTTTAACCCGCTTTTATTGTCTATCAGTACCGCTTTCATAGCAAATTAAAGCAACAATGTTACAATGTGTGAGGGACTAACTCCTGTAGTAATGAAATTACGTCTCATTAGTGGAAGAGTGTAGATTGAATAGAGTGAATTTAAATGTAATTTTACATCATCAAGTTAAAGAGTTCATAAATATTTTCACCTTGAGCAATACTTGAAGAAAAGTTGTCTTAGTTGTTTCACTGAAAGCAGTAATCAAGATTTTAGTTAGAGTAATAATATGTCCATGCCTTAGTACATTAAAGAGAAATAAAGTCAAACTATTCTTGTTTCAAAGTTTTCTTAACTATTGCAAATTGTTACAGTGAAAGTTTGCTTACATAAAATTGAGTCAAAGTGAAGCAAAATTATTAGAATCAGTTAAATGATTATACAGAGATAGTTCAAAGAGTAATAGCTTTTGAAAGTAAATTCCAGTAAGAAAGAGGTTGTCTTGTAGTGTCAGTAAAAAAAGTGTGTGCTTTAGTATCTAAGTATTTTAGTATATAAGTTTGTTGGCTATGGAAAGTGCTTTTCTAAAGGTCCCCACTGTCCAAATTTTTTAGCTTCCTTGAAGTTGTCTACTGGACTTTCCCTTTCAAAAACGTAATTTATAAGTATGTGGTAGTCAAATATTTCCAGTGTCTGCACCAATACTGTTTATGTGGAGTAATATTTATTTCAAGAAGCAACTTAAATAGTAACAAGAAGGTAGGCAGAATTCATACTTCTGCTTTTCCGCTACTTCACTATTTTATTGCCTGGATGGGCTGGCGACCTTTAATACATATTTTAAACCTCAAAATGAACTTGGAACTGAGTTGTCCTAACTTCAGTATAATACTATTCATACCGTGTGTCTTTATAGCCGCTGTGTAAGATCTTAGTAAAAGAATTGAATAGTTTGATTTACGTATTCGTTCGACACAAAACACAGTCGAATCATGTAAAAAGGGTATCTCTATTGATTAGCTTTTCCAATTAAGAGAACTATTTTCTCATAGTGTACTTTATCAGGAAACAAAACTAAAATTTCGCAAGAAGATAATATGTGGCAACATAGGGACAGATTTTTTTTGTTAATAGTTAAAAGCATACTAAATTACAACAGTAGTGGTAGGGTTGCATACTCAAGACGGAGTTTGACTCAGATATCTTAGAAATTATTATTGTTGTTGTTGTTTTCATCATCATCCTGATAAGCACTGGTTGAAAATTTTTAGTGATATCATGATCCGAAGTATCAATCAAAGAACCATTGGAAAAAGCGCAATAATATTATTTGTGTGCCATGACATGACAGCATTTACTGGGTTTCTCTCCCAGTATTTATCAGGAGCCTTTCCTTTAATTTTCTGGAAGATATTCTCAACTTAAATTTGGTAATGTGTAAATGCAGTCAGTTGTAAGAGTGGATGTGATAGATAGGTTACAATGATACATTTACCGAATCGCCAATCACTGTCCGTAATAATAACAATTACATCTGAATCTTTCGCTAGATGCTCTACGTCATGACATTTTGAATCAATTATAATAAATGACAAATTCCTATGAGGAGTAACAAAAAATTTAGACTTGTAAAAATATTGCTGAGAGAACCTGCTTCGCTGTTAGACCATGATAAAATTCGTACATGTTCTTTGATTTTCATTCTACACGTACGGTAACCAACTGATGTGTTAAGACATTGGTCACATTGTTTAGTTTCGTAGATGTCTCCCTATAACGGCTCATCTCTATAGATATACTGCACTGAAGTTACGGGATTGCTGTCAGAGACTATAAATTCCTTACAATTACGAGTACATAGGTAAATCACAGTGAAATAAAACTTTGAAGTTTTCTAACGTAATTTCAAAATAAAAAAAGTCAGGTGACTTTACAAGTAACCTAAGAAGATAGGACGAAGATGGAAAATGGGTAACAACAGATGAGATTATTTAAGCCACAGCTTATTATAATTTCAGAAGTGTGTTCACCGTTTGTCCGTTCATTAAGCATGTGATGTGGTTGTATAATGTTAAGCATGAATTTTTCTGTATGTGCTAGAATATTCAACTTTCAGCTTTTGCGTTTTATATGTAGAGAAATAAAAAATTACTTGAAGTATAATGTAAAGTTAATAATGAAATATGAGTTTCATGTTATATGTTGGCTTTCAGTGGTGTACATCAAGTTTATATCACATTTCAGTTCGATGAACGAGATGGACAGTTAAGATGAGTGAAGTACTCATGTTACAGGACTCAAACACTAGTCTGCTGCTGCCAGTGATATCTTTCGATAATACGGAATCCGAAAACATAGGTACCACTAAAATGGTGCATGTCCTGTTGAAGGATGTCGTTCCTATAAGACTCAACTGTGGCAGTAGCAGTGGTGGTAGTGTACATAGCATGGTGCCACTACTTTGGTGCCGTATCGTGCCCGTGTCTTTATGAAATATTGGCCGGATGATCATATGTCCCAAGGTCTCACGCGATGTGAATGCATCGATGACTCATCTTCAGGGATATCCGTGACTCATCCTGGAACAGGTTTCATTCACGCTGGTTGAGACATCCTACTAGTTGAAAAATGCGTTTCATTCACATCAAGGATACGGTTATTCAGGTTCGCCGAACATATGAAACCGTCACTCAGAGCCAACCATATCCAGTCGTAAGGACTATACGACCCAGAGGCTGTAGCCAGGACAAGTGCTGTTTTTGTTGCACATCTTCAGGTGCATAATCCAAGAAAGTAATCTTCGCGCTGGGCTGCAGTACGTTGTCAACTTTGTCTGTACTGCCGTCGAATGTTTCCAATCTGCTGGAATATTCTGTACAGACATTAAATGTCGCTGTCGGTGACATTCAATCTCAGGTCCATCCAATTTTAACTGCGGCCGCTTACTATGCTGATAGAGTTCGAGCGATCGTGCAGACGTGTTCACTGTGCTTCGCTGTGAATCGAAAACTGTGTTCCAAACGTCGGTGCAAGCCGTTCTGAAGCACAGTGCCCAGCGTACACTCGTTCTCTTGGAGGAATACTACACTCCACCACCCATCTCACGTATTTCCGTGTTGGCCCCTTAGAGTTTAAGTCGCGCACGTCGTAATGGAGCACTGTGATTTTATTCCTAAGTAAAAATAGTAGTTACGTGTGAATCGAGATGGGAGACTGGTAATTAAAGTTACTCATTTTCAACCTTTGACGTGATTAAGTAATACACTATCCGGCCATATTAATGTGACCACCTATCAAAAGTCTGAATCACCACCTTCTGCAGTGCGGAACGCTGCGAGACGAGCAGACTGAGAGTCAAGGAGGTTCTGGAAGCTATCGACAACGACGTGGAGCTATGCCGAATACAGAGGCCTGGCCAGCTGCGCTAGGCTTTTCGTCTTAGGATCCTTGGCAAGTACAGCCAAATCGGGCTGGTCCCACAAATTCTCGATTGGGTTTAAATCCGGGGAGTTTTTGTGGCGAGGGGAGTTCGGAAAACACATTCTGCTGCTCCTCGGACCACGCACATACATACATTGCGAGCTCTGTGACACGTAGCATTGTCCTACTTGTAAATGCCATCGTGCCGAGGAAAAACAAACTGCTTGGAGTGGCTATGGTCCCCAAGGACACCTACGTACTTGTTTTGACCCATTGTGACTTCCAGAAAAACGATACCACCCATGGAATGCCACAAAAACATAACACCCCCTGCTACGTCCTCGACCCTTCCAACAATGGTTGCAGAGTTTTTGTTTTCAGACATTTCAAGCCGTACATGACAACGTGTTTCATTTGTAAAGGCCATCCGTCGCCATTCAGTAGACTTCCAGTAGCGGATAGCGGAATTGGGGTGCAAATTTCTGCTGAATGGTTGCATGAACCGGGCATCTGCTGTGGAGATCCTTACTCAGCAACATTCACATTCGCCCCTTTGTTCATCAGGGCCATCAATTGCTCAACAGTTGCACGTCTATTTACCTGCACATATCTCCGCAGCCGTCGTGCACCGCTCTCTTGAAAGGCCTGTGGTGCACCACATTTGCCTCAGCGCCGGTTTTCGATCGCACCACTTTGCTGTGCAAGGTGTCTAATCACGACGCAACGCGATCAGATTACAGACTTAGCCATTTCGGAAATGTTTCCTTCCTTGCCCCAAAAGCAAATAATCATGCTCCTTCGGAAGTCAGATAAATCGCACCGTTTACACATTATGACAAGAACTGTACTGTTTCCTTCGTCAACCGACGTACTTTATATACCCCCATGGCTAATGCTGCCATCTGCCGCCTGTGAATGGTTATAACATGTTGACGTCGAATTTCGGTGGTGGTCACATTAATGTGGTCATGAATCACGTTCTCGTGTATGGCTTGAAATGTCTGAAAACAAAAACTCTGAAACAATTGCTGGAAGGGTCAAGGCCAGAGCAGGGAGTGTTACGTTTTTGTGGCATTCCTTGGGTGATATCGTTATTCTGGAACTCACAATGGGTCAAAACAAGTAAGTAGCAGTCCTTGGGGACCATTTAATGGGAGTAGAAAAATATACAATTTGCAATCTAACTGCTGGTTTAATGAGCGACAGAGGAGACAAATGTCCGAAGACTAAATAGTGGGCTATACTTGCGCCATCGCCAATTTTGTGGATTTTCACGTGCTAATACTGCCGTCCACACCCAGACGACTGAGCTTTAATATCACTATATGGGGTTATTCATTAACTGCCTCTGGGTCTTTCAGAAGATGACTGCTAAAGCTACGATACATACAGAAAAATGACATATCAGTGGACAGAGCATCCCTTCACGTGCTGTGGCGCATTTAAAGTAAGGGGTAAGCGTGTCAGAACATGTTGACAATTCGTCTATTCCTTACTGTCGCATCGAGTTAGTACCAGCCGGCAGACAGGCAACCCCGGCAACTACTCCAACTGACTTTAATGAACTTTACACATGTATTAACTTTTTCTGTGTCACATATGGTGCTGATAATGAGCACCTTTAATATGATTTACCGCATAGAGAGATGCTGTATCAAGTAATATGTCTCTATTTTCTGTATGTCATGTAGTTTCAGCACTGTCATCCTCTGAAGACTCAGAGCTACTTGTGAATAACCAAGTGTGTGGTGTCACCGCCAGACACCACACTTGCTAGGTGGTAGCTTTAAATCGGCCGCGGTCCATTAGTACATGTCGGACCCGCGTGTCGCCACTGTCAGTGATCGCAGACCGAGCGCCACCACACGGCAGGTCTCGAGAGACTTACTAGCACTCGCCCCAGTTGTACGGACGACGTAGCTAGCGATGCACACTGACGAAGCCTCGCTCATTTGCAGAGCAGATAGTTAGAATAGCCTTCAGCTAAGTCAATGGCTACGACCTAGCAAGGCGCCATTAGCATTACATAGCTTGTATCTAAAGAGTCTCACTTGTATCGTCAAGAGCGATGTACCACAAGGATGGATTAAAGTTAAGTATTCCAGGAGCTACGTACTTTTCTTTATAGCATTCATTACGTATCCTGTTTCAGACCTATCTACTAGCCTGCGTGAGTTAACGCGTGCCTTTCGGCTACTTCCAAGTGGCGTGGTTGTCTTACTACGCCACAACAAAGTGTATGGGGCACTCAAGTAGTACATTTATGAGAGTTCTGGGGCAAAGAGCATTTTAGATTAAAAATTCCAGAAAGTCAACCAAGAATCTAATTTTGCAGTATTTCCCAACCAAAAAAATCTCAATGCCTGTAATGAAAAAACCAAATTCTAATTTTCTCATTTAAAAATTTTCGAATCTAATAAATTTTATTCTTTACACATAAGGAGCATACAACTTTATTCGCCGGCCAGTGTGGCTGTGCGGTTCTACGCGCGTCAGTCTGGAACCGCGAGACCGCTACAGTCGCAGGTTCGAATCCTGCCTCGGGCATGGATGTGTGTGATGTCATGAGGTTAGGTAGGTTTAAGTAGTTCTAAGTTCTAGGGGACTGATGACCTCAGCTGTTTAGTCCCATAGTGCTCAGAGCCATTTGAACCATTTTTGAAACTTTATTCACCTATATCAAAAAACCAAATGCTCATTTTCTCATTTAAAAATTTTCAAATGTTATAAATTTTATTGTTTATAAATACAAACCATCAAACCTCATTTGCCTATATCAAAAAAACCTAATTATCACTTTCTCATTTAAAAATTTACAAATCTAACATATTTTAATCTTTATAAATAAGAATCACCAAACCTTACAGACCTATACCATAGATTAAAAATTAAATTAAGAAATCTCAAAGTTACATTTTAACTGTAAATGTTTTAAAAAAATTTTATTCCATATGAATAAAACCAAAACAAAACGCCCAACGAAGCTTAACTGTTTAAGAACTTAGAAAATTATAGTAAAGGAATGTATGGATTGAGTTATAATCATTTAGAAAATTATTGTAAAGAAAATAGTTATTAAAATGTAACTAGACAACATCTTATGGACTTTAGTAATTACTTTATTTGGAAAGAAATGAATAAAGAAATGAAGAACAGAGAATTAAAGTATAAAATAATAAAAAACTTCGATCAAAGGCTAACACAGAAAATTCAAAGAATAATTGCAAACTTAATAAACAAAAATTAATTGATCTTATTGTAAATTCTGTTTCCAATATTAATAACCATGATAACAGTAATTAGTTGAATGAAACATCTTTAAAAGAACTTCCTAAAATTAGTAAAATGAAAAAAAAAATAAAAAAATATTCTGTACTTAAATAAAATACAACTATGAGATCTGAGTAAAGAATCATCTAGTGATCTTAATAAAATCTATAAAATCTGTAAAATCTGTCAACATAATTTTAAAAATCTAGAAATATTTATTAATTCGAATATTCCAGATATTCATGTCTGTTTAAAACAAAATTTTAAATACAGTAGGATTCCTATGGAAAGTGATGTTAAATTATTTATGGTTAAAGAATGTTATGTTGTCAAGATTAACCTAAATATTAAATTAATTGATAATTATGTTTTTAAAATTGTTTTATATTATTACAATTAAAATGGAAACAATATTTTATCTAAAATCGAACATCCTTTTATTTCTTCTTCAACTCTTCTTCGATTAATTTCATTCCTTTCAAATGAATTCAAAATAAAAGGATATATTCTTAACAATGTAAAAATTAAAATCAAACAAAATTAAGTTCTTTATCCATTAGAATTTTTTGGTGGATTTCTTTAAGATTATAAAGGAATTATGTGGGAAGGAGATTTAACTGTAATTTTTACTTGGGGTTCTTGAAAAGGTTCAGAAGATTCTACTCTTCATTGGACTACTGAAGATGATAATTGTACACTTCGAAAAGAAGGTAAAATTGTGGTAAAAAGTGTGGAAAGTCTTGTTATTATTGTTAAATATGAACCAGAATATTCACTTGAACATGAACGAGAAAGGTTTAAACCAGAGGTTCAGATGACTCTACGACGGAATCGGATGTGAATTTCTCGACCTCCACTGTTGGGTACAGGATTGCAGGGTTCCCCATAACAGGTAAGTCGTGCAGGAAGCGGCTATTAGGGCAACGGTGTATGTGTGGCTTGCACGTGGGGATTTTTTAGGATAGAGAAACCCTCTCTTGGGCTCAAAGACGATTTGCCTGATTAATTAGCCACAATGTCCTCAGAGAACGTTCGTCGTCGCAGAACAGAGATAGAAAATGTTAATAAGATTTTAGTGAACGGCAGGAGCATCCAACGGAAGGTCTCAGGATTAGTATCGCTTACTGGAGGAAATAAAGCACAGATAGTGTTTGGAACAGAAAGTTGGTTGAAACTGAACGTTAACAACAACGAAATCCTAATTTCGGGTTGGAATATTTATCGTATGAATAGGTTAGTCGCAAGTGTGGCGGTGTAATTGTCGTACTAAAGAACTGGTTAAAATCCAGCGTGATCATCACGGATTTCGATTGTGAGTTAATCTGGGTAAGTTAAGTGTCAAATATCGGTAAAAATGGTAATCGGATGCCTTTATAGACCGGCTAGGTCAGGAGCTCTAGCGGTAGAGAGCTTCGGACAGAACTTGCAGAATATCTATAGTAATTTTCCTCATCATGTCGTTGTAATAGAGGGTGACTCCAGGTTGCCAGGTATAGATTGGGAGTGTCATACTATCAAAACAGGTGTCAGAGACAGGGATTCGTGTGACATTGTTCTGGATGTGTTACACCAAAATTACTTTGAATAGATAGTTAGAGAGCCAAAATGTAAGGGTAACGTTTTGAAAGACCTGAACTTATCGGTTCAGTTAACGTAGAGGAAGGTATCAGTGGTCATAAGGCTGTGTTAGCATCTACGACAACACGTCTGACAAAGAGTGTTCTGGAAGGTAGGAAGATATTTTTGCTTAGCAAGAGTGACAGGATCTGAGTAGTCAGCATCAAATATTCGGTGATGAGGACGAAGTCCCGGAAAACAAATGGAAAAAAAATTCAAAGGAATCGTGCAATATTCCCTAGACAAATGTGTTCCGGGTAAGGCCTTAAGGGGCTCCGGAAAGGCTCAAAATCATGAAAAGTTCAATTTTTACTTTTTTGCGTTTTCTGAATCTGCAGACTATTACCTTTTAATAGATATATAATTTATTCAATTCCGAAGACTACAACTATTTTTAAATTTTTTTTGAAATGTGTTCTACATGGGCGTGACCCACTGTGGCGCTGTTAAACATTTTAGTGATGTGACATAAAGTATGTGTTGTGGCTAACCTGTGATGGTTCAATATATATCGCCGGTGTGATTGTCGATTGTTTCATGTTTATTTACTCTGTCGTTATCTCGAAAATATTCGTAATTAATTCTGTTTCTTGAGTCTCTGTTTTGTTGAAGTATAATAATGAGTAAAAGTAAAGTTATTAGAAATCCTCTGAAGGCTTTTAAGAAAAGGAGAAATGTTGGAAAGCCAAAGGTATGTGTTATTACTGTAAACAATAAAGACGATGAAAATCCCCAACATAGCTTGTGTCCCAAAGAAGAAGACAGTTGGTGTAAATATAACAAAGGATTGCTAACTGGTGAAGTGTACACTCATAAGCATAGTCTGCCTCATGCAATAATGGAGGTGATAAAACCTATTTTCAGAGACTTAGCAGCACCTGAACTGTTGAAAAAGTATATTCACGGAAAAACTCAAAACCCCAATGAAAGTGTAAATAGTGTTATATGGTCGAGAATCCCCAAGACTGTATTTGTTGGAATAGAAACACTTCACTTTGGTGTGTATGATGCTGTTGCGACTTTCAATGATGGCAACATTGTAAGGTGCAAGGTATTTAGAAATATGGGAATGAAGATAGGTTCTAAGATGGTACGAGCGATGCTTGCTTTAGACAAGGAACGCCTTCGGGCTGCAGACAGGGCTGTAAAGAGTCTAGAAATACAAGCAAGAGTAAACAGGAGGAGGAACAAGAGGAAGCTGGAGGAGGAGTTTGCAGAGGATGAAGATAATCCATCCTATGGACCTGGAATGCACTAAAAAGTTAATCCAATCTTTGTCGCTCGATTCCCAAAACTTTTATTTTCTCATACTAATTACATGTTTTCTAAGGATCTTCCAAACATATTTGTTTCAAACTTTCAGTAAATGTTACACAGTACCTTCTGCATAATTTAACACAGCCTTTTTCCAAAAAACTGTATATTTTTTAATATATAAATAAAAAATTGCAAAAAATGTTGTGAATTTTCATTACAATTGAAAAAAATCATCTTTAATAACTGAACTAAATTTTTGTAAAATCCCTGTGTTAAGTTGTAGCCCATATTCCAATAAATAATCTGTAAAAAGTTCAACTTCCTACGTCAAATACTTTGTGAGGAAAGATGTAATTTATAAGCGTTATTTTAACATTGCAAGTATAGGGCGTTCCGGAGCCCCTTAAGGGATGGAAAAGACGCTCCACGGTACAATAGCAGTGTCAGAAAATTGATACGTAAACAAAGAGAACTTCACCTCAGATTCAAGTGAAGCAAAAAACTAGCTGACAAACAAAAGCTGAACGAAGCGACAACAAATGTAAGGAGAGCAATGAGAGAAGCGTTCCATGACTTTGAAAGTAAAGCTTTGTCAGCCGACCTGAGAAAAAAAAACGCTAAGTTGTTTTAGTCGTACGTAAAATCAGTAAGTGGGTCAAAATCATCTGTTCAGTCACTCAGTGACCACACTGGCACCGAAACGGAAGATGACAGAGAGAAGGCCGAAATACTGAATTAGATCTTCCAAAATTACTTCACCGCGGAAGATCGTAGATCGTAACACTGTCCATTCTTTCAATCGTCGCGCGAACGCCAAATTTGCAGATATTAAGAAAACCGATAGCAGAACAGAAAAAAATACAATCACTTTGTAGTGGAAAGGCGTCAGTACCAGATGAGATACCTATAATATTCTATAAAGATCACGCGAAAGAACTTGCTCTCCTTCTAGCAGTAATATATCGTAGATCGCATGAGCAACGAAGGGTACCTAGTGACTGGAAGAAAGCGCAGGCAACTCCCGTTTTCAAGAAGGGCCGTAGGACAGATGCAAACAATTATAGACGCATATCGTTGACGTCAATCTACTGTAGAATTATGGAACATATTTTACGCTCAAGAATTATGACGTTATTCGATATGGAAAATCTCCTCTATAAAAATCAACGTGGATTCTGTAAACAGGGATCCTGCGATACCCAGTTCGCTCTGTTCCTCCATGAGATCCACTGTGCGGTAAACAATATCGCTCAGGCTGTTGCCGTGTTCCTTGGCTTCAGGAAGGCATTTGACACCGTCCCGCACTGCCGTCTAGAGAAAAAAAGGGAAAAAAAGATTATCGAGTATCGGAGCTGATCCGCGACTGGATTCAAGACTTCTTTGCAAACATATCTCAACACGTCGCTCTTAACGGAACAAAATCGACAGATGTAAAAGTAATTTCCGGTATGCATCAAGGAAGTTTTATAGGACCGTACTGTTTACGGTGTATATACAGGGTGTTTCAAAAATGACCGGTATGTTTGAAACGGCAATAAAAACTAAACGAGCAGCGATAGAAATACACCGTTTGTTGCAATATGCTTGGGACAACAGTACATTTTCAGGCAGACAAACTTTCGAAATTACAGTAGTTACAATTTTCAACAACAGATGGCGCTGCGGTCTGGGAAACTCTATAGTACGATATTTTCCACATATCCACCATGCTTAGCAATAATATGGCGTAGTCTCTGAATGAAATTACCCGAAACCTTTGACAACGTGTCTGGCGGAATGGCTTCACATGCAGATGAGATGTACTGCTTCAGCTGTTCAATTGTTTCTGGATTCTGGCGGTACACCTGGTCTTTCAAGTGTCCCCACAGAAAGAAGTCACAGGGGTTCATGTCTGGCGAATAGGGAGGCCAATCCATGCCGCCTCCTGTATGTTTCGGATAGCCCAAAGCAATCACACGATCATCGAAATATTCATTCAGGAAATTAAAGACGTCGGTCGTGCGATGTGGCCGGGCACCATCTTGCATAAACCACGAGGTGTTCGCAGTGTCGTCTAAGGCGGTTTGTACCGCCACAAATTCACGAAGAATGTCCAGATAGCGTGATGCAGTAATCGTTTCGGATCTGAAAAATGGGCCAATGATTCCTTTGGAAGAAATGGCGACCCAGACCAGTACTTTTTGAGGATGCAGGGACGATGGGACTGCAACATGGGGCTTTTCGGTTCCCCATATGCGCCAGTTCTGTTTATTGACGAAGCCGTCCAGGTAAAAATAAGCTTCGTCAGTTAACCAAATGCTGCCCACATGCATATCGCCGTCATCAATCCTGTGCACTATATCGTTAGCGAATGTCTCTCGTGCAGCAATGGTAGTGGCGCTGAGGGGTTGCCGCGTTTGAATTTTGTATGGATAGAGGTGTAAACTCTGGCGCATGAGACGATACGTGGACGTTGGCGTCATTTGGACCGCAGCTGCAACACGGCGAACGGAAACCCGAGACCGCTGTTGGATCACCTGCCGCACTAGCTGCGCGTTGCCCTCTGTGATTGCCGTACGTGGTCGCCCTACCTTTCCAGCACGTTCATCCGTCACGTTCCCAGTCCGTTGAAATTTTTCAAGCGATCCTTTATTGTATCGCTTTTCGGTTATTTGGTTACATTAAACCTCCGTTGAAAACTTCGTCTCGTTGCAACAACACTGTGTTCTAGGCGGTGGAATTCCAACACCAGAAAAATCCTCTGTTCTAAGGAATAAACCATGTTGTCTACAGCACACTTGCACATTGTGAACAGCACACGCTTACAGCAGAAAGACGACGTACAGAATGGCGCACCCACAGACTGCGTTGTCTTCTATATCTTTCACATCACTTGCAGCGCCATCTGTTGATGAAAATTGTAACTACTTTAATTTCGAAAGTTTGTCCGCCTGAAAATGTACTGTTGTCCTAAGCATATTGCAACAAACGGTGTATTTCTATCGCTGCTCGTTTAGTTTTTATTGCCGTTTCAAATATACCGGTCATTTTTGAAACACCCTGTATATGATCTAGTAGAAAACGTCGGGCGCTCTGTAAGACTGTTCGCAGATGATGCGGTTGTCATTAACAAAGTAGCTACGCCAGAAGATAGTAACGATTTGCAGAATGACCTCCAGAGAATGGATGAATGGTACAGGCTGTGGCAGTCGATCCTGAACGTCAATAAATGTAACATACTGCAGATAGTTGAAAGGAGAAAATATAAAAATGCAGTAAATGAAGTAGGCAAAAAGGAATACAAACGTCTCAAAAATGAGATCGACAGGAAGTGCAAAATGTCTAAGCAGGGATGGCTAGAGGACAAATGTAAGGATGTAGAGGCTTGTCTCACTAGGGGTAAGATAGATACTGCCTACAGGAAAATTAAAGAGACCTTTGGAGATAAGAGAACAACTTGTATGAATATCAAGAGCTCAGATGGAAACCCAGTTCTAACCAAGGAAGGGAAAGCAGAAAGGTGGAAGGAGTATATAGAGGGTCTATACAAGGGCGATGTACTTGAGGACAATATTATGGAAATGGAAGAGGATGTAGATGAAGATGAAATGGGAGATACGATACTGCGTGAAGAGTTTGACAGAGCACTGAAAGACCTGAGTCGAAACAAGGCCCCGGAGTAGACAACATTCCATTGGAACTACTGACGGCCTTGGGAGAGCCAGTCCTGACAAAACTCTACCATCTGGTGAGCAAGATGTATGAAACAGGCGAAATACCCTCAGACTTCAAGAAGAATATAATAATTCCAATCCCTCAGAAAGCAGGTGTTGACAGATGTGAAAATTACCGAACTATCAGTTTAATAAGTCACAGCTGAAAAATACTAACACGAATTATTTACAGACGAATGGAAAAACTAATAAAAGCCAACCTCGGGGAAGATCAGTTTGGATTCCGAGGAAACACTGGAACACGTGAGGCAATACTGACCTTACGACTTATCTTAGAAGAAAGATTAAGGAAAGGCAAACCGACGTTTCTAGCATTTGTAGACTTAGAGAAGGCTTTTGACAATTTTGACTGGAATACTCTCTTTCAAATTCTAAAGGTGGCAGGGGTAAAATACAGGGAGCGAAAGGCTATTTACAATTTGTACAGAAACCAGATGGCAGTTAAAAGAGTAGAGGGACATGAAAGGGAAGCAGTGGTTGGGAAGGGAGTAAGACAGGGTTGTAGCCACTCCCCGATGTTGTTGAACCTGTATATTGAGCAAGCAGTAAAGGAAACAAAAGAAAAATTCGGAGTAGGTATTAAAATCCATGGAGAAGAAATAAAAACTTTGAGGTTTGCCGATGACATTGTAATTCTGTCAGAGACAGCAAAGGACTTGGAAGAGCAGTTGAATGGAATGGACAGTGTCTTGAAAGGAGGATATAAGATGAACATCAACAAAAGCAAAACGAGGATAATGGAATGTAGTCGAATTAAGTCGGGTGATGCTGAGGGAAATAGATTAGGAAATGAGACACTTAAAGTAGTAATGGAGTTTTGCTATTTGGGGAGCAAAATAACTGATGATGGTCGAAGTAGAGAGGATATAAAATGTAGACTGGCAATGGCAAGGAAAGCGTTTCTGAAGAAGAGAAATTTGTTAACATCGAGTATAGATTTAAGTGTCAGGAAGTCATTTCTGAAAGTATTTGTATGGAGTGTAGCCATGTATGGAAGTGAAACATGGTCGATAAATAGTTTGGACAAGAAGAGAATAGAAGCTTTTGAAATGTGGTGCTACAGAAGAATGCTGAAGATTAGATGGGTAGATCACATAACTAATGAGGAGGTATTGAATAGGATTGGGGAGAAGAGAAGTTTGTGGCACAACTTGACCAGAAGACGGGACCGGTTGGTAGGACATGTTCTGAGGCATCAAGGGATCACCAATTTAGTATTGGAGGGCAGCGTGGAGGGTAAAAATCGTAGAGGGAGACCAAGAGACGAATACACTAAGCAGATTCAGAAGGATGTAGGTTGCAGTAGGTACTGGGAGATGAAGAAGCTTGCACAGGATAGAGTAGCATGGAGAGCTGCATCAAACCAGTCTCAGGACTGAAGACCACAACAACAACAACTGCAGATATTACTTTGTAGCTACATTACTGATGACAAACTGCTGGTAACGGTATCTGTTGTAAAATATCTAAGAGTTTGCTATCCAAAGCGACTTTAAGTGGAATGACCATATAAAAAAAATAGTGGGAAAAGCAGGTGCCAGACTCAGATTCATAGGAAGAACCTTAAGGGAATGTTGCTCACCCACGAAGGAAGTAGCTTACAAGGTGCCTGTTAGACTCATTCTTGAGTATTGTTCATCTATCTGGGATCCCTACCAGATAAGGCTGATAGAAGAGACAGAGAAGATCCAACGAAGAGCGGCACGTTCCGTCACGGGATCGTTTAGTCTGCACGAAAGCGTTACGAAGGTACTCCATTGGCAGACGTTACCAGAGATGTGTTGAGCGTCACAGATAGATATACTATTGAAATTTCGAGAGAACACTTTCTGGGAAGAGTCGAACAACATATTGTTTCCCCATACATAGTCTTGCGTAATGAATCTGAGGAGAATATTCGAGAAACTAGAGCCAATACAGAAGCTTACCAACAATCGTTCTTCCTGCGCGCTATTCGCGAGTGGAACAGAGTCGGAGGGCACAGTTAGTGGTACCAAAAGTACCCTCCGTCACACACCATTAGGTGAACTCCGGAGTGTGATGAAGATGAAGATGTGCCGGCCGTGGTGGCCGAGCGGTTCTAGGCGCTTCAGTATGGAACCGCGCGACTGCTACAGTCGCAGGTTCGAGTCCTGCCTCGGGCATGGATGTGTGTGTGATGTCCTTAGGTTAGTTAGGTTTAAGTAGTTCTATCTTCTAGGGGACTGATGACCTCAGATGTTAAGTCCCATAGTGCTTAGAGCCATTTGAACCATTTTGAACCAAGATGAAGATGTAGAGAGGTAGTAAAGAAATGAAAAACTAAAGACGTAAACTACTGTTTCTTTTTTAATTGAAGGTATCATGCTTATGTGTTCATCTGTCAGTTCTCCACATGCCTTTTTAATGCTATAAAGCTTTCCTCACAACGTTTTCTAATATTTTTGCAAAACGCAAGTGTTGGGAGAACATTTGGTACATGTATAAATGCTAGTCATGAAATTCTAATGATGCTTTAATTTTTCCTTGCTAACTAATTTATATGACTATTACAGATTTTTGACAATAAATAACTCATCTATGGAAACATATAACATATAAAACTAGAGTTTTTTGAGCTTTAGAACTGATATATTTATTGCTGCTTAACAACGAAAGAGGACATTCCGAACAGCATTGCTGAGGCAGTCGGTACAGTGGTAGGCGATCCTGTTAGTGGAAGGAAGTACTTCGTGCCTTGAGACCCTTTGTTACGTGTAAACAAACGTCCTTAGTGAGTCAACGTTACAGTTTCTGTAGAATATAAAGACTACAAAGGGTTATTAAGCCAAGCTGTTCATCTCAGGTGTTTCCTGAACCGTTTAACACATGGTATTACTGATTTCACTTGAATGAATTTTGCATATCTGAAGGAACTATGAGACACATCAGACGATCAACAGATTTATTAAATTATTACGAAACTTATTTGTAGATTGCGAATTCCTATGACGTCATCTGCACAAGGTCTAGCTATATGCTCAACCTATGAGTGCGTCTTGAAAAGTTTTGCCGGCCGGGGTGGCCGAGAGGTTCTAGACGCTACAGTCTGGAACCGCGCAACCGCTACGGTCGCAGGTTCGAATCCTGCCTTGGGCATGGATGTGTGTGATGTCCTTAGGTTAATTAGGTTTAAGTAGTTCTAAGTTCTAGGGAACTGATGACCTCAGCAGTTAAGTCCCATAGCGCTCAGAGCCATTTGAACCATTTTTTGAAAGGTATTATCTCTGAAATTTTTATTTGAAAACTTTCAAGGCTTTTTTAAGTGAAACAAGCGTTATTAATATGTTACAACGACTTTATTATTCATATCTAGATATTTGGTTCAAATGGCTTTGAGTACTATGGGACTTAACTGCTGTGGTCATCAGTCCCCTAGAACCTAGAACTATTTAAACCGAACCAACCTAAGGACATCACACACATCCATGCCCGAGGCAGGATTCGACCCTTCGACCGTAGCGGTCGCGCGGTTCCAGACTGTAGCCCCTAGAACCGCTCGGCCACTCCGGCCGACTTTACATATTTATTTGTGAGCATAGTCACCCTGGCGAACACATCGTCACAAGGAGAGACCAGTTTACTTATACGATCAATGTCACGCAGCGCCAATCTCACCGGTTATATGAATGCGTGGTGTCAGTTCTTTCGGACATGTCCGAGAGAGCAGACACTACACATTCATATAATTGATATGCCTCGATGGGCAACGAATTCACGCTCTTAAATTACGTGTGACCTCTTGTGAGGATGTCTAAGTAGCGAGAGCCGGCCGAAGTGGCCGTGCGATTAAAGGCGCTGCAGTCTGGAACCGCAGGACCGCTACGGTCGCAGGTTCGAATCCTGCCTCGGGCATGGATGTTTGTGATGTCCTTAGGTTAGTTAGGTTTAACTAGTTCTAAGTTCTAGGAGACTAATGACCTCAGCAGTTGAGTCCCATAGTGCTCAGAACCATTTGAACCATTAAGTAGCGAGCATATAGGACATGGACAGGGCCTGCGGGTAGGTTGCGCTAGGTTGAAGTGTTGGTCTGCGCCGAGCTGCGTGCCGAGACAGTCCGTGCAGCTGCGATAAACACTGTGAACAGGTGTCAGTTCCGCTTCGAGCGCCGAGCTGGAAGGTTCCTGAAACTTCCTGGCAGATTAAAACTGTGTGCCGGACCGAGACTCGAACTCGGGAGCTTTGTTTTTCGCAGGCAAGTGCTCTACAACTGAGCTACCCAAGCACGACTCACGACCCGCCCTTACAGCTTCCATTCCGCCCGTAACTCGTCTCCTACCTTCCATATTTCAGAGAAACTCTTCTGGGAACCTTGCAGAACTAGCACTCCTGGAAGAAAGGACATTGCGGAAAGATGGCTTAGCCACAGTCTGGGGGATGTTTCCAGAATTAAATTTTCACTCTGCAGCGGAGTGTGGGCTAATATGAAACTCCCAGGAACATTAGAACTGTGTGCCCGACCGAGACTCGAGCTCAGGACCTTTGCCCTCCGTTGGCAAATTTCATTCTGGAAACATCCTCCAGGCTGTGGCTAAGCGATGTCTCCGCAATATCGTTTCTTTCAGCAGTGCTAGTTGTGCGAGGTTCGCAGAAGCGCTTTTGTGAAATTTCGAAGGTAGGAGACGAGGTACTGGCGGAACTGAAGCTGTGAGGACGGGTCGCGAGTCATGCTTGGGTAGCTCAGTCGGTAGAGCACTTGACTGCGAAAGGCAAAGGTCAGCAATTCGAATATCGGTCCGACACACAGTTTTAATCTGCCAGGAAGTTTCATATCAGCGCCCACTCCGCTGCAGAGTGAAAATTTCATTCTGGAAGATCCCTGTTTGTCACACTTGCCGTAGCGTCCCTTGTATGAAGTTTTCCTCGTTAGTGTGCTCTGGCTGGCGAGTGAGTCGTAGCGGCCTCCGCTCCGCCTTACCGTTTGTTTGCGTTCGTCTACTTGCAGCCGCGTCGGGCGCTGCGCTAAGACTACCGTGGTTTCCAAGAGTATTCTTCGAAAAGGTACTATGAACATTACTTTCGATAAAACAACGCGACACGTACAGCCCGGGTGTCTAGAAACCCACGATCGTGTTATCGATACAATTAATGTGAACTCCGATCAGGTCTACACCGCTTGTTTTGACGCATACGAGTACATGTTTTACGTGAAATTTATGGATCCCCTTCACGTTTAAGGATTACTGTCGTGACATGGTTCTCAAGTCCTGTTCAAGATCGAGATAATTCCGTTAGTATGGTGTCACTCGCAGATACTGAAATTGACTATACCAGTGATCGAATGATCAGCCTCCAGTCAGATGACAACTTTCTGAAGGACATATTGACTCCTTATGGTAACGTGAAAGACGTTGGTCGTGAACGCTGGTCTACTCAACACTGATTGCACTGTTATAGTGGAATTCGTTCCGTGGAAATGCATGTCAAACCCAATACATCACCACATTTACAAGTGTGTGATTGACCTGTTCGTGTCATGTACACTCGTCAAGAGGGAACCTGTTCCCTGTCTAATGAAAGTGGAGACGTTCGGTCTAATTGCCCACGGAGGGTATTTGTATTAAATCATTCATTAGTGCAGCGTCGCAAATGAACGGTTGCTGATCTTGTACCTCCCAGTCCCGATGTAGGAACGGCCTCTGCTTTGGAAGTTCTGACAATCGTGTAAATGAATTTCGACTTTTACTTCCGCGACAGGATCAGTATCCTGCTGCCCCCCAGGATAGAACCTGCAACAGAGACAAACAACCGACGTCACACTCACGATTATGAGGGTGAGGATTTGGTTGTGTCTTCTTCGGTCCCAACTTACCCTCATAGAATTTTTCCACTGTGCCTCTCGATGATACGATACCCACTGTCCTTGGTACGGTGAGTGGCAGAGTTACCTCCAGCGTCCCTCCTGCTCGCGAAGTGGCTTCTTTTGAATTGGAAGTGTGTGCAGACGGAGCGGGGTTTCCCCTTCGTCTTTGTGTCCCCCTACAGTCTGAGACGTGTCAGTGTCCTCCTGCTCCTTCGTCTGCAGCCGCTGACGGTTTTTTTTGAATTTGCAGCCTACAGCAATTCCAGAGGATAATAAAATTAGCGTCAGAGTATCACCTATTGCATTGGTTGTTCCACAGAATGCTTCCTCCTTAGTGACTGGACCTGCATTACATGTCTCCTGTTCTGACGGGTAGGAAGCTGTGCCCATGACCCCTCCCATATCTCCGTCTGCAGAGGCCGCCATGTCACGTAACGGACGGAAACATCGTATACAACCGGACCATGCTGTGGCACATAAGAAATCTAAGAAAAAAAGGTTCCGATGATGGAGGTTCTGGTTCCCAGATGTCTGATTCATCTGTAGACTTCGTAGTTTACCTTGACGCTCAGCTGTCTACGTAATTCTGCCCGGTACATCCCCATGTACCTGTGCTCAATGACCCAAGCCTACACGTTCCTTTCCTTAAATTTTAATCTTGTGGAATCAGAATTGCGATTGGCTTCTTTGCTTCAGCTCACTTATGATTCATATGCGGACATAGTATTTTTACAGGAGGTGTGATGTGGGCATTTCTCCTTACCTGGTTTTCGTATGATCTTTAACGTACCACCCGAATATTGCCGGCCGTTGTGGCCGAGTGGTTCTAGTCGCTTCATTCCCGAACCGCACTGCTGCTACGGTCGCAGGTTCGAATCCTGCGTCGGGCATAGATGTGTGTGATGTCCTTAGGTTAGTTAGGGTTCAGTAGTTCAAAGTCTCGGGGACTGATGACCTCAGATGTTAAGTCCCATAGTGATTAGAGCCATTTGAACCAATCCGAATATTCTACGGGGATCGCCTTATTCTTTCCCGAAGGAATTCGTATTGCTGAGGTGGAGATGTTGGATTCTGGCAGGGGCATAGGGTGTCAACTATTTAATCTTACCTTGGTTCTTTTACATGCCCCGTCTGGCACTAGTCGCACAGTGGATCAGGCACGTTTTTAGAAGGAAGAAATTGTTCATTTGTTGCGCAAGAGTTCTCCGCGTATTATGTTGGGTGATGATTTTAACTACGTGTTGCATCCTGTAGATCAATCTCCAAATTTTAATTTATCTCGTGAATTAAATGAATTGGTCCGCTCCTTACGCCTGAAAGACGTCTGGATATGTAAATATTCGACGTTAGTTAAATTTACTCAGTTTATTGCGACTTCTAGTAGCAAATTAGACTGGTTTTTACTTATCAGACTGCCTGCACAGCAGTATTCTTAATGTTGACGTCACCCCTGCTTCCTTTACGGGTCACTGCTCTGTGACTACAACTCTCAATTTTGAACGGCTACCAGTTAGATTGTTTCGCATTCCGTTCATGTTAAACGTCGGTCCCCTACTTGACCTCTCTCTCGATGACGTGATGAGAGCCGTGTGAGAGCGTACTGGTTCAAATGGCTCTGAGCACTATGAGACTTAACATCTGAGGTCATCAGTCCCCTAGAACTTAGAACTACTTAAACCTAACCAACCTAAGGACATCACACACATCCATCCGCGAGGCAGGATTCGAACCTGCGACCGTAGCGGTCGCGCGGTTCCAGACTGAAGCGCCTAGAACCGCTCGGCCACTCCGGCCGGCAGAGTGTACTCTACAGTCCACTGGAAAGTACTCTTCCATTCTTGACTGGTGAACACAACTGGAAAAACAGAGGCTCGGGCATGTTTTGATACCTTTTTGTGCTGCCAAAGTGCGCGACTTTCGGAGAACTTTCGAATATTACTATTCCATTCTGCGTGAACTTCGTGACGTTTCGTATCACGCCCCTCTACGAACTGCGGATGGTAGGCGTGTAAAGGCTAAATTGTTGACCTAGAAAAGGGTACAAATTGAAGGTTATAAAATACGAACCAAGCCACTTTCATTGGTGACGGAAGAACTGACTTCCTTATATCATTTGCTTCGGTATCAGACCCGTTGCCGGTGCGCTTGTATTCATTCTCGTACGACAAATGTTGGACGTGTCGTAAAAGCGCAAGCTGATGCAGCGCGTGTCTTACAACAATACAATGTAGACATCTACGTTTTCGATGACTCCAGTAATACCTTTTACGACCCAGCAGTTAACACCTTGGATACGACAATTACACCTGAACATAATGAAACGCTCTTAGCTGCCTTTCAACCAAAGGAAGTTTACAAATTATTGTGGGATCATCTTCTAAACAGTCCCCAGATCTGGATGGACATCGCAAGAAATTTTACTTGTGCTTTGGGCCGCTGCTGGGTTCTACCTTTAGGTCCCTTTTGGATGAAGTGCTACAGGGGAGAGCAGAGCCGACCTCGTTCAAAGTGGGAAAATTTGTTTTAATCCCGAAACGCCCTAGACCGGTTGGGCCTGATAGCTTTCGCCCAATTACTTTGTTAAATTTTGATTATAAGATTTTGGCGAGGGTAGTTAATAGAAGGATGTCGGCTTTGATGGAGGCCATTGTTGCAAAACGCCAAAGCTGCGTACCTGGTCGTACCATTCTTACCCCAATAGTGGAGTATCGCGATACGGTTTCGGTCGCTGCTGCAACGTTCGTCCCTTGTGTCCTTGCTTTTCTAGACTTTGATAAGGCATTTGACATTGTTAATCATGATATTTTGCTCCGGATTCTGGAGACAATTGGCTTTATGTTGACACACGACGAGTGCTCCCAAATCTGTTTACGAGTATTTCTGCATCGATGGTTGTTAACGGCCAACTGTAGCCCACGACAAATATCCCTCGGGGAGCGCTTCAAGGAAGCCCGCTGTCAATGACTTTGTGTTGTCTCTGGAGCCCCTTCTTTGGATTCTTGCATCCCAGTTGAAAGGTTGGACGCTTTCCGGAGACACTACAACAGTTCGTGATTGATAATGGTTCTACTCCGCAATGCAGCGGAGATTCCTCGAGTGAAAGATGTAATCGATTATTATGGTCGGAGTTCAGATGCACTACTTAATGACGGTAAATACGGTATTATCATTTTGCGAGGTTTTGATGACGCATTTATTCCACGGGCTACTGTAGTGGATCGGCATTCACTGTCTCTCTCGGTATCATCGTAGATCGTTGTCCACTCAGATTGGCGACACTCAACTGGAAGTCTGCTACGAACAAAATTCGGGGAGCGATACTAGAACATGAAAGGCGTTCTCTTACTCTGCTCCAGGAAGTCCGAATACTGGATACTGTAACGTTGTTACTTTAATTCGTTATGAAAGCCGTACTGATCGACAATAAAAGCGGTTTAAAAGCAGTGAGCTATGTGGGGAAGTTAACCTTGCATTACTGCGCAACTGTTTCACCAGGTATTCAGTCTAGCTTACCAAATTCCCAACCAGACTAACATTAATTATAATCTTTTAATAGTCATACGACAACCGGTGATATATAAATATATATAAAAGAGAATTTAAATAAAAAGAAATAAATCAGTTTATATTTGGAAATTTATTTTAACATTGATCATTGAAATTTCAGCATATTAAACTTGATTCATAACTAAACTGGTGCCTTATTTAGGATTGTGAAAATGTGAGTTTCTAATCTTACGGAACACATCAAATATGGAGCCAAGATTGGGAGACTGCATACAACACTGCATTCATAAAATAACACACGCAGAACGTTGAAACATATGCAAGAGGAAATTAACCACAACCAACCGATTCAATTTTCACCCAAAGAAGTTACATTCGTAGCGTAATGCTGTCCGTCATGTAATTACCACACACTGGTATACTAAATTCATACTAACTCTCTGTGAAATCTTCCCGAAAAGAATAGCTGAGGGCTACTTTGATGATTACATCACATGCTTCACGTGGCCAACTTGGTTTACACAAAGAGTGTAACTCCACAATAATTTTGATAGTTAAAATAAATTAGATCGAAAAGCAATTTACAAAAGAAAAACCTCGAACTGGTTACTATCGTCTTACTATTAACCTGATGGGTCAAACAATTGTATAAGAACGTGGTATTGGTCTCACAAAGTACACCCCACGTGGGGTTAACATAAAGAAAAGTTGCTGTATTGAAAAATATTGTCAAGACGAGACGTTATAATCTCTCGCACATTCGCATTGACGATTGATGATGCTAGTTACAGTTACTGATCAACACGTGGTTCCACTTTACTCACAAAGTAGTGACAAAGCAACTACCGGAAGATATTCTGAACTTCACATTCGAATTACACTGCGTTGCAATTTAAGATAACATTAGATATTTTAGAGCTAAACCTGAAATAAAGGTGATTAAATTTTCAGTTAGGCTGAAATTAAGAAATCCATTGTCCTACGGACTTAGCAGACACGCGCTTAGCCGGAGATCTTACCACTTCAGACGCTCGCCGCGGACAGACTGCCCTGGGCTCCTACCTGATGGGTGCCTCACAAATACAAACGGAAGTGACCAGAGAGGCAGCTCCCTATACCAACATGACAAGGGACGGACAGGACCATACTAAGAATAGAAACCTCTTTGCTTCTAGAAAGCGTAGCTACCTGTTCCGACGTTGGTCTTACTGTTCTCTAGTAGACAGGCTTCTCTGCTACCATAAAGCATGCAACTAGAAATACATTTGCTCATTCATCCTATCACACAGAAGGGAAGGGGGATGACAGTATCTTATTATATACAGTATATAAAAGATAGTGGATGTAGGTTCCGTATGAGACTGTGTGACATGAATTACATATAAACTGTGTTTTAAAGTATAGTAGTGTGACAGGTCGTTCTTGTTTATGTGTAAAAGTAACACGTTTCACTGCTCAGTCTCCTCCTAGATAGTCAGAAACACCACAGTAAATTTAGAAGAGGAATTTATGCCGTAAATGACAACAGATTTAAGAAATTAACATGAAAGGAATCCAACAGAGACCTTTCATAACCCCAACGCCCCGGGAAAAGACTGTGCAGGGAATGTTCTAGCCATGCTAGGACATTCCCAAGCAGGCTTCTCACACCCAACTTAAACCAAAATGTAAAGAAAAGGCAAAAGGTCACCAGCTATTTGCTAAAACACAATAATTTCCACACATCTTTAGAATCTATCAATTTCAAAGAGAAAAAAACAATCTGTGACACCTATTTAAAAGATAGTGTAGACCTAATTCGGTCAGCAAGTAAAAACAATGGTTCCTGTGTCATTAATATGAAAACAATTTCTGGTTGTTACCCTTATGGAGTTCACCAGTATCTGCTCATTGCAAGAGCCAACTGATCACAGGAAAATTTATGACTGTTTATTAACAAGTAAAATTTATGAAAATAGCAAAGGTGCCACAGCAATTAAAAAAGAACATGAAAATAACATCAGTATTATAAAGCAGAACATTACAATGCACAATCCACAAAAGCAATAAAAGTGATAAGAGAAAAAAACATGTTTTACAAAGTAGTTATCACAAAAAACTTCTATATCTTATAAAACTAATAATTTGTAGAATTAAAATAACTTTGTGGCGCTAATTTAATCACTCTACTATATTTCAGTTAATTAGCAAACAATGATCACTGTGTCGTTATACTGAAACCACAATTAATTATGTGATTGTTACCCTTAAGGGGTTCCTCACTATAAATATGCCCCATGCAAAGGCTAATCGATCACAGTCCAATGAGCATGAATAGCTATCTGACTGATAAACGAAGCAATGCCACAGGAATGAATTTACGAAACAAAATATGACAAATCTAATACATCACACAAGAACAAAATTGATCAATAAAACAGCTCTGAAAGTACAATAGTCAACGTCTAAAAAAACACCAATAAATAAAATATCTGCAAAATACAAGAGTCAAACTCTAAAAAAACAATAAATAGAACACCTGCCCTCTCATGAAGTTTCTCTTGGTGGCCCATGTCACGTACATCTCGATTTGGTTCCATGTTTGTGTTGTCAAATTCGTGCGGTATCCTCGTTTGACACGCCAGGTTGATATTCCCGGGCAAGGATGACACTTAATGGCTCTTCTTTGTGTCACCCTTAGCTACCAGCGAACATCAAACTATGACTTGACAGTGGGCATCTGCCAGGAAATGTTTATAGGCGTCGTTGAAGTCTGCCAGTTTCTCTGGACAGTATGTGTCAAAAGGCTCCATGCCCCTTGTGTTGTTACATTCTTGAGTTATCCTCAATTGGCCTGCCGGTTTGATATTCCTGGGCAAGGATGACACTTAATGGCTCTTCTTTGTGCCACCCTTAGCGCCCAGAGAACATCGAACCATGATTTACTGTCGCTTGACAGTGGGCTTCCGCCAAGAAATGTTGATAGTCGTCATTGACGTCTGCAAGTTTCTCTGGACAGTACCTGTCAAAAGGCTCCATGCCCCTTTATCCCCTGTCTTCTGTCAGGCCGTCTCGTCACGGTCGCGTGCGTGTGGTGCATTGCCAGCAGATGGATTTCCGCGCGGTGGACCGCTTGGCCATCTCAGGTCATCGCCTCCACGTAGGGTCGCACTGGTGCGGCCGGCCATTAGCTCCGGGCGCAAGGGAAAGTGTTTGTCCTGTACCCTTCTTTTGTTGTGACCGCGCTCCCGAAGTGGCCCGCTTGACAGTGTGTCCTGCTGGGAAACCCGCCAGTTTACAACTAGCCCTCCTCCTCGCTGCTCCCGCTGTCACGTAAGAGTTTAGCCGGTTCGCTTTCACGTTCTCAACTGCATTCACAGAAATTGTTCATCATAGTTATGTGATTACAAAATGTCATACATAATACCACAATTTTTAAGAACAAAAGTGAGACTTAATTTTTTTAAATAAAAAAAGTTAGATGAATCGACAATATAAAAATAAAATTTAAATGACTTGACAATATAAAAAATAGAAGTGAAATGACTTGACACTATAAACATAAAAATTAAATGAACTGACAATATAATATCTAAATCCACATCACTAATGTGGTTCAAAAATGGTTCAAATGGCTCTGAGCACTATGGGACTTAACATCTATGGTCATCAGTCCCCTAGAACTTAGAACTACTTAAACCTAACTAACCTAAGGACATCACACAACACCCAGCCATCACGAGGCAGAGAAAATCCCTGACCCCGCCGGGAATCGAACCGGGGAACCCGGGCGTGGGAAGCGAGAACGCTACCGCACGACCACGAGCTGCGGGCTACTAATGTGGTTCACTTCCGTTTTAATAAATCAAATGCTGCTTATTAATTCACTAAAATGAATAGGAATATGCCTTGTGCAAGTATAGGTCAGGGCAGCATAGGGTTCACATGTTATTTACACACACACACACACACACACACACACACACACACACATGCACACCTGTTGCCTATACTAAAAACTAACTACCCATAAACATGTATTACTCAAAATTCTACTTCTATCCACTACTAGTTAATCCAACAAGCTACTTCAATGCTACTTCAACAAAGTGTTTACACCACTACAACATTGTTCTAATTCGTCCTCTTCCTGATGCTCGCCGCATATGTCTTGTCACATGATAAATATGGAGAAACTTTCCTTAAACATACACAGTAAAAAGAACAATGGTTATTTGCACGCCAAAACATTTATACCTGTTGACACACCTGATAAGAGACTCGCAATTATACATTTATCATACTCATATATTCACACATAAAACAGTAAGAAAATTTCATCTAAAATTACGTTATCACAAGAATTAATCACACAGATGACTCTGAGAAGGGTAAAAATATTTTCATTATACAGGTTATACTATATTTTCTTACCCATTTCATTCCTTCTTTAAGTTACCTTTCGCTTCCAAATCAGTTATTTCGCCTGTGGTGGTTATTCTGGATTCATTTCTCATGAATGGCAAAATTGTGGTCTCCTCTATTCAGTAAAACAGTTTCATCTTAACATATTGAACTTACAACACACACAAAAGATCCGAATCCTCCTGTAGTTTAAATGACAAATGTTTTGCTTCATCCTTATTACCTTAAACCAAGCTTTCCTTCGGTCCCATAATCAAAATTATTTAATCTTCCTCTACCTTCAAGAGGGAAATTTCCTCAGTACAAATCATATAGGCTGCAGTGCATCCCGCACCAGCGAAAACAGTAAGCTGTAATGCTCACAGCATCAGCAAAACACATAAACGTCGCTTTTCTAGGACGAGTATTAACGCAGAATAATTTTTCAGGCTTTGGCTCAACATCAATCAAGACTACAGAAAGGATTCATATTTCAGTTCCATTCTCCATTTTCTGAAAAACTGCTCGTATTTGACTACCACAATAATATTTCAGGGCCACGTAAATTACACAAACCACAATTCTTCTTTCACCTTGAAGGGAATCAATATACTGACGAAATCCACAGACAGCACTTTACATACTCAGCTATAAAGAACAAAAAAGGCATGTAGCACCAATATTAACATATCATCGCTTATTGGGAAGCCAATGGTTAAACAATCGTATTATCGCATCCTGTTTTCAAGATTCTAAACTTCCTCATTCCTTTCTCAGAGTTCTCCTATCTTAAAATATTCATACAGCACACATACTATAGTAAGAGATCCTCATTTATAGTGACAGATATAGAATAGTAATTGATAGATAGTAGCACTGAAAGCAGAAAATCGGAAACGAGGCTACTAACAGCTGGGGACCTGGGTTTGCCAGACCCATAATACCCACAGATCGGATATTCCCCTGAGTTTTGCATTAATTCAACACAGATCTTGCTTCTGTCAGGAGCGACTCTTTTCAATTTACACAAAAAAATCATAAACAGCATTTCACTCGTTCACAAAGAAACCTTTTATCTTCACATTTGAACCAACCTAAATCCTAATTGCCAAGGAAAAAAAAAACTAAAAACATCACTTCAATCAATCACATAGAAATATCTTTTATCACTATTTTTACCAACATAATATTCAAAATGCATTTATCACAAATGTAAACTAATCAATTGTTTCTCTTCACGGTCCTCTCTACTCCTCACTGTCCTTTCTACTCAATGTATGGTTTTACGTTTGACACATAGTGTCGCCATTTTGATTTCTTTGTTCGAAGAGTTTCCACTTCTATGGCGTTTTCATGGGGAATCTTCCTTATCCGATACAGGCCGTTAAAGAGATTAAAAAATTTCTTGCAGACACCTGACCGTTTGTTAGACAGCTTGTGTGATCTGATAAGAACTTTTTGTCCTACATGAAGCACTGTTTTTCTCACGTTTTTCTTATACGCCTTGACTCTGGCTTCTGCTGCACGCTTGATGTTGCGTAAAGCTAAGTCAACAATTGCGTTCCGGTGTAGTCTCGGCTCTAGTGGCCAAGGCACCACCTCTTTGATTTTGCCCGGGAACTCCTTGTTTTTTAGCACAGTGATTGGCGGAAGCTTTGTTGACGTATTAGGCAACTCATTAATTATGTTCTGAAATCCTTTTAGGTGTATGTCCCAGGATCGGTGATCACGACTGCAGTATAACCTACATAATTTTCCTAATTCACGCATAATACGCCACTGGGGTTCGAGCTGGGGTGATATATATATATATATATATATATATATATATATATATATATATATATATATATATATGTTTAATTCTTCTCCTTCGAAGCATCCACTGCCAGTATTGCGATCTAAATTGTGGTCCATTATCCGAGATAACCCTTTTCACACTCCCAACTTCATGCAGAAACTGCTTTGCAAATGCAGTTGCCACTGCCCTTCCTGTGGCTCGCTTCAACGGAGTCAGAAACACGAACTTGGAGGTTAGCTCCACCGCTACGAAAACATATGCAAAACCTGCTTTACATCGTATTAGTGGCCCAAATAGATCCACGGCCGCGAGGTCACAAAGTTTGCTTGGTATTATCGAGTTCAATGATGCAGCATAAGTCACTGTGGGCGCCTTTGCTCGCTGACAAGGACCGCACACTCTAAGTACACAACGAATACGCCATAGCATGTTATTAAAATAGCATGTCTCTTTCAGTTTTTCACAACATTTCTGTGCTCCGAAGTGACCATAACTCAATTGTATGTACCATATAATTTTGTTTACAAGTTCCTCCGGAATCACCAACACCCATCTGGAGTCGTCCGGGCTCGTTTCTTGAATAGTATTCTATTGCACACTAAGTAGTACTGGCGTATTCCTACATTCTCCATGTCCTCCCACTTCTTCTTTATATCTTTCAATACTGCGTCCTTATCCTGTTCGTCCGCTATACTCCCTAAGTAGGTGGTAACAAAATTCTCGAACGCTACATTCTGTAAGTATAGGATGCTAAAATTATTTCCCCTTCTTCTGTGTGAACCAAACCTATTGGAATGCGCGATAAAGTGTCAGCAATTACATTTTTCTGCCCAGGAATGTATTCTACAGTGAAATTATATTCCTGTAGGTATAGTGCCCAGTGTCCTAGTCTCCCATGCGTGATTTTTGTGCTCATAAGAAATTGGAGTGCACGATGGTCAGTGTACATCCTGGCAGGGTCGCCATGTGTAACGTTGTAACTTTAATTCGTTATGAAAGCCGTTCTGACCGACAATAAAAGAGGTTTAAAAGCTGTGAGCTATGTGGGGAAGTTAACCTTGCATTACTGCGCAACTGTTTCACCAGGTATTCAGTCTAGCTTACCAAATTCCCAACCAGACTAACATTAATTATAATCTTTTAATAGTCATACGACAACCGGTGATATATAAATATATATAAAAGAGAATTTAAATAAAAAGAAATAAATCAGTTTATATTTGGAAATTTATTTTAACATTGATCATTGAAATTTCAGCATATTAAACTTGATTCATAACTAAACTGGTGCCTTATTTAGGATTGTGAAAATGTGAGATTGTAATCTTACGGAACACATCAAATATGGAGCCAAGATTGGGAGACTGCATACAACACTGCATTCATAAAATAACACACGCAGAACGTTGAAACATATGCAAGAGGAAATTAACCACAACCAACCGATTCAATTTTCACCCAAAGAAGTTATGTTCGTAGCGCAATCCTGTCCGTCATGTAATTACCACACACTGGTATACTAAATTCATACTAACTCTCTGTGAAATCTTCCCGAAAAGAATAGCTGAGGGCTACTTTGATGATTACACCACATGCTTCACGTGGTCAACTTGGTTTTCACAAAGAGTGTAACTCCACAATAATTTTGATAATTAAAATAAATTAGACCGAAAAGCAATTTACAAAAGAAAAACCTCGAACTGGTTACTATCGTCTTACTATTAACCTGATGGGTCAAACAATTGTATAAGAACGTGGTATTGGTCTCACAAAGTACACCCCACGTGGGGTTAACATAAAGAAAAGTTGCTGTATTGAAAAATATTGTCAAGACGGGACGTTATAATCTCACACACATTCGCATTGACGATTGATGATGCTGGTTAGAGTTACTGATCAACACGTGGTTCCACTTTACTCACAAAGTAGTGACAAAGCAACTACCGGAAGATATTCTGAACTTCACACTCGAATTACACTGCGTTGCAATTTAAGATAACATTAGATATTTTAGAGCTAAACCTGAAATAAAGGTGATTAAATTTTCAGTTAGGCTGAACTTAATGAATCCATTGTCCTACGGACTTAGCAGACACGCGCTTAGCCGGAGATCTTACCACTTCAGACGCTCGCCGCGGACAGACTGCCCTGGGCTCCTACCTGATGGGTGCCTCACAAATACAAACGGAAGTGACCAGAGAGGCAGCTCCCTATACCAACATGACAAGGGACGGACAGGACCATACTAAGAATAGAAACCTCTTTGCTTCTAGAAAGCGTAGCTACCTGTTCCGACGTTGGTCCTACTGTTCTCTGGCAGACAGGCTTGTCTGCTACCATAAAGCATGCAACGAGAAATACATTTGCTCATTCATCCTCTCACACAGAAGGGAAGGGGGATGACAGTATCTTATCATATACAGTACGTAAAAGAATGCGGATGTAGGTTCCGTATGAGACTGTGTGACATGAATTACATATAAACTGTGTTTTAAAGTGTAGTAGTGTGACAGATCGTTCTTGTTTATGTGTAAAAGTAACACGTTTCACTGCTCAGTCTCCTCCCAGATAGTCAAAAACACCACAGTAAATTTAGAAGAGGAATTTATGCCGTAAATGACAACAGATTTAAGAAATTAACATGAAAGGAATCCAAGAGAGGCCTTTCAATACATATATATTTATTACTGGATACATATGCCTTATTACGTGGCCCAAGTTTATCCACTTCCCTCGATGATGGCAAAGAAAGTACAAAAACTGTCAGGTCGTTTTTTATGTAAGCAACATATCTTTCGCTAACGGTATGAGTTCGTGACGAAGCCTCGCTCCACAGGAGGGCTGGATTAGGCTGATATACGAAGACACACGCAGATGCTATATGTGCGACGTGCTGTTCTGACGATAACTCAAGAAATTCACACATTACGTCTCGTTTATTTCTCTGTGTCCGTCCTATTGGTCGTGACCCCCTATTGATGTTGGTCGTACAACTTATAAGTTAAAACACATTCGCGACTTCTGCCTTGCGGTGAGACATTTTATGGAGACCCGTTCACGCCATGAAACTCATAGCCTCGTTGGGAAGGAAGTCCTTATCCGAATCTCGTTGGAAGAGAATCGCCGAAAAGAACTTGGACGACAGTTTGGTTCGATATAAGTCTTCCGATTTGGCTGATACACGTAGCGTCCTCGTGGTATAAAGTAGTAAATAACTTGATTCCAACCAACGAGCAATTTTTCCGTATTTTGCTTAGCGACACGGGCTCGTTGTACGTCTGCAGATACGATACGACGTCGTTTTACTATTGGAGGTCATATGGCAAAAACTGGTCTTGGATCAGGACACAATTGGCCTTCCTTAGTCGCTCCTCTGAGACTGTATACACTACGGTCATCATATTGCACCCAAATTCTTCCGTCTTTCCACTGTCGACAACCCGTACCGTAATATGGTTGCTGGGACATTCCCTTCATTATATCGTAGAAGACGAAAGGGAAGATTACATGGCCTTCAGGCAGTACATGATCACGGCTTATTGGACACACTTGCGACTGCCTCGATATCGAGACCTCTTTGGCAACATGTCGAATCTTTCTTTTCGTCGGCAGGGTGTTCGTTCACTGCATTTTCCTGATGATAGGTGTTTCCATTGTTATGTACGTTCCCATCTGTTTTGCTTCGGCTTGTTCTCTCCTACCTTTTCTGCTCGTTTTGTTTTGTGTTTTGCCTCAGTATCACCCCAGTTCTATTGCCTAATAAAGTGTATATATGAAGTATCTATACACATGAACGTATATAATCCTTGCAACAAAACTGGAATTTTTCTCTAGACGGAAACCTTCGTATTCGATTAGAATATAACTTGATTTCGTTATCCTGCTTTTATATTCTATATCAAAACTAAAAAAAATAGATATATAAAATACAAACAAAATTTTTTTAAAAAATTTTAATTAAATATAAGAAAAATTAGTAAAAAATTGTTGATAGATAGCATGAGATCTTGGTAGTCTTCTGTTGGGTATGTTCTCGCTTTTTTTCCTTTCTCTTATAATTTATTGTTCTGTTATCATAATTTATTTTTTCTTCCATTTGCAGCTTATATTACGTAATGATTTCACAATGATATACTTAAGTTTCATGATAGTACTCAGTCAATAAACAAACGGGAGAAAGAAAGATAAAAAAGTGATAAACATCGAAGTTGTAAAATAGATTCGCAAGTGGACAAAGAAAAGTTGGGAAGTGGTTATCGCAACTGCCCAAATAAGCAGGAGATCCCAAGTTCGGATCCCGGTCCGGCATACATTTTCACTCGTCGCCGCTGATACTGCGAAAAGTCCCGATGCAGTTGACATCAGTAGTCCCTTTCCCTTCCTTTATCCCCTTCCACCTTCCATTTACATACACGCATCAAAAAAGGTTTTGCATCAACCTGGTTCCCAGAACTCCTCAAGATAGACCTTGACTGTGGATATTTTATCACAGACACAGTCCCTTTGACTGTTCAGAGATGCCACTAAACCCGCCCAAATATGTAAACAACCATGTATGAGCAGCGCCTATTAGACAGAGGGAGTCCGACAGCCGATCAGCTCCAGTCATTCCACGCCACACACTGCCATGTTGTACGCTACAGGTCGGAGCCCCCTTGTAGCAGAGAACTGACAATATGTAAACATGAAGAATAAAGACGCAGAATGTTAATAAAGTTTGTTTCGTTGGAAAAGCTTTAAGAGTTTTCACGTAAAAAATTCCGAGCCATTAATTTTCAGCACACCCTCGTATTAGTGACACATCAATATTTTTGCCACGTCATAGTCCAGATCCTCCACATCCTCCACAAATTTGCATGTGGTATATGTACATACACAGTACAGCTTACGAAAAATGAACTTGCAATCTGGAAATAACTTTCGCAGAACTATATTATTTTCAGTTGGTGGTATCGCAACTCTGAAATAGCCCCATTCAACATTTCGTTCTTCAAAATCCGATTAGTAGTTTCGGAGAAATTACAAACTTTGGCACAATATTGTAGCTAAAGGGATTCTGGGCTGTTTCTCATGCAACTACCACTGAGAAGAGCCATAACTCCTTCTCGTGTCATGAAGATGCCGGATGACAAAAGAATGGTTCAAATGGCTCTGAGCACTATGGGACTTAACATCTGAGGTCATCAGTCCCCTAGAACTTAGAACTACTTAAACCTAACTAACCTAAGGACATCACACATCCATGCCACAGGCAGGATTCAAACCTGCGACCGTAGTGGTCGCCCGGCTCCAGACTGAAGCGCCTAGACCCGCTCACCGGATGACAGAAAATTCCAAATTCCAAGATGGCTATGGTGGGAAACATAAAAACGGAAGGTGGCACTGTTGAGAAATACACAACTGCAAGATGATGCTGGGGAGAAAGTGAAAAATTAAATTTGATAGAGTTTTCCAACATTTTTTTTTTTGTTTTGTTTTAGAGAGATTCAAATACAGTATTTCCGAGATGGCGGAAGAAAATCAAGTGGACCGTGTAGCTCTTCCTCAACCCTCAGCCCTCTTTTCAGGCAATCAGAGCATAATATTTTAGTGGACATTAAAATGAAACAGTAGATTTATCCCAGTAGTTCACGGATTTTTCAATCGACGCAGCGAGTAACAATGCAGCGCCAGAGCAGCAGTCTTGCTTATGATCGAACGTATCCGAGCGATCTGCTCCATGCTCAAAAGTACACTCACGGAACCGGCCGAAGTGGCCGTGCGGTTCTGGGCGCTGCAGTCTGGAACCGAGCGACCGCTACGGTCGCAGGTTCGAATCCTGCCTCGGGCATGGATGTGTGTGATGTCCTTAGGTTAGTTAGGTTTAATTAGTTCTAAGTTCTAGGCGACTGATTACCTCAGAAGTTAAGTCGCATAGTGCTCAGAGCCATTTGAACCATTTTTACACTCACGGAAAAGGAGAAAAAGTCGCAACACGAGGAGGAGTTGAGTGACATTAACTAAAGTTGGTGGGCGTGTTTCTACACCTAAAAGATGACGTCTATTCCAGTTTCGCGCCAGTCGCATAAGAGTGGCACTAGCAGCGTCAATCTGAGAATAACAAACACGTTTGCTTTAAATACGCGCTGTTGTAGTCGTGAGCGATAGTTTGAGGTTGAACGTGGTGAGTCGATGTTAGTCAAGAATAGCTTTAAGGCGACTAAAACGCAGTTATCAGCACCTCACTGGCTTTGAACGAGGTCTTGAAATAGGACTACGAGGGGCTGGATGTTCCTTCTGCGACACTGCAGAAAGACTTTGCAGGAACGCAGCAATTGTACATGATAGCTGGAATCAGTGGTCTTGAGAATGTAACACTGGAGACCACCGGACTCCGAACGGCCACGTAGCCGTATCGAGAGGGAAAACCGTAGTGTTTGGCGTATGGCTCTTTACAGTGACAAATCGGTTGCTTCATTGATATCTCTGAGCCAGACGCCTTGTAACGTGGAGTCCACTGACCCCAAACCACCGGCATTTGCGACTTCAGTGGTGTCAAGTGAGAGCTCGTTGGAGGGCAGGGATCAGGTCTGTCGTGTTTTCCGTTGAAAGCTCTCTCTGCATCGGTGTCAGTGATGGCTGTGTGTTGGTTGTAAGGAGTCTAGATGAGGGCCTGTAACAACCTGCCTGCGTGCCTAACACGCTGGACATACATCTGGAGCTATGGTCTGAGGTGCAAATTATGGTTATCCCACGAACCATGACTGCAAATTTGTACGTCAATCTCGTGGTTCAACCTGTTGTGCTGCCATTCATGAACAGCATTCCAAGGTGTGTTTTCCAATAGGATAACTCTCACCCACATACGGCTGTTGCAACCGAACATGCTCTCTAGAGTGTGTCGACATCTTGCCATGGCTTGCTCGATCAACAGCTCCGTCTCCAATCGATCACATATGGGACATCATCGTACGCCAAGTCCAGCATCATCCACAACCAACATTAACCGTTCCTGTATTGACCGAGCAAGTGCAACAGGCATGGAAATCCATCCCACAGACTGACTTCCGGTACCTGTACAACACAATGAATGCACGTTTGCATGGTCTCGTGCACCAATCTGGCGGTTACACTGGTTGTTAATGTACAAGCATTTCCCATTTGCAATGACTCATCTCGCGCTTACATTAACATGTGATCTTGTAGTGTTAATCGCTTAAATATGATACGCTGACAAATGAATTCCTGCAATTTCATTATTCTACAATAGTAATTTTTTTGGTCGGAGCATTTATCCAAAAAATGTGTAAAGAGTGTAACTAGCTGTATTTTCACTGCTAAAATATGTCAGCGACACACACACACACACACAGACGTCTATGCCACGTACTTACAAATTAAAAATTATTTGTGAATATCCATAGTTCGATCTCCGTACCATTATAACACTACCGTCTGCTACTGCTACACCATAACCTTACAGTTAGGGGCAGGTCGTGAAATAAAAGCAACAGAGCAGTGTTACCCTCTGAGAGGAATTTTGTTATGTTGACCGTGTTGTACCTAACGGAGGTGGTTTATCGGAAATGAAAGTCAGAATTACGTAAATGTTTGAACAATACAAACAATATTTTACCTATCTACAGTGTTCAAAGAACAAGGAAAACGGTCGCCAGCCTAATTAGGCAAGAGAATGATTGACATTCTTGTTCAAGAAATCAAGTATGAGTAACTTTAATGGACCAACGCAACCTATATTTTGCCACACGCGAGTGCAATGAACTCTGACACTTGCATATGTTAACGTTAAGGTTGGAACTAACAGCTAGAGCAGCACAAACTATTTGCAAAAATATAACAGATAACAATGCACAATATTACTTTCAGGGCTTATTCAAACTGCATGGTCTTTATAAGATTACTGTTAATATACACTGTAGAATCACAAATTGGACATAGGTTAAGTATTATTTTTCAAACATTTTCCTAATTGACATAGAATTATAAATGTTGTTCACTGCAAAATTACGAGCTGGTAACAGGTTAAGTCTCACTCAGTTAAATACTTTACTATTTAAAATGAAAGTTAATTGGAATTCACTAACAGGTTACTTCTCACTGTCTTATGAATAAAGAAATTATTGTTTTCGTAAACAGTAGTAAAGGATAACCTGTGGATCTTATTACACTGTTAATATGCACTTTCAATACCCGAAAGAAACAAGTGCTTAGCAAACAAATATAACTTTCCACAACTGCAATTCACGACTTTTGCTGCAGTGAGACACAATGTTGACAAATTTACAAGAAACTGACTCACTTCTTAAAATTTACTACAGGCAGCACTATGATCATTAACAAAGTAAAACTTTATAAGCCGTGGTTTTAAGAACTTTTGAATTTTAAAAGAAACAGCAAATTGTCTTTATTACCACAGTCTTCTACTTTCAAGTAAATGATTAAATCGGTGACTTTAACACTCCAAAAAAACTTTAAATTGGACTGTTTCCATCACTGGTAGGCTTTCATTTTTTTCACAAAATAGGACACTCGGTAATCATAGTTCAAATGGAGAGGAACCTGAGAGGTGTTGTGATAGGGAAAAAATCAAGGTAGGTACATGAATTCAATTATAAGTTACCTTATATTTGAGCACACTAACACATCCAATAAGCTGATCCTTCACTGTACATTATTATAGTATTCCGTTACAGTGATTGCGCAATGTGGTGGCAACTGCATGTTGGTAGGTGGATTTGCAGGCAGAATTGCTGGACTCTGTTCCTTCTTGGTGGCGACGATGGATACCAATTCCAGAATCGTTCCAGTTATTTATCCATCCATCCGAGGCATTGGAAAGTGGCAGAAAAAGCCTCTCTCGGAACCAGCACAATATACAACTTTTGCATGGTAGTGCACAGTTTGGTAGCTCGTCCCCGACTGACTCTTGTTCCACCTTTTCTACCTAGGCCAACCACAACTTGCGCGCGCTACAAAGTTTCGTTCCCGAGGGGAACCACAAGACGTTTTACATACAAAATAACTAAGAAGCCTAAGTGAGGATCAGCAATTTACATAACAGTAACCAAACATATTAATTAAAACAGAACATTTGCACAAATTGGTAGTTCTAAACAAAATTATTTAAACAAATTCCAAATATATACAGTAAGTTTTGTCTCCCTCCAATTGGGACAAAGAATTTAAATGACAGATATACTACATTGCACACAATCAAACCATGACATCAAAATTTTTACAAAGAAAGGAGTATAGAGTTGTGTGTTATCGATTGAGTCAAACAACATTTACAGAAGCTCAGCGATGTAATATTAAATGAAACAAAAGCAGAATAAATCAGTAGAGTATTAGAGATATGGTGTTACACCATACATCGTCAAGGGAAAACGGACCTTTTCCATATCCTTTCCGCTTCTGAAATGCCTGAAAATTTACATCAGAAAAACAAAAACGCAATGTTTTTGTCAAATGTCACGATGTTATTTCCAAACACAAATATATCCGTCAAAATTGTAGCCTGAATCATGGCTTTGATCTCTCATACTAAATTTCCTAATGCTATTTCCATATTTAGATTGTTACAAGACACATGAGTAAGAAAATAGCTGACATTTCCAGTTTTAGCCCTATATTTGGTATAAGGTACAACAGAGCCTCAAATTAAATATTTCCAAATCTAAATTGTTCTGTAATGCTTGCAAGCTGTCACAGTGTTAATTCAGCATCTAAACTGTTTACAATAACACGTCAGTAACACAACAAAAAATGCAGTGTTTAAGTCAAGTGTCACAGCTGTGTTTACACACACACACACACACACACACACACACCCACACACACACATGTCCATCGGAATTGGTGCCTAAAACCTCACTGTCGAGTTTCAAAGCAGTTACTCCAATGCTATTTCGATATCAAAATAGTTAAAAAGCACACGTGGAGTAGGAATAACGTCCTAAACTGGTGGATGATACCCCAACACTTGGTGTAAGACACAGTGGACCCTCATATTAAATATTCCACTTCAAAGTTGTTTGTATTACTAGTCAAAATACAGGGTCATTGTAATTAAAGTATCAGTTTCAAAATGCTGAAAACTAAAACCAGCCACTGCTCATACTGACGTATGAATATAATATTATCAAAGAAGGACAGAACGTTATAGAAACAAAAGAAAAAAAATTAACAAAAGTTTTCCACTAGATAGGAATGTGAGCATCATGAGATAAATGGGTTTGGCTGCAAATGACAGATGAATGGCAATATGACGGCTATATAGTGAGTTGCTCATTAAACATCGCAAATTTGACATTCAACAGTAAAGGCACTGGTAGTTGGGAAACATGTTAAGTATGCTGTCAACCGTTTTCTGCCACAGGTTGAAATCAGGAAACAGCATGTTGCACAACAGATCAGATTGCCTCGGGGGTCAGGTTCAGAATGCGTTGCACTATGTGTGCATTCATTTCTGCTACGTTTGTAATCGGAGCACTAAACGCAGCATCTTTTAAATAACGCCACAGTCAGAAGGCTCACTGATTAAGATCAGATGATCTGGACAGTACACCCTGTGGAGAAATAGCGGTTGACAGTTCTAGTATTCCCAAAGTACCCCTTCTGCAGTTGCTTCGTTGGCTATGCTGTGTGCCGAGGAGCGCCTTCTTGAATAAAAATGATCCTATCCACACACCTACGATGTTGAAAGTTTGGAATGAGGTTGGAGTGCGAAAAGCTCTCATACTGTTTATCACTGACTGCACAGATCACAATACCTGTAGGATCCACACAGTTACCTTTGCTGTAGGAAGTGGTACCGGTTGACGTGCGAGCTGATTTTCGTTGCCTATATCCTGAATTCCTGTGTACTGACATAGCCTTTTAGATGAAAATGGTTGTCATTTGTCCACAGAACGTTCTACAGCTATTCAGTGTCCACTTCGATGTGACAAAGAAACATCATAACAAACGTTTTTCTTACTGGCAGGTCAGCATGAAACAGCTCCTGAACATGAACAATTTTGTATGGCTAGTAATGCAGGAGTTTTCGTAACATTTTATGCACAGTGCTCTGAGGCATGACCAAAGTTTGGACAATTCCCTGTGCACTGCATGTTTACACATAACCGCTCGACACTTCCTTCAGTGCTGTGACCACATCTTCTACTGATGTCGGAACAATTGTTTTCTTGTTCTGCCACATTGCACAACAAAAGAAAATGTATTTTTTTCATATTTCGTAATCAGTTTCTGTAGACCCTTGCCAGACATGGGACCAACGCCCTTTTCATACCCTTGAGTGTCCGGAACCTCTGCAAAGCTACTGGCGAATAGTCACCGTTCTTGTAAAAGAGCGCACGATACTCCATTGAGACAGTCATGCCGAGTGTCTGCGACACAAATTGAGAAACAGTCGTGTACCTCGTGTCTTTTACATTGCATATTTTGCCACTTTCAGCGCCATCTAGTGGTAAAAGTTTCGTTAAATTTATTTTATTTTCGTAACGTTTCCCACTTCTTCGATAATGTTTCGTTCAAATTTGACGTCGTCTGAACAGTGCTCTTTCTTACAACATTTTGAAATTAGACCTTTAATTATAATTACCTTGTACATGAGGCTATTGGCACTACTAAGATAAGTTATAGGTTAGTAGATGAGCATTAAATCCACCCAAATACATAAAAATAGGTTTTATAACATTGCAAAAGAGATAAGGAAATTACTGCTGATATACATTACGACTTGAACAGCATTTGTCGAAGAAAACTGCCACAGTAAACAACATTATTCACATATATAAATTTATAAAAATCTCATCTCTGAAACAGATATTAAATGAGCTAAACGTCAGAGCTACACCTGTCGCTCCCCCCAAATATGGTATTAACTTCAGTATGGGAACAATGTTCGTTCCCCCACTTACTCTCCTCTCCCCAACTTGCGAATTGGTAGGAAAAAGATTAAATCTGTGCGAAGCTGCTGGAGAGGAAGGATATATGGTACTGTCTTTATTTATTTATTTTTACGGTTTTATCCTGCTGGAAGAGTTTCCAAAGTTTTGGCGGGGAAACCAAACTGACAATTACAGCACAGCCTTGCTGGCTGAAATTCAAATACTCGCAAGCACAACTGTTTAAAATATACGGGACGACAGTAAAACATTCTCTTGAAAAAGAATGATCTCATAACACGGAATAGATGCTAAATTCGAGCAATAGCCGGCCGAAGTGGCCGTGCGGTTAAAGGCGCTACAGTCTTGAACCGCAAGACCGCTACGGTCGCAGGTTCGAATCCTGCCTCGGGCATGGATGTTTGTGATGTCCTTAGGTTAGTTAGGTTTAACTAGTTCTAAGTTCTAGGGGACTAATGACCTCAGCAGTTGAGTCCCATAGTGCTCAGAGCCATTTTTCGAGCAATATATTGTTTATTTATTCAAACATTAGTTAAATTAATTACCAACATAGCTTGGAAACGTGTTCAGTTGTTGGTGTTTGACAGAGAGGAGTGTAATAAGGGTATTACCTGTAAGGATATACCTGAGGACTGTGTCCATAGCCTCCTACACGAGTGTAACGGGAATACTTTTCAGCTAATAATGATGATGCAATAGGATGGAATGAGGATGCATTTCATAGAGACTACTACCTGTGTTGGAGCTGTTCGTGTTTTTTGAAATGTCCGGTCAATCCACAGCGCAGGAGACAACTTCTTCCTATTCCACTACCCCAGACTGAATGAACCAGAGGTTCTCGCATTGGTGTATGGGGCTGAACTAAGGGCGCTTGAAATGGCTTTTTTTCTCTTTTCCTATCGCTTGTACGTACGAGGGGCGTTCAGAAAGTAAGCTCCGATCGGTCGCGAAATGGAAACGACTATGAAAATCCGATAAAGCTTTGCACAGATGTGTTGGGTAGTGTCTCTAGTATAACCCCAGTTAGCATCACGTCGCTCTTCTCATTTCTGAGCTCGCAGTGAGTGCGTAAAGATGTCTAGAAAATAGTGTCTGCCGCCAAGTACGAGGGCCTGGTGAGAAATTTCGCCTGAAGCTATGCAGCTAACATTACATAACTGTCGTGCTGTTTCTTCTTCAAGACAATTCTCAGCCTCATTCTGCAGGGGCAATGAAGATGCTCCTGCATCGTTTTCAAATGGAAATGTGAGATTACCCACAATACAGTCCGCAATTGTGTCCCCCTGAGTTTCATCTCTGGTCACATGAACCGCTGTCTTTGAAGACAACATTTTGACACAGACAACGAGGTGTAGGCCAGCGTGGAGAATTGGCGGAAAGCACTGGCGGCTGCCTTCTATGATGAGGCTATTGAAAAGTTGGTACAACGCTATGACAAGAGTCTAAGTCAGAACGGCGACTACGTAGAGAAGTAGCTGAAAGGTGTAGCTAAATGTTACAAGTAAAACATTTCTGATGTTCACTGTGGTTTCAATTTGGCAATCAATCGGAGCTTACTTTCTGAACAGGCCTCGTATATGTTCACCTTGCTGTGTGCTGTAGTCCACAATACCACTCGAAATTGGTGGAGATATGTGCCACAGCCGCTGCCGGAACAATTGTCTCTTACCAATCTACAAGCGTATAGTTATATAGGAACTTGTAACCAGATACACGGTAAAAAGGCATAGGGCAGCAAATTATTACTGAATTGTGGGAGGAGTAGCCTCTTAGAGATCCACAAGTGATATAGTTGCTGAGGAAGTTGTACACAAACATACATACATGTTAAGAAGAAACAGGACAGTGAGCTATCACTGAAGTGTACGAAGAGTTGGCTCCTACCGATCTACAAGTGTATAGCCGATGTGGGAGTTGTACGCTCATATACACTGATCAGTCAAAACATTATGACACTGCCCATCGCAACGTTGGATGCTGCTTGGTGGCGTTGGGGGCACGTGACACGGTAACAAAATTATGTAAGAGGAACAGATACGGACGGGGGATCACCCTAGCAAAGATGTGGGCTAAAAGTGGGGAAATCCATGGAGATAAGCGAATTTCACAAACTGCAGATTATTATTACGCAGAGCCTGTGAACGACTATCTCGAAAATGGCGAAAGTTATCGAATGTCTATGTGCTATTGTCGTGAGCTTCTAAGGAAAGAGGTACAAGGACAGTGAAACTACCACAGAACGTGGGGTTCGAAGGCTTGCCTACTATGTAAAATAGCTTCGATGGTGATCTGTGGCATCTCTGCCGAAAGAGCAGAATTCTGATGCACGCACAAGTGATTCGAAAGACACCGTTTATCGTACATTGTTGAACATGGAGCTCTGTAGCAGACCATCCTTGCGTGTTCACATGTTGACCCGAGGACCCAATTACGATTACAGTGGGCACAGGACACTTGAGACTGGACCGTCAATCAATGGAGACGTATCGACTTTTTGGGTGAATCACATTTCGATTGTCGTCATCGAGGTGAACGGCGGCCCGAAACTTGCAACGCGCCATGGACGCAGGCTGGTGGGGGCAGCATTATGCTATGGGAGACATTCTCCTGCGCTTGCATGGGACTTGTGGTAGTAATCGAAGACACGCTCCGCTGACAGCTCCACAGCTGTGAACCGCCTGCATCCCTTCATGCTTGATGTCTGTCCCGACAGTGGTGTCACCTTTCAGCAGTAGAATAGTCCATGAGTCGGAGCCAGAACGGTACTACAATGGTTTGAGGTGCATTGTAGTGAATGTATGTTGATGCCTCGGCTACCAAATTCGTCTGATGTAAATCCTATGGAACCCATCTGGGTCGCTGTCGGGCGCCACCACCGAGTATGCAAACCAGAGGCCCGTTATTTACATGAATTACATGACCAGTGCGTAGACGTCTAATGCCACATACCTCCACAAACTCACCAACAAACTATCGGATCCTTGATTCGCCGAATGGGTGATATATTTCGTTCCAAAGACAGACAAACAAGGTATTAAGCAAGTGGTAATAATGTATTGGTTCATCATTGTACATGCATGGTAAAAAAGTGATAGAGCAGCAAACTATCACGAAGTGTATGAAGGCCAATATACGCTACCATAATTGACAGAAAAAGCTGCACTGCTCTAAGTAGACATTGAAATTGTCGTGCAAAAGAAAAAAAAAAAAAAAACGCCACTCGTGAACAATGAATCGTAATGCAACACACGCACTGGGAGTTGAGAAAAATTATTGTAATAACACAACTATCGTAAAAACCGCCGCCACAAGATGTCCCTAGACAGCAGCTGTACGCGTGTTCACCTCGATGTGTAGATACAGCCTAAGTAGCTTAGAAGCATTCTTAGCTTCTCTCCTACTTCCTCTCCTCCTCCCATAGGTGGGGATACAGCTTTTCCACGCCTGCTCTATCCTGTCGCTGATGGTACACAGAGAGCTCCATCCAGCGCACCTGCTCTGCTTTGGTCGGTGTTGGGTTGACAAAGGTATACTGTTTCTAGTCTGTACCCGGACCCTTCCATAGGTAGTGCTTCTGCTTTCCCAGCCTGTTCCGTCCACTCGCTGATGGTAATGAAAGAGAACCGTCCGTAGGCGAAGCTCTGTTTTGGCCGGTGCCGGGTTGACAATGATACACTGTTTCAGGTCTGCAGAAATCAATCGTATTTCCAGGAAATGCCGACCCCTAGAACAATAACGAAATACTTGACCCAGGTGACTGCAGAATGTAAGAAGGGTAAAAGAACGGACTCGCAAAATTACAAACCAATATCCCTAACTTTTGTTTGTCGCCGAATCCTTGAAGATATACTCAGTTCGAATATAAGAAATTTTCTTGAGACTGTAAAGCTCATTTCCAGGTATCAGTATGGTTTTAGAAATACTTGACTACTCAGCTTGCACTTTTCTCGCATGATATGCTGCGAATTATGAATGAAGGGCAACAGCAAGATTCCATATTTCCAGATTTCCGATAAGTGTTTGACACGGTTCTCCTATGCAGGCTGTTAACGAAGGTACGAGCTTATGGAATAAGTTCACAGATATGTGAGTGGCTCGAAGATTTCTTAAATAACAGAACCAAGTATGTTGTTCTCGATAGCAGTGTTCATCAGAGACAAGTGTATCGTCAGAAGTGCCGCAGGGGAGTGTGATAGGACCGCTGTTGTTCTCTGTATAAATAAATGATTTGGCCGACAGGGTGGGCAACAATCTACAGTTTGCAGATGATGCCGTGGTGTAGGGTAAGGTGTCGAAGTTGAGTGACTGTAGGAAGATACAAGACGACTTAGACAAAATTTCCAATTGATGTGATGAATGGCAGCTAGCACTAAATGTGGAAAAATGTAAGTAAATGCAGATGAGTAAGAAGATGGAAAGCTGTAATGTTCCTGCATGACACAGTCAAGTCTTTTAAATATATGGGCGTAATGTTGCAAAGCGGTACGAGATGGAGCGATCATGTGAGAACTGCGGTAGGAAAGGCGAATGGCCGACTTCGGTTTATTGGGAGAATGTAATTAAAGAACGGTTCACCTGTAAAGGAGACTCCGTACAGGGCGCTGGTGCGACCTATTCTTGAGTACTGCTCGAGTCTTTGGGATCTGTACCAGGTCGGATTGAAGGAAGACATCGAAGCAGTTCAGAGGCGGGCTTCTAGATAGGTTACCGATAGGTTCGAAGAACACTTAAGTGTTACGAAGACGCTTCGCGAATTCAAATGGGAATCCCTGGAGAGAAGGCGACGTTCTTTTCGAGAAACACTACTGAGAAAATTTAGAGAACCGGCATTTGAAGCTGACTGCCGACAAATGCTACTGACGCCAACATACATTGCGCTTAAGGAGCACGAAAATAAGATACGAGAAATTAGTGATCATAAGGAAGCATATACAGTATATAGTCGTTTCCCCTCGCTCTATTTACGAGTGGAACAGGAGCTGTAGGGAAGCAGCCTACTCACGCCGTAATAAATTACATCAGTCTTTCCATTGTGTGCCAGCCAGTCCGCTGTAACTAGCTCTGACGTCATAAATGTTGCGCAATACTTTTAAAATCAAATAAATAACCTGAAACGATTCTAGCATGTCAGGAGTAATACTAAATTAATATGTGTTGAATATCAGTTCGATAACTTTAGCCATTTTCGAAATTTGGACGTTTTTCTGTAAAAATCATTGGCGCAACAGAAAAGAGCTAGAGACTTCAAAATTTATAATTAGATTCCTTTTTCATAAATATTTAATAGAAACAGTCTTCTGGATCTCACAATTTAAGATTTTAGTTGAAATTCAATATTTTCTGATTTTTGTCTCAAAACTTAAGGAAGCAAGATAGATTAAGTAGGCTAATAAATAAGGCTAGGATGTTTATATTTAAGTAGGTTGGAGATCCGCTATAACTATGAAGATGTGAGAAGTTTCATTTGAATACCTATAAAACTATAGCGATAGCGTATCTCCAAAGGGCCAGTTCAGAGCTCGTCTACTGCGTGCAGTGTAATTAAATTAATTCTCTCGCCCAAAATATTTAACTCAGCCACGTCAAAATTTTATTATCAATACTTACCTGCGTTCTGAATGCACATTTAAATTAAGAGCTTCATCGGCCATCAGCAAAAGAAGCTATGATTTATTCGGTAACTTAAAGTGGTGCATTACTAGTCCAGCGGCTAGTCGGGAGAGCCGATTTGATCAGGCATTCCCTTAGCCGTCCGCACCGCGGCTTTATACAGGGCTATTACAAATGATTGAAGCGATTTCATAAATTCACTGTAGCTCCATTCATTGACATATGGTCACGACACACTACAGATACGTAGAAAAACTCATAAAGTTTTGTTCGGCTGAAGCCGCACTTCAGGTTTCTGCCGCCAGAGCGCTCGAGAGCGCAGTGAGACAAAATGGCGACAGGAGCCGAGAAAGCATATGTCGTGCTTGAAATGCACTCACATCAGTCAGTCATAACAGTGCAAAGACACTTCAGGACGAAGTTCAACAATGATCCACCAACTGCTAACTCCATTCGGCGATGGTATGCGCAGTTTAAAGCTTCTGGATGCCTCTGTAAGGGGAAATCAACGGGTCAGCCTGCAGTGAGCGAAGAAACGGTTGAACGCGTGCGGGCAAGTTTCACGCGTAGCCCGCAGAAGTCGACGAATAAAGCAAGCAGGGAGCTAAACGTACCACAGGATGGTGCTCCACCGCACTTCCATCATGATGTTCGGCATTTCTTAAACAGGAGATTGGAAAAACGATGGATCGGTCGTGGTGGAGATCATGATCAGCAATTCATGTCATGGCCTCCACGCTCTCCCGACTTAACCCCATGCAATTTATTTCTGTGGGGTTATGTGAAAGATTGTGTTTAAGCCTCCTCTACCAAGAAACGTGACAGAACTGCGAGCTCGCATCAACGATGCTTTCGAACTCATTGATGGGGACATGCTGCGCCGAGTGTGGGAGGAACTTGATTATCGGCTTGATGTCTGCCGAATCACTAAAGGGGCACATATCGAACATTTGTGAATGCCTAAAAAAACGTTTTGAGTTTTTGTATGTGTGTGCAAAGCATTGTGAAAATATCTCAAATAATAAAGTTATTGTAGAGCTGTGAAATCGCTTCAATCATTTGTAATAACCCTGTATATAAGAACGCTGCTCGAGGAAGGAAAGCCCCAGTTCTCTCCAGACGCTGAATAGCACGTCATCTGTGTCGAGAGTCGCGTCGCGTCGCGTCGGTATCATTGCTACAAACAGCCTCGGATGCCGTATTAAGTTACTCGAGATACGCGTAACATGAAATCATTTTCGAGATAAGTGTTAATTCTGGGATGATTTTCATTATCTAGCTTCAGTTTGCGTATTGTCGTATTTTCACGTGCCGCCGCGGGACAAACATTCTACCATTATTTAGTGTGGCGTTTGATGAACATTATCATCAAATTATGGCGAGCATTCATTTAAATATTTAACTTGGACAGTTATAGTGGCATCAGCGCATTAGACTCTGAACTGCTCTGTTAGTTAGGTTGTGTGGATTCTTTTGTTTTCATCTGTGACTTTCAGAATACAGAACGTTTTTTTTTTTTTCACGACCGTTTTTAATTAGAAATCCCAGACAATCTCCTACTTCCTCAGAGCTATAAGCTGTAACTATAAGTGTATTCTCAGATGAAGTGGGCACTAGGAATTCTAATTACAGGCTTCACGTTTTGCTAATCACTTTCTGGTTGCCAATATTGTAGTTAGAGAGCCAGTGTTGAGAACGGCGAAAGACAGCCTAAATAGCATTCTAAATAATAGGAAATGCAGTGTTTCTACATTCAAACAAATTTTATATAACAGCAACATATTTTCCAACATGCCGCCCCGCAGAGCGAAGATGACTAGTAGTGGTACAGGGTACCCTCTGCCATGCACTATATGGTGGCTTGCGGAGTATCTCTGTAGATGTAGATGTAGGTGTACCAGTCACAAAAAAGACATGTCTATCCCTCCTGGAATGTTCACTCAGTAGTGGTTATCATGAGTTTTTTTGGTCCTTCTAACATTATCTTATTGGCGAAGTCTTTTACTCACCATAGTGTGTGGAATTTGCTAGCTGAACGTATGTTTAAGGACTGTTGAACGGTGCTACGTATTTATTTTATGGTATATTCAGCGCAAGATTCAATGTTTTCGGTTCAACATTCATTGTAGCAAGCATGCGTTCATACCAGGAGAGTGAGTTTACACTTATGTAGTTGGAGATTTCATTGATTTTATTACTATATACACTATTTGCACTGTTGCTATCACAATATTCGTTTTAAAAGCGTAAAAGTACACTCTTTACACGATGTGAGATGAGATCTGCCCGAACAGTATTCGTTGTAGCAAGCATACGAATCACACGTGTAGAATACACGATTTTAATACTTAATACAGCAAATGAGTGTTCATGTTTATTCAGTTAACTTTTTTTTAATAATAAATGAGCTCACATCACACCACTTGAGCTCCTAATGACGGTAACACTTCAGGCAGATACGCAGTGTGTTTTCCATCAGGAGCAAGTGGGCTGAGTAAAATTCCTCCACCATCTACTCCTCCGTCTGCTGCACAGAAGGAATCTCATCCTTTCACACTATACGAGAACACACACACAAAGCTGTTATACGGTGCAGTGGAGCGTCTGAAACCTCTACCGGACAGATTTCGAACAGTTTTTACGGGAAGAAGTTGAATAAACATGAGCAATGACGGGTTATAACTGCATGCAGCAGCGGAGGCTAGGGAGTGCGAGGCACTGCTTTCCACCTGTCGGGGACAGAGCAGAAGATCGGCGCGCAGTGAGGTGAGTAGTATAAAGATCCATGTGTACCTCATTGATACAGGACATATTATTTCAGTGTTTTTCCTAAATGACACTGATTTTACTTAGCTGGGGATAACTTTCAGACAGTGACAGCACATCTGGAAGGTTTAAAAGCCCACCGCTGTTGACTGTTCAGTTCTTCACCCATGACATATAATCAGGTATTCTGCTATTTTTCCAGGGGGGAGGGGGGGGGGCAGTCGTTCCTAGAAATTGTTCCAGAGGGCTAGTGTTTCCGAGTAATACTTTTAACCGCTTTCTGGAAGTGTTCTGTTCTTGAGTATTTTGTTCATCTGTGACTGTTTTCTGCAGACTGGAAATAATACACTCCTGGAAATTGAAATAAAAACACCGTGAATTCATTGTCCCGGGAAGGGGAAACTTTATTGACACATTCCTGGGGTCAGATACATCACATGATCACACTGACAGAACCACAGGCACATAGACACAGGCAACAGAGCATGCACAATGTCGGCACTAGTACAGTGTATATCCACCTTTCGCAGCAATGCAGGCTGCTATTCTCCCATGGAGACGATCGTAGAGATGCTGGATGTAGTCCTGTGGAACGGCTTGCCATGCCATTTCCACCTGGCGCCTCAGTTGGACCAGCGTTCGTGCTGGACGTGCAGACCGCGTGAGACGACGCTTCATCTAGTCCCAAACATGCTCAATGGGGGACAGATCCGGAGATCTTGCTGGCCAGGGTAGTTGACTTACACCTTCTAGAGCACGTTGGGTGGCACGGGATACATGCGGACGTGCATTGTCCTGTTGGAACAGCAAGTTCCCTTGCCGGTCTAGGAATGGTAGAACGATGGGTTCGATGACGGTTTGGATGTACTGTGCACTATTCAGTGTCCCCTCGACGATCACCAGTGGTGTACGGCCAGTGTAGGAGATCGCTCCCCACACCATGATGCCGGGTGTTGGCCCTGTGTGCCTCGGTCGTATGCAGTCCTGATTGTGGCGCTCACCTGTACGGCGCCAAACACGCATACGACCATCATTGGCACCAAGGCAGAAGCGACTCTCATCGCTGAAGACGACACGTCTCCATTCGTCCCTCCATTCACGCCTGTCGCGACACCACTGGAGGCGGGCTGCACGATGTTGGGGCGTGAGCGGAAGACGGCCTAACGGTGTGCGGGACCGTAGCCCAGCTTCATGGAGACGGTTGCGAATGGTCCTCGCCGATACCCCAGGAGCAACAGTGTCCCTAATTTGCTGGGAAGTGGCGGTGCGGTCCCCTACGGCACTGCGTAGGATCCTACGGTCTTGGCGTGCATCCGTGCGTCGCTGCGGTCCGGTCCCAGGTCGACGGGCACGTGCACCTTCCGCCGACCACTGGCGACAACATCGATGTACTGTGGAGACCTCACGCCCCACGTGTTGAGCAATTCGGCGGTACGTCCACCCGGCCTCCCGCATGCCCACTATACGCCCTCGCTCAAAGTCCGTCAACTGCACATACGGTTCACGTCCACGCTGTCGCGGCATGCTACCAGTGTTAAAGACTGCGATGGAGCTCCGTATGCCACGGCAAACTGGCTGACACTGACGGCGGCGGTGCACAAATGCTGCGCAGCTAGCGCCATTCGACGGCCAACACCGCGGTTCCTGGTGTGTCCGCTGTGCCGTGCGTGTGATCATTGCTTGTACAGCCCTCTCGCAGTGTCCGGAGCAAGTATGGTGGGTCTGACACACCGGTGTCAATGTGTTCTTTTTTCCATTTCCAGGAGTGTATATCACTGCCGCAGATGGATCTCTTTGTGTAACAGAATACAACAGGCCTGCAACACAGGTATCCAGACCGATGGTGGGAGGAGGGGGAGGTAGAAGGGGAGGTAAGGCTCATTCTATGGAGTTTAGTCTGTATCCACACACTGAGGTGGATACTCACGTAGCTAGCTCTCGCCACTCTCTCCTGGCGAAATCTTTTGGGGTCGGTTTTCGTGGTAATTGTGTTATCACAATGATTTTATTCAATTCGCAGTGCGTATGTTGCATTATGACCTGTTGTTTACGAGTGGTGATTTTTTCACGAAGATTTCGATGTGTTGTTAGAGCAGCGAAGCATTATCCGTTAGCTGTGGTAGCTGGTAGCGTGTGTTGGTCTTTCTACGCTTCAGTGATAGTTTGCTGCCCTATCCCTTCTTGCCATGTACGTATATGTGTGTAAAACTTTCTCAGCAGCTATTTCCCTTGGCGATCGGAAGGAGACAATCCTTCCAGTAATGGCTGTTGGATAGTTGCCCGCTAATTTCGCTCGGTATTGTGGACTAGGGAACACGGCACGGTCAACATGTACACACATACGATCGTAAAGGGATACAAAACACGTTTCATTTTATTGTCAGTCGTGCTCCATACACCAAGGAGAGGGCATCTGATATATTTGGTCTGGAGGAGTGGAATAGAATGAAGTTGTATCCTACACTGTGGATCTCAGTCAATCCTTTTGCATTTCCCTTATTAGCTGAAAAGTATTCGCCTACACTCATGTAGGAGGCTATAGACACAGTCCTCAGCTATATGCTTACAGGTAACATTCTTATTAAACTCCTCTCTGTCAAACACCATCATTGAACACATTTCCCAGCAATTTAGGTAATTCATTTAATTAATGTTTAAATAAATAAACAATATACTGCTCGAATTTGCACTTCATTTCGAGTCAAGACAACAGTTTTTTCATGAGAGTGTTTTTCCATCGTCCCATATCTTTTAAGCAGTTGTGCTTATTTGAATTTCAATTGACAGTCAGGATTCCCGGCCAAAACCTTGGAAACTTTTCCAGCAGGATAAAACCGTAAAAATAAATAAATGAAGACAGTACCATATATCCTTCCTTTCCAGCAGCTCAACACAGATTTCGCACCAATTCACAAGTTGGGGAGAGGAGAGTAAGTGGGGGACGGGTGGTGGGATATGCTGGAGGGGAGGGGAAGTAGGGGAGGGGAGAGAGAATGAGTAAGTGGGGGTGAGTGATGGTGGTTACGTTATCAGTGCGTCATTCCCACATCCACCCCCACAAAGATGAGGAGTGGAGACCACCCAGGGAGAGGCGCTATATTAAATAAAATAAAAGTGGCATAGAAAGATCGTTAGTCCCCTACTAACGTCATCTTGCATTTACTTTGTCATCTTCTGGTGTCACACACTTAGAACTGCATGAGACTTCAATGAAACACGATACTGAACAGTAGTAGTATATTTTCGTATAGGTAATAAACAAGGGTTGTTATTCTTTCAACCACCCACTTTCAGAGTCAATGAATCATTACAGTGACCCCATGCTAGGGTATTAACTCTATCCTGCAGCGCATAATGTTTGTCCTTTTCTGCTGATAATGTTATCTTGTGGTATCACACAGTGGGAGCTACAATGATAACAAGGTAAGGCTATGATGGTTGACACAAACAAATTGGCAGTCAGCACTAAATTAGTATTCGATGAAGGTGCAGTTCTTAGAGGCCATGTCCTGTTAAAGAGTACACCATGTACCGTACCGGCCCTCCATGGTGCGTTTACAACTGTTCTCAGATGTCAGGGAAGAAGGAGTAGACTCTATGGCTTTCAACACCGATTGCCCGCTCTCGATACCACTTATTGACTCGCCACTGTTTTAGTTGGCTCTTGTTCCTTAAATCTTCCACCGTAATTTCTATTACCTTGCCTAGTGTGTCTTTCTGCTGCCTGCATGTGGCACCTAGCTGACGGATTTTTAGTGAATCAGGTATATTCCAAGCAGAACGCACAGTGCTTCCACTGATGTGGTGCTGAAAGCTCATGTGTTCAGCGTGAAACATACCACCGATTCAAAGAAGGCACAATGACATTTTTGTATAGATTGCAGTGAAACTCTGTAAGTGACTGTCATGATACGTGTGAGTTTCTGTACAAGATTTTTTGCTTTGTCAGCCGCCTGCTTTATGTGTTGGTTAAATGTCAGTCGATCGTCAATCTGTACCCCTCAGTACCTGGTTGTGTGTTTTCTGTGAGTATTTCTATTGTGCATCTTTACAATCAGGTCTGTTTGTAGTTTTCTTTTCAGTAATATGTAAACTAACTTGTCAGGAGCCACGGTAAGTTAGTTTTTCAGGTCCCATCTGCCCATCTTTTGTAGATTGCCATGGCTTTGGTTTCCAGTTCTCTTCTTGAGTTGGCTGACACCACAATCAAGAGATCATCTTCGTATGCGACAATTCCGTCACTCTGTATATCCCCATCCATTTCTACTGGGAGGAGTCCAATGGAAAGAGCCCAAAAGATGGGTCTACAAATTGAATCCTGCGGGCACTCCTTTGTCATTCTCTTCATCACTTTCAGTTCACTCATCAAATGCCCCAATGATGCCTATGAGTATGACCATTACGTTTTTGCTGCTGACATAGTGTGCTGATTCGAATATGTTTTAATTTCTACAGACCTATATTGCTGTAACATGAGTCCCAGGAGCCGTGTGTAACCTGTAATCAGATACACACGGTACTCTTCTTTACCGTAGGAATTAATTTATTACCTTAGCTAAAAGTGAGATTATCTGTGTGTTAGTCATTTAAAGGTCTCCGAACGAGTGCCATCCAGGCCTGGTGCTTCATTAACTTTTAATTTTACTATGGCTAACACCACCTCCACCTGTACGAAGGGGCAGATGACGACTTCCAGTGTGTATTTTTTCTGTATTAAAGCTCTTAAACGGGTGTCGTGTGGATTGACTTCGTTGCGGTTGTCATTGGGAAGGAGCTTTTAAGGTAGAAATTCCACTGCACTTCTCCAGCCCTGAAACTTCCTGGCAGATTAAAACTCTGTGCCGGACCGAGACTCGAACTCGGACCTTTGCCTTTCACGGGCAAGCGCTTGGCCGCGAAAGGCAAAGGCACGAGTTCGAGTCTCGGTCCGGCACGCAGTTCTAATCTGCCAGGACGTTTCATAACAGCGCACACTCCGCTGCAGAGTGAATATCTCATTCTCCATCCCTGTGTGAAGGTTTCGCCCCCTTAAGTATGGCTAGCACAAACGGTGTTTTTAACCTCTCGGTCATCAGTTTGTTCGGGCTTGGTCATACGTTGTCGCTTAACTTTGTTAGAACGTGTTCGTCCCAATGGCATCTCTATGTTTGGTGTAGGATGTTCATATATTGTCGCTTCGCTTCTTTAAACTGCTATAGTCGTTTTTGTCTCCCTCTAGTAGTTCATGCTCCCTGGTAGTATCTGCCTTTGTATCTCGAATCCCTTTTGAGTCTGGTAAGTTCGTTCGGCCAGGTTATTTTCCTTTCACTTTTATCCATTACAGTTGGGATTGCTCTATCTTGTGCCTCTTGCAACTTTTCCATCAGTCTGTGTATCTTATGCTTAATGACGCCTTCAATCTGCTAAAGCTTGCGTGTTACTACATAGTTCTGTAATTTCTGCCAGTCTGCTTTACTAAAGAGAAATCGCTTGTTGTGTGTTTCTCATGTCGTGTGTGTGTGTGTGTGTGTGTGTGTGTGTGTGTGTGTGTGTGTGTGTGTGTGTGTGTGTGTGTGTGTGTGTGTGTGTAGGGGGGGGGGGGGAGACTATGTTTGGCATTATGACATTGTGAGAAGTGTGTGTAACCCCATCGCGTACCTTCGATGATGTCATGAGACCAATAGATTTTATGTTTCCTACTGTAATGTCAGTGTCTGATTTTGGTCCTGCTCTCTTGCTATTGTGTTGGGTTGGCCCTCACTGTTAACTATGTATGGATTGTTTGTGCGCATCTTGTCATTAATTAAGCAGCCCCATGAAAAGTGACATGGTGCTAAAAATTTCTTGATATCTGAAGGTATTATAAAAAATTTTATGTCGACCGCCATGCGGGGTAGCCGCGCGGTCTCGGGCGCCTTGCCACGGTTCGCGCGGCTGCCCCCGTCGGAGGTTCGAGTCTACCCTCGGGCATGGGTGTATGTGTGTTGTCCTTAGCGTAAGTTAGTTTAAGTTAGATTTAGTACTGTGTAAGCCTAGGGACCGATCACCTTAGCAGTTTGGTCCCAATGGAACTTACCACAAATTTCCAGATTTGGATGTCGACCGTGTTGTGCAATTCTCTCCATCCATTCTCCGTACTGGTGGATCTCAGCAGGAAACTGTTCATAAATTGACGGAATTAACCACGCATCATTTCCTTTATATATTTCTACCGTAAGTACGTGGTCCGAACAGAGTTATAATATCTTAGTCGCAGTTCACTGCAAGTTGACTAATATGATTGCAGCTGTTCGATCGGTTGCCCCTGCGATGACTCTTGTGTTGTTTGCGATACCAGCCAGTCGTCCTTTCTTTGTTTAGGACTTTAGGGCATTGCGAACACACCACGCCCGCACACTCCTCGTCCACGACATTTTTAAGATCCACATTCACGATAATGCTCCACATATCGTTTAGTTGGATCAGCCTTACGGGTGCTTGGTGAAAATAAAACATCTCATGCCCCCTCCTGACTTGCTCGAAAACTACAGAGTCGTTCGGCTCTGGAGGTCTTTCTACACTTGGTCCAGGTTAAACCCTTCTGATAGCTGTGCACACACTCCCCATATGAGTTCAAGCAACACGCAGCAATCAGTCAGGAGATTTTCAACTTCTAAAACCATTTTGTCTGATTTTTCTTTATTGGGGAAACATATTGTGCCCCCTTTTGGCTGCATTTTGCTTCTTATGAAACGCTGGGCAGTCTGAAAGAAATCTCATTGTTCCCATACGTTAATTCGCGAGGTCTCCTACAGGGTCCAATAGTCATTGAATAAGTTTTTTTATGATCCTGTGAGTGTCTCCCTCTTCTGCTTCCGCATGGTTTTTGGTGTCTGACCAGTTTCTCTTTATTTGGGATTAGCAGATGTGTCTGTGTGTTGCGTCGGTTGCGGTCTGCTGCATCTGGCTCGGTGCATCTATTTGCATGCTGTCACTGTTAACACATGTTCTCTTACCTCTGTCTCTGTCGTTGGTGATGGATTCATTGCTCTGTTATGGAAAGTAATGTGTAGTGTATGATGTCTTTTTCTGTCAGCATCAGGGTAGCCCCTGATAGAAAGTGTTCTGTCTCGACGTACCGAGTACTTTTCGTCGTATCTTATTCCTTTCTTCTAGTTTGTTTTGTTCATTTTGCGGTCTGTCTGCTCTCTCCCCTCACCTGTCTTATGCTTTGTGGTGTGTTGATGACCTGCGCGTTCATTTGTGTGTCTGCTCCTGGTGTTGGTCTGAAATCTTCAAGCGATATTTTTCTCCAACAGTTTGGGCTGTTTAATACAAACCTCTTGGTCTGTTCTCGATCCAGTGTTGTAGTGTACGATGTGTTTGGTTGTGCACTTTGTTGTCGTTGTTTCCCTAAGGTACACCTGCACATTTATTTTTCTTTTCCATTATTAATTTCACACTCTAACGCCTCAGTGCATAATGTTAACCCTATCTGAGAAAGTATACTACGGTACAGTTCATGCTTCAGTTGCCTAGCTACATTGAGTATTCCAGGCCTTGCATTACACTGTCATTTTTGTAATCTATCTTAATATTGTATTTGTTATGCACTTCCTTCAACAATGTAGGAGGCAGAAAGCGTTTGTGTGTCAACTCTGGTTATGCAGTCGTTCCATACCAGACTGGAAGTATGTATTGCTTCTGCCGATAGTCATTTTGAACACAACTTATGATGGTCAGTTGTATTATTACTGGCCAGAATCTACATAATTAGTGTATTGTATTGTTTTTTAGTGTGTGCTACCATAGGTATTGTGTCAGTGTGGGAACTTTTCAAAAAACGATATCTCGTGAACTACTCTCACTAGAATCGTACGAGAAACGCCATTGATATTCCAATTTACACTACTTTTAGTTTGTTAATTTCAATAGATATTGTTCCACTTAAAAAGTGTATATCTGCACACAAAATATATTTTTAAGTATTATCACAATCTGCTGATTGGATAACGATACGAGCCTCTGACTATCAATCCATTCTGTGAAACCCACACATCAACAGTACTTTCCATTTCTGCGATATTTTCGGTGCAAGTTTTAGGTCATTCAGCCTGTGTATGCCACGGTCATGTGCCATGTCACTACTGCGGGCGTCAGTTATTATGGTTGTCAGCAACTGGGGGTCGACTGCGCTTGCAAATTGTGGAGCAGATATCTTACTTTGGTAGTCAACAAGTGCTGCTTAGCCTATAAATTTTATCAATAGTGGCATTATACAAGTCATGTGTATTTTTTTTTAAATCCTGTAGAAAAAATAAGTTATTTTGGCAGTGCCATGTCTTTCCTGTGCTTCGGTAATTATACATGTTGAGAGTAATACGATGTTATTTTACTGCAATTGGTGTAATTGTACTTGCATATACGGTGTAACTGTACTTGAAATAGTTATATATTTTGATAAATAATCTTATTTTGGTGCTAAAATTTTAGTGTAGAGTTACCGACCTTTCATCGTGACTCGTTTCCACCATTGACTTGACAATGTTTCATCTCTGTCTGGTTCCACCACGATCTTTGGCCAAATTGTGTTGTTTCTAAACATTTTCTCCTTGCGTATTACGAAAATAAATAAGTAGTAGTAGTATGGTATTCTGCCTTATGGCAGGTCTTGTCGTGGGTTAAGCTTCCTCCACTTTTGTCTGTCCATAGCCAGTCTTTTCATTTCTGAATATTTGCCTCCTTTGATATTGTCCAGCATTGATATCTTCTTTTTCTTCTTCCCCTTTATCCCTCCACCATTCCTTCTATTCCTTCCTTCAATAAACAGTCCCTCCTCAATCAATGTCCAATCCAGTTCCGTTTTCTGTTTCTGATGACTTTCAGTATGTTTCTTTCTTCTCCAACTCTTCTTAATATTTCTTCATTCCTTACTCGGTCTTCCCATTTCACTTTTTTCATTCTTCTCCATATCCACATCTCTAGTGCCTCCAGTCTGCTTTGATCTTCCTTCCTCAATGTCCAGGTCTCCGCACCATATAGTGCAACGCTCCAAATGTAACATTTGGCAAGTCTTTTCGTCAGATCTTTGTTTAGTGGTCCACAAAGTAATTTCTTCTTTTGCCATTGCAATTCTTTTCCTAATATCTGTTGAGCAATACATATCATCCATTATTACACTTCCCCAAGTAACTGAAGTTATTCACTTGCTCTATTTCCTCTCCCCCTATTTCCATACGGCATTTTCTCCCCTTTCCTCCAATTATCATGCTTTTCGTTTCCTTCTTGTTAATCTTCATTCCATATTCTTCTAATTTTATGTTTAGATCATCTAACATTTGTTCCATGTCTGTTGCACACTCTGCCATCACAACCATGTCGTTTGCAAATCGTCAAAACTCCTTCTTCCCAACCTATAAAGGTGTGTTGTCAGTTTATTTGTCTGTGGCAATGTTGTTTTTCTTTACTTTTCTTATTCTGGAACATAATGATTAGGTTTTCTGGCATTATTTAGCAGTTGGTTATGTAAATTCAGTATTAAAGAACGTTGGCACTACAATTCCGTTTGGTAACCATCACAGTCTTCCTCGAAATTAATTTTTCTACATAACCTCGAACAGTTCTAAACAATTTTTAATGATACAAAGTGTTTTACTGATCAGGATGGGTGGCAGTGTGAGTGAGGTTCTTAGGGCGACCAGGTGATCAGCATTCCAAGACAGTTCTTCGATTTACTTAACTTTATTCAAATTCTGTTACATATATATACTGTAGCGGCCTGCATCCTCGCAGCCTACCGACTCGAACGCGACGCAGAATCCCGACACGGAAGCCCGGCGGCTGACGACAGCAACAGCAACCCCCCGGCCTGTGGAAAGACCCGCTTTTATTCCGCGTGGATAGCTGACTCGCGAGGCGACGACCCGCCAGTGCGGACTCAGCGGGGACGGAAACATGCGTTCCGCGCTGGAGGGTGAACCATCGCATGCCTGCTACCTCGTTCCCTTACAAAACAAAGTAAAACTAACTTTTCAGTATCACCCAATATGTTTTTATACTGTAGAATATGCTGTATCATCTTCTTCACCCTAAAACTGTGGTTGGTGACCGGTTGCATTACTGATAAAATTGTAATAATATCAAGTAATTTCAGTTCGACCTATGATCTCCTAATGACAATGCCTCATATCGAACTGCCAACACTCTTTATGTACTTCGTACATGGAGACACCAATGTAAGATTTGACATCTACGTTGTATGTAATTGTGTGTGTGTGTGTGTGTGTGTGTGTGTGTGTGTGTGTGTGTGTGTTCCAGACGTATTTTTTGAAAAGACATGGAAATAACATTGACAGGAACATTGTGTTGTTGACGCACTTTTGCAGACATCTTATTCGTTTAATTAACACTGTGATATTTGGCAGGCATCATAGAACAATTTAGATGTATAAATATTTAATTAAGGGTGTGTGCCTTACACCAGGTGTAAGTCTAAAATTTCCTTTAATCTGCAACAGTTAATTCGTTCCGTTTATAATTATTCTCATTCAATATTATGCTCTCATTCCATAATGTTTCTGATAAGGTAATTGGAGTCCACCAGGAAGTTCTGTACGAACTATTTCATGTAAATGTCCGCTGATCAAGTTTTGGTGCGATATGAAGAAGATCTCGGACTTCTGAGGATCTAAGATCCAGTTTTTGCTTCTATCTTGATACAGAAAAAAAGGTCGATATTCATACCATGTATGCAAACAGCAATGTTTTTAAGTTTTGCGATTAGATAAAACTGGATATATCGTCAGTACATAGGTGAGAATAATAATGAGAAAGCACATATGCACTATCTGAGATACGCAGTAAAAAGTGCAACTGACCAAGAACTGAATCCTGAGAGACTAGAGAGAGCACATATTTCCATGATGACATCGACCCTAGACGAGTCGTTGACATCTCCTTTTGAGCTATTTGTCGAACCACAGTACTTTACAGTTTGAGCAGTTCAGCTTTTTCATTTCCTTAAGTAATAGGTCGAAATCAGTCTGTGTCAGAATTGACACTTCATGCATGTTAATGGCATTTTTGATGTCAGAGACTTTGGGTATAAATTCTTTAGTACCAGTCAGTATCAAATTTACGAATAACTAAAGACAGATATCTGTAAGAACTAGAAAACAGATATCGGTAATGTTTGCTGTGTGTCCATAAACACATTTTAAGCTAACTGCGTCTGTAGTGAAAGTGCTGTCTTGTGGCCGACAATTTATCACAACTTAAGAACTGACTGCTATCGAGAAAGACTCGTTTAATTCGTCTGCAGAGGCCTGCAAAACAGCATTCGTTTTTGCCTTTCGTGTGCCAAGCTACATTGTTTTTTCCACGGAACTTCGAGATTTTAATTTCACGCAATATAACGTTGCGTAGGTTTTGTTCCGGTTTGTGCAGCAACTTCCTGTATGCTTCATATAGTTCTATTGTTGTATTTCGCTTGAACCTTCTGTGTCCAGAGTCTAGTTTATTAATTATCTTTTACATTAACGTAGAGGTTCATGGTGTGGGTTCCTTTAGACATGTCCTAGTTCATGAACCACGGGCATTGTATGAGTGGCCAAGTAAGTGGTCCCGACAGTCGGGATACCAGTTACTTTGGAATAAGGCTGGGCATCTCGGACATATTCTGAGTCGTGGTCACCTTTGTGCTCATACGGCAAAGACTACCAAATCCACCGGTTAGTCCCTCAACCGTTAGGGGTAAAACTCAATGGGACTCGGGGCAAGTAAGGCTAGCAACCTGCTTCCCTGGTACTTTAAATATGATGCTGGCAACAATCAGAGCAAAATGCTTCGGACCTTTGGAGGTGACGGAGTCCCACCTCTAACTGACAAACCAGGGACTCCTAAGATACGACTTGCCAAACAAATGGTAATGAGATGGGGAGCTATTAATATCAATGGGGGCTACTCTGGGAAGAAGGTAGAGCTGGCAGAGGCTGCAAGTAAGATGGGGCTCGACGTTTTAGCTATTAGTGACATTCGGGTAAGGGGTGAGAAAGAAGAGGAAGTGGGAGAATACAAGGTCTACCTATCAGGAGTCAAAGCAGGAATAGCACAATGGGGTGTAGGGCTTTACATCAGGAAAGAAATGGAACCCAGCGTAGTTCCAATAAGGTATGTAAACGAACGACTGATGTGGATAGATTTGACAGTGTCTAGCAAGAAAATTAGGATTGTGTCAGTATATTCGCATTGTGAAGGGACAGATGAAGATAAGATGGATAGTTTGTATGAGGCACTCAGTGCTGTAGTTGTTAGAGTAAAGGACAAGGACAGTGTTCTGCTCATGGGTGATTTTAACGCCAGGATTGGAAATCGAACAGAAGGGTGTGAAAAGGTTATTGGTAAATCTGGAGAGTATATGGAGGCCAACAGGAACGGGAAACAACTCTTGGATTTCTGTGCCAGTATGGGCTTAGTAATCACAAACACCTTTTTTAAACATAAGAACATTCACCGGTATACATGTGAAGGCAGGGGAACCAGATTTGTCATTGACTATATAATAACAGATCAGGAATTCAGGAAGGCTGTGAGGAACACACGTGTATTCAGGGGATTCTTTGATGACACTGATCATTATTTAATCTGCAGTGAAATTGGGATTGTGAGGCCGAAAGTGCAGGAGGTCAGGTCCATATGTAGGAGGATAAGAGTGGAGAAACTTCAGGATAAGGAAATCAGGCACAAGTACATAACAGCGATCTCAGAAAGGTACCAGTTAGTTGAATGTAGTCAATTACAGTCATTGGAAAAGGAATGGACAAGGTACAGGGACACAGTACTAGAAGTGGCTAAAGAATGTCTTGGAACAGTAGTGTGTAAAAGCAGGATGAAGCAAACAGCTTGGTGGAATGACACAGTCAAGGCAGCCTGTAAAAGGAAAAAGAAGGCTTATCAAAAATGGCTACATACTAGAACTCAGGTAGACAGAGAAAGTTATGTTGAAGAAAGAAACAAAGCCAAACAGGCAGTTGCAGCATCCAAGAAGAAATCTTGGGAAGACTTTGGAAACAGTTTGGAGACTATGGGTCAAGCTGCTGGAAAACCATTCTGGAGTGTAATTAGCAGTCTTCGAAAGGGAGGTAAGAAGGAAATGACAAGTATTTTGGACAGGTCAGGAAAACTGCTGGTGAATCCTGCGGATGCCTTGGTCAGATGGAGGGAATATTTTTGAGAGTTGCTCAATGTAGGTGAAAATACGATCAGGAATGTTTCAGATTTCGAGGTAGAATGGGATAGGAATGATGATGGAAATAGCATCACATTTGAGGAAGTGGAGAAAACGGTCAATAGATTGCAGTGCAATAAAGCAGCTGGGGTGGATGAAATTAAGTCGGAACTCATCAAATACAGTGGAATGTCAGGTCTTAAATGGCTACACAGGATAATTGAAATGGCCTGGGAGTCGGGACAGGTTCCATCAGACTGGACAAAAGCAGTAATCACACCAATCTTTAAACATGGAAACAGAAAAGATTGTAACAACTACAGAGGTATCTCATTAATCAGCGTTTTGGGTAAAATCTTCTCAGGTATTGTTGAAAGGAAAGTGCGAGTATTAGTTGAGGACCAATTGGATTAAAATCAGTGTGGGTTTAGGCCTCTTAGAGGTTGTCAGGACCAGATCTTTAGCTTACGGCAAATAATGGAGAAGTGTTATGAGTGGAACAGGGAATTGTATCTGTGCTTTATAGATCTAGAAAAGGCATATGACCGGGTTCCTAGGAGGAAGTTACTGTGTGTTCTACGAGATTATGGAATAGGAGGCGAACTTTTGCAAGCAATTAAAGGTCTTTACATTGATAGTATGGCAGCAGTTAGAGTTGAAGGTAAATTGAGTTCATGGTTCAGAGTAGTTTCAGGGGTAAGACAAGGCTGCAACCTGTCTCCACTGTTGTTCATATTATTTATGGATCATATGTTGAAAACAATAGACTGGCGGGGTGAGATTAAGATATATGAACACAAAATAAGCAGTCTTGCATATGCGGATGACTTAGTTGTGATGGCAGATTTGATTGAAAGTTTGCAAAGTAATATTTCAGAGCTACGAGGTGTGGCTAGAAAAAAACCGGACTAGTACTGGTGAAACAATAAAACGAATGCAATAAGGCTGAAAGTCGCGTGGCCTGTCACGTGACTCTCGCTCCGCCTACTGCTCGAGTTTCATCTGCCTCCTGCACTCAGTCTGCCCGTGGCGTCTGTTTTAAGTAGTTGACGTTTTGTCTGTGCGTCGGAAAATGTTGAGTGTACAGAAAGAACAGCGTGTTAACATCAAATTTTGTTTCAAACTAGGAAAATCTGCAAGTGAAACGTTTGTAATGTTACAACAAGTGTACGGCGATGATTGTTTATCGCGAACACAAGTGTTTGAGTGGTTTAAACGATTTAAAGATGGCCGCGAAGACACCAGTGATGACACTCGCACTGGCAGACCATTGTCAGCAAAAACTGATGCAAACATTGAAAAAATCGGTAAACTTGTTCGACAAGATCGCCGTTTAACAATCAGAGCAGTGTCTGAGTTAACAGGAGTTGACAAGGAAAGTGTCGAACAAGTTTACAGATTTTTTCAATGTTTGCATCAGTTTTTGCTGACAATGGTCTGCCAGTGCGAGTGTCATCACTGGTGTCTTCGCGGCCATCTTTAAATCGTTTAAACCACTCAAACACTTGTGTTCGCGATAAACAATCATCGCCGTACACTTGTTGTAACATTACAAACGTTTCACTTGCAGATTTTCCTAGTTTGAAACAAAATTTGATGTTAACACTCTGTTCTTTCTGTACACTCAACATTTTCCGACGCACAGACAAAACGTCAACTACTTAAAACAGACGCCACGGGCAGACTGAGTGCAGGAGGCAGATGAAACTCGAGCAGTAGGCGGAGCGAGAGTCACGTGACAGGCCACGCGACTTTCAGCCTTATTGCATTCGTTTTATTGTTTCACCAGTACTAGTCCGTTTTTTTCTAGCCACACCTCGTAGATCAGAAATGTAAGGACTATGGTATGAAGATTAGCATCTCCAAAACGAAAGTAATGTCAGTGGGAAAGAAATATAAACGGATTGAGTGCCAAATAGGAGGAACAAAGTTAGAACAGGTACTTAGGATGCATATTCTCACAGGATGGCAACATAGTGAAAGAACTGGAAGCGAGGTGTAGCAAAGCTAATGCAGTGAGCGCTCAGCTACGATCTACTCTCTTCTGCAAGAAGGAAGTCAGTACCATGACTAAGTTATCTGTGCACCGTTCAATGTTTCGACCAACTTTGTTGTATGGGAGCGAAAGCTGGGTGAATTCAGGTTACCTTATCAACAAGGTTGAGGTTACGGATATGAAAGTAGCTAGGATGATTGCAGGTACTAGTAGATGGGAACAATGGCAGGAGGGTGTCCACAATGAGGAAATCAAGGAAAATCTGGGAATGAACTCTATAGATGTAGCAGTCAGGGAGAACAGGCTTAGAGGGTGGGGTTATGTTACTCGCATGGGAGAAGCAAGGTTACCCAAGAGACTCATGGGTTCAGCAGTAGAGGGTTGGAGGAGTCGGGGCAGACCAAGGAGAAGGTACCTGGATTCGGTTAAGAATGATTTAGGTTTATCATCAGAAGAGGCACCAATGTTAGCGCTGAATAGGGGATCATGGAGGAATTTTATAAGTGGGCTATGCTCCAGACTGAACGCTGAAAGGCATAATCAGTCTTAAATGATGATGATGATGATGATGATGTACATTAACGTAATCATCCATGGATTTGGAGACCCGCCAGGGTAGCCGAGAGCGCTAACGCGCTGCTTCCTGGACTCGGGTAGACGCGCCGGCCCCGGATCTAATCCGCTCAGCGAAGTAACGACGCGGAACGATATGCCGGCCAGCCTGTATGTGGTTTTTAGGCGGTTTTCCATATCCCGCTAGGTGAATACCGGGCTGGTCCCACGTTCTGCCTCAGTTACACGACTTACAGACATTTGAAAACGTTCGCACTGTTTCATGCTTACACTAGACACAGACAGCTGCGGTACACTACTTCCGTCCCGGGGGGTTCGGGGCGGCGTCAAGAAGGGCATCCGGCCACCCTCTGCAATGAACACTGCCAAGTCCGTCATAACAAAGCCGACCCCGTGTTGGAGTGGGACAAAGGCCCCGAGAAAGAACAAAGAAGATAAATGGATTTGGAGGTCTCTTTACTTTCACAGATCGCTTAAGGTTATGTACGTCATACAATGTAGTAAGCCTACGACTGAAACCCGGACTTTACCGTATAATATTGGCTCATCGGTTGTAGATTATCATGCAGTATCTGGACTGATACCCTATAGCACTTCATCGTTATACGGTTTAGGTTTATATGTATTATTAGGTGAGATTATTCTCTGTCGGTGTGTACTGAGTACATTAGGAATGTCATACAATAGTAAAAAGACATGGAGCACATGTGTGAACTACCTTTCTCTCCACTTCGATGGTATTGTATCTATATGTTTTGTAAATACTGTGTGTGGCGAATTGGATCCAGATGTGTAGTCTTCAAATCGTTAAATAGTAAAAGTCTCCTTGTTTCCAGGCAGTGTGAGATTTCAACTGCAGGTCTACATTTGTGTCTCCCATAAAGGTTCCATTCCCTAACATTGTCAAGGACAAGGCTGATTATAAAGATCATATGATGCCGATTTCGGTGGTTTATAGATTACTCTGCTAAAAAATTTCTGATATACATTTCTTGAAATAAGGGTCGTGACTTCTTTTACACTCTTTGTGTCCAGTGTATAAGGGGAAGTCAAACGAAAACGAGACAGATGGAGAATAAGTGAGTGAACTGTTTACTAATTCAAAAGTGTCGCCATAACTCTTAACGCCTTTATTCTACTGTGAAAAAGACGGTCGGTGTCTTCATGGAAAAATGTTGGCCGTTGCTTACGGCATCATGATTGTACCAACATCTACGTCCAAAACAAATCAACGACCACGATTGTCTTCCTTGAGGGCTCCACAAATATGGGAATCTTGTGGGGACAAATCGGGACTGTATGGAGAATATGTTAGGGCTTCCCAGCGGGTAATCTGTAGCGTAGTCGAAATAGCATTGGAGGCATTGTCCTGCAACAGAATAATGCCATCCGTCAGCGTTCCTGGGCGTCTGGAGTAGATGGCGGACTTCAGTTTTGTAGTGTCCACGTACCGCTGTGTGTTAATTGTGACACCGTGTTCGAGACAGTGAATGAGCAGCGGGCGCTTGCAGTCAAAGAAGAAGGTCATTATGAGTTTCCCAGAGCTAGCGTATGTGTTGTTTCCAGTACGCTGCAGACATTTCGCTGGGAAGCTCTCACACATCCTCCATACAATCTCGATATCTCCCAATGAAGTTTCCATGTCTTTGAAATCCTTAAGCAAGATATTCGTGGAAACTGATTTTTTTTGAAAGAAGTAGTACACGCCTGTCTACAATTATGATTCCATAGACAACCACAAATATTTTTCCATAAAGGCATTGGTCGTCTTTTCTCACAGTGGGACAAATGTGTAACAGTTAAGGTGATTACTTTTGCCATAGTAAACAGTTTACTTATTTTCTTCATCTGCCCCGCTTTCATTTATCTGTCCTTTATTCTAATAGTATATTCAGCTTTAGATCACAGCAAATATATGCATCCACAGCGCGCAAACAATGAGTCACGCTCTCAAACCTTAGAAGCATATAACCTGTAGGAGGGGCAGAATCGGAGGAGGCATACGGACCGAGTCACGTGGCAGGCAACAGAAATTACTGGAAATTCTACACCTACAATAGCCTGTTAAAGTTCTGAAAATGAGCTATAACGATTCACGTTGACGTGAAAAACTAATAGGTAATAGGTATGTACCATTCATTAAGTCTGAAGGGTGATCGCCTCAGTTTGCTGATCAGTAGGGAGACAAAGGCCTGTATTCGCTCCGGTAGACGTTTTGTAAGCATCACTAAAGTCGCCGATGTCCAGGTTCTATGCTACGATCGTCTGCCCACTTTAGTGAATGAAGGGCAAGCTAATAAAAGGTACCGAAAGGCTGCAGATTGTTTAACGACAAGGAGTCATTCTTAACAATATGGAATAACAGACGTCTCTCGCTGTGCTTCTATGTGTCTTAAGCTATGATTAAGGTTTGGCAGAGGGATGGGCTTAACTAAAACAAATTAAAGGATTCAGGAAGAACTGACATTGGAATTACAGCTTTATAATAGCAGAGGTAAACCAACTGAGAGCATAAATAAACTTGTAATAAGAGAAACAGTTTAAATCAGTTGTGCATTAAAACACAATTAAATAAGTGCACAATTACAATGAGGAAAATGAAAATCATAAAACGACAGATTTATGAGACTGTTGTTAATATACAGGGTGAGCCAGGCGATACGCATCCTGAATTAAAAAAGAAATCAAATCTTTATAAATATACTCATACTGTATTCAACCACAATTTATACACTGCTGGCCACCGTAAATGCAACACCCTGAAGGAAGCATCCGAATCAATTGAAATTTACACCATGAGTTTGCAGCGATGAGATATGTAACTGATTAGAATTTCAGCGCAGACGCACATCGCGCGCACCTGTGGCGCCACCTCATAGCGCCATTTAAGGCTTGGCGATTTCGACGAGTGTACGTTCGGCACGTGTGTTTACCTTGTGGTTGTTTCACAAGACGATCAGTTATGCCTCGTAGACAACAGCGAACATCTTTTGTCAAGTATCCGAGTTCGACAGAGGAAGGATGGTGGCTTACCGAGATTGTGGATTATCATACAGAGAAATCGCTAGTCGTGTTGGACGAAACCAAACAACTGTAATGCGGATATGTGACCGTTGGATGCAGGAGGGTACGACGGACCGACGTGGTCGATCGCATTCACCTCGGTGCACCACTGCACGTGCTGATAGGCAAATTGTGCGCATGGCAGTGACGGATCGCTCAGTGACATCCCGAACCTTAGCACAGCACATTGCGTCTGTAACGCATCATCCAGTGTCTGCGCGTACCATTCGACGCCGTTTACAGCAGAGTGGTCTGTCCGCAAGACGTCCATTGCTTCGTCTACCATTGACGGAGAACCACAGACGTCTCCGTCGCCAATGGTGTGATGACAGACGGATGTGGACGGCAGAATGGAATGACGCTGTCTTTACTGACGAGGCACGCTTCTGTCTGCAGCACCACGATGGTCGGATTCGAGTGTGGAGACACCGTGGAGAGAGGATGCTGGACAGCTGCATTATGCACCGCCACACTGGTCTTGCACCGGGTATTATGGTATGGGGCGGTATTGGATATTACTCTCGCACGCCTCTAGTACGCATTGCCGATACTTTAAATAGCCGGCGCTACATATCCGAGGTGCTGGAGCCAGTTGCCCTTCCTTACCTTCAGGGCTCGGCCACAGCCATATTTCAACAGGATAATGCGCGACCACACGTGGCACGCGTTGTCCAAAGGTTCTTCGTCTATAACCAGATTGAATTGCTTCCCTGGCCGGCTCGCTCTCCGGATCTTTCGCCGATAGAAAACATGTGGTCCATGGTTGCTCAACGAGTGACCCAGATTACATCCCCAGCTGCCACACCAGATGATCTTTGGCAACGTGTGGAAGCTGCTTGGGCTGCTGTACCCTAGGAACACATCCAACGTCTCTTTCACTCAATGCCGAGACGTGTGGCAGCGGTGATCTCCAACAATGGCGGCTACTCTGGCTACTGATTCTGGCAGGAACCACATGTCACAGACGTCTGTAAACGTAATCATTTGATACTTGGTCAACATGTTATCTACAAAATAAATTTTGTTGTGCTACCTCTTGTATTTCTTGGTGTTACATTTACGGTGGCCAGCAGTGTATTTTCTCGTAGAAGATGCTGGAAACGGCCTCCATGTTCTGCAACAGACGACTCAGCACGTTTCTTCATGTTAACTGCTACTGTTCGGAGGTCGCTACAATTATGCAAGATATTTCGCCTCCGATGTTGTGTTTGAGTCGATTGTGTGAATATTATTCTTAGAGACGTTATCCGTCATGTGACCCCAAAGGAAAAAGTCGGGGGGGGGGGGGGGGGAGATAAATCGGGGATGTAGGAGGCCACAAGTTACGTGAACTACCAACACTACCGTGATGCTGTTCCCCGTGTCTGATGTTGCACCATGTCGATGCAGCCAGCAACATCGTTCACAAACCTATAAACAATGCTACTAACTGAATAATCGTGTTCTGGTAACGTTTAGCTGTTATCGTTTCGGGGAAAGAAATTAGGCCTACAATTATTTTGCACGAAACTGGATGCTAAACTCTAAACTTCTGTGAATGTAATAGGGTCTCGCGGTAAACAACACCCTAATACTGTTGTGAATGAAACGCAAAAACTATTGAATATAATGTAGTATTTCTTCTCTTGTGAATGAAACGCAAAAACCATTGACTATTACACAGTACTTCTTCTCTATCAGTTTCTTGAAGCTCTTGCACAACCTGAATGCGATACGGGTGGTGCCTCAGCTTCTTTGCAGCTCTGCAATCAGTCCCGTAACGTATTGCACTTGATTGGCATAGGTTTTCATATCGAATTTCTTGGTGAGCGTAGCAAGGATGAGTGGATATTTCCCAGTGAGGCAACACTTAACACTGGAGGTCGGCTGGAAAGTTCACATTCATTCACACTAACAATTTTTCTGGAACGATTGACTATACGTGAAATCGTTGATTCGTTAGGCACCCTTGTTTCAAGAAAAGCTACCATAAAGTCTTCCTGGCATTTTAACAGAGACAGCGATATGAAGAAACGTTTAAGAATGAACGAAAGGTTCAGCCTGGGGAAAAACGCATATTTCTTGTCACAACGGTAACTCAACACTGGCGTCAGAAGCGTAGGAAAGTGCAAGTGTTTCATCTCCCACGAGGTTATCTGTTGCCAGCACAAACATTTCCACCTGTAAGAAACGCAGTTTTCCCCAAAACTAGTCTGAATTTAGGGTTATGTAAGTGTTGGCTTAACCTGTATTTTGTCAGCATAAAATAAAAACACATACGAGTATACACAAAAAGTTATTCCTTAATTAGTATACAATAAAGTAAGTAACGGCCAGGCAAATGAGAAATATATACATGGAAAAAGTAAGAATATTGTTTATTATTTCATAAATAATTTACATAACTGTTAATATATTTATTCCACCGTGAGACAAGATCGTCGGTGCCTTCATGACAAAATGTTTGTGGTTCCCTACTGAACCATGATTCTACCCAAACATGCACCTAATCGTCCAAAGCAAACAGACGACCACGAACGTCTCTTTTCATGCCTCCGCAATATGGAGATAGTGTGGAGAGAGATCGAGGCTATATGGAGGGTGTGTAAGGGTTTTCCAGAGAAAATTCTGTAGTGTAGTCGAAATAACCTTGCAACATGTGGACCAGCCCACGAAGGCACTGACTGTCTTCTCTCATTGTGGGATAAATGTATTAACAGTTATGACGATTTCTTTTTAAATAATTAACAGTTTACTTATTTTTTATCCAACTGCCTTGTTTTCATTTTTTTACCCCTTTTAAAATTTGAGAATACTTATAAATAGCCGGCCGAAGTGGCCGTGCGGTTAAAGGCGCTGCAGTCTGGAACCGCAAGACCGCTACGGTCGCAGGTTCGAATCCTGCCTCGGGCATGGATGTTTGTGATGTCCTTAGGTTAGTTAGGTTTAACTAGTTCTAAGTTCTAGGGGACTAATGACCTCAGCAGTTGAGTCCCATAGTGCTCAGAGCCATTTGAACCATTTTTGAACTTATAAATAAATAAAACATTTGAAAAAGAAACGGTCAAAGTTTCGTGAAATGGTTTGTCCAAAATAAAAAATAAAACACGTTAGTTAAACGTTTGACATGGCTCATTTGGTGAACATGTGTTCTAGCATCATTGAAAGGGGCGTCAAATATTTCTGTAATCTAATTTATACCTTCCTTTTGGATAAAATATTTGACAAAACATTTGTTCGTGTTTTTATAATTTTTTTCATCTTTTCTTCGGAAAGCAGGACATGTAATATATTTAAACAAAGACTGGCATTCTATTATTATGAAGAATATATAGATCGAGAGAAAGCAGAGGAGTTATAATTTATGGTATAATTTGATGTTTGTTTTATTTTTTCAACTTGAAAGAAAGAATTCCACAATTTATACACCAGTATCACTTTTTATGGGAAAAATATTTGGCCCTGAAGAGACGAACCTTTTGCACTTCACTTGCTAACAGCAGCTGTTCGTGAAATATTTCAACTTCCCCTATTCGCTAAATAAGATTTTCTTAATTACCCTGTTTTATTTCAAGCAGTTAAACCTTGTTTGAAAATCTAGGTCTCACTCTGGCAAATTTGTACCCGATTTGCCCAATTCCCAGTCTTATTTTGGCTGCGAAAATTCGGATAAAAATCCATTTTGTAATTTCTAGGACTCTTGGTTTCACTAAACTTGGACATTTTATCAAACAGTACGGTGAATAAAAAACTAGAATGTGGGTATTTTTGTCCTGCGAAATTTCATTCATTGTCTTTTGCTTCAGATATGTTCGTTTCTGATTACGTACTACGACTCTGCCGTCCTAAGTCCATACACTTTGCAAACCAACGGCGATAATGTGTTCGGTGGCCCACTGATTGTTATTTTGTAGAAGTATAATACGTTTCAGCACTGGTATCTCAATATTCTTTCCCTTCGTTAAATAATCGCACAACACTTCTCTGCCCTAGCTCCCTTCACATACATCTACTCTTCACACATACATACTACGTTGATTACAGAAGAGGTCTCTGTTTCGTATTTTCAGTATTTTTACGAACAGCCACGATAGTTGGTTATATAGTTCAAGTTTCATTCAAGGACAGGGCAAAACATTAATTGCACGAAACAAAATGAACTCTGCTGTATCCCATCGTTGATTTTTATACTGTCATTCTCTCTTTACAGGTCCTTGTAAATTACAGCATGGTCTACGAAGACCGTAATGTTCCCTCTGGTGTGCAACACAGCAGTTAATCCAACTTCTGTCAAATTATTTGCGATAAGCGTGCAGGAGCACATTTTCCATACTACCGTAAACGATGGAAGTTTGTAGGACGACTAGCTCACCCTCGTTTCAAAACCTCTTATACATCTGGACTTATAAGAAATACAAACTCTAACGAAGACAAATGAAGGAAGAAAAGTTGAGAAATTACCAAGAAACATGTTATCTTAGGATTGCGCATCTTCACACTGAAAGCTTTCTTTAGAACATTACAATAGCTCAATTGTAAACTGACAAGAATTATTTGCCCCTAGATGAAGTATTCACGGAGTTCACCGTACGTAATAGATTAAGTCTGCGTCATAGTCCGTTTGCCGAAACTCGATTTTGGTATTTGGAGAGCAATATTCATTCAGTTTAGCTCTTTAAGGGAAATCGTAAGAGTGTGGTTAGGTGATGCGAAATGGGGAATACCCGTGTGATTCCTAATCCCGTACGTACCTTGAACGCTTCATAAGTTCTCAGAATGGCAACGAACGCAACTATATATCTATTGCAGTTCGGGAGTGATCACTTGTTCTGTACCACTTACATACTGACTTATCACTGCACAAGTGTAGAATATTAGAATTGCTACAATGACAATTTAAAACGGTCTTGATTCTCACACAATTGAGATAACGTAAATTAACTTCACTTGGACTGTTCATCAGGATGCTTTCCCGGAAATCCATTCTAGTCGGCAGTGGTGGCTTTAACGCACGCATTCACAGATACGCACACATTAGTTGCCTCCCGCTGGCCTGTATTGCGTGCCGTGCTGCGCAATATCGACGTGTTGGATTCCAGTAATTACCCACTAAATAACCTAATAGGTAATAGCAAACGAACACATGTATAATAATGCGACAGTCGCTGGAACGTTACTGACCTTATCATTTCAATCTTACTCCGTGTAACTATTTGGACTGCCGATTTCTGCTTGTAAATTTTGAGAATAAATTAATTTCCCCGCATAATTTTTTTCCTGGACAGGTTGGTTAGTAATGCTACTAGCTGCACGGCATTCACATATGACACTGTTACTATATTCGTTGGCCTCTGTTGTGGTTGTCAGACGGACTGGTTTTGTAAGCCCACTTTCATTTCTCTTGCAAAGGTTTTCTCGTAAACTAGTTTGGAGGCAAACACCTGTCCTTTGTTAGGAAACTGCTTCCTTAATTTCGCTAATTGTTGAGGAGAGTTTTTCATTTCGAATCGTGGAGTTTTTTCAAGTAATTCTTGCGAGTGATGTCTGTTCTTGAGTAGTCTCTTCGTTCGTACAAGTATGGCCTACGTGCTGTCAACACTGCTGCTTCTGTACTTCAGAATTACCTCGTCCTTATTCAAAAGTGATGTTCTCTTCAATTCGAGCCGATCTTGTTGCAGCAGCACGACAGGGGGGGGGGGGGGGGGGGGGGAACAGCGGCCATTTGCGAACTGTTTGCAGAAACTTCAACGAGAAGCAATTTATTTTCATGAAATGTATTCGCAGTTACGAATGTGAACAAGCACCAGCTGTATTAGGGAATTAAGATAACAAATATTTGTGCCAGAACGGGACTCGAACCCGGATTCCCTGCTTTATATGAGGTGTCGTCTTAACAACTTTGGCTATCCATGCAGCATCACGGCCAGACCCAAACTTCCATATATGGTTGTGCCTGCTTCACAACCTGTACTCGTACACATTTTATGTGCTTCTCGTACAGGGGAGGACATTTGATTGAAATTCGCTGCCAGGTAGTGACGGATAAGTACGATATTGCAGAGTCTGTGTTGTTAAGAAGAACGATGCATTGTTTCATTGGAACTGCACACATATCCGAAAGAACAGGCACTGCGGTGTCTACAGCCGTCATGAAACATATGAAGCCTATTCGCAATTTCGAATACGAGCGACCGTAAACTGTATAAGGGAATGACGACACGAATTTTTTTCACTGTTGTCATTACTTCATACAACCGATGATTGATCGTATTCGCAACTGCGAATACATTCCATGTATTTCGTGACGGCTGTAGTTGACGCAGTACCTGTTCCTTCGGACATTCATGCATCCATAGTTTTTCTTAACAATACAGGCACAGCAGTATCAATTTATTTTCACTTACGTTTTGTTTAGTAATTTAATTCGTTGATTTATTGCGTGTTTGGGTGTTGAATAGGCACAGTATAGCGTTTTAACAACTGTTGTGTATGTATTTGCGCCTTCTGTACCTCTATAGGTGCTTGTTTATTTTGGTTAGAACAGCCAAAGCCAGTTAGAGACCTGAAAGGTGGTTAGTGACTTTTCCACCAGAACAACAAGAGAGAACAGTGTTTCTTTGTTAATTATTTCTACGAGCTTGAAAGGGAAGCGAATTACATTGATTTACTTGCGTGTTTCGTAGTTTAATTCTCAAATTTCTTGGTGTTTGTGTGCTTACTAGTCACGACGCCGCCTTTTAGTAGCTGTGAGTGTGCAGTTCCGTCGTCTTTAGGATGAATAGTGATTGTGATTGCTGTGTTCAGATACTGAGTTGGCGCCCCTTTGCTCACATCTCCAGGCGGTGCTGGCGTTGGTCTCATAGCTTGAGGCTGGGCATTACTGTGGTGGGCCGGTAGTAGGGATCAAAGGTACGTCCAGCACAGTCCACATTCCCTGTCCAATACTGTGGCATCCCTGGTTATTGCCCGCCCTGAAGTTGAGCCCTCGCTCGTGGTCAAGTGGAAGACCATTCCAACATTCCAAGGAGCGGCAGGCCGTGATAGACTTACTGGCGGGGGGGTCTATCGAAATGCTTCCTCAGTCTGTCTCAAAAACAAGTTTCTGGTGCTATATGTGGCTGATAAAGATCATGAGCCAGATGCAGTAACTTAAGCCTCTCGACCAGCAAGATCCTGCTATTCACAGAGGGTGGGATTACTGGTAGTTGGGTGCGTAATGGCATTTGTTATGGATGTAGGTGCTAAGGACGTGAAGGAAACCACTGTGCACTCTGTGTGCATACTGGAGGCACTCATCCCAAATGAAAAATGGGTCCATCTGGATTCCATGAAGAGCACAGGGTGCCGGCAACTGCATTTGGAAATCCACGTCGGTACTAATGAAGTGTGTCGTTTTGGATTGGAAGAGACCCTCTCTGGTTTATACCAGATGTCTGAAGTGGTACAGACTGCTAGTCTTGCAGAACTCACCATATGCAGCATCGTCGACAGGACAGATTGCAGACCCTTGGTACAGAGCCAAGAGGATGGTCTGAATCAGAGGCTCAGATGGTGCTATGACCATGTAGGCTGCAGATTCCTTGACTTTTGCCGTTGGGTGGTAGGGTATCGGTTTCCACTTAATAGGTCACGGGTCCACTACACGCAGGAGGCAGATACATGGGTAGTGGGGATTGTACGGAGCAGACTGTGTTTATTTTCTTATTTTTCAGCTCCATGCCCTTATATCAATGTTTTGCGTTCTTGATACTGGCAGTTCCTTTTCCATGATCGGGGAAGCACCATTTTGGAAATGTGAAGGCGAGGAGGCTTAGCGTATCTTATCTGTGAGGGGGCGAAGGTAACGTGTGCAATATATGAGAAAAGTGTGCAAGTAAGACAGCAGTCTCGGATCTCATTTAATTGCATGAGGTATGACTTGTTGATGAATTTTCTAACTGTCTTCCTGATGAACATGAAATTACTGTAGGGACTCTGATAGATTTAGGTGGAAGTGCTATGATCGTGAGTGTTGATGGGAACGCTATCAGATAGAATTTTGGAGAACTGATTCTGAGAAATAAATCGGTAGTTGGCTGTTTATAGCTACTCACTCCGTCTGTGTTGCACCCGGAACTGAATGTTGCGATCGACGGTATCGGTAGACTCATTCCTCTCTTTTTTGAAGGTGGAGAAGATGGACTTTTGTCTAAGGTCATTGGGGAAGGTAGTGTTGACACAGGGCTGGCAATGTAAGTCGACCGATAGAAATTACACAACACATTATGCTAATATTCATGGGTATTTTCTGACATGTTGGGGAACTTGCGATCACAAAAGATTCTTTGTTAAACCTACCCAATGCCACCGACACATAAGGCAAATGTGAAACGTGAAATAGGCAAAATGCTCGAGCAGGGTCTCATTGGACATCCTATAACTCCCTTTTTTGGTTGTATCAAAGAAAGATGAAGCGGTGAGGCTTGTGTGCAATTCAGGGCAGATCAACAAGATTATCTGTCCTAAAATGGACAGACTTGAAAGCCTTTATGAGACGCTTCAGCGCTTTTATGCAGTTAAGTTTCTTTCCTCAGTAGATTTGAGGGCCACCTACCTGCAAACTTTCATTTCAGATGCAGACCATACAAGGCATTTCTCAGTTACAGGTCACGTTACGAGTTCACATGACTTTCGTATGCACTAAACATATCTTCAACCATTTTCATACGTGGGTTGAACACCATCCTGCTCGATCCTGATTACCGATAAATCGTAGGAAGCTGACGACGATGATGTGGAACGATTATTAGAAGCGTTTTTCAAGTAAGCAGGGGCTGCAGTAAACCTAGAGAAGCTGCAATTTTCCTGAAAAAGTGTAAATTTTTTAGAGTAAATTGTCTCAGCGGACAGGATACAGCCTGATTCCAACAAGATTGAGGCACTTACTGAATTCGCAACACCAGCAAGAGAAAAGCCACTACGAGGGTTCTTAGGTTTAGTGAATTTCTATAAAGTATTTGTCAATTTAAGTGTATTATCGAACCTCGCCTATGCACAGTAACAGAAAAAATATACTCTGGGACTGGAACCAGAAGGTTCCGGAAAAATTTCTAAAATAGGAAGATACATCTATTCTGGTACACTCGAATTGGAGCATTACTTCTGTCTAATGAGGCACAGTTTGCTGAAAGGGGTTGGAAAGGTTTTGTTTCAGGGAGGGGAGGATAAAACAATCTCCTTTGTTAACCGTGTTGTGTCCTGATGTGAGAAGAACTTCTTAGTGCAGAGCTTGAGACACTCAAGGTACTACGGGCCGTTAACAAGTTCTGATGCTATCTATATGGGAGGAATAAGAAGTTGTCTACTGTTCACTGAGCCAACAATTTTTAATATCGCCAAAATTGACACGTGGGAGAGTGGCTTGTGGGCCCTTATTGCTCCATGAAGTCCAGTTTACTATTGAGTATATTCCAGAGATGAAAAGAAAATACACTCCTGGAAATGGAAAAAAGAACACATTGACACCGGTGTGTCAGACCCACCATACTTGCTCCGGACACTGCGAGAGGGCTGTACAAGCAATGATCACACGCACGGCACAGCGGACACACCAGGAACCGCGGTGTTGGCCGTCGAATGGCGCTAGCTGCGCAGAATTTGTGCACCGCCGCTGTCAGTGTCAGCCAGTTTGCCGTGGCATACGGAGCTCCATCGCAGTCTTTAACACTGGTAGCATGCCGCGACAGCGTGGACGTGAACTGTATGTGCAGTTGACGGACTTTGAGCGAGGGCGTATAGTGGGCATTCGGGAGGCCGGGTGGACGTACCGCCGAATTGCTCAACACGTGGGGCGGGAGGTCTCCACAGTACATCGATGTTGTCGCCAGTGGTCGGCGGAAGGTGCACGTGCCCGTCGACCTGGGACCGGACCGCAGCGACGCACGGATGCACGCCAAGACCGTAGGATCCTACGCAGTGCCGTAGGGGACCGCACCGCCACTTCCCAGCAAATTAGGGACACTGTTGCTCCTGGGGTATCGGCGAGGACCATTCGCAACCGTCTCCATGAAGCTGGGCTACGGTCCCGCACACCGTTAGGCCGTCTTCCGCTCACGCCCCAACATCGTGCAGCCCGCCTCCAGTGGTGTCGCGACAGGCGTGAATGGAGGGACGAATGGAGACGTGTCGTCTTCAGCGATGAGAGTCGCTTCTGCCTTGGTGCCAATGATGGTCGTATGCGTGTTTGGCGCCGTGCAGGTGAGCGCCACAATCAGGACTGCATACGACCGAGGCACACAGGGCCAACACCCGGCATCATGGTGTGGGGAGCGATCTCCTACACTGGCCGTACACCACTGGTGATCGTCGAGGGGACGGTACATCCAAACCGTCATCGAACCCATCGTTCTACCATTCCTAGACCGGCAAGGGAACTTGCTGTTCCAACAGGACAATGCACGTCCGCATGTATCCCGTGCCACCCAACGTGCTCTAGAAGGTGTAAGTCAACTACCCTGGCCAACAAGATCTCCGGATCTGTCCCCCATTGAGCATGTTTGGGACTGGATGAAGCGTCGTCTCACGCGGTCTGCACGTCCAGCACGGACGCTGGTCCAACTGAGGCGCCAGGTGGAAATGGCATGGCACCCGTTCCACAGGACTACATCCAGCATCTCTACGATCGTCTCCATGGGAGAATAGCAGCCTGCATTGCTGCGAAAGGTGGATATACACTGTACTAGTGCCGACATTGTGCATGCTCTGTTGCCTGTGTCTATGTGCCTGTGGTTCTGTCAGTGTGATCATGTGATGTATCTGACCCCAGGAATGTGTCAATAAAGTTTCCCCTTCCTGGGACAATGAATTCACGGTGTTCTTATTTCAATTTCCAGGAGTGTAGTTACGTATGTGCTTCCCCGTGCTCCAGTTGAAATGATACGAGGCGATGAAAGAAGCCTACAAAATATTAGTATTTTATACCTCAAGAACATAGCTTTCGATAATTTTGTTATTGCGCTATTGCAGAAAATTGTGTATGAACAAGTACAAGAGGTGGTATTTCAGGAGGTCAAAGAAAAGTGGCAGGATAGGAGTCAGCCAACTATACGTCAATTATGCTTGGTTAATTACCATATCTTCTTCTGCTGATCGAACCTAGAAGACTCAAGCTGGCTCCTGCCAATACCAGAGGAGTTAGTAAATCAACTAGTGTGATATATGCACCTTATCTAGGGCCATTTTGGAGCAAGCAAGTTTTTCCAAAAATTATGGTAAACATGTTACTTTAATGACTTGTTGCTAAGATTATATCGGGTTATTACGGTGTTAAACCATGTCAGTAGGCTAATTCCTCTGCTATGTCACACCTATATACCCAATAACACCAAGGGAATAGCGAGATATTTCCGCGGTGGATCAGTAGGGCGAACGGAATTGGATTTTGCTTATGCATTTGTAGCTGTGGAACTGAATTAGGGCTTAGTGTTTCTCTGCGTTGAGGAAGGCTATAGCGAAGACAGCTGCCACTAACTTCACAAATGGATTCTTACAAAAACTGCATCACGTGAGTTGGGTGATATCAGATAATGCGCCTCAGATTCAGTCGCAGAGCTGGTCACAAGCAGTAGGGAAGAGAAAGGTAAATCCGTTGTTCATATTACTATATAATCTGAGTGTGGATCCTTCAGAACGCTTGACGAGGGAAATGGACAAGATTTTTAGTCTGTACTGTCACCAAACGCACAATATGTGGGACCTTATCAATAAGCTGCTAAAGGCATCCACTCTCTTGCATCCAGTTTCGGTATACAAGAACAAAGAGATGTTAGTAAAATGAAAGGAATTGTGTCCTGGTCAATGGAACCAATGTTGTGACATATGGCTGTCGTCAATATGGCTTTGAAAAGTATGGAGCAAGTGGTGAAAAGGAGAAAAAAGGCGTCATAAAAAGGAATAAAGAAGATTGAATTCGATGTTGAAGAAACAGTTTGGCTGCGTACACTGTCTAATAATAAATATAAATCATGCAGAAACTTTTCAGATTCTGCACTGGAGCTCCAGGAATACTCTTCTGAGTTTAAACACTTCCACTGGCCACCCTACTCTCCAGACATGAACATCATTGAGCATACATGGGATGCCTTGCAACTTGATTTTCAGAAGAGATCTCCACCCCTCGTACTCTTACGGCTTTATGGACAGCCCTGCAGGATTCATGGTGTCAGTTCCCTCCAGCACTGCTTCATACATTAGTCGAGTCCATTCCATGTCGTGTTGAGGTACTCCTGCGTGCTCGCGGAGCTCTAAACGATATTAGGCAAGTGTACCAGTTTCTTCGGCTCTTCAGTTTATAAAAGGGCATTCCAGACACGATGCATTCCGCACCCAAATGCACTGGAAGTAAAAGCCCTCTCAATGCAAAGATCGAGAGGACTTCACCATAACTTCCTTGACCTGATGAGTCACTGACGATGGTCCATGAAAATCAGAAAAAATGGTTGTTATGGTGCCATTCCTCTAGCAACTGAAAACAGTAAGTTAAGCATTAGTAGTGCAAAAATAGTGTGTGGACCATATAAAAATGATAACGGATTGTCAGATATTTACATGTAGACATATGCCTGATGTGAAGCAAAGATGTAGGATAATGATATTGAATTTCGACCTAGTAATGTTTCCTCTGTCATTGTCTATAGATGTATTACCGACAACTTCTAAAATGAGTCAGTAACTGTGGCTGATGTGAGTATTCGTCTACTATGAAGGAATTGAAAAAATATTAGAGTTCAAAATGTATGTCAGAGCGATAAATGTATTCACCTGACTGATGTTATCTGTAAATACGAAATGGAGAGTGAGCAATGGTCATAGTTGCCCTACTGGTGATATGATGTATTATTGAGCGGAAATTGATATTAGAATTGTTTTTTCATGTTTGTAACGAGAGTTGCCGAATCCCCGTGTTTGATGACTTGGTTGAGAAAAGCTGGTGGATGTGCTCAATGCTGTTCAATATGATAGGTCATCCTGATGGAGAAGTATGCCAGGTATGACGCTAAGGTGCCAGTATCATTTCGCATAATCTGTGTTGAATGCGAAAAATAAATGTGCGTGAATGCCACCTAACATGTCTGAATGAATCCGTGAAACTGATATATATATATATATATATATATATATATATATATATATGTGTGTGTGTGTGTGTGTGTGTGTGTGTGTGTGTGTGTGTGTGTGTGTGAGCGAGAGAGAGAGAGAGAGAGAGAGAGAGAGAGAGAGAGAGAGAGAGAGTGAACAATAACTATCATACCCTCACATGAGCTCATCATACCCTGATTACATATAGTTGATAAGTTTAAATACACTCCTGGAAATGGAAAAAAGAACACATTGACACCGGTGTGTCAGACCCACCATACTTGCTCCGGACACTGCGAGAGGGCTGTACAAGCAATGATCACACGCACGGCACAGCGGACACACCAGGAACCGCGGTGTTGGCCGTCGAATGGCGCTAGCTGCGCAGCATTTGTGCACCGCCGCCGTCAGTGTCAGCCAGTTTGCCGTGGCATACGGAGCTCCATCGCAGTCTTTAACACTGGTAGCATGCCGCGACAGCGTGGACGTGAACCGTATGTGCAGTTGACGGACTTTGAGCGAGGGCGTATAGTGGGCATGCGGGAGGCCGGGTGGACGTACAGCCGATTGCTCAACATGTGGGGCGTGAGGTCTCCACAGTACATCGATGTTGTCGCCAGTGGTCGGCGGAAGGTGCACGTGCCCGTCGACCTGGGACCGGACCGCAGCGACGCACGGATGCACGCCAAGACCGTAGGATCCTACGCAGTGCCGTAGGGGACCGCACCGCCACTTCCCAGCAAATTAGGGACACTGTTGCTCCTGGGGTATCGGCGAGGACCATTCGCAACCGTCTCCATGAAGCTGGGCTACGGTCCCGCACACCGTTAGGCCGTCTTCCGCTCACGCCCCAACATCGTGCAGCCCGCCTCCAGTGGTGTCGCGACAGGCGTGAATGGAGGGACGAATGGAGACGTGTCGTCTTCAGCGATGAGAGTCGCTTCTGCCTTGGTGCCAATGATGGTCGTATGCGTGTTTGGCGCCGTGCAGGTGAGCGCCACAATCAGGACTGTATACGACCGAGGCACACAGGGCCAACACCCGGCATCATGGTGTGGGGAGCGATCTCCTACACTGGCCGTACACCACTGGTGATCGTCGAGGGGACGGTACATCCAAACCGTCATCGAACCCATCGTTCTACCATTCCTAGACCGGCAAGGGAACTTGCTGTTCCAACAGGACAATGCACGTCCGCATGTATCCCGTGCCACCCAACGTGCTCTAGAAGGTGTAAGTCAACTACCCTGGCCAGCAAGATCTCCGGATCTGTCCCCCATTGCGCATGTTTGGGACTGGATGAAGCGTCGTCTCACGCGGTCTGCACGTCCAGCACGAACGCTGGTCCAACTGAGGCGCCAGGTGGAAATGGCATGGCAAGCCGTTCCACAGGACTACATCCAGCATCTCTACGATCGTCTCCATGGGTGAATAGCAGCCTGCATTGCTGCGAAAGGTGGATATACACTGTACTAGTGCCGACATTGTGCATGCTCTGTTGCCTGTGTCTATGTGCCTGTGGTTCTGTCAGTGTGATCATGTGATGTATCTGACCCCAGGAATGTGTCAATAAAGTTTCCCCTTCCTGGGACAATGAATTCACGGTGTTCTTATTTCAATTTCCAGGAGTGTATAAGTGCATCTGTTAAATCATACTTTGGGACAACTAATGTAATGAAACAGTGATGTCATAATTCAGTCAAGGTGTTCTTGATATAAATAAAAATATGTAACAATCATACCCTTTCTGTAAAGTCCATTTTATTGGGGAAAGCACTGCAGCATTCTAAAATTCAAGCCTAAGAAACATTATATGGAGTAACTTCTCATGGTCACGTTTCGCTTTCATGTATAATTTTTAGACATCATATTCGCCGTTGACTGTAGAAATTATTTCTTTTGCAATTGTAGCATATGGACCGTTTCGAAGTTGTACTGCGAAATATTTTGCTTCAGCACATATGTGACGTTAAAATCCTGTCTAAAATAGGCTTTATCAAAACGTTAACATCATTCACGTAAATCGTAGAAATCAATGTTATAGCACACTGTTTTTATGTAAGCTATGGCCACTGGCGCTGTTTCGCTAATGTGATATTCTTTAAAATTTATTGTGGAAGAATTTATATCATGAAATCTATATGGTAAATTACAAATATTATATCTAAGGAGTTAATGTTAATCAGTTTTAGAAATCATTGATCGTTGTCTTTAAGGAATCGTCAGAGGGTCGCTCCGTCATGTGAAAGGTTTAGGGTCAATTATTAGATATGTGATCTATATATCTTATCGTTGCACTTCTCTGTGAATCCAGAACATCAAGCACCACTGATGAGTCAATGACCTTGCATGCAGTGCTTCCAAGGTAGTCAGCAAGGTTGCAGTCAAGGCCTCTGGCAACGGGCAGCAATGGGCACAGTGCTAACCTCAACATCTGTGACGTCACACAGTCTACAACCTGAGGTCATCCAGTCTTTGCCGCATTCCAGTACCTGGGAGACCTTGGCCGTCTTATGTGGCAGATCAGATAACGTACTACCCGTCGACGTGCCGGTTTTGTTTATCAAGTGATGCGAGAAGCATGTGCATGCGACTCACCTAAGCCAATTACCATGAAGGGGTCTGACTGGCTACCACGTGGCCAGACCACACTGGGTTGTCAAAGAAGAAGACTTGGACACTTCCGGGACTGTGTCTGGGAAGGTGGCTGTCATTGTCAGCCTCATTCAATGATGCCTCACCAACCTGTCACCCAAACGCCTGTAAGTGACGAAGAAAGGAAGCAGAGCATGTGCATGACCCACCAAAGACAACTTCCATCAACAGGCGCGTGTGACTGCCACACCGCCAGGCAAATGGAAGAAGTAGTGAGGGACGCTTAAGGGCGTGAGTCTGTGAAACAGGATGTCACTGTCGTCCTTATTTGTTTATGCTGAAAGACATCCAGCTTATTGCCAGCCGACTTTCATATTTCTTTAATATTTTTATTACTTTGCTCATGTAGCATTTTTATTAATTCATTTGTTATTGTACTGCACTTGCAGCGGTGAATATACGGGATGTCTAATTGAGTAGATAGTCTTAGTTTTTTATAATTCCCTACTTTGCACATAAAATTCCCTGTAGCGCCAAACTGTGACATGCTTCTCTCTTTAAAAATGTCCAAGATACAAAGTTTTCCTATATAAAAGGGTCAGTCAAATGAAGACGAGACACATGGAAAAAAGTAGGTAAATTGTAACTCTTCAGGCTTTCCAGGCCATCTAATGACATCTTGGGTTGTCAGGTGTTTGCCGGATATCAGCGTCCTTCTCGGATGATATTTCGGTTACGTAGGTCGTAACCTTCATCAGGTGCAACCTGAGACTTCTCCTCGAGTAGGTGGGAGCCCCTGCACGCTGGCACAAGCGGGGTGACGAACTCAAAAGCTCTACTGTCACCTCTGCATTGTTAGTATTTAGAATCGAGGAGATCGCAGGAACGAGGAACTGCGATGTTATCCGTACGTCTGGGTAAGATTATCCATTAATACGGTCCAATCTGGGTGATAGAAGTGGTCGAAAAAACTGACAGAATCAAACTTGAAAGAAGAGCGGTTTTTAAGGGCAGAGGGAAAAAAGTGCCAAGGCCAGTGCCAAGGGAAAAAAAACCTCTGCGACAGTGTCAGGTTGGGTAGGGCAGTAGCGGTTTCTTGCTATCTGCGACAGATCGTGCAAGGTAAGGTTATGTCAGTAGTTGGGTATCACGCAATCGGATACCGTGTCATGCCAAGTTTCGTCATAAGAGATCAGTCCTAGACTGCTGCAGCACGGTGTGCTGCAGTTTGTGCTGTGAGAGCCCCTGCCGCGCTGTCAGTGGTGACTTCGCCAGGGGGGTGGGGGTGGGGGGAACAGGTCGTCCTTCGGTGTCTGGTGGGCGTGCGTCGAAGCCAAGCGCTCGGAGATGCGTCACCGCGTAGTGGCACCACTCCTCGCTCCTTGGCTGCGCCGACAGTCTCAATGAGGGCCGTGGATGCGTCTTTGGTGTGGATGACGCAGCCCATGCCCTCGAGCGTCGTTAACGCAATGGTTGCCCACTCGTCGCAGCAGAGCTGCTCAGAGCCGATGGACTTTGGCGCTGGTGCGGCGCGTTCCGTCTTCTTCTTCCTCGGTGTCTGCCGCGGTGTGTCCTTCCGCCGGCTGCTCCGCCAAGGCAGCGGCGGCTGATGTCTTCTCTTCGCCTGCGGCGTCTGCACGGATGTCTCGGACCATCTGCGAGCGCAACTGCCGCAGCTGGTTGCATGCCTCCTTCGTCTCTGCGGTCAGGTTGGCCTTAAAGGCCGCCCTATCCGCGTCCATGGCGGCTTTGAAGGCCGCAATCGCCTCCGCCGCGGCGCCTGCTTCGCTGCCGCCGGCGGCCGGTCCCCCGCCCCACTCTCACCAGTGCGCTCTTCGTTCGTCGGCGCTTGCGGTGCCGTCGTCGTTGCGTCTCGGTGTGGGTCTTGTATCCAGCGCAGCCGTCGCTGGCGAAAACTGGGCAGCCGCGCCAGTTGGCCTCGTGTGGTCCACCGCAGCGAGCACAGGTCGGCGCCTCTCCTCTTCTTCTGTCACATGCGCGGGTGTCGTGCGCGCCGGCGCACTTTATGCACCGCGGCGAGTTGCGGCAGTATTTGGCCTCGTACCCCTCGGTTTGGCACTTGAAGCACTCTGGTTTAGGGTCCATGCCAAAGGGGAGAGCTTTGGCGGTCACAGTAAAGCCTAGCAGCTTCCTTAACCCGAAGATGTCGCAGTACCCACTACGACGATGTACAGCGGCGGCCTCTTCCTGTTCGTCCGGTTGTGCAGCTCGATAGTTGCACCCCGGAATCCGGCACGTGTCTACCCTTCCTGGACTGTCTCCTCGTCACAGATCCAAGAGAGCCCTCTGATCAGGGCCTAGGATTGCTTCTCGCGCTGTTTCGGCGAGCCGTCTTCCCCACGCTGGGTGGATCCACAATGTGGGCGGCCACAGTGTTCCTCAGTGCGCGGTGGTCGGCCGCGCTCGCTGCCTGCAGGTCGACGATGGCGCCTGAGTCAAGTGACTCAACGCCTACTTCTTCGCTGCAGCAGCTGCCTATAACATCATATATCTCTGTCCACGACCCTCTACTGCACTGAATGTACAGAGGGGGGACAGGCACGTGATGCTCTTCACGCTTTAGACCCGCATTCTTGCTGGGTTGCGCCTTCTTCTCAACGACTGTCTTCTTCTTCTGTCCGTTTCTGCCCGTACTGTGACTCGAGAGAACACGACAATTTTGCGGAGTCGTAAAAACGATGCACGACAATTTGCGCTAGCGTCGCGTCACAGTCAGAGCACAGCTTCGCAGCTCTTCTTTTCGCCCAGTACAGGTAGCGCGCTTCACCAGTGATGTGCGCGCCGCCGTTGCTCAGCCGCAACTCTACTCCTCGAGTTGACCTGGTCCAGTATTTATGTCTGTGGCGACGCTCCAGACGATCGCAGCGAGCGGGAGAGGACATCAGGGAGAGGGCCTGGCAATCCAGACAGAACTCCAAATGCTCCAGGCCGAAGATGGAACACCCAGGAGTGGGTCTGGTGGGCAAGGACCGCAAAGGGAACGCCCAGAACCTCAGCGGACGAAAAACGGAACGGCAGCGCACCAGCATGTTGCAGCGAGCGGGCGCGGACCGCAGAGGGAACGCCTGCAACCTCCTGTGGAGGGGAAGGCCACAGACATAAATACTGGACCCGGTCGCACCTGAAGAAGTTTACGAGCTACGTTTCCGAAATATCGTGCAAGAACGACGCTGATATCTGACATACACCCGACAACCCAAGATGTCAAGTAGGAAACTGTTTATAATTCCAAAAGTAATATTCATAGCTGTTAACATATATATGCTGCTGTGAGACAAGGTTGGATATGGATATGGAAAGATGACTGTGCTTGGGCGTGCACCTCTTCGTTTGAAGCAAATCGATGGACAACAGTCTGTCAAAGTTATTTCGACTACGCTGCAGAAGTTTCGCTGGGAAACTCTTACACGTCTTCTATACAGTCCCCATCTATCCTCATGCGATTTCCATATTTTCGGTGCCCTGAACACACACACTCGTGGCCGTCGTTTTTCTTCGGACGAAGAGGCGCGTGTCTAGGGACAATCCATAGTTGAGTGATCAGCGACACAGAATGCCATGCGAGGGGTCCACGTTCGATTGCCAGCTGGGTCGGAGATTTTCTCCACTCGAGGACTGGGTGTTGTGATGTTCTCATCTTCATATGATCCTCATCGACCCGCAACTCGCCGAAGTGGTGTCCACTACAAGACTTGCACCAGGTGACCGGTCTAATCGACGGGAGGCACTCGCCACACGACATTTCATTTCATATCATGTTCCCATAATCAACCACAACCATTTCTCCATAAAGGTACTGACCGTATTCTCTCACATTGTGGTAAATGTATTAACAGTTATGGCGATTACTTTTGAAATAACAAACAGTGTACTTATTTTAATCCCATCTGTCTCGTCTGGATTTGTCTGCCCTTTATTTCTTTCGGTCTCTCATACATAGCGCCTTCCAGGCCACGTATAGGTGTTCTGAAGCGTGCAATAAGAGGTGTTTATACGTTACTGTAATATCTAAAATGAAGATGAAGCGAGACGACGTTAGACATCCACATGCTGTTACACAGATGAGAACTTCTTCCCCTGGCCTCATGAAAACGTTTCTCGCTGAATTTGAGGTTACACATTTACCATGATCATCATCTGCGGCATGGAGATTAAGCCAGTTTTGATATTAGTTAAGAATTCAGTTTTGTTAACTATCATTTTCCAGCAGATTTTAGCTGCTATGTGACTGAACTCACTAGCAGTTTCTTCACATCCAACCCTAACGGTACGAAATTGTCGGAAAAGGTCAAGTAACTGATTGTTATCTTTATTCCTTCGAGAGTTTTAAGTGGAATTGTCGGTCAGTGTACTCGCCCCATCCCAAGGGTCCATCTGCAGCAGGCAGTTGAAGAGGATATTAATTTTTAATTTCCTGGCTGCGTTATTGGGCGTTAACACACAGCGATGAATTTGTAGTAGCAGTTATATACATTTTCTGATCAGTTTCTATTTTCTTCTTTAAACAGAAACACACGAAATGGTTCAAGATATAGCCCCTCGCGTTGTACAGTTCTCGCGTATTTAAGGTTTGCGCAAAGAACATTTTATCAGCGCTCGGGCTCTAAGGGGCAGGAGGGTTTGTTTCAAATCAGTTCATACGCGCAGAAGTAAAGCACAGAACAGTGAGTGCGATCGGCAGGGACTGGAGGCGCTAGTTTTTTCCCGCGCGAAGCAACAGGCTCCCCAGACGTACAATGGCGTGACAGCTATCGACAGCCGCTCCCAGGCGGACGCAGTAGTTCTCTGCTATCCGGCGATACCCAGCGCCTCAGCGCATCAAAAGCGCCGGCATGGAACTCACACTGCATTATAAAACTCTTTCCACCGCCCTCCCTCTCTGTCTTTCTCTCTCTCTCATTCTATCCTTTTTCTCTTTTGCCTCGTGATGACTGGGTGTTGTATGATGTCCTTAGGTTGGTTAGGTTTAAGTAGTTCTAAGTTCTAGGGGACTGATGACCATAGATCTTAAGTCCCATAGCGCTCAGAGCCATTTTTGTTCTCTTTTTGCAGTCAAACAACGGTTACAGATATTCGTAGTTCTTCCGATTCCATACTTTATTCCTCATTCTTCGGAAACATCCAGTTACTAACAACCGATGCTCAGTTCCTTGTGGAGTGTGGATGACTGATCTGATGTTTAGAGTAATGGATTTCCGCTGCTCTTTGTTCCATTCACTACTGTTTTATTCCGTCGACGGCGACGTACCCTATTTGATACATCAAGCGTGTTTCGTGCACAGAAATCAGTTTCTCCTGGCAAGCTAGTTTTACCTATCAGGGAATGATGAAATACTTTTTGAAGAAGTTACAGATATCACTTTTCTGGGATTATACACAGATGAAGGACTACTTTTTCTTATATTACGAGAATGCATCAAAATATAAAACAACTGAGTTCATAATTACGAGACTAGAAATAGGAATTATTTGCGTAGAGATGTTCATCGCCGGGCTCTGATACATAAATAGGTGCTGTATCAACCTCAAATAATCTTCAGCGCGTTACATGAAGAAACAAAGGACATAAAAATAAGGCTGTCTCCGACAAAATACAAAATTTCTTTCCCTCCTTCAATACTAGTGCTAGGAATATAGTTCTTGAAACATCCTGTTGTGAATGTTACAAGCGTAATACTAATCGTGTTGTGTTAAACTGCAATCTCTCTATCGATTTCACTGACACTGCAAAAATCTCTTACCGAGATTTTGGATAAGTAACCGTACTTCGTTTAGTAAAGATTCAAATATATAGATGCCAACAACGTTCTCTCTGTCGTCACATTATTACAAAACGAATTTCATGTGCAATACCGTTGTGAAAACGGAATTGTTGTTAACACCGATTGCAGAATTCTGTCCATGAAAATAGTGGCACATTTTACAACGGTTCCAAATCCAGTTTGGACATGCACTTTCGTTAACCATTCGGTTTTAGCGTTAAGATATGAAGGAAAATTTTCACAGTGATATCAATAAAATTTTTCAAATGACAATGAATGTAATTAATCCGATAATAACAGTGCCTTAATTCACTGTTTCGAAGAATAATGAATACAGATATTGAAGTCACTTCCTCATAACGCGTACTTCCTAGATCCGTCAATTCTATTATGACAGAGTTTCTGCCATTACACAGACATGAAATAGTAATGAAACAAAAACAAAGCTGATGCATCGCTGGCGAAGGTAGAGAGGAATAACATATCAAGGAAAAGAACACATATATAACTCTGTGAAATACAGTATCAGCAGGAAAACATAAAATTTTTATGAAATTAACACAATTTCTTGGATCTACTAGGAAAATAACCTTAAAGGATCAGAAACGCTAAAACTAACTATACTCAATTATGTTGGTATATCTTGTTTTCACAATTGTCACATGCTCAGAACAAAGGTTAATTCTTCATAGCCGGCCGCTGGTGGCCGAGCGGTTCTGGCGCTACAGTCTGGAACCGCGCGACCGCTACGGTCGCAGGTTCGAATCCTGCCTCGGGCATGGATGTGTGTGTTGGCCTTAGGTTAGTTAGGTTTAAGTAGTTCTAAGTTCTAGGGGACTTATGACCTCAGCAGTTGAGTCCCCTAGTGCTCAGAGCCATTTGCCATTTAATTCTTCATCTTGGTCGGACGCAGTGTTAGCTACTTACTGGCTCCTGCTCGACTCTGTGTGTCCTCGTTCAGCGCACACACACCTGATGTCACCTACCGTTTCCGTCGGGATCTGTGTGCCTCCCTACCAAATAGGCACTTCCCCCTTGCACTTTTCAATTTATTGTCACATCGTCTTTTCTGTTGGTCAACTCTTTACGTGGATGAGTCATTTTCTTTTGTTTCAAAAAGTATACGGGTGTGTGATTTAAACTGGAAAAACAAAAATCTCCAAAACACGCATCGTATGGAAAAAAAATGTTCCAGATGAAAAGTTAATATCTGTCCGTGCAAAAACTAAAAAAATTTTCAAATGTGTGTGAAATCTTGTGGGACTTGACTACTAAGGTCATCAGTCCCTACGCTTACACACTACTTAACCTAAACTATCCTAAGGACAAACACACACACATCCATTCCCGAGGGAGGACTCGAACCTCCGCCGGGACCAGCCGCACAGTCCATGACTGCAGCGCCTGAGACCGCTCGGCTAATCCTGCGCGGCGTGCAAAAACTGGCCACCCCACAAATCCTTCATTTTTAAATGGAAACCCCCAGTTTTATTGCAGATTTGCATTCTACGGTAAACAATGCCTAGGATTTATCTGAAACAATTTTTTGCATTCTTAATAGATGGTGCTTTAATCGGCGCGAGAATTACGGCGGATGGATGGAGGAACACACCGAGACCAGTCACCCTATTCACAGTTGTGTTAATCTTTAAAATTCTGAAATCTTTTGTTATGCGGGTGAAGTGTACATCTAAATAATGTGTTAGTATTACACCAGTTATTCTCATTAACGCAGCTCTGCCACTTTTACCATGTAAGTATACTGTGGTTTCAATTTAATTGCAGGAAAAAAAGGTCAGTATTGAGGGTTGCAATAGGAAATGTAATTTGCATCGCGTTCCTACAGATATAGGATCTCTATAAATTGATTGTTTTCGTCATTCATTTTTATGTGTTATCATTTTTATTTACATGTGAGACTACAAACTCTCAACAGTTCATTATACATATTCATCATTCGACATAAATTTACAACAATTGTTGACATGCTTTCGATAGACCAAAATAAATTTACTACAATTTCCATTTAGTTCTAAAGACATCACAATAAATTTTCAAATACCCTACTATCAAATGGAATGACTCTTATACTTTCAGTACAATATACTGCGTTGCTTGTCTTCACTCCTTTTCCTCAATACCACTGACCATTATGTGAACAAGCAATTCATCCCGAAAATCCAAATTTTTTCTATAGTATTTTGATTTCATAAAATCTCGTAGAACCTTACAATTTTAGGTCTGGTAACCTTGCTACACACATAAAGGTACTTTTACGTCAAACTCTTGACTAGGGTAAGTGCGGCTGGGACGCTACCAGTTTCATGCGATAATATGGGGAAGAGCTCCATCATGATGGCAAAATGGAACGTCGCCATCTTGTTTAAAAAATTAAATATTAATAATGTCACTATATCTGTCATGTCTTCCTAAAATACAAAGAACTAGGGACAAATTCCAATGGTGTCTCAAACGTTTGTCTCATTGAGTAAATCTCAAGGAAATTAGACTGAGCGAGATGGCACGGTAGTGAGATACGAGATTCATATTCGGGAGTATGTTCGGTGATATATTCATCCAGTCATTAGAATTTTGGTGTGTGTGGTATCTCTAAACCACTTAGGGTGAATGCTTTGACGGTTCTTTGGAGACGACAAATTTTATTTCTTTACCCTTCCTTCCCCGCTCAGAGCTTGTACTTCGTCTCTAATGACCTTATCGTCGAAGAAACATTTAAACCTAATCGTTCTTCTCGAAGTTATTTGCACAAGCCTATGAGTCTTTTCCTAAGGCTCTCGATGGCTCTTATTAGATGCATAATTAGTTTACCTACTTTCAGAATCGAATGAAGAGCGCTATTTGTAGATGTGGGTGTTAGAAAGTGGGTCAGACTTCGAATGCAGTAACAGGAACTTTCAAGAAAGTTCTGCTGCTAGGTAAGAATGAACTGTGTAACGCTAACTACACATTGTAAGACACGCTTAGAGATTCTGGTGCTGAGTAAGAGTTGAAGAAGACTGAACAGCGGACGTCATCATTCTCCTATTATTCCTTCCCCCCTCCTCCCACAGGTCAGGGGCATTGTACCAAAACTGCTTGTGTACTTGGTAAATCATGTGAGCTAGAGTGAGAAAGTGTACTATAAGTTTTTGTAGTGTGTGTGTGTGAGGCTGAACATGGGAATGAGAATAGTATTCACCTACTGGTATGTGGAAAACCGCCTAAAATCCGCATCCAGGCTGGCTGGCACACCGACACCTTGTCGTTAATCCTCTAGGCGGATTCGATCGTGTGTCAGCATACCTATCCGTCCGGAAGTGGTAGCATTAACATGAGTAGCTATCACTACGGGGTGATAGGAAATGAGATTTTTTTCTTTGTTTAACTGTTGCTTTCGTTTATCCTACTTGGGGCGGGCTGGCAGCGAACTAATTGCCGCTCTTCGTTCTATAGTTTACAATCTGATTATTGAAATATTAAGAAAGTAAAGCAAGTGATGCTGAACACAAAATAATAACAATATAATGTGAAAGTATCGTCATTCTGAGAATGAAATTACGCGGGTTCCTGGTAACTGTTGCGAGCTAACATCCCATAGATGTTCGGGCTCACATGCGGCTCCGCTTCGTTGAAATATCTTGGCTCAAACTCGTCTAGCGGTTGAACCGCACGTGTCGCATTACACGCCCTAAATTAGACTCTTGAGACCCTTTGGTTAAATTGTCTGGCTGATTGCAAGTTTGCAAAATACAAAATTAATATAACATATAATAACAATAATAATAATATCGGGAACTAAATTAACGATTCATAAATGATTTAGGCCATACAGTTGTCATTTGGTTGCAATAATGTTTGTTCAGAAAGCAAACTAATAGCGAAAGTGGTCGTAGTTAGAGTAACTGTTACACTCAAATATCCATTTGACACAGTTCGATCATTGACAATCTCAACGCGAAATACAAGTTCGATATTCCACCTAGTTAACTATGTGAAAAGTTGGGAGTTCACACCAGGCGCGCGGCTGCTCACCGCTCGGAGGCAAGTCCCGCGATACTACACAACGCGACATTTTCTCAGTCGTTTCACTTGCTAGTTGCCTAAAGACCGACTTTCAACTGTCGCCTCTCAATCCGAACTGTACTCTTTCGTGTCTCTAGCTGAACTGTCCCCTTTTGTGTCTCGACCAGCACTGTCCTTCTGCCCATCTCCGGCCGCGTTTCCGGAGTGCCGAGCAACGTCGCTCAACTGACTAGTGCAGTTCCCTTCCCTGAAGCCGTCCATCTGATTGGCTACAGCTTATTTCACATTATTTTACATTTTAACACATTTTAATAATCAATGCTTGACCACTTTCACGTTCTAAATAAAGTAACAATAATATCCATTACATAATAAATGTTAAATTCTTTTACATAAAACCAACACAATTTCCTTCTTAACTTTGAACGTCACGGCCAGTAGTCTAGCACCAATGTGCTTTCTGATAAATAAACAAAGAACAAAAGTAGCTATTATGCACTAATCTTTACAACAAATATTCTGTTACCTAATGATTCAATACGCTGTCATGCTGTCATTGTTCAATGTGTTTTGTGTGGAGGAAATGATGGTCTGATACTTAACTGTAAATACTGATAATTTAAATTTACTATGTCTTTTAAACAAATAAAGTTACAGAGTTGACATTTACAACGTTTGTTATTTTAATGATGCGCTTCTTTATGAAATGGCGATCGTTAAAATCGACCAAAGCGTTCAGATTTTAGTATTCAGGTTTTTGTTACAAAACTTGTTAATTTCAGTTTAACAGTACATCCTAAACTACCATAGATATGATCAATATTAGCGTTTTATTGGGATCACCATGAAATTTATGGTGAATGGAAGATTAAAATTACTGTGGCTTGATTCCCTGCACAACTACAGAATTCAATAGTTTTCATAAATGTTTCCCTTTATGGCCGATCTTAGGTCCGCCACATTTAACACTGCTACGTCTCCTTGGCCACAAAGCCTTCTACTGGGTTTCCCTATGACATAGTTTCTCGTCTGTCTCACTCGCACAGTACAACGCTTAGGCCTCAATAGACAACAGACGCCTGTGAGTTTCCCCATCTCGTGGTGAATCTGCGCCCTTTGTGGCACGTGGTCCTGGACGACAGGGTTCGTTTCACAGTTCCCGTAGGTTGACTCTTTCGGCCATATATTTAAATGAGAGGGCAATGCTCGTTAAGTCACTCTGTATTTAGGAAACTGGATGTGGGAAGTACTGGAGCGGATGTTATGTGGAAAAGATGTGAGATGTGTATGTGGGAAAGAACTCATTGGTGGGCTGTAGGTGTTAGGAGATCAGTAGAGTACCATCTGGGTAAGAAAAGAGAGGAATTTTTATTTCGTTAATTAGCTAGTTTCATGTTCCATGCACCACTTGCACGATAAATCGTTATGGTGTGGAACGAGTTGTTTTACATTTAAATCATAAAATTAATTTGTAAATATAGTTCAAATGGTTCAAATGGCTCTGAGCACTATGGGACTCAACTGCTGTGGTTATCAGTCCCCTAGAACTTAGAACTACTTAAACCTAACTAACCTAAGGACATCACACACATCCATGCCCGAGGCAGGATTCGAACCTGCGACCGTAGCAGTCGCACGGTTCCGGACTGCGCGCCTAGAACCGCGAGACCACCGCGGCCGGCGTAAATATAGTTATCTGTTGAAAATTTGTAAGCTTTTTTTATTTAGGATTGGTAGGATAATTTACGGTTGGAAGGAATGTAGGCTTCCGGGTTGAGTTCATGATCTCGGAGGGAAAAGCAACTGAACTGTTATTGGGAACCGGCATGGAGTGCGTGGAGACGAAGGGAAGGTGAGATGTGTAGATACAGCGGCGGCAGCAAGACAGGGTTCTGGAGGATAGGGGATTCTACAGAGTACTGGGACATGGAGGGCAGTCTAGGTTTCTAATATGGGTGCAAATTTTATGAGCTGGTACAGGGTTTGAGTTGGAGAAGTTAGTCGGATGTGCAAACAGGCTGAGAGCTTGTCGCTGCAAGGTTCGGAAGCACTGATAAACTTAAGAGGTGCGGAAATCCTTGCTACATTAGCAAAGGTGATAACTGGACGGACGACGTTTTTTTATCTGTGGATAATTTTCATGGGATTTAATCCACATGTTCCGGCTGGTTCGTGGTTTTAGAAATAAACTACATCAGCCCACTAGCATATTCTAAAGCTATGCAAGGCTCAGTCTGGCATTGGACGTAGGGGCCCTAAGAAAAAGAAATTTAGTAATGATAGTGGGTAGTGCAGGTGATAATATGAATATACAAGGACTGGCTCAAATATTTTGTAGTAACAGTAATCAAAAGAAATTGTCCGTATAAGACTTCCCAAAGTGTTTCACGCTACAGCCCATCATGCGAAAACGTGCGCCCATCAGTCTGTTAGTAGCGACAGGGGTCGTTTGTGAAATACTGTAGTTAAGGCTGACGTCTCCGACTTCAAAACATGCTTTGCAAAACATGCTTAATTGTTGGGGCACACCTTGTCGGAACCTCACTTGCGAAAACGGCCGCCCTTATTGGTGATTGGAGAAATACCGTGTCGTCTGCAATGGCAACTTACATACACTCCTGGAAATGGAAAAAAGAACACATTGACACCGGTGTGTCAGACCCACCATACTTGCTCCGGACACTGCGAGAGGGCTGTACAAGCAATGATCACACGCACGGCACAGCTGACACACCAGGAACCGCGGTGTTGGCCGTCGAATGGCGCTAGTTGCGCAGCATTTGTGCACCGGCGCCGTCAGTGTCAGCCAGTTTGCCGTGGCATACGGAGCTCCATCGCAGTCTGGTAGCATGCCGCGACAGCGTGGACGTGAACCGTATGTGCAGTTGACTGACTTTGAGCGAGGGCGTATAGTGGGCATGCGGGAGGCCGGGTGGACGTACAGCCGAATTGCTCAACACGTGGGGCGTGAGGTCTCCACAGTACATCGATGTTGTCGCCAGTGGTCGGCGGAAGGTGCACGTGCCCGTCGACCTGGGACCAGACCGCAGCGACGCACGGATGCACGCCAAGACCGTAGGATCCTACGCAGTGCCGTAGGGGACCGCACCGCCACTTCCTAGCAAATTAGGGACACTGTTGCTCCTGGGGTATCGGCGAGGACCATTCGCAACCGTCTCCATGAAGCTGGGCTACGGTCCCGCACACCGTTAGGCCGTCTTCCGCTCACGCCCCAACATCGTGCAGGCCGCCTCCAGTGGTGTCGCGACAGGCGTGAATGGAGGGACGAATGGAGACGTGTCGTCTTCAGCGATGAGAGTCGCTTCTGCCTTGGTGCCAATGATGGTCGTATGCGTGTTTGGCGCCATGCAGGTGAGCGCCACAATCAGGACTGCATACGACCGAGGCACACAGGGCCAACACCTGGCATCATGGTGTGGGGAGCGATCTCCTACACTGGCCGTACACCACTGGTGATCGTCGAGGGGACACTGAATAGTGCACGGTACATCCAAACCGTCATCGAACCCATCGTTCTACCATTCCTAGACCGGCAAGGGAACTTGCTGTTCCAACAGGACAATGCACGTCCGCATGTATCCCGTGCCACCCAACGTGCTCTAGAAGGTGTAAGTCAACTACCCTGGCCAGCAAGATCTCCGGATCTGTCCCCCATTGAGCATGTTTGGGACTGGATGAAGCGTCGTCTCACGCGGTCTGCACGTCCAGCACGAACGCTGGTCCAACTGAGGCGCCAGGTGGAAATGGCATGGCAAGCCGTTCCACAGGACTACATCCAGCATCTCTACGATCGTCTCCATGGGAGAATAGCAGCCTGCATTGCTGCGAAAGGTGGATATACACTGTACTAGTGCCGACATTGTGCATGCTCTGTTGCCTGTGTCTATGTGCCTGTGGTTCTGTCAGTGTGATCATGTGATGTATCTGACCCCAGGAATGTGTCAATAAAGTTTCCCCTTCCTGGGACAATGAATTCACGGTGTTCTTATTTCAATTTCCAGGAGTGTATAAAGGGGAAAAACATCATCTGACACTTGCAATAGTGAACGAACGTCAAACCTGATTTACACAGACAGGAGGACTTTGAAGGGGATTGTGTCTAGCTTATCTGATATGAGCACACATTGTTAGAAAGCTGCATCATAAAAACCTACGGCAGTAAACTGTATGCGGAAAATATTCACGGTAGAGTGGCATTTGAAAATCATGTATCACACTAAGTAATTACTTAAAATAAAAAAAAATTTTTCAGAGCATACAAATTGGTCACAAAAGGAATGGCAGTTCATCATGTGATCAGACGAACCGAAGTTCACAATAGACTTATTTGCGTTTTGAGAACGAGATCAGAGTAGTAACTTACAATGATGGCTGTCTCCATCCTACATAGTGCTTTATAGAGAGGTTCAACGATACTGCGGAGTGCAGTCTCACAATGTGTTTGTGGCCCAGATTGGTCGGAATTATCTGCATGCTATTCGAAGGACAGCTTCTGAAAAAAGGGCCTTTTTCGGGATGTGTCAACGATCCTCTGAGTGTTGTGCTGAACTTGTGTCTTTCCACGTCATATGGGTTAACAAGCTCTCATCTCGCTAAATGAGGGCTGAAAGCTTTCTGACGTAGATTTTGTCTTCTTTCACAGGTTTTCTGGGTATTTTATCTTACAGCTGTAATTGCAGCGCGCGTTATGGGTGGCAATCTGATAAAGATAGTTTTCGGAACGCGTGCTAAGAATGTTTTACGTGATTGTGTCTACTAGCCGTCTGTCAACGCTGGCCAAGAGCAAGTTCACGGTCTATAGAAACTGGTCGTGGTGACTGCTGGCTTCACCCATATTAAGCTGGTACCAGACCGGATTATTGGTGCGTGCTGTTCTACAACACACGCCTACACAAATTTTGAAGGAGGAGACTACCTGATGTTACTTGTCAAATGAAAGAGGGTGAGGCTGGGGTTATGTAACTGTACTCGTTGTGGTGGGACGGGAGGGGTGCAGGGTATCTTTATCAATGTGTATTATAATAATAGGTGACTAGTCCTACAGGAGGTCTCTGTAAATAAAGCTGTGCATCCAGTGGCTACAGAAGAAATAGACTGCCGAGCTCTGTACGTATTTTATCGAAGCCTTACGAAAATACAGATAAAATCTCATTAATTACAAGTAATTCTTGATACTGATATATTGTGTTTCTCAGATCATCGTCTACAAAGTAAAGAGGCAGAAGGACTGCCATCAGCTGGGAAACACATTTGCTAGTATTTTCTTCAGATATAATGTCTTATGATCTGCCACTTGTGTTACATATAAAATGTTATAAAATGTTTCGTGTTGCTGGCCGACACAGCTTAAAAGCGGACCACCCGAGTACAGCAGCTCACAGTGCTGACCGGTGCCAAAAGCCTCATACACCTTTCGTACTACATGCTTAATTCACCTAGGCGTGACGTTCGGTAATATTGATCATGGTTAAGTTGACTAAAATTAATGACAGGAGGGAACAGCACAACTCTACTTAAATAAGTGTTGACTACAGATTCAATTAATTATTTTGTTCATAAAGTTCCTTGTGTAGATTTTCAAGAATGTTCACACTTCTGATCAATTGGGAAGCCCTGAAATGACTGGAAAAATTTCTGTAACTGTAGATACTCAATGATTAAGGGCCCCGCAAACAGTATTTTGACAATAAGAAAAAGACAACACACACTTGCAACCACGGAGCAATATGAATATGGGGACCAAGTACCAGAAATTGAGGACGAGTGAGAGAGATTCTATTTGTTGATGGTATGTGGTAGTAGAGCCTCCAAGATTATCTTAGCGGCTGCATAGAAGCGTCGGTGGTCCAGATGTGGTCGTAACTGCCAGTTTACAACGTAATTCCGAAGTATATTGTTGTTTTTTTATTTTTTTATTTATTTATTTATTGTTCCGTGGGACCAAATTAAGGAGAAGTCTCCATGGTCATGGAACGAGTCAATACATGAAATTATAACACGATATTAGAAACAGATAAAATGAAATACAAAAAAACATATTCAGGTGACAAGTCGTAAGTTTAAATGAAGAAAATCAACAATGTAACACTGGAATTTGCTTAATTTTTTAGCTCTTCCAGGAGCTCCTCGACGGAATAGAAGGAGTGAGCCATGAGGAAACTCTTCAGTTTAGACTTAAAAGAGTTTGGGCTACTGCTAAGATTTTTGAGTTCTTGTTGTAGCTTATTGAAAATGGATGCAGCAGAATACTGCACTCCTTTCTGCACAAGAGTCAAGGAAGTGCATTCCACATGCAGATTTGATTTCTGCCTAGTATTAACTAGGTGAAAGCTGCTAACTCTTGGGAATAGGCTAATATTGCTAACAACAAACGACATTAAAGAAAATATATACTGTGAGGGCAATGTCAGAATTCCCAGACTATTAAATATGGGTCGACAAGAGGTTCTCGAACTTACACCACATATAGCTCGAACAGCCCGTTTTTGAGCCAAAAATACCCTCTTTGAATCAGAAGAATTACCCCAAAAAATAATACCATACGACATAAGCGTATGAAAATATGCGAAGTAGACTACTTTTCGTGGTGCAGTGTCACTTTTTTCAGATACTGTTCTAATGGTAAATAAAGCAGCATTTAGTTTCTGAACAAGATCCTGGACATGGGCTTTCCACAACAGCTTACTATCTATCCGAACGCCTAGGAACTTGAACTGTTCTGTCTCGCTTATAATATGCCCATTCTGTCTGATCAAAATATCGGTTCTTGTTGAATTGTGAGTTATAAACTGTAAAAACTGAGTCTTACTGTGATTTAGCATCAAATTATTTTCCACAAGCCACGAACTTATTTCATGAACTACATTATTTGTGACTGTTTCAATATTACACACAAGATCCTTCACTATCAAGCTGGTGTCATCAGCAAACAGAAATATTTTTGAATCACCTGTAATACTAGAGGGCATATCATTTACATAAATAAGAAACAGCAGTGGCCCCAGCACCGACCCTTGGGGAACGCCCCACTTAACAGTGCCCCATTGGGACTGAACATCACTACCACTCTCAATATTGCGGAGAATTACCCTATGCTTTCTGTTCTTAAGGTAAGAGGCGAACCAATTGTAAGCTACTCCCCTTACTCCATAATGGTCCAACTTCTGCAGTAATATTTTGTGGTCAACACAGTCAAAAGCCTTCGTTAAATCAAAGAAAACACCTAGCGTTCGCAACCTTTTATTTAATCCGACCAAAACCTCACAGAGAAAAGAGAATATAGCATTTTCAGTTGTTATACCATTTCTAAAACCAAACGGAACATTTGACAGCAAATTATGTGAATTTAAATGCTCCAGTAACCTTGTATATACAACCTTCTCGATAACTTTAGCAAACACCGATGGCATAGAAATAGGTCTAAAATTGTAAACATTATCCCTGTCTCCCTTTTCATAAAGTGGCTTCACTACCGAGTACTTTAATCGGTCAGGAAACCGACCACTCCTAAAGGAAAAGTTACAGATATGGCTGAGAACTGGGCTAACATACATAGAACAATACTTCAGTATTCTGTTAGATACCCCGTCATATCCACGAGAGTTCTTGGTCTTTAGTGATTTAATTATTAACTCAATCTCCCTCTTGTCAGTATCATGGAGGAGCATTTCAGGTAACAGTCTCGGAACACTTTTTTCTAAGAGCGCTATATGATTCCCTATTGGGACTTGGTTTCTATTTAGTTCACCTGCTATATTCAGAAAGTGATTATTAAATACTGTACATATATGCGACTTATCAGTAACACGGACATTCCCACTACGCACTGATTCTATATCCTCGACCTGTCTCTGCAGACCAGCAACTTCCTTTACGACTGACCATATGGTTTTAATTTTATCCTGAGACTTAGCTATTCTATCTGCATACCACATACTTTTTGCCTTCCTAATATTTTTAAGCACCTTACAATACTGTTTGTAATGGGCTGCTGCATTTAGATTTTGACTGTTTCTAACGTTTTGATATAATTGCCACTTTGTTCTACAAGATATTCTTATCCCTCTAGTCAGCCACCCAGGCTGCCTGTTTGTGCTAGTACCCTGTTTTAAACGTTCTAACGGAAAGCAACTTTCAAAGAGCATGAGAAAAGTCTTGAGAAAAGCATTATATTTATCGTCTACTGTATCAGCGCTATAAACATCTTGACACTCTTGTTCCTTTATAAGGTTTACAAAGGTCTCTACAGCAACTGGATCAGCTTTCCTGAACAGCTGATGACTATATTTAACACGTGTTGCAGCACAAAAATCTTTTAAAGTTAAAATTTGTGCATCATGATCTGAAAGGCCATTCACCTTTTTGCTAACAGAATGCCCTTCTAGTAATGAGGAAGGAACAAAAATGTTGTCTATGGTTGTTCTACTGTTCCCTTGAACTCTCGTTGGAAAGAATACGGTTTGCATAAGATTATATGAATTAAAGAGGTCTACCAGCATCCTCTTCCTTGCACAATCACTTATACAATTAATATTGAAGTCACCACATATAACTAACTTTTTGTATTTCCTATAAAGTGAACCAAGAACCTCCCCTAGCTTTAACAAAAATGTTGTGAAATCGGAGTCTGGGGATCTATAAATAACAACAGTTAAAAGTTTAGCTCCGTTAAATTTAACTACACCTGCACAACATTAAACACCTTTTCAGTGCAGTACTTTGAAACATCAATTGACTCAAATGGGATGCCGTTTTTCACATACATGACTACTCCCCCACACCGCAAAGAGCTCCTCGAAAAGCTGCCAGCCAACCTGTATCCTGGTAAAGGAAGCCTCTGAATTATCTTCTTATTTAAGAAGTGTTCAGATATACCAATAATTTTAGAGTCAACATCTATAAGCAGTTCACTAATTTTATCTCTAATAACTTGTATATTTTGATGAAATATACTAATTCCCTCATTACTCGGATACCTAAGCTTTGTCAAAAGTGATTCCCTTGTTAGAGAGACTTCCCTTAAGCAGGAATACCTATCAGCTGACTTCAATCTAAAAAAGGTGCAGCTCTAATACCCACCACTGCAGGAATTTTCCCATGAGTGATCCCACCAACCTCACCTATGCTGTCACCTATAAGCTTTGCCAACCTCCCCTTCCCATACCTGTTGAGGTGCAGGCCATGTCTAGTGAAATCCGTCCTGCTGATAGACTCCACCGATACCACTGAAATGTGACCCATGCTTTCTGTCATCAGCGCGCCCCCAAGTCTCATGTTATTACGCCTGACGGCTGTATTAAGATGAGGCAGATCGTGACGCTGAAACAGTTCCACGAAATGCACATTCGTGTTGCCAGTCTGAGTGGCTATCTTTTCCAGGTCACCATCAATGTTATACTCCCCATCCCTACCAATACTATTACCAGCCCCACCCACAATCACTACCTGATCCTCTTTAGTAAAATCCCTACATAACCCCTCTATGTTAACAGTCACCTGAGCCAACCCTCCATTAGGCTTCACAATGCTGGTGACCTGGTACTCACTCCCCAGCACTTCCTGCAACTGCTGGCCTACACCTCTGCCAAGAAAACTACCTAACAGCAGAACCTTCTTCCTCTTCGACTTTGCAACTGTTCTCGCCAACGTAACTACTGAGGTCTGCTGCATACTTCCTACATCTACAGCTACTACAGACTCCTCTCCACTAGACTCTAACAGTTGGTCATATCTATTGTAAACACCAAAAGTAAAACTATCTGAAAATCTTCTTCTCCTAGCAGATCTCTTGCCAACAGCCAGCTCCCATTCCCCAACCCCCTTCTCCCTCCTCATCCTATCTAGCTCCTCCTGTGCGTTTTTCAACTGCACCTGAAGGGCACAGATCTTACGCTCCTGCTCCTCTCTCAACTTACTCTTGCTACATAACCTGCAGTTCCAGGAGAGGATCTCACCAGAATGCCCACTGGCTTCCCCACTGCATTCCCCCCAGTGAAAATACTTCGAACAAGTCTCACACCGCAATCCACTACTCACGAACCTACGGCAAAGCCCACACCTCTCACTCATGGTAAAATTTTACTTTTTCTAAGCTCCGCTACTACAATAAGAAGATGTTAAAAACCTGACTACAATAATCACAAACTTACTCTACAAGGGAAGTAACTACTATTACTAACAGTATTAATAAACAACAAATGTGAATATAACAAAAGACTAATACAGAAAGAGACTCAAACGTCTAATGACACAGTAACGAAGCTGAAAACAGTTCCCAAAAGGTTCTTCTGAAATTATTTCACCAGAAAACACCAAGAACACCGGTTGAAGACTACTGAAGTTCTTAAATAAACCACTATACACAAACAATTAATTAGTACTTAGCTTTCGATGCGCCGCTACAGCTGCAACTGGTCAGCGCGGAATGTAAACACAGGCAAGAGGTTAAGTTGCTCGATACGAAACACTCAGAAATATCAGGTCACAACACAAGAAAGGCAGAGTTGAATGAAGAAACCACTAATACGTCACTTATATAGTAAATACTATCACAAAAACCGTTAAAATACGTATCTGAAACCTAAAAATATATGAAAACTTAGAGAGCGATCTCACACGCTGTCACTCGCTGTTCCGCCTGACAAGGCGGCCATAGATGTTCTGCAGTATTCCACTATAACAGCATTGTTCCTTCGAGCTGCTTCACTATAGGCTACAATTTTTCCTGATTTCTCAAGTTTCGTTCTCACTCTACCAACCTTGTGAGCAAACCATTTTACTCGAAAAACCAGAAGCTTCCGCAGAACTTCTGAGGCGTAAGACACTCCTTGCTAAACTACTGCAGCAGGGTTCGCAAGGTGTAGGTGCATTCGGCCTGGAAGGTAATTGTATAAACAGCGGAATATTTGTGTTGCCTGTAGCACATCATTCACCAGACTGAGAGCGAGTGCTAGCGTGGAATGTTATTTAAAATCTCGGTACTGAAAGAAAGCAGTCAACTGTCCAGAGACTGATTTCTCTTGACAAACAACATAACTGAATGCAAATTTCACAGCTTTTCTAAAAGCTACAAAGACCAATTAGGTTGCCGGACACTGAATTCATCCACGAGGGAGTGCTGAAAAATAATGCT